>NC_054486.1:19079530-19749030 GCF_017639515.1 Carcharodon carcharias | reverse complement strand
CCTGGATTACTCCAATCACTTGGAATTACTGTATACCAACTTGTCAAGAAAAGACTTAAGTGAGCATCTTAAAATAATAATGCCAATCAGCCATGTATTATTTTATTCTACAGAACACTGTTTAAAGTTCAGAGCTTGCATCTAACGCAACGTTTAAATGAAGCACTGGATATAATTTTACTTTAGGTGATAGAAACTGAAAAGTGCTCTGCTCTCTTCTGTGCAATCCCTTCCCCCCACCTCCACCTCACAAAACTATCCCCCTCCGCACTCCAAAAGAAGCATCCCTGACATTATACTGCAGGGCCAGCATTTCTCTAAAAAAAAAATAAATAAAAAAATAATTCACTTTGCATCCATTGTAGTTCTCGGACAGTTGGTGTGACACAATCAAACAACTTGCATTTCTACAGCACTCCTCACATGCTGGAAGTGTACTTACAGCATTTCACATTGAGAAGACAAGGAGGGAAAAGTGGGGGGGTGGGTCACAAAAATTCAACCAAAGAAAGGGATTTTGAAAATAAGGCAGAACGCGATTTGGCAAGGGGAATTTCCATAAGGCAGGAGAATGGGACTGAAAATGTTACCACTACTGATCGATTAGCACTGTGCAGAAGAAAGCTGCTCCTGCCAGAGAATTCTGCATAGATATACAGCGAGATACAAATTGTGGTGAGACTAGAGGGGCAAAAACAAGAGCAAGACAACACTGACATTAAATGTAAAGCTCCGACGACTTCAAGCATTGTGAATTGTGTAATGCAACATGCAGATTAAAGAAACACATGGTTACATTAAATATTCTAAATATACAGTTACAAATACTGAAAAATATATTAAAGAATTATAAATTTTAATTTCAATTTTATATTTGCAGTGATATAGTAGTTTCACTGCAAAGCTTACATTGTTCTAACTGCCTGGAGATGGAGCACAAAGAAGCCCACTTACAAGAACCTCCCCGATTGAAAACTTTGGGCTGAATTTTTGCTCCAGGGTCCGGATCCCAATACTGGGCTGAATTCAGAGTTGGGAACCCAGACTGACAGTGACAAGACAAGGAGGCCAATTAAGCAGCTGCCTCCATAAGCCCTGTCCTATTAAGTGTGGCAGGTGAGCTCTTAAGGCTGTAGCCGATAGGAGAGCTACCAGCACTAAGATTGGCAACCCCACATCAGAGGTGGAAGCTGTCAATGCAGGTAGGAGATAGAGGATGCCTCAAGACAGAGACACCCTCTAAAGGCTTTTCAAAAGCATATAATTATAAAGAGGACAAATTGCCAGGCCATCATGCAGGTGCTATCCCTTCACTGGATGGCCAACAGCCACACCCACCCCATTCCCTGGAAACAAGCCTTTCCCAAAATGGGCTTGAGGCAAGAACATGCTGACAAACCAACGTACAGCAGGAAATTGTAGGCCTGCCTGCTCCATTCCAACTTCTCAGCATTTCTTAAATTCTGCATTTTGAAGCTTTTAAAACCTTAACCTTGTCTTCTACCAGTTTATAACAACAGGGTGTGAAGAAAATTCTTTGAGGAAACTACATGTTAAAAGTGAAACTACTATTGATAAATATCTATTTCAACCTTACACACAGCTGAATAAAAACAAAGTATTAAGATCTTCAATTTGCATGTCCGCAACAATTATATTCAAGTGTGCAGACAAACAAGGAGGCACAAGCTATGCACAAGTTACACCAGTGACTATACTTCCAAAGTAAATCATTAGCTGTAAAACTCTGAAAAGTCTGGTGGTCATGAAAATGCTCTATAAATGAAAGCATTATTTATTTCCTTCTCTCTGCACCTGGGGTTTTGGAGGGTGGGGAGGGGCAGGTGGAGGTGTGGAGAAGTCTTCCACTGGAAATACACATGCATGATACGATGGAGGTCTACTGTGATGTCCTGTGGTCAAGTAATTTCAATAACGTAATAGTGACAGCAATGACTAATTGGATGAGGTACAAAGGGACAAGCAAGGCCCATGAAACCTCAGCAAGAAAGCCCCATCTTCAGTGAAGATAAGAAAAAACTTAGAAATAAAAACAAATTAAGAGATGCATTTTCCAGTACAGTTGGAGAACACCAATAGTGTATAGAATTTTGTATAACATAGCACCACGTGCACAAGTTAGACAGTATTTTCCCAGCTATGTTCTTGTAAACACAGTCAAGTTTACATATTGGCATCCATAAAAAGTTCACTGCAGTCCAGTGGAGTGCTGATGTGAATAATTTTTTATTGAAGATTATATAATGCTGATGAAGCGTGGAAATCTCTGCAGTCACTCATCTTTGAAGATGCAGTAACCATGTTTGGCAAAGGAAGAAACAGGAACAAAGACAGGCTCAAGACCCTGAAATTACTCCTGTCCTTGAAGCAAATAGCGCAGCTCAGCTGACTTGCAACTGGTCTCCTAGCCCTAAAGCACAAGTCACTCTCATGTGAGACAAGCCAGTTGTGCAGAAGACAACAAAGCAACATCTTCAGTGAAGATAAGAAGAAACTTAAGTGATAGAAATAAAGTTAAGGTACCGTGCCAACAAGTATTGGATCAACCTATGCAAAGAAATGCAATCTGCTGGGGACAATGGTAACCTTCACACTATGTACGATGGTTTAAAATCTGGCCCCGCCATCACCCAAGTTGCTCTTTTGAAATCCGCAAATGGGGAAGTACTCACCACAGGAACAAAAATGGTCCACTGAGTGGAGCACTACTTCAAGCTATACTCATCTGAGACAGGTATCTCTCTGCCTCTGCTTGATGATCTTTTGCAGCTATCTGTCAGGTATCAGCTTGATGCAGAACCCTCATTACTTGAGCTCACAAAGGCCATTGACTCCTTAGCAAGCAGCTGGAAAAGATGGAATACCAGTTGAGCTATTAGAGTATGGAAAGCCCCATCTGCTGCCATACCTCCACAACCACCATTACCTCTTCTTTAGAGGTGGCTCTGCCCAAGAGGATGTATATGATGCAAACATAATCATGTTATACAAGAAAAAAGACAATCGAGGGGATTGCAACAACTACCAGTGCATCTTGGTTCTCAGCATCACTGGGAAGGCCTTTGCCAGAGTCATTCTAACAAGGCTCCATTGACTAGCCAACAGAACATACCTGGAAGCATAATGTGGCTTCAAACCAGGCAGATCCACAGTAGACATGATCTTCTCCCTGCGTCAGCTTCAAGAGAAGTAAACAGTAGAAAACTCCATTTCAACTTGCTTTTGTGGATCTCACAAAAGCATTTGACACCATGAGCAGGATGGGCCTCTACCGGATAGTGGACAAGTCAACCGTCTTCCCAAGCTTTGCAGTCTCATAAGGTCCTTCCACAGCACCAGTTTGACAGCTGCACCTCTGAAAGTTGAGATAAAGAATGGGGCCAAACACGGCTAAGTCATAGCCTCTACTCTGTTTATTATCTTTTTCTCTCTCCTACTGACCTATGCTTTTGCTGCCAACATGGAAGGAGTGTATTTCCACACATGATCAGATGGCAATCAAAAGTCAAGATAAAAGTGATCAGAGAACTTCTGCACGCTGATAGTGCTGCACTAGTTGCTCAGACAGAAGGCCAGCTCCAAAGGCTCATGGATCCTCGGTCCCATGCCTAGGTCACTATCACTATCAGTGTCAAAAAATCTGTAGTTACAGGACAGGGTGTTATGTCTCTACCTGTGATTAGACTCAACACACCACTGGAAGGTCAACAAATTCTGCTAACTTAGACCTATGGTGACAGACAACCTTTCTCTATGCAAAGAGCTTAACACACACATTGGAAAGGCAGCCACCAACTTTGGCTGACTAACAAAATGGGCATGGATAAACAACAAACTGGCCCGCAGAACCAAGATGCTTATGTACAAGGCCCGTACCTCTGCATATTGCTGTATGGCAGCAAAGCCTGGACAACTTACACCTACCAAGAACATTGGCTTAACAAGTTCCACCTCCAGTGTTTATGATGCATCCTTGGCATCACATGGAAAGACAAAGTCACCAATGAAGCGGTCCGTTTTTGGGCAAACACGCCAACCATACTAGTGCTAATCAAGCAGAGTTTGCTGGCTTGAGCATACACATAAAATAGAAGATGGCCACATCCCCAAGGATGTGCTATACAAATAAGTAGCCTCTGCCAAGAGACCAGCACTGTGCCCAAAGTTTCAATTCAATAAAGATGTCAAAAGAGACTTGAAAGTACTCAACATCAATCATGGCAAGTGGGAAACGTTAGCTAATGATCGATGCAAATGGCAATGCCAGCTAAGGGCAGTTTGCCACCATATCATAAAGCTCCAAAGCAGATGCCAGCCCTGCAAACACAACAGCAGTACCACCAGCAAGGGACAACTTTGTGTGGCACCTGCGGCAGACTTTGCCTTTCCAGAAGCAGTTTGTTCAGCCATCAAAAGTAGGACAGGTGATCTCATCCGACCACAAAAATTCTGAAGCTGCCATCCAATCATGTCTCGCAGATAAGAGGATGCCAACCAAGTTTCTAGATCAGAAAACTGATAGCCATGTTGAAATTTGATTTAATTTGCTCAAGGTTAACCACGCTTTTAAACAAGAAGTGTAGTGTAAAAACCAAATACTATGCACGACTCATTTATAAACACAAACTCACCATCTCACTGGTACATGCACAACGGACCAAATGGCCGCCTCCTCTGTTGCAATCTATTTAATGCTACGATCTTAGAGGAGGCAGATAATGGGATCAAGCTGAATCATTTTAAAACAAAATGAAAAATAGCTTTCTCAATTCAATCCACAATTTTGAAAATTAGTCATCCTCCATGGTCACCATTCCTTGGATAGCCTTCCATATTGATAACCCTTTTCTTCAATCCCCTCCTGAGAGTGCAAATACTCTATCATCATTAGGATGTTGGGAAAGCATCATGTTGGGAGAGAAAATTTTTTGTGCCATGTTCACTTAAACTGAGAAATTTTAATTGTCATTACTACGCATTCTATACCTTCAGTCTTGGTTTCTATTTGGAGAGGGCATTTTAGTTCTAGAACACTATAATGAAGTACCAGTGATTACAGATTGGTGGGAGTAATTTGAGATCATCATTTAGGTTCAAGACACAAGGAGCACTACATCAAAGCTAATTATTTTCAAAACATTTAAATGCTTAATGGGATCATGTTACTGCAACGGGTATGAATATGCATCAGGAGCCTTCCGCCAAAATGAATAATTTTCATAAGTGAACCTTCATGGCTTTCTCTTCCCTATCTCTGAAATTTCCTTCAGTTCTATACCGCCTAAACACACTGCTAGCTAAAACTAACCATTTTTATTTATCCATCTTTCCATCACTGGTAGTGGGGCCTTCAGCTAACACGAATTCATGCTCGAGAAATCCCTCTGTAAACCTCCGCACTTTGGAACCCCCCTTTCTACGATGACATAGAAATATCCTCCTCAAAATGCACCTCTCATGCCATGGCCTGAATTTCATGCTTGACGTGCACGCCAAGTCGGCGGGAGAGGAAGCGGATGCGGAATCGGAATCCGCTTCCAGCCGTGGTTGCGTTGCAAACACAATTTCACACTGGATAGCCAATTAAAGGTCTGCCCAGCATCTTCGGCATGGTTGGGAAGGGCCGGGCGAGGGCACCAGATCCAATGGCGACCAGGCTGGCACTTTAATACCAGCGAAGGCAGCTCCACGAAGGCTACCAGGGGAGAATCTTTGAAATCAGTCCAGAGAGATTGGAACAATAGCCTCACCAGCAGCTGGGAATGTCAGGTGGGAGGGCTAGTTGGGGGATAACTCGGCCCCGCCCGTTTCTCGGACGAATGCCTCATGGTGCTAGTGGAGGAAGTCAATGTCAGGCAGGACACCCTCATACCCAGGGATGGCAGGAGGGGGCTACAACACCTGACCAAAGAAGCCTGGGCGAAGGCGGCAACCAAGTTCAGCAGCCATGATGTTGTGCAGCACACATGCAGTGCGGCAAAAGGTTAAATGACCTGCTGCGCTCGGCAAGGGTAAGTACAGGGATGGCATGGATCAGTGTGGAGATGTGTTAAGGACTGGCCCTCCCCCCATGGAGCTCAAGGTTGTTAGAGTCTGAGTGCCAGCTGTCACCGACACCAGAGCTGGCCAAGGGGGTGAGCCCTAGCTGCTTGGCCTGAATGCCTTGCAGGTCAAGCGTAAGGTGTTCCTCAGGTAGGAGTTGACCAGACTGCAATGGCGCTGCAGTTAAAGAGTGGACAAATCAACGCACCTCTGTCCTTTCAGGAGAAGAGGAGCCATAACACCATCGAGGGGTCAAAGGCAGGCAGAAGCCCCCCAAACCTCCTAACTGAGGAGGTACAAAATGGATGCATTGGAGCTGGAGAGCTACCACCCACCTCGGTCAGCCGGTTGTGGAGAGGCAAGGGTCTCTGATGAAGGTAAGATTGCAGTGCACAGAGGTAAGTGTGTTGTATTGTGCAAACATTCTTGTGTAATACTCTCATCAGTAACGGGAGCCTCAAACCTGGAGGCCCCACTGGTCCTTGAAAGATGATGGCACCATGATGCAGATCTCCATTGTCTCACCAGGGTGCCTGACATACGCAGTGACAAAGTGATGACAAGCTATTGGTATGCTGTTGTTCTCCCTTAGATTCGCCAATTCACACTTGAACCCAGGATCCCGAAGAGCCACCCTTGACGCCAGATGACATGGGGCTTTAAATACACCTCCGTCACACCAACTCTCTGAACCAGGCACCAGCGCAGATGCCAGCAGCTCAGTGGCCATCAAATCATCAGTTAGAACATCAGTGCACAGCTGTGAAGGCACTTCACACTTGCTTGAGGAGCAGGCAGAGGGAGAGTGCACCCAGGGCATCAGCAGATGAGCCTCTGGAGTCGTCCATTAGACAGCAGATGCTGGATGCCCAGCAGGATGTGCAGGAGGATCTGGCAGAAATCCATGAGGGTATGTGTGCCATAGTCTGTGTTGTGGAGGAGTCCATGTGAATCATGAGCACTGTGTTGACCCTCATCACCAAGCACACTGCCTCCTCCATGGAGAGAGTGACGACTCTCACGGAGAGGCAATTCCACAGACAGAATCAAGGGTTCCTGGGGTTGCACTTGGACCTGAAAGCCCTCACAAAGACATTGACCTCAGGTGGTCATTGCCAGTGTGGGTGATAGATGAGACAACCAGCTAGATGCCCGTCCATTAATTGCGAGCAGGTAGGTCCAGACTGACCTCACGTTGGCAAAGAAGCTGCTTGCCTCTGCAAGCTCTGGATGAAGGCAGCAGCTCCTCCACCCCTCTGCCAGTGTCCGTGGCATCTGATAAGGCTGCGATGACTGGAGAGATCATTAGACCATAAGACATATGAGCAGAAATTAGGCCATTCGGCCCAGATGCCAGCCTTGGCACTGGCCTCTCCCTCCCAGGAAAGACCAGCACAGGCTCCACCGGCCAGAGGACAACCGCCAAGGTCAAGGTCAACTGGACAGCGCAGTCAGCAGGTTGCCTCCAATGCCGCTGCCAGCAATGGGGGCAACAAGACGCAGCACTCACAAACGTAAGTTTAAGGCACCATGAGTGCAAGAGGGGCTAATCATGGGTGATCTTCTGTTCTGCCATGTTTTGTTAATATGTTTACTAGTGTTGCCATTAACACCATATATATCTATGTTCATTTGATTTGAGTGTCAACATGATATAAACGTTGTTTTTGTGTTAGTGGCCCGTGTATGCTTCACTTGTTTGATAGGAGCAGGGCACGCCAGTATCTAATGCTGCACGTGAGTGGCTCTAAACTTTATTGCACAGGCAGAGTAGACTTTGGTTCAAAGGAAAGGGTCATTTCAAACATCCGGGATCAAGGTGGCATCCCTGGAATGAGATGGAAGCAGATCTTATAGCAGCCTGGCTGAAGGAGCATTAGATCAAGGTGTCCCTACCTCCTTGAAGGGTCCAGAGGTCTGCCTCCATGCCCTCAGCATTCTCCCCATTGGGCTCCTCTTCGGACTCACCACTGGATTCATCCTCTGTGGCCTGAGGAGCTGCCTCAAGTTCTTCTTCCTCCAGTGAGTCCCCCCGCCTTTGCCAGAGCCAGATTGTGCAAAGCGCAGCATGCAACCACCATCATTGACACCCACTCTGGGGGAAGTATTGAAGAGCTTCCTCTGAACAGTCCAGGCATCAGAAGCGCATCTTCAGAAGATCTATTGTCCTCTCTATCACTGCCAATGCGGAGGCATGATTCCTATTTTAATGTTGCTCTGCCTCTGTTCTTAGGTGGCGGAGAGGCCTCATCACCGAATAGCCATCCATCCAGCCGGGCTGGAGCACTGAATAGCCTCAGCACCTGGGGGTGTCTTAGGACATAAGCATCATGGGAGCTGTCAGAGTGCCTTGCACAGACTTGCAGAATCTGCGTGTTATGGTCACAAACTATCATAAAATGGAGGCCCTTCCTATTGACAAAGGCACTTGGCTGACCCGCTGGCGTCTTGATGTCCAAATGTGTGCAGTCTCCCTGGAGGGGCAGAGCCTCCTTCAGCATTGCACCTCGGACATGTTGAGGTAGCTGCATCACTGCCTGTAAATCCCGGCAGCAGGATAGTGGCGTCTTATGTGGCCCTTTATGCTTTGGACTTCCTACTGTCCCTGCGCCCCTTGTGCCTGTGCCTCTCCTCACACAGGTCACTCCCCTGGAATCTGCATAGGAACACTGGCCTCCACTCCCATCTGCTCTCCTCTTCCTCCTGAGGAGGTGCCACCAGTGGAGAGCACAATCCCCATTACCAGGGTAACAGAAAGGTGTCTGATACCTGGAAGGCTCCAAACAGTCAAACTTCTTCAGGGGCCTTGGAGACACCAATGAGTCCTGAAATGAAGTCTAGAAATGCTAAGAATGAAGCTCAGAACAGAGATGAAGCTGTCAAATTCAAATAGCAATCAGCAGCTATCTCCTAATCTCCTCACTACTCAATGGCAATGCTGCAGACCCTTTTTATCCTGCCCTTGGATGAGGTTTCGTTAAAAGTGGGCTGCCTGCCTGCTCATTGGCCGAGCATGAAATTGCACGGACGATGTAAAATCGCGAGCAATTGCCTTTTTAATGGCCTAAATTGGCCTTTTAATTCTTGGCACGCATGGCACCAACACCGGCACACACCCGCCGACCTGAAGATTGCTTGCGCTATTTCACGTCCGCTCGGGTCGGAGGCGCACCTGCTCACAAAGCGTAAAATTTTGCCCCATGTTTTTAAGGCACCCCCATTAGCTCCTATGTAATTTTTTTGTCTGATTGTGCCTTTAAGTGCTGTGGGGCATTCTTGAATGTTAAAATCAGCACATAAAGGCAAATTGATAGCGAATCATGTCCGAGTGTATTGCAAGTCAGTCAATTGGTGAGGAACAGGGTGAGCAATTCAACCCAAATCATGTTCTAATGGGAAGTTCACACAATGGGTCAGAGTCTGGAAACAACAACAACAACAAAAACAGGGACCAGGATTCTGGCTGATTTTTCTTCCACCTAGGCAATCAATGCCAAGAACAATTGCAATTTTGCACTGTATTGCACCTGGGGTCAGCTAACACAGGATGAACCAGGGCATTCCTGTTTTTGGGGTGAGGGAAGAGAATTCCTTGGTGGACAAGCCTCAGCAACATCACTGATGCATTAAGAGAGAACAGTTCACCATTCTGCTACATGAGTAGCGTGCAAAACAACTATTTTCCAAGTAGCCACTACACTTGGTAGTTCAGAATTTGAGCATGCTGAAAAAAAATGAGATGCTGTCGAGCCTTTTCATCTTGCAGTCATCAGGACAGAAGCAAGAATACCAAATTTCAAAGGGAACAATGATTCATATTGCATGAGAAAAGGGTGTTGATTGATTGACAAATGGATTCTGATTGGTCGAGATATTGTCATTGAAAATGCACCAGGGAAAAGTTGTACCCCAAGTTTTTGTTTAGTTGAAAAAAGCGCAATGCCTGGACACGTTCTCTTCGTTTCCAAGTCTGTGTAACTCAGTGGACTTACCCGCAAGCAATGGGAAGGAGAAGAAAAAGAGCCATTAAGTTCTTAAAGGACAGTTATTGTACAATAGAGAGAGATACTGGTTCCTTTGTTCAACATTGACAGCACGATCCTAGAGTATCCCATTTAATGCAGTCTCACTGTATCTCATAACATTATAGACAGCTGGTCAGAGTTAGTAACTATTCCTTTCGTCCAAATGTTTCCATACTTTTTTAAAAAAAAGATGAACTTCAGAACAGTTCCTTCATACTTACAAGATCATGTCCAAGAAAAACATGGAGAGCTGCAGTGAATTTTTAAAAAAAAGACCACACAGCAAAAATAATTTGTTACTAATTTTTCAGCCCTTCCTATTACTGAGATATTGGCTTATAAAAAGAAATTCCAAAGTACATCCCAAGAGCCAGGAGCCAAGCAACCTTTCCCCATTTGTGTCATATCAGCACAAACATGACCTTTTGTGTTTTAGCTAGAATGATGAATTACACTACAACATTTTACTATAAACACATTTTTGCAGTATTGATCGTTCACTCCTCAATCACAACATTCAAAGTCTACCGATCTGCCCCTTTATCTTCCTCCTTTTCACTTTTCTCTGATCTGAAATTCCATTTCATTACTTCACCTCCCAAGTTCCATCAGCCTTGGTACCGGCATCACGGTTTACTCCTGCCACTTCAAACGTTTCCTCCTATTAAAGCGCTAGGTTTCACTTGCAGCTTTGTAAAGAAAATACATTCTTTACACCGACAAATACAATTAAAAAGAAAAAATATATATATATTCATAATTCTAGTTATGAGAGATATATTTTTTGGAAAAACAAACTAGAATCACAGAAACATCCTGAGAAGCATCATGAAACAGGGGGTGGCAGGAATCCCAGTGTACAGGATCAGATGAAAACTAGCTCAGAATATTTTTGTTGCCTGCATTCTTTTATGCCTCCCACACAATGGATCTCACCAGTTAACAGTATAATTGCCAAGCAATAGGTTCCCAAAGGAAAAAGTAGAGAAAATTCTTTTACACATCATAGAAGATTCCTTTGGTGAAAAGGAACCACAGTAGCCGAAATGGCATTAAGCACATATACCAAGTGCGCACCGTGCCAATGCCAAGTATAAGTTTCATCCACCAGCTTAAACAGGTTTCCATAAGACCATAAAATGTAGGAGCAAAAGTAGGCCATTCAGCCCATCGAGTCTGCTCCGCCATTCAATGAGATCATGGTTGATCTGATAATCCTCAACTCCACTTTCCTGCTTTTTCCCCATAACCCTTGATTCCCTTACTGATTAAAAATCTTTCTTTCTTAGCCTTGAATATACTTAACAACCCAGACTCTACAGTCCTCTATGGTAAAGAATTCCACAGATTCACTGCTCCCGAGAGGAGAAATTCCTCATCTGTGTCTTGAATGGCTGGCCCCTAACTCTGAGATTATACCCTTTGGTCCTAGACCCTCCCACAAAGGGAAACAACCTCTCAGCATCTACCCTGTCAAGCCCCCTAAGAATCTTATCTTTCAGTAAGATTCTTATTCTCCTAAACTCCAATGAGTACTGGCCCGATCTACTTAACATCTCCTCATAAGAAAATCCCTCCATACCCAGGATCAACCTAGCAAATTTTCTCTGGACTGCCTCCAATGCCAGTACATCTTTCCTTAGATAAGAGGACCAAAACTGTTCACAATATTCTAGGTGTGGTCTAACTAGTGCCTTGTATAGTTTTAGCAAGGTTTCCCTATTTTTATACTCATTTCCCTTTGAAATGAAGGCCAACATTCCATTTGCCTTCCCCAATACCTGAACTTGTATGCTAGCTTTTTGGGATTCATGCATGAGGACCCCTAAATCCCTCTGTGCTGCAGCTTTCTGCAATCTTTCTCCATTTGAATAATATTCAGTTCCTCTATTCTTCCTGCCAAGTGCACAAACTCACATTATCCCACGTTATATTCCATCTGCCAAGTTTTTGCCTACTCACTTAACCCATCTATATCGCTCTGTAGGCTCCTTGTGTCATCCTCATCGCTAGCCTTTCCATCTATTTTTGTGTCATCTGCAAACTTGACAATAGCACATTCACTTCCCTCATCCAAGTCATTAATATATATTGCAAATAATTGTGACCTGATCGCAGACCCCTGTGGTACTCCACTAGTTATCCCAACTCGGTCTTCTATTGGTTAGCCAATCCTCTATCCATGCTAATATACTGCCTCCAACAGCATAGGCTCTTATATTAAGTAGCCTTATGTACGGTAGCTTATCGAACACCTGTTGGAAATCCATTAAACGGTTCACAAGCTCTCTGGAAAGGGACAGCAGCAAGAGAAACAGGGTTGCCTTGTTGTTGACATTGGTCCATTACCAGGATATCACCTTGAAGCAATCAGAAAAGTTCAATTTTTATACTACATTTAAGTGAGTGGGCAAAAACCTGGCAGATGGAATTTAATGTGGGAAAATGTGAGCTTGTGCCCTTTGCAGGAAGAATAGAAGAGCTGAATATTAATTAATTGGAGAAAGACTACAAAAAGCTGCAGCAGAGAGATTTGGGGGTCCTCGTGCATGAATCACTAAAAGCTAGCATACAAGTTCAGCAGGTAATAGGGAAGGCAAATGGAATGTTGGCCTTCATTTCAAAGGGAATGGAGTATACAAATAGGGAAGTATTGCTAAAACTATACAAGGCACTAGTTAGACCACACCTAGAATATTGTATTTTATACTACACGCTTGGTAGCGTGAACCAAGTATGCCTTCCTCCAGAGCAGCCAATCTTCTTGTAAACCAGCTGTACTGTGGGGATCCTTGTTCCATGTTAATGCAGACTGGTTTTGACCTGCTTGCATACAGAATTGAGACTGTCATGATGCCACTAGGCATGTCCTTGTGTATACACAGTGACATCACTGCCAAAATGCATTGCTGTTGCAGGAGCAGCAGATCCTTTGGTCTTTCTAGGACCAGTGTAAGTAGAAGTACCCTTCAAAAGAAAAAGGAGCCCTCATTTCTGGTCATAAAATATCCAGTGAGTTCCAATTTTTGGACACTATTAGCTGCATGAAGCCTGCAGATAAAGCAGCCAGCAAATGTAGACCATGAAAACATTTAAAATCATCCCTCTGTGACAGACTCAATTACCTGACACAAGATCTGCAGTACTCCAAGGCACTATGAGCAGTCAGCCTGATCCATTAAAAAGGGACCTACTACATTAGACTCCTCAATGCAAGCTAGTACTTTCCCCTTTGCATTCCAGATCACACTACAAGCCAACGTTCAAATGAGCAGGATGATTCTGAGTGGAAAAGCTGCAAGTAGTTTGCAGGGGCTTTTTGCTAGTAAACTGCATATTATTAAATGCTTAAATTCCAAAGTTATCTCTGCAATATACTTGGGGACCTCCAAGCCATACTTTTTGCCAATAGGTAAAATCTCAAGGCATACATGTCCCTATGGAAAGCATGCACACACTTCATTTCAACCAAAATAGATTCTAGCTCTAAATATTTCTCAGTAGATCGGTCTCAAGACAATTGCAAATGGAAGTCATTTGACACCTGGCTGACGAGAACTATGTTTAACATGCCTCCTACCACTACCTGTCATCTAATCTAATCAGCATAACACACTGTTCCTTCCTCACTCTTGTGTTTATCCAGCTTCCTCTTAAATGCATCTTTGCCATTGGCCTCAACTACTCCATGTGGTAGTGATTTTCACATTCTAACCACCCTCTGGGTAAAGAAATTTCTCTTGAATTCTTTATTGGATTTATTAGTAACTACCTCATATTTATGGCCATTAGCTTTGAACTCCCCCAAAAGTGGAAACATATTTCCTCAATCTACTCTATAAAACCCCTCCATAATTTTAAAGACCTCGATTCAGTTACTCGTCGGCCTTCTGTTCCTCAAAAGGAGGAGAAAGGCTAAACAGTTTGAGGTAGGTAGTTAAAACCTCCCCATTCTGATTTCATTGTTTTTGCACCTTCCCCGATGCTGCTATATCATTTTGATAATGTGCAGACCCAGAAACAAAAACTGCAAGTGCGGTTTAACAAAGGTTCTATAAAATTTCACAATGAACGTACAGCTCCATCCCGCTCAAATCCCAGCACTTTGCTTGCTTTTCTTACATCCTTATTGACCTATGGCCATGTAATACATCAATAAGGCCTAGGAGTATATTGAACGGCAAAACCAACATTTTTGGCCACCAGTCAGAGGAAGGCAGTACTCTGGTTAGACCACATCTTGAGCACTCTGTTCAGCTGTGGTCACCAAGACACAAGAGAGACGTTCAAGTGTTATTGCCAGTGCAGTGAAGAGCCAAGGCACTGATCCTGGAATCTGAGATACAAGACTGGAGAGCCTAAAACTTTTCAGCCTGCAAAGAATGTCTCTGACAGATTATCTTAGAGGCATTTTAAAATAGTATGGAACAGGTGAATTAGGAACATTACATGAAAAGAAAGAGAGTAGATTCAAATACCTCTACTAATATGTCCTATGACCACAACTAATTCAGTCAATTCTTCTTGAACGCACTAGTCAAAACAGAAAATAACATCTGCTGAACGGCAGGCTGACTAAGCTAATAATCCTCCGAAATTCTCTCCAACAAAATCCATGCTGACATGCAACATTCTACAATGCTTCATCTAAAAATCATTTTCTTCCAAAAGCAGGAAAGGGAGGAAGTGAATAAGAAAGTGCTCATCTTCTGAATATTCATGTTGACCTTTTCCTTCAAGCTGTAGTCAGACACAACGGTAATTTTCATTCTGTCATAGACTTCCAAACAAGACAGAAAACCAGAGAGATTCAGAAACTATTAAATGAATCACTGAACTGTAATATTTAAATTAAGGCTCAGTCAAAAACAACACCGTCTTCCTCTCAAAAAAGTGAGAGTGGTTGCTGGCTCTCAATGAAACATTTCAATTGTGTTGACAAACGGTTGCACATTTTTATCTTTCAGGCTACAGTTCTTGTTCCTGGTTAATGGACAATAATTAACTTTTTTCTTCAGTATGCAAGTCCAGCTGCTCCCAGCACCAAGCTATTCAAAAGCTAAAACAAAAACAGAATTACCTGGAAAAACTCAGCAGATCTGGCAGCATCGGCGGAGAAGAAAGGAGTTGACGTTTCGAGTCCTCATGACCCTTCAACAGAACAGTTCTGGAGTTCTGTTGAAGGGTCATGAGGACTCGAAACGTCAACTCCTTTCTTCTCCGCCGATGCTGCCAGATCTGCTGAGTTTTTCCAGGTAATTCTGTTTTTGTTTTGGAGTTCCAGCATCCGCAGTTTTTTGCTTTTATTCAAAAGCTAATATTGTCAGATGTTTGCTTCATATTTTCTTTCCCTAAAATGAACAGTCTTCAACACGTGCAGCTGTGAAGGTCACACAAATTAATGGACTTAAGGTCCGAAATAAAAAAACTCAATCTTAACACATTTTCTCTACAACCAGAAAAAATATAAACTATCAGCAGTAGATGCTTATAAAGGAGTGGGGTTTGAGTTGCTAACTGTAGTTGGAGACATTCCTGGAGGTTGGCTCACATGAAAGTCTGACCATGTGACATTTGACCCATGTGACATCTGATCACATGACATGATGCCAGATCACTTTATGTTACTGCATGTAATTTGAGTCCTCAGGAAGTCATCTGTAAGACAGGGAGGAGGGCAAACCCAGAGCAGGGAAGAGAGGGAGGACAGAAACCACTCATGCCCCCGCCACCCCCAGAATACTGACATTCATGATTTCTGACTCAAGCCTTTCTCCATTATGTTATTCCCAAATATCCAATTTCTCAACTTTATTCATCAATTGCACCCCTGACTGAGTCAGACTAATCAGAACTGCACAGCATTATTATCCTTGTATCAAAGGGCATTTAGAACATTGCATTCCATAAATTTCTGTTCATTCTCATTCAGCTTGTACCTATTGAAATGTCAGTCATTCACTTTGTATAGAGACAAATACTGTAAAGTGACCTTACGTATTATTGGGAAATGCCACAGAGCTTTGCTGCTCACTTCACCACGAAGATTTAGTCTTCATCAGCCAGGACATCTAGAGCTGTGGAAAATACAAATACTTTAAACACAAGTTCAGAGAACAAAGGTTCTAGTTCAGTAAATAAATCTGCGATGGACCCATATGACAAAAGGCTCTGCATCTCTGATTTCAAATTACTGGATTTAGCAGGCTTAATTTTAATAGCATGCAGGTTTTAAAAAATCACTTCAAACTCCAACCAGCCGCAGATGACCTTTGTAGCAATAGTAAGTTTACCCGAAACAAGTTGCAGCTGAACAGGTTAAAAAAGGCTCAGATGTTTCCCAGTCATCTCTAAAGCTACTGTTTCATCGGTCCCACCAGATACTGCACAGCAAACTGCAGTCAGGTCATATATACTTGAAGAAAATCCTGATCAAGAAATTTACTGGGAATAAAGTCACTTGTGTTCCACATAGTCATAGAGAGTGTTTTGGGGAATAGCAGGCATGAAAATATATAACACAAAACAAAAACAGAATTACCTGGAAAAACTCAGCAGGTCTGTATATATGAGTTGGCTTTCCAGGCAACTTTTCTTGGTGGAAACATTGAACTTTATTTACAAGACAGCAGCAGCAGCAGCTACGTATGCATCTAATTCCATAACTATAGAAGAACTCTCGCCTAGAGGTTCCCACGCTGTAAACTGATTGGTTTACACAAATCATGTGATCTTACAACACAGGATTATTCTTAAAAGCTACAGTCCTATGTTTATCAGAACTATAATTACCACAATGAAGTATCAATACTACCTAAACAAATGGCAAGAACTTTCATTAGCTGTCATGTGACTAACAAGTTAATCCCAATACATCAAATTCCGGGTCTGTCCGATAGACTCCTCTCTCCTCAACATCCTTTAAACATGAAGGAATACAAATCAAATGGTTACCAATTGTTACAATCATGAGGTTTATATGGTTATGTTTTAGTATTGCATCTTTTGGTTTTGAAGATTGCAATATTTTAAGACTGTAGCTTTAAATGTAGGTAGCTGAAAGGGGTCATGTGACCTGGAGTCTGCCTTACAGTAAGCCTGGGTGGTTTAAATTGTTAGAGATAGGAGGAAAATTCATTGTTTTATTGAGTGAGGTGTGCAAGGAGATGCTTGAAGACAATGCCAGCAGGTACTGAATACCATGAACAGGCCTCAAGTCTCCCAAAGTCCCAGAAAGGTGTTATAGCTGTTAAGTTATAAACACTGGTGCTGCAAACGATCTCTTTCATCTTAGAAGTAAAGGGTGAGTAGAGATCAAAAATAATTAACATTTCTATTCAATGCAAAGCTAAGTGTTTCCTGTTGCCATGGGGAAGAGGGTAGAAAAGATGGTTTTGAGAACAGGTTTTTTTAAAAAAATTTGTTCCTGGGACGTGGGCATCGCTGGCTTGTCCAGCATTCATTGCCCATCCCTAATTGCCCTTGAGAAGGTGATGGCGAGCTGCCTTCTTGAGCCACTGCAGTCCGTGTGTTGTAGGTACACCCACAGTGTTGTTGTTGGGGGGGGGGGGG
The DNA here is from genome assembly GCF_017639515.1 of Carcharodon carcharias. Classification (NCBI taxonomy): domain Eukaryota; kingdom Metazoa; phylum Chordata; class Chondrichthyes; order Lamniformes; family Lamnidae; genus Carcharodon; species Carcharodon carcharias. The sequence goes on along the minus strand of NC_054486.1, from coordinate 19,731,370 downwards.
GGGGGGGGGGGGGGGGGGGTGGAGTTCCAAGAATTTGACCAAGCAACAGTGAAGGAACAGCGATATAGTTCCAAGTCAGAATGGTGTGAGGCTTGCATGGGAAAACCACCACCTGCAAATTCCCATCCATCTGCTGCCCTTGTGGTAGAAATTTGGGGTTTAAAAGGTTCTGTCTTAAGATCCCTGCGCAAGCTGCTGCAGTGCATCATGTAGAATGGTACCCACGACTGCCACTGTGCATCAGTGGTGGGGGGAGTGAATGTTTAAGGTGGCAGATGGGGGGGCCAGTCAAGCAGGTTGCTTCGTCTTGGATGGTGTCAATCTTCTGGAGTGTCGAAGGAGCTGCACTCATCCAGGCAAGTGGAATGTATTCCATCACACTTCTGACTTGTGCCTTGTAGATGCTGGGCAGGCTTTGGGGAGTCAGACGGCGAGTTACTCTCCACAGAAATTCCAGCCTCTGACCTACTCTTGTGGCCATAGTGTTTCATATGGCTAGTCCAGTTCAGTTTCTGGTCAATGGTCACCCCCAGGATATTGATGGTAGGGCTTTCAGCAATGGTTTCGCCATTGAATGTCATGGGGAAATGGTTGGATTCACTCTTATTGGAGACAGTCTTTGCCTGGCCCTTGTGTGGCATGAGTGTTACTTGCCACTTATCAGCCCAAGCCGGAATATTTTCCAGGTCTTGCTGCATATGGACACTGACTGCTTCAGTGTCTGAGTCATTGCTGAACATTGCGCAATCAGCGTGCATCCTCACTTCTGACCTTATGATTGGGGGGGGTGGGGGGGGGTGGGTAAGAGAGGCAATAAAACTGTTGAAAATGATTAGACCTAGGAAACTACCCTGAAACTCCTGCAGTGATGTCCTGAGGCTGAGATGATTGACCTCCAACAGCCACAACCATCTCCCTTTGTGCTAGACACAACTCTAACCAGTGGAGAGTTTTCCCCCAGATTCCTATTGACACCAGTTTTGCTTGAGCTTCTTGATGCCATTCCGTCAAATGCTGCCTTGATGTCAAGGGCAGTCACTGTCACCTCAAGCTCATCCCTTTTGTCCACGTTTGAGCCAAGACTGTGATGAGGTCTGGAGCCGAGTGGCTCTGGTAGAATGCAAACCAAACGTCAGTTAGTAAGTTTGGCCCTACAACCACACCACCCCCTCCACTTCTCTACCCCAACCCAAACCCACCCCCCCTCCCCACACACCTTAAACCAGCTTATATTTCACCCCTTCCTTGGATTCACCTAGTTCTGTTGAAGGGTCATGAGGACTCGAAACGTCAACTCTTTTCTTGTCCACCGATGCTGTCAGACCTGCTGAGTTTTTCCAGGTAATTCTGTTTTGTTTTGGATTTCCAGCATCCGCAGTTTTTTTGTTTTTATGTCAGTTAGTAAGTTATTGCTGATGGCACTCTTGGCAACACTTTGCTGATGATCGAGAGTAGACACATGGGGTAGTAATTGACCAAATTGGATTTGTCCTGCTTTTTGTGTGCAGGACAAACCTGGTCAATTTTCCACATTACTGGGTATGTGCCACTGTTGTAGCTGTAATTGAACTGCTTTGCTAGGGGCACAGCCACTTATGGAGCACAAGTCTTTAGTACTATTGCAGGAACGTTGTCAGTGTCTTCAGCCATCTCTTGATATCACCTGGTACGAGTGAACAAGAATTGGCTGAAGACTGGCATCTATGCTGCTGGGGTACTCGGGAGGAGGAGGCAGAGATGGACCATCCACTCAACACTCCTGGCTGAAGATGGTTGCAAATGCTTCAGCCTGGTCTTTTCCACTGATGTGCTGGGCTCCCCCATCATTGAGGATAGGGATATTTGTGGAGACTTCTCCTTCAGTTAGTTGTTCAATTGTTCACCAGCATTCATAGCTAGGTATGGCAGGACTGCAAAGCTTAGATCTGATCCACTGGTTGTGGGATCACTTAGTTCTGTTTGGCATGCAAGTAGCCCTGTGATGTAGCTTCCCCAAGTTGGCACCTCATTTTTAGCCATGCCCGATGCTGCTCCTGACATGTCCTCCAGTACTCTTCTTTGAACAAGGGTTGATCCCCTGGCTTTTGATGCTAATGGTAGAGTGGGGGGGGATATGCCAGGCCATGAGCTTACAGATTGTGTTGGAGTACAAATCTGCCGCTGCTGATAGCCCAGTTCACCTCATGGATGCTCAGTTTTGAGTTGCTAGATCTGTTTGAAATCTATCTCATTTAGCACAGTGGTTGTGCCACACAACACAATGGAGGGTATCCCCAATATTTAAACAGGACTTTGTCTCCCCAAGGGCTGTATGGTTGTCACTCCAGCAACACTGTCATAGATAGATGCATCTGTGACAGGTAGATTGGGGAGGACGAGGTCAAGTAGATTTCCCTCTTGTTGGTTCGCTTGCCACCTCCTGCAGCCCCGGACTAGCAGCTATGTCCTTTAGGACTCTGCCAGCTGAGTCAGTAGTGGCGCTACTAAGCCAATCTTACTGATGGACATTGAAGTCCCCCACCCAGAATACATTCTGTACTCCTGCCACCCTCAGTACTTCCTCCAATTGGTCAACCTGGAGGAGTAGTGATTCATTAGCTGAAAGGGTCAGTAGGTGGTAACCAACAGGAGGTTTCCTTACCCATGTTTGACCCGATTCCATGGAGACTTCATCGGGTCCAGAGTCAACTTCAAGGACAACTCCCTCCTGACTGTATAGCACTGTGCTGCCATCTCTGGTGGTGGTGATGTTTGGGACATTACCTGTGAGGTATGATTTCATGAGTATGACTATGCCAGGCTGTTGCTCAACTAGTCTGTGGGACAGCTCTCCCAATTTTGGGACAAGCCCCCCACATATTAGGAAGGAGGGCTTTGGCGGGTCAACAGGGATAGGTGTGCTGTTGTTGTTTCCAGTGCCTAGGGTCGATGCCAGGTGGGCCATCTGGTTTTTTTGGCTTGGTAGTGGTTTGATAAAATGGAGAGGCTTGTCAGGCCATTTTAGAGGCCAGCTAAGAGTCAACCACATTGCTGCAGGTCTGGAGTCACATGTAGGCCAGACCAGTTAAGGTTGGCAGATTTCCTTCCCTAAAGGCCATTAGTGAACCAGATGGGTTTTTGAGACAATTGACAATGGACAATGGTTTTGTGGTCACCATTAGACTAGCTTCCTTTTTAAATTCAATTAAAACATCTGGGATTTAAATTCCACCAGCTGCCATGATAAGATTTGAACCTGAACATTAGCCTGGGTCTCTGGGTTCCTAGCCCAGTAACATTACCACTATACCACCACCTCTCCTAAGGTTACAAGCTTCCTCAGGATGTCACAGACAGACAGCAGTTGTAACTTGTGTGGTCTGCAGCCAACTGAGAAGTAGAGAGCAAGAAATAGAATCAGCCAAGCCTGCATCTTAAGTAGAGAAAATGCTGATGCAGAGCTCACGCTCAGATTGAAGACCGAGTTCATGAGGTGTTAAAGGAGGATGGAAGATTTGCCTAGGTTGGATTGAGAAGAAATTATCTACAGCATAATCCTCACAAGGAAAGGCAGTTCTGGGATTAGGAGTTACCCAGCAGGGAAAATAAAATAGAAGCAATCCATTGGAAGCTGGCAGCAGCAGCCATGAACTGTTTGCTATTAGAACTATATTCCTGCGGAGAGAGATAAGTGACAAGAACTGCTCACTTCTATAGTTTATGAGTTGCCTACAGTTGACATGCTTAGTCAAGAGTTTTTTTTTAAGTCATTTGATATAGCAGAAGTCTTTAAACCTGTTCAAGATTGGTATGTCTCTCAGCCAGTAACTGCAAGTTCGTATTTCCCTTTGAAGTTATTGGTCTCTACAGTGATGGTAACACAACCAATCCACTGGTGTTCTTGATCTGGCCACTGCAAGGCACCTAACAAAAGGTACATATCCTCGACATTGGAGACACCAGACGCAGACTGGGTGACCGCTTTGTGGAACACCTTCGGTCTGTCCGCAAGCATGACCCAGACCTGCCTGTCGCTTGCCATTTCAACACATCACCTTGCTCTCATGCCCACATGTCCGTCATTGGCCTGCTGCAATGTTCCATGAGGCTCAACGCAAACTGGAGGAACAGCACCTCATCTTCCGACTAGGCACTTTACTGCCTTCTGGACTGAATATTGAGTTCAACAATTTTAGATCATGAACTCTCTCAGCCATCCCCACTCCCTTTCCGATCCCCTTTTTCCAATAATTTATAAATTTTTTGCACTATATTTTTTCCCCCTATTTTTAAAGTTATTTCGATCTATTGTTTCATCTCCACCTTTTAGCCCGTTTCAATCCCCTCCCCCCACCCCACCCGCACTTGGGCCATCTACCATTAGCTTGCTTCCCTTAATGTCCCCATTTGCACATCCTTCAGATAATACCACCACCGTCAACACTCCTTTGTCCTTTTGTCTATGACATCTTTAGCAGTATCTTCTTGGCCTCCACCTATCACTGGCCCCCTATTGAGCTCTCCTGTCCCACCCACTTCTACCAGCTTATATTTCATATATATTCTCTATGTCTTAGTTCTGATGAAGGGTCAGACAGACTTTAAACGTCAACTGTATCCCTCTCCGCACATGCTGTCAGACCTGCTGAGTTTTTCCAGGTATTTTTGTTTTTGTTCTAGATTTCCAGCATCCGCTGTATTTTGCTTTTATCTTAGTGTATAAATTGATTCAACCTCCAAATCTTCATTCCTCCTAGGAATTGCTATACCTTCAATAAGTTTCCTCCTTGCAGCCAGATTATGAGAAAGTCTTCTTCCATCCCCTCCACCACAAGGATTTAAGGGGATACCAACATGCTATGCTATTATAATCTTCAGCAGGCCTCTGTTCTGTACCAGCTAATCTTTATCACTGGAATTACTTTCTATGGAATAATTGAAACATTCCAAAAGCAGAACAATGCAAAGCAACAGTCAGCACATTTGCATTCTCATTGATGCATCAGAGCACAATAGAAATGAACAGTGCATTTACATTCACAGTGGCACATCACAAACCATGTCATGCGAGATTATTGGAACCAATCCACAACAAACCCCAGTCAGAGCTGCTAGTTTAGGTTGACAGAATAAATGCGAGTCTTTCTCCGAGAACAGCTTCAAAACGAACTGATGGAATGAGAGGTTTCCTGACTGGTGGTTCCAATGGCCCTTCCCAAAATGAGTTTGAGCAGTTTTAATCCAGTTCCTACAAAAATTAACCATAACTCCATAATAAGCTCGCAATTTGTTACAGTATGGCAGCTGGCGGAAATTGTAAAGGGTCACAATAGTACAACTAAAAAATATGCATTGTTAGGACAGATTCTCCAATCTACATAAACATAAGCTGATTGTTCTCATTATGAAAATTGAGCATATAAAACCAGGAATTCCAGTACCTTGTGTATAAAGGTTACAGTAAAAAGAAAACTATCAAATTTATATATTCTGTTGCCATAAATAAAATTTTTCAAAATTGGTGGTATTCTAAACCATCCACCATGAACAAGTTTTTAATGCACAAGATGTTAAAAAAGATTGGAGAAAAAGATTTTGTCTAGAAACCCCACTGGCACTACAAAGATCCATCCCAGTTTCTTCACAAATAGAACTTGCAGCATTCAGCTCCACTATTCCCACTCACATGTTCACTGGAATGGAACTTCATAATGTCACATCCAAGAAGATTCATTTCTACAACTAATTGACAGCTACTAGATGTGACCAGCACTTTTAAAACTTCCTTTCCATCTCCTTTTATAGTATTCAGCAGTTCAGTCAAATACAATTCTTCATATAAACTACAGTTTAATCTTTGAATGATTATTTTGTTTAAATCGAGTGCATTTCAGAGCCCATAGGATGTATGATCCATAGGTAGGGAGGGAAAAAAATAAAGGAGACGATGGGTGAAAATGGTACGGTAAGACAATTAGCCATAGTCCAGAGGTTTCTCTGTTAGAGAGAGACAATTGTTATGTAGCTTGGAGGAGCAGTACTCCACATCAGCTTAGGCCAAGGCAAGGAGGCAGCCCTCAATGGATTACTACAACCAGTACGGGGATTGAACCCACCCTGTCAGTGTCATTCTAGCCTTCTAGCCAACTGAGCTAAAGCACCCCCTTCATGGAAGTGAAAACCAACTAAAAGGCACAATTTACAAATTACCAGCATTTCAAAAAATGCAATCTTTTTATTGATGGCACATCAGAATTTTTATAGCATGACAAGTTTTGGAATTCTTAATTTGTCACTTCAAATTGAACTACTATTCAATGGTGTAAAGTTCAGTTTAAATATTATGACCAGACAAGAAATAAAGTAAGGGTATGGGGAACATCCTATGGGGAATGCTGGAATATCCATTATGTTTCCACTGTTGTCAATGACTTTGCAACAAAGTCTTGAATGAACTGCACTGACTAATGCGGAAAAGGGAACTAAAGGCTAAAAAGCTCTAACCACAAAACACATTCTCCAGTACAAGATAAATTTAACCTTTTGCATTACATTGTCCTTCCACTGAAAACGAGTAAAAAATCTTTACACTATATCAGTAGCTGATTAAAACAAGTCATAAGTATTCAGCATAGAAACATAGAATGCTTTCTGTGCTGTAAGTATCATTCGGCCCATCACGTCTGTGCTGGCTCTCTGGAGGAGCAATTCACTTGGTGCCACACACCTGCCTGCCTTTTCCCCCTAGCTCTGCACCACTGTCAAGATATAAAGATTCTTATAATATTATTGGAATTGTGTGTGTGTGTGGGGTGAGACTTAGTTGGGTGCTTTGATGTAAGAAGAAAAGTTAGGTTTGAAATGTTAATTAGGTAAATATGGGAAAGTTTAGAAACATAGGTGTCAAGGGAATATTTGCATTTTTAAATAAACCAGGCTAGATTGTTTTCAAAGGAGGGAGTGAAATGTGTCACCTAGCCAGGTGAAGTTTAGAAACAGTGTGTTTATTTTTCCCAAATATTACTGGTAAAACTTAGTGCCATGAGAGGGTTTTATCATCAGGAAGATGAAGTCTAAAGACAGTGAAACAATGGGTATTTGCATTTAAAGAGGAAAATATGTATAAAGGAGTGAAGGGTGTGTATAAGGGTAGGCATTTTAAGATCTCAAGTATGAAAAAGCCTTCAGCATCTATGTCTCAAGCTGCTGTCTTCAAAGAGCTGAAGTTAAGAAAACTAATTTGAAATTCGACTTGTTCAGGGTTTCATGTTTCTTTGCCTGGCTCTTTTAAAATCTGTGCATCTTACTGTTGCCTTAACAAAGGTGTAACTGGGACTTAGATTGATTAGGGGAATTTAGAAGTTATCACAGTCGTAATTTGCAGATCTATGTATGTACTTTAAAATAATTTCTCTTATTAATAAATGTTAATCTAGTTTTGTAAAACCTAAGACTTGGTGGTCTCCTTACTACTGAATTCAAGACACGCATCTTGAAATTTATACAAAACAAGCTGTGACGGTTGTTTCAAATTTCCCTTTGGGATTTGAACAACTCAGCATTTACCATCAGCTGTTCCATAACAACCACTTTCCCTTCTCAGATAATTTCCAATTTCCTCTTGAACCCACTGCATTGCACTATTCTCACCCAGCTGAGTTGGAAGGTCAGGCAAGGAAAGTGCAGCTGCATTTCGGCGTAAATAACTAGGAGCAGAGTGGCAATCCGACTATGATTGTCACCCCATGGAAATTATGGCCCATACTTTTACATGGATAACAAACAACAAGGGAAGTTACGAGACATTATTATTGACGAGACTGGATGACACCCTATACATCTCATAGGCTATTACTAGATTAAGCTACTACTTTGAAAAATCGTGGGTAGCTAATTTACAAGGGGAGAATAAATTACATTTGTTTTCCCAAAAGTGAAATTATGTTTCAAGTTTCCACTCAAATTCATTTACATAATAAAGCATGAAATCTTCCATAAGCTAGCACAATGGAACACAATTGGTTCTTTTCTCACTGCATTAAAAAAATATTTATTGACGTATTTAAGAGCAGTAACCTGCTGCAGGTTTATTACTTTGGTTAAAAATCGGTTTATTGCAAAAAAAAAGAGCATTTTTAGTCAGAGTGTACATTAAAAAAGTCACTGAAAATAGTTTGTACATAAAACTAAATTCTAAGCATGCACTAGTTTCATTGATGTGTACTGATCTTCAGTACCTTAAACATGTTCAAGCATTTCAAAAGTTGTTTAAAAACTGTCTTAGTTCCTAAAAAAAAAGCTCAATTTGAATAACTTCTTCAGGTGGGCACTATCAGCAGACACTCAGCAAGCTCGTTATTTCAATCTGAGGAGGGTGGCCAGTTGTGTGGGCAGAACCAGCTTCCAGCAGTGTATTTTAAGTCAGCATTATAGATCGCAGGACGATCAAGGTCATGCTGTTTGTTTTGTTATCCTTAGTGGCATTGAGCTCCAATGTGTCCCAAGTCGCTGACAGGTGGTAACATCCGATATGGAATAATTACAGACAACTTTAAAATGGAGAAATAAAAATAGAAATATTAAATAGACACATATACAAATTTTAGTTTTAAAATCTTTAGCTGAGAGACCGTCTGAAAGCTATGAGGAATCTTTCCATGCATTAAACAACTCTTACTGAAAAATCCAAGCAGTTGAACAAATGAGCCGAAGCTTTCTGACAAGTCAAACAAATTCTTTTGAGTTCATACTAACTGGCCCCTTGCTTTTGAAAATTAGATTTTGTAATTCAGATCCATTAGATCATTTTCAGTAACCCTCCCCAATCTGTAGCGTTCAATTGTTCTGTGTGATTATGTGATCATGGTTTTATTGATGCTCACTGTGCATGATTGATTATGCCTGGGTGTGGACTGAAAAATAAACCAACCGTAGAAAGAGCTGGAAGCCAGAGTTGAAGCATTGCATAGACATTTTAAAGCACTGTAAACAAAACCCATTATTGATTTGTTTATGACCCCAAGTAGCCCACAAGAATTAACTCATTTATTTCTCATCAGATTAAAGTGGCTGGTTACACATACCAGAGAAAACTACCTTTAAAAATCATGAACACAAGATACAAAATAGCAGGATCGCAGCAAAAAAACTGGTGGGCTTCATTCCTAAAGGGCTATTACAGCCAAGTTTTCTAAATGCTAATACTCTTACAATCTAGACACTTTTGTAGAAGTACAATGAATGTTCAGCAGCTTCTTTTTGGGCAGCCTTCAAGTGGTCTCCTACTGCGATTTCATTTGGAGCCATTAGCTGACAAAACTGGACAGAAGTTAATAGCAGTGCCTATGTGCTAACACTGTCAATGCAGCAAAATATTTTGGGTTGTGCAACTCAAGTTTGTGACTCTTCAGACCAGAATAAAATGGTACCTCAGAGATGCATACATGCTGTTTAAATACAATGATGGATGTTATGAATTGTAATCAAAGTACAAGCGTTATCCACATAAGGTAGATAAACCCTTTGCCTTACTTTGCCTGCAGGTTTGGAATGTAAAAGGAGAGATGAGAAAATCGTGTAAACTTTTTCAAACCAGTTCCCCTGCTGGTTCAATAGGTAAGCACACATTTGCTGCAGTATTCAGTCAGGGAGACCAGGGAAATCTTAGACTCAATTCTTGCTTTCTGCAGTTTTAGAAAATCTTAGCTAGACAACAGCAGAGATGCCACAGATGACTTCAGTCACACAAGAACAAGAATTAGGAGTAAGCTATTCAGCTCTTCGAGCCTGCTCAATAAGATCACGGCTGATCTGATTGTGGCCTCAACTCTACTTTCCTGTTGGCCCTAATAATCCTTGGCTCCCTTGTCAATCAAAAATCTAATTCAGCCTTGAAGAAATTCAATGACCCAGCCTCCACTGGTCTCTGGGGAAGAAAATTCCACAGACCAACAACCCTCTAGGGGGAAAAAAAAACCTCATCTCAGTCTGAAATGAGAGACCACTTATTTTTAAATTGTGTTTCCTAGTTCTAGACTCCCCCACAAGGGGAAACATCCTCTCAGCATCCACCCTGTCAAGTTTTGTCAGGATTTTATGTTTCAATAACACCACCTCTCGTTCTCCTAAACTCCAATAAATATAGGCCCAAACCATTCGGCCTTTTTCATAAGCTCACCCTTTCATCCTAGGGATCAGTCAAGTGAACTTTCTCTGAACTGCTTCTAATGCAATTATATCCTTTTTTAAGGAAGCCAAAACTACACAGTATTCCAGATGCAGTCTCACTAAGACCCTGTACAGCTGTATCAACACTTGCCTACTTTTATACTCTATTCCCGTTGGTGTAAATGCCAACATTCCATTTGCCTTCCTAGTCACTTGCTGTACCTGCATGCTAACTTTTGTTGTGTTTCATATGCTAGGATACCCAAATCCCTCTGCTGTGGAGTTCTACAGTCTCAGTCTATTTGAATAATATACTGCTCTTCTATTGTTCCTGCCAAAATGGGCAAGTTCACATTTTTGCATGGTATCCTCCATCTGCCAAATTTTGCCCAGTCACTTAGCCTATCTAAATCCCTTTGTAATCTCTTTATGTCTTCTTGACAGCCTACTTTGCTACCTTTTTGTGTCATCAGTCAACAGACTGTGATGAAGTTTTAAAAAAATGCATAATTTAAATTAAATGGCATCTGACTATCTGCAGTTCATAAAGCTTATATCCTAATCTTTTCATTTGATATTGCCACCAACTGTGTAAAAGCTGCATGTAATACTTGCATCAACTTCAAACCACTTAACTGCTATGTTGTAGCATGTAAATGTCTGCAAAAGATACAGGATCTCTCAATTATCCATTCACGATATGTGGGCATCGCTGGAAAGGCCACTATTTAATGCCCATCCCTAATTACCATAGCGAAGGTTGCAGCGAGCCACTTCTTGGACACAAGTGAGTTATTGGCTTGCTCAGCCATTTCAGAGAGCAGTTAAGGATCAACCACCTTGCAGAGGCTGAGCGTCAACTCGCAGACACTTCCTCCTACCTCCCCCGGACCATGACCCCACCACTGAACATCAAGCCTTTGTTTCCAGGACCGTTACTGATCTCATCTTCTCTGGAGACCTTCCTTCCATCGCTTCCAACCTGATAGCCTCCCAACCTCGGACGGCCCGCTTCTACCTCCTACCCAAAATCCACAAACAGGACTGTCCTGGTGGACCGATCGTGTCAGCCTGTTCTTGCCCCACGGAACTCATTTCTTGCTATCTTGACTCCATTCTCTCTCTCCCCTTGTCCAGTCCCTTCCCACCTACATCCGTGATTCCTCTGACACCCTACATCATATCAACAATTTCCAGTTCCCTGGCCCCAACCACCGCCTCTTCACCTTGGATATCCAATCCCTCTACACCTCCATCACCCACCGAGATGGTCTGATGACTCTCCGCTTCTTCCTTGAACAGAGGCCCAAACAATCCCCATCCACCGCTACTCTCCTCCATCCGGGTGAACTTGTTCTCACACTGAACAATTTCTCGTTAAAATCCTCTCACTTCCTCCAAATAAAAGGTGTGGCTATGGGTACCCTCATGGGCCCCAGTTATGCTTGTCGCTTATGGGGTATGTGGAACATTCCTTGTTCCGGTCCTACTCCGGCCCCCTCCCACGACTCTTTCTCCGGTACATCGATGATTACTTCTGTGCAGCTTCATGCTCTCGTCTGGACCTGGGAAAATTTATTAATTTTGCTTCCAATTTCCACCCCTCCATTTTCACATGGTCCATCGCTGACACTTCCCCTCCCTTCCTTGACCTCTCTGTCTCAATTTCTGGTGATAGACTGTCCACCAATATCCATTACAAGCCTACTGACTCCCACAGCTACCTCAACTACACCTCGATTCCTGTAAGGACTCCTTCCCATTCCCTCAGTTCCTTTGCCTCCGTTGCATCTGTTCTGATGATGCCACTTTCAAAATCAGTTTCTGTGACATGTCTTCCTTCTTCCTTAACCAAGGGTTTCCATCCACGGTGGTTGACAGGGCCCTCAACCGTGTCCGGCCCATCTCCCACGCATCCACTCTCACATCTTCCTCTCCCTCCCAGAAACATGATAGGGTCCCCCTTGTCCTCACTTATCACCCCACCAGCCTCAGGGTTCAAAGGATCATCCTCCGCCATTTCCAACTCCAGCACAATGCCACCACCAAACACATTTTCCCCTTCACCACCCCTGGCAGCATTCCGCAGAGCTCGTTCCCTCCGGGACACCCTGGTCCACTCCCCCATCACCTCCTACACCTAACCCCCTCCCATGGCACCTTCCCATGCAACTGCAGGTGCAACACCTGCCCCTTTACTTCCCCTCTCCTCACCATCCAAGGGCCTAAACCCTCCTTTCAAGTGAAGTAGCGTTTCACTTGCACTTCCTTCAATTTAGTCTACTGCATTCGTTGCTCCCAATGCAGGTTCCTCGACATTGGAGAGACCAAACGCAGACTGGGTGATCGCTTTGCGGAACACATTTGGTATGTCCGCAAGCATTACCCAGAAGTCCCTGTCGCTTGCCATTTCAACACTCCACCCTGCTCTCATGCCCACATGTTCGTCCTTGGCCTGCTGCATTGTTCCAGTGAAGCTCAATGCAAACTGGAGGAACAGCATCTCATCTTCCGACTAGGCACTTTACAGCCTTCCGGACTGAATATTGAGTTCAACAATTTTAGATCATGAACCCTCTCCTCTATCCCCACCCCCTTTCCGATCCCCCCCTTTTTCCCCCCAATAAATTATATAGATTTTTCTTTTCCCACCTATTTCCATTATTTTTAATGTATTTCCATCCATTGTTTTATCTCTACCTTTTAGCCTTTTTCGATTCATTCACCCCACCCCACCCCCACTAGGGCTATCTGTACCTTGCTTGTCCTACTTTCTACCCTTAATTAGCACATTCCTTAAATAATATCACCACCTTCAACACCTCTTTGTCCTTTTGTCTGTGACATCTTTTGGCTATCTCCACCTATCACTGGCCCTCTATCCAGCTCTACTTGTCCCACCCCCCTTAAACCAGCTGATATTTCACCTCTCTTCTATTTTTACTTAGTTCTGTTGAAGAGTCATACGGACTCGAAATGTTAACTGTGTTCCTCTCCGCAGATGCTGCCAGACCTGCTGAGTTTTTCCAAGTATTTTTATTTTTGTTAAGGATCAACCATGTTGCTGAGAGTGAGAAATTATATAAAGGCATCCAAGAATCAGCCACATTGCTATAGGTTGTGTCACACATAGGCCGGACCAGGTAAGGATGGTAGATTTTCTTCCCTAAAGAAGATGCGTGAACCAGATGGTTTGTTACAATAATCCGATAGCTTCATGGTCATCATTACAGATGCTCACTTCTTATTCCAGTTTTATCTGATTAATTGATTTTAAATTCTCCAGCAGCCATTGTGGGATTTGAACTCATTTTCCTTGATCATTAATCCAGACCTCTAGATCACCAGTCCAGTAACATTAACACTATGCTACCGTATCCACTAAGTGGGTTAATGGGATGAACTACCTTTGTCAGCAGGGTGGGTCCTCATGTGACAGTTGACAAATGGTAGGATGTTCAGTCATCTACTTGCAGTTTTACAGAGGCAAATGTAGAGTTTTGCACAACAACTTGATGTTGTGGAAGATATGAAAGCTTCAATGAGGAGTTTGTGCTGAACTGGAACAAAGGAGGCTAAATGACCAACTTAAGGTTGAGATCATACCTCCTCCTATTCTCAGCCCTCTTGTTACAACTCAACAACAAAATACATTAATGACAGCTTGCATAACCATACAGCCATTGATTTCTACAATTTGAAAAACCAGATCAAGCATTCGAATCCTATAAAGGTTAAACATTTCCATAAAATTTACTCTTGCCCATCCAAACCCCAAAGCACAGTTATACACTGTTACAGTTATCAAATGTTCAACATTCAGCCAAAATAAACTTGTTTATAATACAGTGAAATGATTTGTGTAACAGACTAAGGAAGAGGAAGTACTGTTTTCTTTATACAATTTAACAAACTAGATTATAAACAGGAGTTTCCAAAAAATCAATGCACTATTAAAAGATTTTATATTACATGGGAAAATGTCAAATCTTTCCGTTACTGTTCCCTGGTGCTGTCAGTCATGTTTCTTGTTGTACAGCTGTATTTTTTTTTAAATCAAAAATGTCTCCAATGGTTATGAATTTGATATACAACAGTAAATTTTCTGCTGAATAAGATTTCAACAAATTAAAATAGCTGTTCAATTATGATTATAATCCTTATTGCATTATGTTTTTAAAAAACATGGAGAGTACACAAGAATTATATAAATTCATTAGTTTCACAGACCTGTTAAATGGGTGCACTTATTCTGGTTCTGCAAAAAAGAAAGAAAGGGATACTGCAAAGAGACCACATCTTGCACTCACAGCTGCCTTCAAAAGATTATATTGATTAAATGGTTGATTATATTCAGTTATATTTTGATGACAATGCAGGGCTCAAGTGGGTGAAGAGCAACAAAAGAGACAGCCATATGTTAAAAATTAAATCACATTGGAATAGATTAACCTGGCAAAATGCTTATTTGAAATCTAGCTGTCTAAGTCCATGAGTGTAAGCAATCCAAGCAAGTGACCAATATCATCAGCCGACTAATGGAAAATTTTAAACATAGGCACAGCCAATCGAGCTACATGTAAAGGTGGTTCCAGATTCAACCAGTGGTTTGTGCCAAAGTGGGTGTAATTCAGACTGGCTTTCACTTTCCCATGTTCAAGATATCTACCAAGACACGTCAAAATCTTGCAGCTTCCTCATATTTATACACTAAGGTTCTATTATTATAAGAGAAAGTATTATGTTCACCTCAAAATGATGTAGCTGAATAAATGCATGAATTTTATGACATACGATTTTTTTGTGAATGCTTATGCTAGACATTAGAATTTTCAGTTACCAGTGGAAAAAAATTGCACATAAAATTTTTGGAAAGCATTTTGAGCAAATATATTAGCTAGCTATATATGTTTAATATTAAAATGGATAGTTTTCAGCCTTCTCCTGTCCAGGAGGGTAGTCAGCATTGACCTAAAAAGATAATGTAATCCATATATATTAAACTCTGTGCAAATGTTATGTTTTCATTGGACGTTCCATGTAAATATCTTCCTTTAGCTTTTCACCATGTTGAAACGGTTTACGCCAAATATTACCATCCATAGAAAGAGTTTTACAGCACAAAAAGTAGGTCATACAGTGCATTGTGCCAGCCCTTTGAAGGAGTTACCAATTAACCCCATCCCTTTGCTCCTTCCCCATCGCCCTCCAAATTCCTCCTTTTTGCGCCACTTGGTGGCACTCTATCTTTCCCCAACAAATTGCTCAAAATGCTTTTTAAAAAACTTCCAAATTTGTTTTATTAATTAAAAATTCTAACGTCCAATAGAAGGGTTTGAACAAAATTCAAAAAGTTACATTGTATTGTGGAGCCCTATCTGCTGTGCTATTAAGGAGATATAAATAAAGTTGTGCAATAGTGACTGCCTGTGGTTGAACATGTGTTTGTCTTACTCAGTACAATGTACAATAGAAGGGTGGCAACGAGAATGGAGTGGAACTTTCTATTACATTTAATTTGAGAAATTAGGACGGAAGAATACCGGTGACGCACTTTTGAAACGCCTGAAGCTGATTTTGAATAATTTGAAAGGTTGCACCATGTGTGGTGCATATTGTATTCAGGTACATAGTGAGTCAGCATGGTACATAATTGATAAAATTGTAATGACGGCATATTTGGGGACAATAGGGAAATCCCACCCTAACAAAGAGGACTATTGTAAACACAAATGAAGATTCCACATTTAACTGAAAGCGAATAAAATAGATGAGGATAAAGTAAATATTTTCCTCACCAAGATGGGGCCAGGTGCTTTTGGAGGTTGTGACTAACCAGTGTTGCTCGCGAGACCCCAATAGTATGGACTACTCTGAAATTAATGAGATTCTGGGCTCATCCTATGGCATGACTAATGAGGTTGCACTGAGAGTTGCATTTCATGAAAGGAAGGGGTTGCCAAAACAAGACTGCTGCAAATTATATTCGACTTGAAGAAACACCCTCATCACTGTGGATATGAATTTCGAAAGCAACCTAGAGACACGTTTGTAGGAGTCTTATAGAACAATAAAACCCAGGCCAAGCTTTTAAATAAAGTCAATAACTTGACAGGATGAGGCTTGCACTGAGGCCACAGCCATGGAAATGGCAGGAAGGGATAGCTGTAAATTGCAAAAGAGTTCTTTTCCTGAGCTAGCAGACTAGGCCCACCAATTTCCGCAAGGTCCAGGCCATAGCAGCCACAGTCTCAAGAGTCAGAAATTTAGATGTTACCGTTATATGTATCCATTGCCAGTCAAATTGCTATGTCTGTCAGAAAGTTGATCACATCCAGAAAGCATGCAGGAGTAGAGGAAACAGTAATACTCCAGGTCATGGTAAAGCTCCAGGTCGCAGCTATGCACCAGGTCAAGGTCATGGTAGATCTAAAGCAAGTTCAAGAGCCTGGGAATCCTCAAGTGTGCATATGATAGATATGGAACAGAATCTGATGTTATCGAGCAGGAAGATCAAGAGCGTACTCAATCAGACAGCAAGAAAAACAACACACTGAAGATGAGAGTAATAGGACTGAAGATAAGATTCCAGCATCTGGTTAGAAATTCACAACTTACTTTCATCGTTGATACAGCTGCAGCCCTGTCTGTTATCTCGGAAGGAGAACACATGCGGTTCTGAAGCAGTTTTCCCTTCCGCAAAACTGGTGCAAAATGGACTAGTTATTTCAATAACAGTATTCCAGTCAAGTTAGTGCCATTTACTTGCCTTTGAGGGAACAAAGTCTCCTGATGGGAAGGAATTAGTTTAAGATGATATGGTTAAACAGGGCCAAGTTGTTTGTAGTAGGAATCAGTAGGAATATGTCTGTCATTCAGAAAATGGGGTTTAGAGTTATTATTCCTCTAAGGTTTAGGGAGAGATTGTTAGAGGAGCTTCAATCAAAAACACATAGGGATAGTGTGAAAGCAGTAACAAGTAGTTATTTTCTGGTATCCAAAGGTGGACAGAGATATTGAAGAATTGGTGAAAAGTTGTGAATTGTATCTCAATGAGAAATGATCCACCCAAGGTTCCTTACATTCCATGGTCAAGCACAAGAAAACTGTGGGAACGAGTACGTTGAAATTGAAGGTAAAGACTACCTTGTTTTGGTCAATAGCTACAGCAAGTGGATAAATGTTGAATCTATGTCCAAGTGTCAAAACCACTGACATTTTGAGAAGTTATTTGCAATTTGTAGGTTGCCAGGGATGTTGGTGTCAGATAATAGTCCACAGCTTACATCAGAAAAGCTCGAAATATTCCCAAGAATGGAGTCAAACATACTCCAATGCCCAGCAGCATCGAATACTGCTGCAGAAAAGAAGCCTACAGACTGCGTGAAGAGGTCTTTGCAGAAGTACTTACTAGGTGATAAGTATTTTCTTATTCATTCACAGGATGTGGGTTTTGCTGGCTGGGCCAGCATTTATCACCCATCCCTAGTTGCCCTTGAGAAGGTGGTGTTGAACTGCCTTCTTGAACCACTGCAGTCCATGTGGTGTAGGTACACCCACAGTGCTGTTAGGAAGGGAGTTCCAGGATATTGGCCCAGCGACAGTGAAGGAAATTTTACAAAGGTGATCTTATAGTCCAAACTCCTCCTACAGTCTAAGTGAAAACCATAAAGAAACTGAAAGTTTGCTGGTATCACAGAATCAACTGGTAGAGCAAAGTGAATTTAAATTAGAACCTTGATTAAGACTCAATGTCACAATCCCAAACATTAGGTAGAGCTGGTAGTCAAAATCAAAGTTAAAATTTGACATAAAAGATGCTGAGACAACAAAGTAAAGCTAATGAAAAGTAGAAAGACACCAGGTGGGAAGAGAATGAAGCCAGATAGGTTAATTGAAAGCATGTAGAAGGAAGAAGAAAAAAAAAGTTTCTTTTCATTATTTCTTGCCTCTCATTTCAGCAATATCATGACATGTTGCTGAAGCTTCTTGTCCTGCATTCATCAAGACAAATGCAAGAAGTCAAATTTCAAATGGTCACAATTTATGCCACAGGAGAAAAAAGGGTGCTGATTGGTTGGCAAGTCAATTCTGATGGCCAAGGTGATAGCATGGAGAAAGCAATGGAGAACTATAGGCTCTCCAAGCTCTCCAGTAATTCAAAAAAAAGGAGCAAGACTTGAACATATTCCTTTTGTTTGCAGAGAATGGGTCCCTGAGTATGAATGCATGTTGCTTCTAGCAAGCATAAATGAGCCATGTTACGAGCTCAGCTGATTATCTTAAATTGTTTGTCCGAGTAGCTGTTAGCATACTCAGCATTGTTCAGCAAGTGCTGTCCAATTGGGGAATCACATCTAACAGCAGACATTTTGTTTTGGGTTTTTCAAGCACAGGCTAGTGAGTACAGTCTGTACTCTATTACAAACAGCCGAAAGGACATGCCATTTGATTCCATCAGCCAATCATTGGGACGTACGGCCTAAATACCTCACATCACACCAGCAGAGAAATTGTCACAACGTTGCTCAATGGTGTGATAGGCAAAACGTCTTTTTGGACTGACAGCAGCAACCCGTTGGGATGCAGCCATACGTTCCAACAATTGGCTGATCAAATCACTCACCTCATTGTGAAAGCCAAGGACTAAACACAGTTTCACAGTATCTTTACAGCACATGACACTATCCGGCCCATCAAGTCTGCATTGGCTCACTGAAAGAGCATTCCATCTGGTCCCAATCCCCTGCCTTATCCCCAACTTTGCACATTATTTCTTTTCAGTTAGTAGCCCAATTCGGTTTTGAATACCTCGATCAAACTGCCTCCACCACCCTTTCAGGAAGTTTGTTCCAGACTCCAAAAAAATTTTCCTCATCACGTTTATTCCTTCTGCCAATTATTTTGAATCCATACCCTCTGAATCTTGATGTTCTCTTTAGTGGGAGCAGTTTCTCACTATTTACCCTGTCCATTCCCCTCCGTCAAGTCTCCTCTCAGCCTTCTTTTCCAAGAAGAACAGCCCCAACCTCTCCAATCTATCCTCACAACTACAGTTCTTTATCCCTGGAATCATTCTTGTGAATCTTCTCTGTACCCGCTCCAATGCCTTCAAATCCTTCCTCAAGTATGCGACCCAGAACTGAATGAACTCCAGATGAGGCCTAACTAGTGTCTTATACAAGCTCAACATGACCTCCTTTCTCTTGTACTCAATGCTTCTATTAATAAAACCTAAGATACTATATTAACTGCTCTCTCAACATGCCCCACCATCTTCAATGACCTATGTATGTATACACTGAGATCCCTCTGTTCCTGCACCTCCTTTAGGGGCTCTCCCTTTACTTTATATTGTCTCACCATATATTCCTGCCAAAATGAATCACCTTACACTTCTCTGCATGGAACTTTATCTGCCACTTGTCTGCCCAATCCACTAACATGTCTATGTCCTTTTGATGTTCATGACTATACCCACAAAAGTTGACAACATTTCCAATCTTCGTGTCATCTGCAAGTTTTGAAATCATGCTCTGCATACCATCAACATCTAGGCCATCAACATAGATCAGGAAGAGCAAGGGTCCAAACACTGACCCCTGAGCAACTCCACTACAAACCTTCCTCCAATCTGAAAAACAACATTTATCGCTACTGTTTCCTGTCACTCGGCCAATTTCTTATCCAAGTGCCTACTTTCTCTTTTATTCCATGACCTAGAATTTTGCTCAAGTCTGTTCTGTGGCACTGTATTAAATGCCTTTTGAAAATCCATATATACCACAACAGCATTTCCTTTATCAATCTTCTCTGTTGCCACCTCAAAAAACTCCAACAAGTTAGTTTAAGGAAATGAATCCATGCTGACTTTCCTTAATTATCCTGCACTTGTCTAAATGGCTGTTGATTTTATGCCAAACTACAGTTTCATCAATTCTACGAAACCCTGCGCCAATTTCCAGAGCCAATGCACAAGAGCACCAAATTTATCCTATCCAATACCTATAAGTAAGAGATATCAACCTTCGCTTGGTGCATCTTGTTGTATAATCCTGGCTTTAAAAATGGTGAAGGATAGTAAACAGTAGGGGAAGAATCTACATAATATAAAGGCTACTTTTCGTTTCCACAAAATATTGGATATAGAGTTGCATAACTCAATTCAAAAACACCAGAACAACATCTAACAAGGGAAGTGGGCATTGAGTAGAGCGCGTACCTCCACCATGCTGTTAACACAATGTTATTACAATTACGCAGTTCTTCCTTCAAGCTTTTCCAGTCTGGTTGATGCTCTAACTCCAAAAGCTGAAAAAATAAATCTTTTTATTAATAGTTTCCATCTCACTGAAAAGGCTTCAGGCCAATTCACATCCAACAACCTGCTCTGAAAGCTCTGCTTCCTTTTGACAGCTGTGACAAATTACACCATAGTAGCTGAGACAATCCACAACATTCTAAAGCAATCACCAATATTCTAAATTAAACAACCCACAACATTCTTTTTTAAAAAAAACAAGTCAATTTGTCCCATCTTCCAATGTTAATGGGTCCCTTTAAAAAAAATTCCAGAGTCCAGTCCAGAGCTGCATCTCCGCCAAAGCTGAATGGCCTTCTCCTACGCCCTATTATATATGTTCGTATGTTCTTCCTTAGGCCAAACCCAATCTGTGCACCAAGTTTCATTGAAATCCATGAGTTAGTTTTTGAGACATTGTTTACAAACAGACTAAAACAGGGGTGAAAACATTACCTCCACCCACCTTCAGTGACGGAGGCAAGGAAAATGGAATGTGTCTTACTTAGTCAAAGCAAATCAGTGGCCCTGATGCAATGCTCTGCATGGCATAAAAATCCCTATTATAAAACAGCAAATTATCTGGCTCAATTTCAGCAATGAGATAAAATACCTACTGGTAAAACATCATTTTGTTTTGACTCCATAAGGGAAATACTACTTATATACACATACACTAAACTGATGTCTAATTCTTTTCTAAATAAACTTAAACAAAAAAAGACACAGCGCAAGACAGTTCACCAATTCTCTTAATAAAATGTTAATCATCGAAATGGTGATGGCTGCTTAAAATCAGAGCCTCGAAGGATACACTGAAATTACAAGGCATCAGCATACTTCCAAGTCGCAAGGGAGAAGCCAGGACTGAATTACAACTTCCAATCAAACACGAAAACGTGCACACTTCCACCAATTTGGACAGGCAACATAAAATTTTTTATCTCCTTACAATACATCACAATAAAGGGTAAAAGATCACCAAAGAACAGTAACGGATTTATTTACTACCGGCACATTGTTTAGTTCTCAGCTTCTCCCATGAATCACCACAAGGAAAAGGGAATTTTCATCATTAAGCAAGATAATCACCAACTTCTGACCTTGGCAGAGGCCAAATGCAGGGGCCCAAGTCATAGTTAAATTATATTGTGCATCTCCACGAAGTTGAATGAAGCTCGACTGCAGGCGCATTTTTATTAAAAAGAGAGCAGTCAAATCTGCTTTAGTTACTCTAAAATATAACCAATCCCCAAGTCACAGATGTGTAAATGACAATGGAAGATGCATTCACAGTAATCCTGCAAAATTCACGACAACCATCAAAAATTAAACTAATTAGTTAAGCAAATACAGAGGAGATGTCAAGACAAATTGGCAATTTCCCCACTGTACCTTCTGTCATGTTTCCCCAAATTTCCGCAAGAAGTGCTGTAGCTTTTTTGGCATCTTACCAAAATATCAATGCCAAGATTTCCACTAAGGCACATCAGGATATCCACGCCGCCTTCTTGTGTTTATACACACAGATTCAATTATTATTCAGAAACAATGGAAGCTGTGTGCACCCAAAAGATGCATTTGAAATGAACAAATAACCCATCAAGCGTTTAAAATTTCCTGCTTAATAAAAACTACTCTCCAGCAGCCTTCTCCCTTCCAGGATACTGACAAAACATTACCATGCTATAATATCAATGGATTCAGTACATCTTAAAATGTGTTGTGGTCATGAGCTCTTATACTCTGACATGTCTAAAAGTAGAACATTTTCACCCAAACTTGACCATGCTATGAGGCAAGAGTACAGATCTTAAGCTAGGCATCAGGCCTCCAAGAGGAGAGGGGGGCCACAGAGAGAGAATAGGCAAGTGTATCACACTCCCAGCGCACATCCTGGCATCCACTTGGGCGGCATTGCCAGCATCCTAGGAATAGATGCTAATTGTAGCATTTGGCATGGACAGGCTTTTCAAAGTTTGCAAGAGAATGAAGTGTCAAACTTGACACAGAAATAGATAAATAAATCTGCCTTAGATACCCTTCCTTTGAGGCTACGATCCATTTCCATTTACTTTATAAAATAACTATTGCTGGCTTTTGGGGCAATTTTGTTTTAATTAAAATGGGTGCAAATGTGACTTACTTTCCATTAGACTTTTTTCTGTACATTTCTGTACTTTGAGTTGTTTAAGGCTTATTTAATATTTTGCCAATTTTACTGCATTTTTTGAATACCACCTTCCTCACTAAAATTACTCACAAAAGACGGAACTTAATCCTGATGACAGGGTTCTTATCCACCAACTGCAGAACAAGAGCTCTGCATTGCTATCTTTGAGAAAGGTCCACCATTTAAAGTTCCAGTCAGGCACTTAAGTGCTCAACAGTGGGCGTTCCCTGGGATCAAGGTCCGTTGGGGTTGAAATCCCATCCATAAGGGCTGTCTGCCAATCAGCGGCCTGCCCTTCATTGCAGGCAGCGCTTTCAGGGAGGCGGCAGTAGCTGCCCCGCTATGCACCCACTAGATTCCCAGGATCAGTGAGGGACCCAGGCACGGGTGAGTGAGGGCAGGTTGGAAGTCATGTGAGAGGGGGCAGTGGAGGGACAGAGATTAGGGTGAGGGGGTGGCTCTCAACAGCATAAGGTCTCCGATTCCTGACGCCAGATTCCTCGATCAGATGTCGAGCGCCTGACAACAAAGAACCCCCCACCACCACCCGGTAAGCAAATATCAGGATTTGCTTTTCAGGCTCCCCGTGCGGCAACTGGCCTGCCTGCCACAGGGCGAATACCTTCAGCAGCAGGATGAGGCCCTTAAATAGGCACTAATTGCACATTTATGGGTCTTAATTGGCCTTGAGGAAAGAAGGTTGTCCACGAGCCTTCCCGTCCCAAACTTAATCAGGTCAGAGGCAGGAAGATGGCAGGGTCCCCATCCAACACCCTCCCACCTCCAAATTTACCTCAGTGGAATTTAATGCCTTTCCCCTGGTCTCAGGCTTGCCCCTCAGCACACACTTCAAGTAAGATGACGCACTTTAATTTTTTGCTCGTTTTCACAGTTTCGATAATCACTTGGCACTTTCTTTTTAGGCATGTGTATGCTTACACTGAACCTTTACACATGTATAGGCATATGAAGTCTGGCCCTCAGGACATATTTGAATTATCTGAAACAGAAATTCGCCATCATTTCACACTTATACCTATTCATTTAATAGAAGTTTTAGCATTTTACGAGTTTGTTTTTGCGCTGCAAGTTCTTAAATTATAACTTGGCTTTTGGATAATTATAAGTTTTAGTGAACTGAAAGCACTTAAAACTTATAAAAAAGAGGCAAGGCCTTTATCCCCCAAGGAGATGTTATATAGCATGGCTGTTCAGAAAATGGTTGGTATCCCTCAACACATGGACAACACCAGAGGAGGTTGCCTCACAGATTTAAGGCATTTTTGGAACTACATTCTCTTGAAACGAAATTGACAATATTTGGTAAAAATTGCAAATAAGGTCCAAAAATAATTTAGTCCAAACAGCCTGAAACTTGTTGACCACATTTGCAAAGCTAAGCAACTAAATAAACAAATAAAAGCTAGTCTTAAGGCTCCAAAATCAAGCAGTTACTACAAGTAAGACGAGACAGTTGTACTACCACAATTCTCAGTTGCATAGTGAATGAAAAATATTTCTATCTCGCGGTTTCTACTTTCAAAATTAAATTCTGCATTGGCTGATTGCAAAATGCCTATCCATGCCTGAAAGTATTAGACCATAGCTTAATCCGCTGTATTCAGCACAGCCAAATCAAGCTTGAAAGGTAATAAATGCAAAATACTGCAGATGCCAGAAATCTGAGGAAGAGTCATACAGACTCGAGACATTAACTCTGTTTCTCTCTTCACAGATGTTGCTAGACCTGTTGAGTTTTTCCCCAGTGTTTTGTCTTCATTTTAAGCTTGAAAGGGCTGTGCTGGAGCTAAAAGGAGGACATAACAGGTGAGGAAGAACTCGTTAGACTTGTGATTAAAAAAACACCAATTACAAGTGAAGGAGGCACTCAGTAGAGCACATAACTCTGCCACAGTGGATTAACTCAACTTTATCAGAATTACACAGCTCCTCCTTCATGCTAAAATACTACAAAGCTGAAAAAGAAATCTTAAGTGTTTCCATCTCACTGAGGAGCTTTCAGACTAATCCACATCAACAACCTGCTCTGAAAACTCTGCTGATATTTTGACAATGTGACAAATTGCACCACAGCAGCCAAGACAATCCACAATATTGTAAAATAATCAACAATATTTGAAATAAAACAACCTACAACATTCTAAAAAAAATTAATTCACTATATCTCCCAATATTAAAAGGATCCTTTGAAAAATTCCAGGAGCTGGATCCAAATCCACATCTTCGCCAAAAACGAATCAGTTCCTCCTTGGCCCATACTCTGTGTACCAAATTTTGTTGAAATCCATTCACTAGTTTTTTGAGATATATTGTTTACAAACAGACTAACAACATAGGGCAAAACCATTCCCTCCTCCCACCTTCAGTGGCAGAGGTAAAAGTTTACAGCCCTCTTGGAAGCTAAACCTTGAGGGCATCATCTTAGTCAACAGGCTATATCTTCCCTCAGCTTCCCTCTTTGCAGGACAAATTCCCCAAAGATATTAACAGGAAAATACCACCACGCCAGGGCATTTGTTAAAGCTGTTCTTCTATTCCTTTAACTTTGCCTGCCATCTTCCATCCAGGCTTCTGCAATCACAAAATTGCAGAGAGCTCAGCAGAATAGGGAACAACTGACATTTCTATAGTGTTTTGAACATAGTAAAAATGTCCCAACATACTTCAAAGACAACAATTGGCAGAGCCACAAAGATGTGGGGCCAGCAGACTAAAAGCTTGATCAAAGAATTAGGCTTTAGGAAGTAACTCAATATGAGAGGGGAGTGAGGAAGAGAATGCCAGAGGTAGGTAGATGGCAGGGTCTTAAACAGTTGAAGTCACCTATGCCAAATGGTAGAGTGGAGGAAATTGGAGAAGCACAAGATGGCAGAATCAAAGAAATCAGGCACCTTGGAGGGTTGTGGGGCTGGAGGAGGGAGAGGTGAAGCCATGGAGGGATTGAAAACAAAGATGAGAATTTTATAATCAAGATGCTGCTAGACCCAAAGCCAATGTAGGTCAGTGAGCACAGCCATGAAAGGTGAATGGGAGTTGGTGCGAGTTAAGGATGTGGATAGCAGAGTTTCAAAGGGACTCAAGTTTACAGTAGGCAGAAGCTGAGATAGCCGGGAGAGCATTGGAATAGTTGAATCTGGAGGGAGTTAAAAGGATAGGTTTAAAGATTAGCAATGGGAGACAAGAGCTAAAATACAGTCTTGGAGATAATTTGAATAAAGGAGTATTGATGACTCTTGATGTGATATAACATTTTGTTTCAACAAACAGGTGGGAGCCTGCAATAAATAAAAGGATAATTCTGAAAAGAAAGTTGTTCTGAAAAGGCACTCAATAATTGTGTCCATACCAGGGTAAGGAGTGCAGTTTTTGTTTTGGATTGCTTCGTATCTGGTCACTATTCCTCAATCCCTTTTGGTTTGTAGGTACAATTAAAGATTTGCAATTTACGCATCTACAGTCTAATGTGTAAGCAAGTTCCCTATTGAGCAAATATTATTAACGATAGCGAAAGACTGAGGTAAAGATGTAACAATTAATCAATTTGAGAATTATAAATACTAGGCCAGGAAGGGAGGGATTGAGGGGTCATACCTTCAGCTGTCTAGGCCCTAAGCTCTGGAATTCCCTCCCTAGACCTCTCCACCTCTCTACCACACTTTCTTCCTTTAAAACCCTCCTTAAAACCTGCCTCCTTGACAAAGCTTTTGGTCTTCTGGCCAAAATCTCCCTATGTGGCTGGGTGTCATATTGTTTTATAATGCCATTGCAAAGCACCTTGGGGTGTCTTATTACATTAAAGGCACTATATAGTACATGTTGTTGTTCTTGTTCCTTTGTAACAACTACACACAGTCTTACCTCTAAATCTTGGCTCCATATGGTTCCTCAAATCTTGTGGGTGAAAAATTGCATAACATCAAAGAACAAAGAACAAAGAAAAGTACAGCACAGGAACAGGCCCTTCGGCCCTCCAAGCCTGCGCCGATCATATTGCCTGTCAAACTAAAACATTTTGCACTTCCGGGGTCCGTATCCCTCTATCCCCATCCTATTCATGTACTTGTCAAGCTGCCTCTTAAACACCACTATCATACCTGCTTCCACCCCCTCCTCTGGCAGCGAATTCCAGACATTCACTTCCCTCTGCGTAAAAAACTTGCCCCGCACATGTCCTCTATAGTTTTCTCCTCTCACCTTAAATCTATGTCCCCCAGTAATTGACTCTTCCACCCTGGGAAAAAGCTTCTGACTATCTACTCTGTCCATGCCACTCATAATTTTGTAAACTTCTATCAAGGCGCCCCTCGATCTCCGTCGCTTTAGTGAGAACAATCCAAGTTTCTCCAACCTCTCCTCATAGCTAATAACCTCCACACCAGGCAGCATCCTGGTAAACCTCCTCTGCACCTCTCCAGCACCTCCATATCATTCTGGTAATGTGGTGACCAGAATTGCACGCAATATTCCAAGTGTGGCCTAACCAAGATTCTAAACTGCTGCAGCATGACTTCCCAGCTTTTATATTCAATACCCCTGCCAATGAAGGCAAGCATGCCATATGCCTTCCTGACTACCTTATCTACCTGTGCTGCCACTTTCAGTGACCTGTGGACCTGTTCAACCAGATCCCTCTGCCCGTCGATGCATTTAAGGGTTCTGCCATTTACTATATAATTCCTACCTGTATTAGGCCTTCCAAAATGCATTACCTCGCATTTGTCCGGATTAAACTCCATCTGCCATTTCTTCGCCCAAGTCTCCAACCGATCTATATCCCGTTGTATCCTTTGACAATCCTCTTCACTATCTGCAACTCCTCCAACCTTAGTGTCATCTGCAAACTTACTAATTAGCCCAGTTACATTTTCCTCCAAATCTACAAACAGCAAAGGTCCCAGCACTGATCCCTGCAGAACACCACTAGTCACAGCTCTCCATTCACAAAAGCACCCTTCCACTGCTACCCTCTGTCTATGACCGAGCCAATTCTGTATCCATCTTGCCAGCTCACCTCTGATCCTGTGCGACTTTACCTTCTGTACCAGTCTGCCATGAGGGACCTTGAAATCCATGTAGATAACGTCCACTGCCCTTCCATCATCGATCATCTTTGTCATTTCCTCGAAAAACTTGATCAAGTTAGTGAGACATGATCTCCCCTTCACAAAACCATGCTGCCTCTCACTAATACGCCCATTTGCTTCCAAATGGTAGTAAATCCTGTCACGCAGAATCTTCTCCAATAATTTCCCTACCACTGACGTAAGGCTCACCAGCCTGTAATTTCCTGGATTATCCCTACTACCCCTCTTAAACTTTCAATGAGTCTGCTGTATGGAGGTTGCTACAATGTATTAATCACAAAGTGATCACCTGCTATGGAATCTTTGGAAATTAACTCTCGATTGATAAAGCATCACTGAGTTTTGCAAAACTAAAATGGTGTTTCCATGCTATTAATGGAATGTATTTTTACAGAAATGTGCATAAAAGTGACAATGAATATTGCAGGATCTTCCTAATCTTGAAAGGAACCAATTGGAAGAATATTTTCAAATCAGATCATTTAGTGAACATAGAACCATAACAAGGCGAATCTGTTTTTTTTCTGCTTTTATCTAAAATGGTGGGCAGGACTTTGAGACTTGCACAAGGCTGACGCTGTATGTACAATAGTAAATGTTTTGATGCAATCTTGAGTTGCATAATATTTATCTTTTCCAACCAGGATGAGGGGAGAAAGCAATTTTTAAAAGCCAAGTTGCCAATTATTTCAAGCGAGAGAGAATATTTTCAAGTCAATGAATTGGCACATTGTGTAGCTGAGATCTTCAGTCTTGGCATGTTACTGTAGGTCAATATCAGGTAAGCAGAAACTCTAAAATAAATCAAAGTATAGGCCATTCTGATCATTCCATTGCACATAACGGTAAACTGCTAATAGTTTTAAAGTAAAAACTGCACTTTAGGCTTGTAGCCTGCATGTTTTTGGCAATTTATTAAGCAGTCCTCTGGGAGCAATTGTTCAGTCAGCTATCAATACGTTCCATTAACATGAAAGCAGCTTCACACATGGCTTCTTGTGAACTATGGGCACACAGAATCTGCTAAACCAGTTTCCTCTCCGTTCTTTAATACATCATGGAGACAGACAGAAAGTTAAAATAGAGCAGAACATTTTCCAGACACCTTCCTTTTCCTGAGCATGCAGCCTAACCTGCCCTAACACACACATCACACCCGTTGAGTCCCTCCCTTTAAGCTATTATTCACATCATTCAGAGATTGAAGCTATTCCTCCTGCATTGTTCTAGCCTTCTTGGAAAGGAAGTTGTTGCTTGCCTAAAGATTTGGAATAATGAAGAATCACACAATAGGGAATTGAGATATAAAGAGCAGTCAAGGACAAGTAAAGGACATTCAGTCAAAGCTCACCTCTAAGTTCACTAAGTCACCAAGTCCAGGATCTTGGCCTCTACCTTCTTGCCTTATTCCAAGATATCTATTTGATATTTATTATTTGACTAATTTTAATCGGTGCCGTCTAGTCATAGCCCTGAAATAAGATTTGGACTTCTACTTAGTCTTGTCTATATCCCATTTAATACTTCATATGTCTTTGATAAGTTTCTTCCCTAATCTTGCCATTTTCTGATTGCTGAAATTAACCTTTCCCCCCTCTTGTTTCAGTTATTCAATTTATACTTAGAATGATTCTTATTGTTTTTGGCTTGCCTGAATATGTGTACATTTCTTCTGGGAAAAACAAATGAACACCATCCTTCCAAGTGTGGAATGATTAGTGCATTATTAAACTGGAGTATAATCTCTATTGGCTATATATCATTGTGTGTTTGTTTAAGTTGCACCAAAGCATCAAAAACAAGTCCACTATTAGCACAAGCCCTTTAAATAACTTACCTACCTCTAGTTCTGTTGCATTCATTGTATATGCAAGTTGCAAGTCCTATATCAACCAATACACAATAATTTTGCATGAAAAATTTTACTTGCATTTTTCTGACCAACTGATCCAAATCATTCCAGCATCATTCCAACAAAGCTCCCACTGGTTTCAGGATACAGGTTTATTCTTGTGGGCATTTGTTGCCCATCCCTAATTGCCCTTGAACTGAGTGGCTTGCTCAGCCATTTCAGAGGACAGTTAAGAGTCAGCCGCATTGCTGTGGGTGTGGAGTCACATGTAGGCCAGACCAGGTAAGGATGGCAGACTTCCACCATTACTATATTTAACTATATTTATAATTATAATATATTTATAACACTAATATATTTATTTTCCAGATTTATTTATTTATAATTAATTTGAACTCCACCAGCTTCTGTGGTGGGATTTGAACCCAAGTCCCCAGAACATTAGCCTGGGCCTCTGGATTACTAGTCCAGCAACATTACCACTACGCCACCATATTTTCCGCTTCCCACTTCAGTAATTATGTAGCCACAGGAAACACTATCTTGCTGGCAGGCGGCTTCTGAATTGCCCACCACATTGTTATCTCACCATTTCCTCACTCCAGGTGCCATATCTAAACTGCAGCCATGCACACAGTTCTCAATGCTTGCAGCCCAGGACTACTCCAGTAAAAAGAGGCCCTGAAAACCAAGAAGAAATCAGTAACCAGTTGGTGGAATGTCTTTTGGAGATCTGCCATGGTGTCATCCACCCCTGCTCTGGCCACAGGAGGTACAGTAATCTTACTACTCTGACTTGGGAGGCAGTAGCAGTTGTGGTCAGCGTCAACATTGCACAGAAGAGGTTGGCCATCCAGTGCAGAAAGAGTATGATCTCATTCATGCTGCCAAGGTAAGGCAGCCATCTTATCACTCTAAACTCTCAAACACTCAAGGCTGTCACACATTCACTGACATCTCACTGGCCTCATCGCCTCTGGAGACTGCCTCCTCAGCCCTCATCACCTTGAAGCCACTTGCACAGATCAACAAGTGTCCCAACACAATCCCTGGGATAACCCCCTTCCCCAGTACAGCCCTTGCCCTGCAGCCTCTTCCCATGCCTGAGGCCATGTCTGCCCCCTCCCCAAGCAAGCACTAGCCCTGAAGCCGTTGAAAAGCCACCCCTACGTTACAGGTGGTCTAGTAGGAAGAGACTTCCTGTGAGCCCCCCCTAAAAGTGATATGGTGCTGCCCACAAAGCCTGGTGCTGATGGCTGCTAGTGCTGTCTGAAGCAATGTAGGCAAACAAACCTTGAAGTCCCAAGCAAGGTGCAGCTCGCCAGGTGCGTGTTGCTTTTGTACAGTTGTGAAACACGTCTGCATGCAATCATGCCGACGTGCATGGATGATCCAGCGTGAGGAGTGCTGGGTGGGGGGGGGTTTGATTCTGGCGAGCAGAGCTTATAAAGAAATGCTTAAGTATTGAAATTAGGTTCCAGACATGTGGCGGTGGAAAATGCAGCCTGCCACTGATATGTGGAGCAGCACAATTGCAAACTGGTTTCACTTCGACATAAAGCCAATTTTTAACCTTCTCGCCATTCTGTCCACTTACGTCATCAAGGAAGGTGGAAATTTCCAGCCAATGTTACTGTATATGTGTTATACATTTGGAAAGGACGGAGAATTGAAGGCAGGAAGGGCAAGGGATTGTGAACTGGACAAGACCCATTGCTGCTGTTTCAGTGTTGCCAGAGCTCACCAGACTGCTTAAAGTGATCGGAGAAGGGAGCCTCTATTCTGTGCCATCAGGACTGTTGTGGCCAGAGTGAGGGGGGTGGGGGGCTCATGGACATGTGCCTTGTCAGTGGTAGCTCTGTCCAGGGACTTTGGATGGAGTAAGGCTGCTGGTGAATGTGACTCAAGGGCCGAAACGATCAAGTGGGAGGTGAGAGATCCTACATAGTAGAGACCAAGTTGGAAGGACTTGTGGTGTCACATTTGAGACACACGAAACACGAGTGCTTTTAACTATGAGGCATAGCTTTGTTGTATCAACTATTTAAAGTGAAATTAACCTTTGTTTCAAATATCTATTGCCTGTTAATTAATTTTTGAATAATGCTGATTTTGTTATAGTTAAAAAGTTATAAAAAGCAAAGCCTCGTCCAGCTGTTTCCTTTGCATTGTCCTTGTGGGATTAGTTTCTTTTTCAAAGGTTATCAGTCTCTATGGGGATCATAACAGTCTCCTAGGGGTCTGTCCTTTGCACCCCCTCCTCTATCATTTACCTTGGCGATATCATGCACAGACCTGGGGTCAGTTGCCACATGTAAAATAACACACAGCTTTACCTCTTCACCACTTCTCCCAATCCCTCCATTGCTTGCATTAGTCAGTCTGTGTGCACACAGCCACTCTCAGGTGAGCTGCAATTACTCCCAGCTAAACATTCAGAAGAGCTAGTGCATTGGGGGTGCTGATTGAACTTGAATAAAGTAGAAGGATCTTTTCTCTGCACCTAATAGGCTTTGGGCTTGAAGCTGACATCAGGGGTTGAATTTTCACCATGAAGGCAGGAATCAGGAGCCGGGTCTGTTTTTGGGTCAGAAGCCCATCTCTGGTGGTAAATTGACTGAAGTCCAGATTATCACAGGGGTGAGCCCTGAAGCGATATGGAGATGGGTTTCCTGTCAACTTAGCCAGTGGGCCCAGGAATGGAAGTGGGTCAAATGAAGCGTAGGAATCATTGAGACACTCTGCGGCAGCCATCACCAAGGCTGCTGATTGCCCCGAGGCAGAGATTTACTGCTTGTGCCAAAGCTTTCCACGTCGCCAGAAGGAAGCAATATGTCGCATGAAGATTTGAAGCAGCCTGGACTGGCAGGGGATGAAGGAATCTTGGCAGCTGCCAGGAAAGTGCATGCGCACACAGGGAAGAAGCTTTTGTTATGATTGCAGGTCAGTTGGGCATCGAATGGAAGGAACCTTCCTTCTGGGCAGGTGGTCAGCCAGTTGTCCTTGGCAGCCTTGCTCCCTCCCACTCATCTGCCTCTGCAAAGCGGCCCCATTACCAAGTGTGCAGTCCCTTTGGCCCCATTGATCTGTCGATTGGGCCAGGATAATGTGCTGGGGCAGCAGTGACTGGCTCCCCTCTGTGCATCTGTCTCTCCTCAGCTGTTCAGAAACTGAAACTGACGGCTTCTAAAACGGGCCTGCCCCATTAAATATCTCAGCCACCCCCTTCGACAAGCTCTAAACCAGCTCTGTCAATTTTAACTGGCCTGAAATGGAGCAAGAGCGACACCTCAGGATTGGCGCCCTGAAATCGACACTGCCAAGCACTGGTCATTTTGGGCTTACCCAACCCACCTCCATTCCATGGTTTTCAGGGAGGCGCCAAACATATCAGCCCCAGGAGTCTATTTCCAAGCACGAGCATCCCTCATTCTCAATATGGGTGACGTTAATTTGGAAAAAAAAAGCGACACTGTTTAAACCACGGGAAATGGGTAAAACACATCAAGTGCTACAAATTATCAGAAAGCAAGTGAAGTCATTGCTGTAAATTGATGTCAAAATACTTTAGGATTAGGTATCGCTAAATCCATATTATACATTACAATTGAGAGGATCCGCCTCTTGTGGAGATAGAAACCGAAGGATAATCGAGGTGCCTCAACATTCATCCTAAAGCACATGAATACAACGATTTTGGTCATGGAGGGCAGCAAACAACACAAATAAATCAAATATTTTTGGGGGGCTGAGATCCAATTATATCAAATGGAAAAAACCTGAGGTTAGCGGGGTGTGCAACAAGGCAGCATCTTACACAAAGCTTTGTCCTGTATAAATCCTGTCACATAACTGGAGTGTATGTGCTGGAATTAACTGGAAACAGATCTTCTGATTCCATCTCCCTTTCAACCTTTACAGCTTGATGGAGAACCAATTAAAAATTAACTACAATTATACCAAGCGATGATGCTACTTCAGCTCGTACAGCCACAATACTCTATGCCATACCAGGAGGTTCATTGTCCACCATTCAACAGAAACATTATTCTTCTGCTCCCAGGGATACAGAAGAGATTATTTTAAGAGCACAAACGTGCAGAAATATTGCCTATTTTTCAACTTCTGTATCTGAAAAAAAATTGCTGCTCAGAGAAACTTTATCCTCTCCCTCCCTCTTGCACTCCACGCAATGTCTTCTGTATTAAACTATACTTTGCTCAAATATTTTCTACTAGGGATTCCCCTGCAACTGAACAATAAACAGCATTCATTGTGAAAAGAACATAAATGTCTTTGGAGTCTGGAGCTGAATCTATAATATCATAAAAGTATATCAGGCAGGCCACTGGTTGCGGATGCAGTGTTCTGCCGTGCCTATAGGATTCATCTATACACCCTCCATACACCTTCCTTTGAAGAAAATACAACAGCTTGCTCCTGCTTGTATTGCTCATTAACAGACTATAGCGGGATAGAGAATGGTTATTCATCCTGAGATCTTGCAGATTCAACTTGGGGCATGACCATAGCTTT
This sequence comes from Carcharodon carcharias, assembly GCF_017639515.1. NCBI lineage: Eukaryota > Metazoa > Chordata > Chondrichthyes > Lamniformes > Lamnidae > Carcharodon > Carcharodon carcharias. Next base: position 19,697,258 of record NC_054486.1, on the reverse strand, counting down.
GTAACTAAAGCAAGTCATACTACAGCAATTCAATGTAATTTAGAAAAACATTTAATGAAACGGTCATAGTATTCACTATAGCTCGGGGCATGTGGCATGCATGTTTTAAGGCAGCAAATCAAAATTGGTCATATGGAAGCTGAAGCAGGCAAATATTAACTTAAGGCTAATCTTTATGACATGGAGCTGTTCTGAAACCAGGTCTCAGGTTCGATTATTGAACCATGCCAAGTTAAACGATCGCAGCCTCCAGGATTTGGGGTCCTATAATCCTCTTCTGAGCTGGGAAAGGATGAGACAGAGAAAAGAGAGCAGTCAAGAGCTTTCACCCCCCCCCAACAGAGTTCCCGGAACCCATTTGACAGTGTGAGGCAAGGACACCTGCCAAGCTCAGTGGGAGACCCCTAATAACCAACTAACGCTCGTGAAGATGATGCATCAAAGGGCTGGCAGTAACAAGAAAGCTGTAGCCCAAAACAAAAAACAGTGCCTTCTGAAGGATTTAGCAAGGAACCCAAATTGAATTAAATCTAACTAGCATTGCATTCTATGCTATGGACTTAACTCGTTTCAAATACAAATTTCATCATATACACTATGAAATAAACACTTCATTACTTTCAGCACTAGTTTCAATGAGGCCTGAATGTAGTAACTGTGCTTGTAATGCCCCATTTGCATGTAAACATGCATGCAAGCATGCATCAAGATAATTTATTAAAATCAATAACTATCTTGCGGCCTGCAAAATAATACAGATCCTCATGTTACTGCATTATGGGGGCAGTTTGTAATGGGTGTGCCTATACTCTCAATGGTCATGTTAGAGGTATCTGTTTTATTTGGTTGGGGTGGAGTTGGGCACTGGATAGTGGGGTTGAAAAGGATTCAGGCAATCACAACTTCTAGTAACCCACAGGCTTGGACTAATGCCCTGGAGACATGAGTTCAAATTCCAACACAGTAACTGGTAGAATTAATTAAATAAACCTGGAATTAAAGCGCTAGTCTCAGTAATACTGACAATGAAGCTACTGAATTGTTGTAAAAGAAAACCATCTGGTTCACTGTTATCTGGGAAGAAATCTGCTGTCTCTACCTGGTCTGGCCTATATGTGACTCCAGATCCACAGCAATGTGGTTGACCCTTAACTGCCCTTTGGCATGGCCTAGCAAGCAACTCAGTTATAGGCAGTTCACCAACATCCACAGAGATGTGCAATAAATGCTGGCCTGGCCAATGACGTTGCATCCCAAGAATGGGAAAAACAACTGTCAATAGAAGGTTCAAATGTGGAATGTGGATCCAGGAGCTTGGACTAGGATCTTTCACTAGAGCTCTCCAAATGATGTATTTCTGTTAGGCTGGCTTACTTGTGTTTGTTTTTCATTCTGACCCCTGTGAAAGCAGTCATCATCTATCCGAGATGACAGGTAGCCAACCAGCTCTTAAGAGTTTGACCTTGGTGGCTAATCCTTAGCTATATTTCAGGTGGTGGTGGTGGTGAAGGGATCAGGAGAAAAGAGAGGGAATCAACTGGTGAGCAGATGCGTGGAATTTTGTGGCACAGTATTCTCGAAGCCTTCTTTTGAAAGTGTCACAGTGCTGCATGGTTTCAATCAGATTTTCTCTTAAAAAAAGCATCCATATCAGACTATTTCTATACTTCTTGCTGCACAAGTAATGGGAGGCAGTGTGGCAACCCCATTCTCCCTGTGCCACTCTCCTTAAATTACTCTCTCTTGGCACTATGCCCTAAGCAACAATGCTGGCAACCATGAACTTCCATTTTTGATTTATGTTGGTCCATGATTATACTTGGCAAGGTACTGCAGTGGTTTGTCATAGTCTTCTGCAGATGGCTGACCAGGAGACACTCCCGCTCTTACTGCCTGCCATCAGGCACAACAGAATGACTTACAGTTTGACAATCAACCTGTTTGGCCACATTACAACTGCACCTTCCATGGCCAGCAAGTCCTGGAGTGTGACTCAAACGCAGAGCTTCTGGTCTCAGGGGCAGGGGCACTACCCACTGTGCCACAAGTATTCCTTCCCTATATTGTTATTCTGCTTTAGAACAGTGCCATGTGAACATCCAGCTTCTAAAGTTCCTGCTTCCAGAGCAAAGGAAACAGCCAATTTCATCTTGCTAACTGGCTGCATCTAGAGATTGAGAGAATTTTACCTTTACTGTCAACTGTGATTTTTTTGAATTATAAAAGCTGTTGCAAGCCATGCACACAGGTGGCGCTATTTGAAAAAAGGAGAATTAATAAAAAGTGCAACTGCAAGCAGGCAACACAATAGCAAAATTATATGGTAGCCCTCAACTCTACGGGCACTTAAATTGTCATGGCTCTCAGGGAAAAGAAGAACACATGATAGGACCGATGGATATTTGTCTGAAGAGTTCATTAATCTAACCCACTTGAGATACATTTCCAAATGGTGAAGAGGTCTCTGGGCACTAGTTCAGCAGAATTATGAGGAAGGTAAAAATTCACCAACCGCAAACAGAAAAGGCCAAAACAAAGGAGGCAATGTTCCCATTAGACAATTATGAAAAGTCATAACCTGGTGCCAACTCTGTGGCTGGCAACATGGGTTGGTTGAGTAACTTGTGTGCAGATGCTTTTAAACGTATTCTTTTTCTCCCAAATTGCTGCTGTCCCAGCAATTTACTGAGTGTTTTCACTAGTCAGTGCAGAATGATTCTGGTTATGACCAATTCCCAGCTCTGGCAGTGCTCCCAAAAATTGCGACATGGTATAATTTCCCCAGTGATCCAAAGTCCCTATTAAAACAAATAGTATATTACAGGCCTTCATCAATTATTGACCAATAGTCCCAATGTCCCTCTGGCACTACTCACCAACGATAATAATTAGCTCAAGGCGCAACCAATCATGTTCAAATTTAATTCTGCTCAAGAAACTGTCAGCAAAATATAATACAATAATTCTGTTAACAGGAAAGCCCAGTCTCATAGCCTAATTTCAAAGAAAAAAAATTACTCAACGTTCTGCTGCCATTGAATTTGGTTGTTAATTTAAAAGGGGAGAAATATTGTTTTACGTACATAAAATTGATTCGCAGCTTGAAACAATATAACAGTGGGGTCTTGATAAACAGTCCAGATTTTAAATGGTCCCCGCAAGCCATTAGCAGTCAGGTTGGCAATTCTGGCGTGCGTCCTCTGTCATAGTAGATTCAATGCCTACTCCACACCTACAACTCCTTCATATGCTTTCTTCTAGGTTTCTGCCAGACCACACAGACACCTTTGGGAATTTGTAATTTTATGTAGAACACACACAACCCAAATAAGTCTGCTGATGACTGTAGAACCGTAATTTAAAATACAATGCTGGAGGTGCTCAGCCGATGCATCAGCTGCCTCCTCGACTCCTGAGTTTGATCCCTGGGTTCCCAAAGCACAGCTCTCATGCAATCAGCCCTTCAATGAACATAAAGCTGCTGAGGCTCACAAAGTCTGTTGGGAAGATTTGCTTTCACTGGTTCTTCAGGCTGCCGTTTTTATTAAGCGAGTCCATTTGACTTCCAGCCAGCTGCATGTGACCCAGGCTTGCAAGAACAGGTAGCACCAGTGATAAAAACAAAAAAACTGCGGATGCTGGAAATCCAAAACAAAAACAGAATTATCTGGAAAAACTCAGCAGGTCTGGCAGCATCGGCGGAGAAGAAAAGAGTTGACGTTTCGAGTCCTCATGACCCTTCGACAGAACTTGAGTTCGAGTCCAAGAAAGAGTTGAAATATAAGCTGGTTTCCAGCTTATAACCAGCTTATATTTCAACTCTTTCTTGGACTCGAACTCAAGTTCTGTCGAAGGGTCATGAGGACTCGAAACGTCAACTCTTTTCTTCTCCGCCGATGCTGCCAGACCTGAGTTTTTCCAGTTAATTCTGTTTTTGTTCAGGTAGCACCAGTGTAGGTTTTGCCCAAAGACATAACAACTTGTATATCTAATGCCACAGCAGAATGTGCATAAAAATCAGGGAGTTTCATATTTTGCAAGGACATAAATTTAGTTAATGCATTGACACTGCATGTTTTCCTAGCCTTCAACATATTAGATTTTTATGCTGAAGTGGTTACATATTTAAGAGTGAAAGCACAAATTTTTCAGAAAACCCCACTAATATCTTTTAAAAAATAAATGTTACTCTATTTTAGTCCACATTGTTGGATTCTACCCTGCTCGAGCACAAAGAAAACAAAGATCAGATTTTTTCTTACGCAATACCCATGGACATTTTCCAAGTTAAACACTTTGGGACTGGTTCTATTCTTAGTTACCTCAAAAAGTAGTAAATTGCAGGAAAACTCAATATTATCTAGTACTAAAAATACACATTAGCAGCTAATGGGAATATAATCGTTTGCTTTTCCAAGCACTTAGGAGAGTAAAATTAACAGAGCAGCATAGTGACCACGTCACCACTGACTGTTCCTCAATTCAAGGATGACATCTACTCAGGGTTGCAAGTTTCTATCTTGTGCCTTCATGCGAATGAAGAGGTTGATTCTCAACTCGCAGATCTTTGAGCACATGGGACAGGACGTCCCGCAAGGTGGTGGCATCTTGAGTGCAGGATTTGCTTCCTTATCTTTCCTTCTCTCCACTGCTCTGGCTCATCATTAAGGCTGGTCCATCGAAGTTGATTTTACAGGAGTTTTACCCGAATGCTTGTGGAGCTGGCTTCAAGAATAACACTAACGTTTGTTCGGCAGGCTTCTCATTGAATCTGTAGGATGCGGCGGAGGCATTACTGATGCTCTTATGCATCACTGATACACAGTCCAGATCTCACTGCAGCACAGGAGTGTGGTGATGACAACTGCTCTGTACACTCAGACTTTTGCTGACTTATGGAAGTCTTTGTTGTCAAACACTCGCTGTTTGTAGAAGGTTGAGCTGGCGCAGCTGATTGGTGTTGGATCTCCTCGTCAATTGTGGCCTTTTCAGAGAGGTCACCACCAAGGTATGGGAAGTGCTCAACATGTTCCAACAGCGCATAGTTAAAAGGTTCAAGGGAGCACTCATCTCCATTGCATCGAGGTGGCAATCCAGAGAGGAAGTGCCCATGTGCTGATTGTATCAAATGTTATGATATGTTAAACCCTATAGTAGAAACTCTCCAGTTCATAGAGACTCCTTATAACATGAATAATTTGAGGGTGGAAAAAAAAAATCAAAAATTAAAATGTTGCATCAAAACAAAAAGTACATATACTGTTCAAGAGTAATCAGTCTCCAAAACTAATATTCGCTTGATTGTATATTTTTAAATGTTGTGTTTTATTTTACCTCAGCAGTTAACGCAGACTGGACAGAGAACACTATCGCAGATTGGTAGGTTCTATGATTCTATGGACACCATGCTCAAACCTAAATAACACACACACACTCCATCTGCAGGGATTACTCTTTCAGTTACTAAAACAGCAACATACCTTTGAGTAACCCAAATGCATCAATGTCTGCTTTTTAATGATACGGCCACATTAACAAATCTGAGAAATATTTTTAGACTAAGAGCAAGGAGGACCAGTTTTCCATTAGATTTCCCTGGTTGCCATCAGTCTTTTGGGGTAGTGGCAGCAGCAATGATGCTCTTCTTGAAGAGAGGCTTAGTTAGCTGATTCTCCGCAGACTAAGCTGTGTCACAAGCAGATGGTTTTATGTTTTGGCATCTAGATTTAGGGAAAATACAGGATACTGTATGATATTGCTCCCAGTTACTAACCTGACCATGCCAATTTGGCATTTAAACATAACAGGTGTATTAGAAATGAGGAGGGGCAGGGGAAAATGAAGATGGTGAAGAAATGTGGAAGGACAAGATGGGAGGAACATTTTTACAGCTCTAGGTTGATTCAGCTATCAGGTTTCTTCTTAATATTGGTTACACATATATGAGTACTGTCCTTGGATATATGAGGGGCCTGCATTAATTTGGAATATAGCAACGTGGGACTTAGGCGCTTAAAGCCTGCTCCACCATTCGACAAGATCATGGCTAATCTGATTATGCTCTCAACTCCACTTTTCTGTCTGCCCCTATAAACCTAGATCCTTTGTCATCAAAAATCCAACTCAGCCTCAAATAAATTCAATGACCCAGTCTCCACTGCTCTGAGGAACAGAATTCCACATTTAGTAATAATGACCCTCAGAAAAAAATTCTGTTCATCTCCATCTTAAAAGGGAGATCTCTTATCCTTAAACTGTGTCTTCTAGTTCCTATCTCCCCCATCGGAGGGTACACCCTCCTGGTATCCACTCTATCAAGTTCCCTCAGGATCTTCTATGATCTTCTATAAGATCACCTCTGATTCTTTCAAACTCCAATGGGTAGAGATCCAAACTGTTCAACCTTTCTTCATAAGATAAGCCCTTCATCCCAGGAATGAGTCGAGTGAAACTTCTCTGAACTGCTTCTGATGCAATTGTATCCTTTTCCAAATAAGGAGACTAAAACTGGACATAGCACTCAGCAGATGTGGTTTCACCAAGGCCCATTCCAGCTGCAGTAAAACTTCCCTTTTTTATATTCCATTCCCCTTGCCTTCCTAATCACTTGCTAAAGCTGCATACTAATTTTTTTTGTGATTCATGTACCAGGACACCCAGATCCCTCTGCACCAAGTTTTGCAATCTCTCTCCATTTTAGTATAGAGCTTTTCTATTCTTCCTGCCAAAGTGGACAAGTTCATATTTTCCCACATTCTCTACTCTATCAGCCAAAGTTTTCTCCATTCAACTTATCTATATCCCTTTGTAGATTCTCTACCTCCTCTTGACAACTTAGTTTCCTACTTATCTTGGTTTCAAGTTTAGCTACCCTACATTTGGTCCCTTCATCCAAGTCATTGACTTTGACCAGGTCTTTGACCAAGCTACATGCCAATTAAGTAAATGAGACAAATAAAAAAGTCTTCCTCAACCTCATTTTGACATCAATATATTCCAGTGCAGTGAATTGAACCCAGCTCAACAAGAAAACAGCTTCCTGCCAATCGAAGGTCAGGTTTTCCATCAGAGATCGTGCATACATACATATTTGTACATACATGTACATTGCAAAACAGTCTGGGTTTCATTGCCACAGGCTCCTCTATAGGCAGGATTCTAAGCTTTCCCACAAAAAGGTGTGCACAGCCTTTGAGTTAGTAAATCATTGCTCTTCAACTTATTTATGGAAAGCTTCTCTGACTTATAAAATGGTTAATCACTTACAACTGATGAGTTACTGAATATCAAAGGCATCAGATCAGATCTCTGTACCTCATAACTAATGCAAACATGCTTAGAAGGATCCCCTTTACCAACAAATGCCATAATGTATATTGTTATGGCAGGATATTTTTGGTTTCATGTAGGAAAGCAAACAGTAGCTAATTTACAGGACTGAGCTACTTCAAAGTAGCTCTATGAAAGTTTTCAGCCAATAACTGGCAAGATGATTTTTTCCTCTCACCTCCCACCACCTAAAGGCAGTGCACTGGTGCTGAAGTATAGCCCCAGGAAAACTGATGGCCCCCTGACATTTCTAAATGGCAGTTTTGTGCAAGCCCCGAAGTACAGAACCTTGGGCACATCTCTGAAGAGCACAATCCCATCTTCGCCTAATTCCCACACTCATATGTTTCCAGATGACAACTAGGACAAAGGCATGGAAATCAACTGTAGTGACCCAGCAGAAATTGCCTAACTCACTAATACTCAGTACCAAAACATGCACTGCATTTGCCTAATAACCAGTTTAGACATCCTTAACAGTCTAATTTATATGGGCTGTTTGAGTAGACGTGGGAAAACCACCACTTGGAAGTTCCCTTCCAAGCCATCCTGACTTGGAACTATATCGCTGTTCCTTCAGTCACTGGGTCAACATCCTGGAACACCCTCTCTTACAGCACTGTGGGCCTACCTACAATCACATAGACTGCAGCGGTTCTCGGAGGCAGCTCACCACCTTCAAGAGCAATTGGAGATGGGCAATAAATGCTGGCCTAGCCAGCGACACCCACATCCTGCAGAAAGAGAAGACGATTCTGATGAATAGACCCAAGGTTAGCGTGGGGGTTATTTCCTCCCCCCGAAGAGAATGGGGATGGATGGTGAACATGTTGAACAAATTGGCCAGGAAGCAGTGGCAGCAGACAGTGGGCTAAATGTAGTAGATTAAATAGCAATTTGAGGGAGAGTCCAACTGAGAGTCACTGTATTCATTCTTGAGACCTGTCAGATGGATGACCGAGTCTTCCATCCTGTGCTTTTATGGTCTTAAAATGTCCCACATGGGTGCTCTAAAAAGCCTAACTGTACATGTATCAATTTGTAATGTTTTAAAACAAAATCTTGCAGTGGGAGCGCTCGCTCTTGGCAAATGGTGATAAAACTACCGCAAATGATAAAACTAGGAGCAACAGGATTGTGGTAGTCAGGCTAGTGGCAGTCACTACATGTTTTGGCCAACACTGACCTGGTATTGATCATCAGTAGCAGAGAATGATGAAAGAGTCAAGCAACGTTTGGGTAAATGCTCACTCACATCACCATAATGAACCATGCAAATCATGTAGCAGTGGAAGAAAAATCAGCCACATTCTTGCTCTTGATTACAGGCCAGCATACCCCACTAGAAAAGAATGTCTACAAGTACCACCTGAGGACAAGACAGCTCAAACTCCCATACCTCCCTTAATTAGGTTGCCAATAATCAGTCAAACAAAGAATAAAATAAATACGATGTGATTTGCCAGAATGATATCAGGGCTAAAAAAGAATGAGTTAAATATACAGGTTGTACAGACTAGTCCTGCAATTACTTGAGTGTAAAAGATTAAGGGATGGTCTAAGTGAGGTGTTTTAGATGATTAAGGGATTTAATAGGGTGGATAAGGGATAAGTGTTTCGTCTGATGACAGAATCCAGAACAAGGGGACATAACCTTGAAATTACCCATACCAGACACTAAAATCTTCACTGCTCCGACTAGGTAATTGCAGCTGGCAGAAAGTCCCAAACTACCTTCCCTGAAGCAGTGCTGCCCAAACTGTTTCCCAGTGTAACCCCATTTTAATGCCCCAGATTTCAAGTAATCCCAGGGGGAAAATGTGGAGGCACAAGATTGAGGTGGTGGTGGGGGGGCGTTGTAAGGCATGGTCTTCAGCTGCTGGAAAGTCGGGGGGGGGGGGGGGGGGGCATGTGGTGGCAGACAAGGGGAGGTAGGTTGTGGTTTGAGGTTGAGCATGATGGCAATTGTTTAAACTACAGGGTTTTCACAGCATTGTAGCATTTTTTTCAGCAACAATTAAGCGTCAAAAGGTGTCTCTTAGGTCACATGGGGATTTAAAGGGACCTTGCAGCTGTTAGTATTTAGTCTGAACTGCACAGTAGCCATGCTGCTGCGTAGTTTGCAACCCCAAAATCTCATCTCGTGACCCCACTGGGGGTCGCAATCCATAGTTTGGGAAGCACTACCCTAAAGTAATCTTCTTTCCAGAGAAATTATACTGGTTAGTAACAGGAATATGATTTTCCAGTTAGATATTAATTCCATTGCACTGTTCAAAGAACTATTCTCCTAAATGCCCTCTACCATCTTCCTCCTTCAGGTACTATGTCCTAAGAGGTAATTGACGACCATGGACTTCCATTGGATTGGTCCATGATTACGCTTGGCAAAATACTAGTGGTTTGTCGTTGCCTTCTGCAGTATGGTTGACCAGGAAGCTCTTGCTTTTAAATCACCTGCCATCAGGCATAATGGAAGGATTTGTAGGCTGATCAACCACCTGTTTGGCCACATTATGAATGCACCTTCCATGGCCACCAAGTTCTGGAGTGGGACTTGAAACCAAAGCTTCTGGCTCAGAGGTAGGAACACTACCACTGCACCACAAGACCACCCCTCTTTACCATCACTGCTACCAAAAACAAATTAGCTTGCCAAACATGTCAGGCTGTTTTAAGATGTGCGTAGGCAGAATCAGCTGAGATGTTTGCTTAAACGACAACTAAAGCTCAAAAGCAATTAATTGACTGCAAAGTACTAGATATCCGGAGTACGTCATGAGGTGTTTCATAAACGATAGCTCTTTGCTTCTGAGGATAACATTAGGATTGCAGCACTGTTCTCCGGATAATCTCACTTCAACCCAGTAATGCTCAAGAATGTTCTAGAAGAATGTTTCCTCAGCCCGTTTGTGTTTTAGGTTGCAGAACTGACACTTCAGCATTGGTGTAAAGTGGTTTTGTGTTGACATCAACTGTTCTGTTGGAGTTTGCATTAAGTACAGTCGAGATCTAACCTCCATTCACATCACTATCACAAGGAATCAAGCTAAATTTACATATTCTCATGCGCAGGCACCAAATATAGCAATCTAGGATGCACTGGAATTAAACTGTTGACAATACTATGTCAACAGCCCCACAGTAATCCAGCTCAAACTCTGCCACCGGCGAGAAGACTTAAACCAATGTCTGATGTTGAGCTACATATTATATCTCCAAGCTCAATGTACCCAGCACTAAGTGCAGCAGAGGCATAGAAAAAAGTGAAAGAGTAGTAAAGGTGGCAGAAGCCTAGTAGTTACAACGTAACTACAAAAAGCACACCAAAAACCCTCCTCCTGGAAAGTGAGTAGTGTTGCAAAGTGGTTTATGCAGGACAAACCTAATTTCGATATGGTAATGAGGTCACTTATGGGATAATGGTTATACATTTTCCCATCAGAGATGCTACATGGTGTTCAGTATGCTTTGTAATAAACTACAATTACTCAGTACAATTTGGCAGGACACACTTAAGAACCAGTAGTCTATTGAATCAGTACTTGTGATCCATAAAAGCTGCCTTGTAACACCATTTATTTTTAAAGCCAAAGTCCTACAATCCCATGCCATAAACATTGCAGAGTATTCTGCAGCAACCAAAATTTTCCTAATTAAATTGAAAATACTTAAGGCTAAGTAAATCAAGGGTTATTACCAGAGTAAAAATTTAACATTGGCTCACTCACTAATGTGCACAACAATGCAAAATGAAAGAAAACAAATCCTAACACACCCTGCCAAAAAAAGCTACAAGGTTTGTTACTTCTGTGGTCAAAATATTTTTTTTTACCGAAACTATAACAATCCTATACAAATAAGTGAAAAAGAAGAGAAAAAAAGGATCTCAAAACTGAATGAGAGGTGACTAGTTAGTTTGTTCTTTGGTGGTAGTTTTGTGCAAGGGCACTGGGAGGCATTTTTAAACATAATCCCTTAACCCAGTTGCATGCCCTATATTCCAAACCCCACAGCAGTAACATAATTCACTGACCCCCTCCACCTTTCCCACCAGGTGCAATGAGCAACATCTCAAATAGAGGTTAGTGCCCTCTAGGCACTGCAGTTTCATTGGTAATTTTGGATAGGTTGCCATTCTCTAAGACCTGCTAGAAACTGGAGGCCAGCAATTCCTGCTCATAAAGAGGGAAGGAACCTGCCTTGATGCTTTACTCAGATGATGATCGGGCAGCAACTTGCAATACCCACAAAGATCTGGTACAGGAACAAAAGTTGGGAGAACTGCATACTTACCCAAGCTACAGTAACATAAGAAGTGCTCAAACTAGTGAAACCTTCATGTAATTCAGAAACATTTAACTCCTGAAAGGAAAAGGGTGCACTTGGCTTAAGGGCCTTTTCAAACTGTAAATGGATATCTGCAAATGATCCAGTAAATAAATCTTTGAAATGAAATGCATTGCCTCAAATATATTATTTTTTCAGGGCAAATGTAGAACCCACATTAGCCTTTTTTTAAAAAAAAGACAACTCCAACAATGGGAAATTCAGCACTTTATTTGATGCTTACTAATTAACCCTGGTTGTGATCGATTTTCATCACGGTTTGATAAGACAATTGAATCACTTGGAGACCACACAATAAAACGCTCAAAAGGAAACATTGAAAGCTATAAAACAGGGAAGATGATTGCTGTTTGGCAAAAGGAAATTTACAGTTGATTTGATGAAAGGTTACCTTACAAAGCAAAGGCATTCAAAATCAAAAACATTTAGCAAAGATTCAAAACTAATTTGCACAACTCAGCCAAGTGGATTTCTATTGCTTTGCTTGGAGCAGCAGAGAGAATTGAGAAACCACCACACTGCTCACCTCGATACCACAACTGCCACGCAGCCTCTGAGGAGCAGATTCTTTTCGACAGCCTCACTACTTGGTTCCTAGTTACACTAATCATTTGGCATCAGTCTGATTGAAAAGATCACACCACATGGACTTTGACTGCACCCCAACCTCATCACTGGCTCCGACATCAGATTTTGACTAAATTTTGACAGAACTGAACATGTTTGAAAAAAAAAGATTTCTGCTCTTTTCCAGTGTCACCAAGCATACTAGTACCTGGAGGTCTGAGTTGCTGCAAAGGCTGGTATATCTAGATGAGGGCCATATAGGGAAATGGAGATAGAAGATTACTTTTTAAAAAGTCAATAGCCCAAATTTTACTTACATTACACAAACATTATGCTCAGAGTAAGAGGCTGTACACTTCACAAATTGATATCAATAAAAACTGCAAAAGACAAGGTTTTGCTACAAAACTGGAAAATATTGCATGCCCTGGAGAGAATCAAACAGATTGTCTTTTGCAACAACCTGAGGATAAGTTTAGAAAGGAAGTATCTTTGAAGTCTTTCACAGTCGTATAATCTATCCTTGTTAATCACCATATATTTTATCTTCAGATCTGAAGGATGAACTACTTTCATTTACGCAGGTTACACCATTAGCAGCTTTTATTCCATTCTTTTGTTTTAAATATATAGTGAAAGGGGGAACAAATTATCCAAATTGCTACTCTTGTATATTTTATATCTCAGAGTAATGCAGAGGTGACACAAGTTTATGTGGAACAGGTTTTATTTACAGTGCTTTAAAATGTCTACTCTGTGCTTCAACTCTAGCTTCCAGCTCTTTCTACAATTTTGTTTACTTTTATCGAAGTCTACACCCAGGAGTAACAATCAACCAGTGAGCATCATTAGTAAACAGACTCATAATCAAACACAGAAAAATTGAATACGATCACATAGGAACAGGTGGAGGCCATTCAGCTCCATGGGTCTATTCCATATTTAATTATACCATGGCTGATCTGCATCTCCCAGTGACAGGAGGATTTAAGTCATGCATGCCTCAGTGAATCCCTTAGCACAAAGTCCAGGAAATGGATTGTGCAAGTGCCAAGGCCCTGGAGTTTCTCCAAAATGGTTTGAATAGATAAAAGATGCTTTAATAGGATGAAATAATATAAACTGGAATAATCTACACACAGCCAGCAAGCCATTTGTTATTTGATTTTGGGGGGAAATGAAGTCTACCTAAGATATGTGGAACCTGGAGAATACACAGGAGACAGCGAGAATACAAAGAGCGCGCAGGGCTCGGGGTCTAATTTACCCAGGAGAGACAGAGCATGAACCTGGTTGGAGAATGTGCAGGAGACAGTGAGGGGGGTAGAACATGGGAGGCTGGCCAGAAGTGCATTGGAACAGTTAAGTCTGGCATGCATAAGGGTTTCAGCAGGAAATCAATGTACTTTCTATATGTATGAAGATTGCACACATGGTTTTAATAAAGGAGAGCTGCCAAGTATCAATTATTCAGAAAGCAGATCACTCACTTTGATTTGCCAACTTCTATGGTAAAATATGCCATTGAGCTCAAAACATAAATTTAGCACCAATGTCAGCAGGACCACCAGCGGGGTTGGTCTCAGTCACCCAAGATTTTGTGGGGGGGTGGGGGCAGGAGGAAGGAATGAGATAGTGGTCCTGGGTGCCACTCCCAATCCCTCCTTAGTGGCCTTTGCTAGATGAGCAGAGACATTGGATAAGAAAAGGGAGGGGAGAGTTGGTGCCTCTCAATAAAATGACCTTCAGCATGGACTAAAACAAAAACAGAATTACCTGGAAAAACTCAGCAGGTTTGGCAGCATCGGCAGAGAAGAAAAGAGTTGACGTTTCAAGTCCTCATGACCCTTCAACAGAACTGAGTGAATGTTAGGACAGGGGTGAAATATAAGCTGGTTTAAGATGGGAGGGTGGTGGTGGTGGTGGGGAGTGGGGGTGGGGGTGCGGTAAGGACAGAATTGGGGTGGGGGGAGTAGTGTGGTTTTAGGGATAAGCAAGCAGTGATAGGAGCAGATAATCAAAAGATGTCACAGACAGAAGAACAAATTTCCCCCAACTTAGTCTACTGCATTCGTGGCTCCCAATGTGGTCTCCTCTACATTGGAGAGACCAAACGTAAACTGGGCGACCGCTTTGCAGAACACCTGCGGTCTGTCCGCAAGAATGACCCAAACCTCCCTGTCGCTTGCCATTTCAACACTCCACCCTGCTCTCTTGCCCACATGTCTGTCCTTGGCTTGCTGCATTGTTCCAGTGAAGCCCAACGCAAACTGGAGAAACAGCACCTCATCTTCCGACTAGGCACTTTACAGCCTTCCGGACTGAATATTGAATTCAACAACTTTAGATCTTGAACTCCCTCCTCCATCCCCACCCCCTTTCCGTTTCTTCCCCCTTCCTTTTGTTTTTTCCCAATAATTTATATAGATTTTTCTTTTCCTACCTATTTCCATTATTTTTAAATCTATATCTTTTATGCCCTGTTAGTCTTTCCACCCCACCCCCACTAGAGCTGTACCTTGAGTGCCCTGCCATCCATTCTTAATTAGCACATTTGTTTAGATAATATCACCTTCAACACCTCTTTGTTCTTCTGTCTGTGACATCTTTTGATTATCTGCTCCTATCACTGCTTGCTTGTCCCTACAACCACACCCGCCTCCCCCCTGCCCCAAACCACTTCTCTCCCCCCACCCCCACCTTAAACCAGCTTATATTTCACCCCTCTCCTAATATTCACTGAGTTCTGTTGAAGGGTCATGAGGACTCGAAACATCAACTCTTTTCTTCTCTACCGATGCTGCCAGACCTGCTGAGTTTTTCCAAGTAATTCTGTTTTTGTTTTGGATTTCCAGCATCCGCAGCTTTTTGTTTTTATTTCAGCATGGACTATGCTTACAATGTGCATGGCTAAATTACAAGAGGGCTTCTGCTATTTGTGGAATTGCACATCCGCACAAATCAACAACCTTTCGTAAGTGGGGAAAAAATCTAGGAGGGAAAGAACACACTGCTCAATAGATACAAGTAGATGTACAATCTGCGACACTTTTGCTGGCAGCTAACTGCCACTTTTAACAGTTCCTTGATGTTGATCAGAGTTCCTTCACTCAATAGAAAGGAGATTGTGCCAGAAACTCCAGCACTGCAGCATACAATTGTAAAAGATAAAAACAGTGACACACCTTCAGCATATAAAGGCATAACTATAACAGAAGGAGATTAAGAGAATTTTATCCATTTTCCTTTTAAATCATGAAAGGCCTCAAGGAAGATAAATAGAAAAAGATTGTCCTTTTAGTTGTAATCTGGAGTCTGCGCCCCCCCCTTGTCAACAAATTGGAAACCAGGTGAAACAAAAGGGAAAAGTTAAAAGGAATTTTTATCACCCCCGCCCCCAAACGCTCAGACACACACACACAAACATTAAACTCTGCACGACAAGTGACTTTTAAGGCAGAGGCTATAACATAATTCAAACAAGAATTGAATAAATATTTGAAAAGGAACAATATAAAAGGATTAGAGTAGGCAGCTCCAATTCATCAAATTATTGTTAGCTGTTAGCTTTCTTAAATTCTCCTGTGGTACGGAGCAGAGGAAGCCGCTTCTTAGTAGATGAAGCTTCTCATAAACCATATTTGTGGTTTGAAGATGACACTTGGCTAAAATAAGAAAAGCCAGATTTAAATGGTTAACCAGGCATTAAAGATGTAACAAAATGATGAACAGCGGCATATACCCTATAAAGCAATGGCAATAATCACTAACAAAATTGAGATTATATATTCATGGGTTAACTGCACCATGCACAGGGGACAGACACCTCAATCCTTTCTTTTCGGGCTATGAAAATGATACAAAAATTCTATCTATTTCTTAGTTCATAATTGTGGCCAATGTTAAGAATTATTCTACTAATAGTATGAGGACAGCACAAAATACTGAATTTGTACATTAATTCAAACAGCAAGAATTACCATCTAGGAGCAATACAGTACTCTTTCAAGTGGAACAGTTTCCAGTCCTTGGCAATACAGAAGCCATTTTACATCAGAATTTGTACTACAAGAGGCCAGCCCAAATTCTGAATATACACAGGTTTTTTTTAAATTAAGTATAGCCATGATATATTGTACTGAAAAGTAAAAGGTTTCAGTAATTTGAACGTGTGTATGTAATATACACCTCAATAATGTCAAGGGCAGTCTAACATTACAACAGTGCTTAACCGGCTATAAAGTGCTTTGGGATATCCTAAGGTCACAAAAGGGATTGTTTAAATTCAAGTCTTTTCTTTTTAAGTGCTTGACTGAGCCTCTGGCTATCCATGAAATCCATAACCATATGTTTGGCATACTGAGTTAACATATCTAATAGGGATTAGAAACTAGTAATCTAACATGAAAATGTGTCAGTGGTCTTCTGGTCTCTTAAATCCCTTATTTCTAAAATTGCAAAATGCCATCAACATGCTTGCCTTCCTCAGTGTACCCTCAAAACATTGAGTCCTCGACTCTGAGAACTCATTCTTTTCCAGAACAAAAACAGAATTACCTGGAAAAACTCAGCAGGTCTGGCAGCATCGGCGGAGAAGAAAAGAGTTGACATTTCGAGTCCTCATGACCCTTCGACAGAACTTGAGTTCGAGTCCAAGAAAGAGTTGAAATATAAGCTGGTTTAAGGTGTGTGTGTGGGGGGGCGGAGAGAGAGAGAGAGAGAGAGAGAGAGAGAGAGAAGTGGGGGTGTGGTTGTAGGGACAAACAAACAGTGATAGAAGCAGATCATCAAAAGATGTCAACAACAATAGAACAAAAGAAGAACACATAGGTGTTAAAGTTAAAGTTGGTGATATTATCTAAACGAATGTGCTAATTAAGAATGGATGGTAAGGCACTCAAGGTATAGCTCTAGTGGGGGTGGGGAGAGCATAAAAGATTTAAAAAAAGTTTTAAAAATAATGGAAATAGGTGGGAAAAGGAAAATCTATATAATTTATTGGAAAAAAAAAGGAAGGGGGAAACAGAAAGGGGGTGGGGATAGGGGAGGGAGCTCACGACCTAAAGTTGTTGAATTCAATATTCAGTCCGGAAGGCTGTAAAGTGCCTAGTCGGAAGATGAGTTGTTGTTCCTCCAGTTTGCGTTGGGCTTCACTGGACTTGTGAAAAAAGGACTTTTTCTCCTCCATTTTTTTCTTCCTCTTCCTGTCTATAAACTTTGAGAAACACCCTAGTCACCACTTGCTGATTAACCTTACCCTACATTCTTTCAGCTTTGGGAGTCTCTGGTACTACAGACCTTTTTCCTGCAACTAAACTCAACAATTAAAAAAAAATGTTACAAGAGAAAAAAACTTGAGCTGCTTAACTTAAGTTATCCGCACTTTTAGAACACTCTCCATACTGCTGCTGGCAGCCAACATGCCTCGCCTACAATTATCTATTTTTCAGGGCAAGGAGGCTTACACTATATTCCCAAACCCTCCCTATTTTGGAGGGGTTGAAAGGATATGATTTCCACCATTCCCTGTCCCTGCCTCTAGCTTATTCAGGTGTTAAGGATGAAAAGGTAACCTGCTCACACAAGGAAGCCATTCTTCCCATTATATCAGCTCTTTCAAAGAGCTATCAATTAGTCTCAACTCCCCTCAGCTTTTGCCATGGCCACACAAATTTCAGGTGCTCTAACCAGCTACTCAGTCGCATTAGACCATCCTCAGACAAATCATTCTTATTATCTTTCTCCTCATGGACAAAGATCGCCAAGAATGATCTGAAACTTGCAATGAACAAGTGACAAGCCACAGCCTACTGCACTGAATTAGATACACTGCAACAGTAAGGTTTTATAAACAAAAGTTTATTATGCAATGACTTACCAGGGTTTAACTATAGAGTTCAGTACTCTGTTGCTATAATATCCAGCTTCAGCTCATCATGAACCTCCTACCAGATATCTCAATTTTCCTTTTGTCTTTTTTTTAAAAAAAGAAAGCTCTTATTCAGCAATCAAACTGGTATCCCACAGGCAAGCATCACACATTCTCCTACTACCTGCACTGCTGCAGCTTTATTCATTTCCCCCTCTTCAATGTTGCTCTTTCAACGCTGCAACTATTTTGTAAACACATTACTTGGCTGCAGTAGCACTGCATTAATAGTTTGTGAATCATTACGCACATCAATTATTCTGAAGAATTTAAATGGGCTTTTGAGAATTGGTGCTGAAGCCTCAAACTGTGTGTTGCACAACTCATGGAGTGCGATGCATTGCTCAAACTTGCAATTACCTAGCAATTCAATAGTATATAAACCTCAGCCAGCAGGAGGTGTCCAACAAGACCATACTCTGATTTATCTTCATTCCACCTACTTACCAATTCTCATTCATTCTCTTGCTCCCCTATAACCTTCTGTGCCACCGGACTATTAGTTGGTCATACAACTCAAAAGCAAGTCTCTCACTGAGTTTAATTTTCCTTTGCTTCTGGTTCAAATGCACTGCTAACATATGGCAAATATGGGAGCATTTCAGTTGTAACACTAACCAGAAAGTAGGTGCACTCCTTTTTATTAATGGAGGTTCACTAACATCTTCTCACTTTTCTATGGACATTCAATATCACAGCTGTACATTGATGGCATGGTAACCAAAACAGCTAAACATTCAGGCTCAAAATGGTTGTCAGCCGATACATTTAAAAACCAGGTGCCTGATGAAAAGTGCTAGCTCCAGTAATGTCAGGAGGGACCAGTGGAATGGGATCTAATTTACCAACATGAGCACGGCCCAAAGGTTTGTCAATAAAAATAACATTTAACCAATAAGCGGAGGGGAAGGAATATCTTGCAAAGCAATATTTTTAAACAGGTACAATCCAACACAGACACAAGACCAATAGTTTGTGTATCAAGTTTAAAGGGCATTAAACTAGTAACAAAATGGATTTTGAAAAAAAGCCTCTGAAGGCTAAAAATCCAAAACCAAAAACAGCAATACATAGCTACTCCATCCTCTGAACAAAGAAAGCCAACTTAGCAATTTGGTTTGTGATCTCTCATCTAAACCTCAACCCTTCATCTTTTTCAGAATGCTCAAAACTCCTGTGCGCATCCAGCATTTCCCATTTTAAAGCAGCAGGATTTACAATGGAAATGAGGAGGGAAAAAGCTTGTTAGTTATCCCTCCCCAAGGGTTAGGAATACCCAAGAAAGTGTTGCAGCCTCAAAAGACAAATCACTGAAATTTTCCCTCAGGACTTTGCAAGTTTTTAAGTCGTTCATGCTTAACTGCAAGTGTTTGTAATCAGAACTGCGTCGTTATGTTACAACCTTCTAACACACTCCCAGACAGCTTTAATCCCAATACAGCCCATTAGTGAGCACAATTCTAGACAGCACATCAGACTAAAATCATTTCTGCTTGGATAAACCTATACCAAAATGCTGGTTATGATTAACACAAACTGGTAATCATAAATAAAGTATGACTGCTGTGGGAAACTGAAATGTCACACTGAGGTACAAAGAGGGAACATAAAACATTCAAGCATCTGAAGTGCCATTTTGGCTCAACTGATCACTGTTGCCAATCAAGGATGAAGTCTCACTGAGGCACAGAATCATACCTAACATTTCAACAGAGTGTTGTACTTTTCAGCTAAAACTTTAAACCAAGGCTTAGACATTCTATACACAGTGGTCCAGGTGAACGTAAATGACCACATAGCACCATTTAAAAGAGGAACGAGTTTCCCAAATGCCTCAGCCAACACTCCTCCCTTAAACACCACCTTGGACTATCACTTACTGTTTGTGGGACATTGCTGTGGACAAATTATCTTCCAAATCTGCTTACATACAACAATGGCCTCATTCCAAAAGCAAAATCATTGGCAATGAAGTGTTTGGGGGCCATTCTACAAATGTAAAAGATACATAAATACCAATTCTTTCTTTTGGCTAATGGAAGCCTCAATAGTAACTGCTTAATGCTGACACGAGGCAAACAAACTATGAAAGTTATCACATTAGCAGCATTGACTTTTGTACCCCAAAGAACTCAATTTCTGTATGGAAACCTTTTTACATTAACCACCTTGTCAAAGACAAAGTCCAAAAATGTTGCTGCAATATTAACAAAGCCATTTCAATTTAATTTGCTTTTCTTTTTTGGCAGGGGATGGTGGGATTTTTATAAAACCAAATAATTTTCAGGAGTAGCACTTTACATCACAACACTTCAAAGCTGTTCAAACACAGAATTACATTTGACATGCACCAACTTGCCATGCAGGCGCTGTAGTACTTTATGGTGATACTCACTGTTTTTGCAAGTTAATCCCAGGTCAGACTTCAGATCAACACTGCAATTGTGGAAGCTCAAAGGCCAGATATAAACAGGATGAGGGAAGAAGGATAAACTAAAATGCATGGAATGACTGACTTGATGGAGTGAGCAAAGGGATCCTGTATTACCAGAATTACGTCGTCATCATCATCACCACATGACTCATACAACAAGTCGAGACAGAATTGTTACAGGTACCATAAACACAGGAAACACCTTCATTGCACCAATCCACAGCAAAACCACAGGCATTCAAATTCAGCTCTTTTCTGGAAAAAGTTTCTACAACGTCAAAAATTAATTTTTTTTCTCACTTTTTATTTCCATCTCTCCCATTAGTAAAAACAAATAGTAAAAATCATGGTTTCCATCTAATGAATCCATGAACCACACAAGATAGAAATTACTTTGTCCTCCCCAACCCAAGTACCTCAGTGGCTAAACGTCATATGCTGCATATTGTGGTTACTAAACCATACAAGTCAGATCTGTTTGGAGTTGGTCAATCTCAGCCTGACAAATGGGGTGATATGATTAGCCTAAACATCTTCAGCTTAGGAAAGAAGGGCATAACTTACTATCCAGCTGACTCTATTATTTCCTTGTACCTCAGTAAAGCATTTGAAGTCCCCCCCCACCCCCCACCCCAACACATTAAGTGCATTATATAGTTGGTGGTGGTGGTTGAGGTCAGTGTCATATGCGGATGCATACTGTGATGAATATGTAGTTCATGGTGCATGTTAATATTTTAGAGGTAACATTTAGATCTGTGAAGATTGTTGTGAAGGTAGCTAAAATGCTGGGCTTTACAGAGCACCAGAATACCCAAAAGAAAGTGGCAGATCAGAATAGAAGACATGGAGCCATAAAAGAATAGGCGGGCTTACTTGGCTGGAGAACTGAAGATGCCATGTCTACAATGCTTGCAAAGAAGTGCAGTCCAGAGTTGTTTTGTTTTGGGAGTTAGAGGTGAATTAGTTTAAAAAGCATTCAGTGAACCCTCAAAGGCTACAAAGTCATGGAGATGGGTGGAGCTTAAGAAACTTCTCTGGTTTCAATTCATCTGTGTTTGCTGGGAGAGGGGGGTTGGTTGCAGTTTCGATAAAATTCTTAAGATATTAAATTCTATCCTATCGTGGTACAGAACAAATAATACAAAACTAGCTGGATCGTAAGTTAGGGCCCTCCTTTCCTAAGCTGAGGATGCTTAGGCTAACCATATCATCCTTGTGACTTGTCAGCCTGAGATTGACCAACTCCAAACAGACCTGACTTGTGGCTTAATAACTACAATTTGCAGCTCATGCTGATGTGAGTGACATAGATAGGGTTTTTCATTATCAAAATCATACTACATGTTAAAATTATCATATAATGCCACAAATGATCTTGTTAGATTGATGTCTCAATAATTCCATTAGATTTCCCCATAAAAAGGGTTGCCTGAATAGGAAAACCATGAGGTAACGCAACAAGCTTAGGGACAGAGGGAAGGGATCAACGAAAATAATATTTTAAGGAATCTAGAAGGAATGGTTCTCGTTTGGTAAAAATTCAGTCAAATATTTAAAACAGGCACCTAACAAAGATACTGGAATTTCACAACAATAAAAACTTTGACTTATTCAGTGATAGGAACCATGAAGATGAAAAAATAAACCACAATGATATGCTAATATGTTTTGGATGCATGACTTGTTACCCACCACAGACAGGCAACTTGCATAACTAACATTTCAAAATACCTCACTGGTCATTGGAAATTACCAAAGCAAGTGTCAATGCTCTTCTACTCAATCAGCGCTTCTCAAAATGGGCCACTGGGGCTCCACTGAGGCTTTCTGGGGGTCCACAAAATATTAAAGGGACCCAATGCTATGACGCCACAGGTTAACCACACATGGCAATTTTCCTCCCTAACAGACATCAGTGAACCAAATGGGTTCAAGTGTCAACATTACCAAGACTAGGTTTTTCTTCCAGATTTATTAATGGAGTTTAAATTCCACAAGCTGTCATGGTGGAATTTGAACTCAAGTGCCTGGAGCATTAGTCTGGATGTCTGGATTACTAGTCCAGTAACATTACTGTTATGCTACTCTCCCCTTGTGAAAACACAGCATTAGTTTCCACACGCATGTCGACATCATCCAGCTCTACCATAGGACTGTTGCTAAATTAATCAAACATTCAGCATTGAATTAGTAAAAAAAAACTTAACAGGAAGGCTGAAGCCATTGTCTCAGTCCTCGCTACAGATTCTGTTCCCTAGCTACCAACTCCATCCCTCTCCCTCGCAACTGTCTGAGGCTGAGCCAGATTGCTCACAACCTTGGTGTCATATTTGATCCCAAGATAAGCTGTCAACCACACATCTGCACTGTAAGGCATTTTGATATTTTGTGCAGTTCTGTGATGCTGTAAGGCCTCCCTTCGTTTCTTTTTAATATCTATTATTTTCATACTGTGTCAAAATATAACCAGTTGTGAGGTGGACCAACATCCTGAGCTCAGAACCAGGTGCTAGGAACAGAAAGTGGAGGACGTCGGACAAAGGGAGAAATTTTTGACCGGAGACATCAATTCTGAGGCTTATATGGAACATTTTTTTTAAAAAAAGGCTGGACAAGGATACACAGACATGTCGCGACATGCCACTAGGGCGGTGGCTAACCACCAGATAACCCAGTTACAGAAACAGCCTTGGTAATGGTCTCTCGGGTACATGTGAATGATTTTTTTCCCCCCACCTTACCATGATACAGAAATCAATCCATTGCTGGCAGGTACCTGGAGACACCCCTCGAGAGCAGGAAATGACCCCATGCAGTTTGTCTTTGCATGGCCAGGGTGGGGGTGATAATCCAATCAGATGACTCAATTCAAGAAATTAATTCAAGAGACCAGGGTCAGAAAGGAGTTTAAAGCCACAGCTCCAAGGGCAGTGGGGCTGCAACCAGGAAGTATGATTTGGTGAATCACGGAAAGTTGTGTGGAGGAATTTGTTCAGCGTACCAGCCATGGGAATGAACTCCTGCACGCTGGTCTTACTAAGCAACTGGTGTTGTAAGCATATACTATTGCTTAGTGGTTTAATAAAGGTTTTCCTCAAAGTGGAAATTGTATCCATAGTTTGTTTTCTGTCATGGACGCCAATTACAGGGTGAGGACCTTAGAAGGTAGCGACACCCCCTGGTTAAGAGTCTTTAGTGACCATCAGCTGGGACCCTAAAAGAGCAAAAGCAGATAGAGATGATATCAGAGCAGCCTACAGGGTTCAGGAGCATGAATGGAAACACACACTGACACACACTGACACACAGAATGTATTGAGGTGCAGGAAGCAAGATTGCAGCAGCAGCAGGGTGTCATTTGTATGTTAAAAGAGGCAAAGCTGTAGACAAAGGAAAAACAGAATTACCTGGAAAAACTCAGCAGGTCTATGCAAACGTCAACTCTTTTCTTCTCCGCCGATGCTGCCAGACCTGCTGAGTTTTTCCAGGTAATTCTGTTTTTGTTTTGGATTTCCAGCATCCGCAGTTTTTTTGTTTTTATCTCTGTCGACAAAGGAGTTTGATGATGGCTAGTGGGGAGAAGCTACGTCAATGCAGAACAACATTTCGGTTATCCAGATGCACCAGAAGCGATTTGAAGCCCCAGGTGCCGATCAACAATGGGTGGCTCTCAAATTGCAAATTTGTTATTCCCTATTCAGCTGAGAAACTGCAAAAAATGGCCAGAAACTTAGAAGAAACTCCAGCTGGGGGAGGAACCGTACAGTCATTTCCTAGAAATTGAACAGGTGACCAGGCTCCAAGGCTTGGATGATGAGGAGAAAAGCCCGACTGCTCCTTTTTACAAAAACAGAATTACCTGGAAAAACTCAGCAGGTCTGGCAGCATCGGCGGAGAAGAAAAGAGTTGACGTTTCGAGTCCTCATGACCCTTCGACAGAACCAGTTCTGTCGAAGGGTCATGAGGACTCGAAACGTCAACTCTTTTCTTCTCCGCCGATGCTGCCAGACCTGCTGAGTTTTTCCAGGTAATTCTGTTTTTGTTTTGGATTTCCAGCATCCGCAGTTTTTTTGTTTTTTGCTCCTTTTTACCTTGGCTCCCTCCGCTTATGCAACTCTGCTGCATGAGGCAAAGACAGGACTAGGAATCAGAATGAAAACCCGAGTCACAGCTGCCATGGGACTGACCAGAGGGGACCATTTAAGTTGTCAGACAGTACTCGCCATGAATACAGTCACCGGCGATGTTCACTGACGGGCTTTGGGCTGTGTACGATCAGGCCCATGGGGGTGCCGCTCGAGATCGAGCACACCTACAGGCTGGGAACGTAAGAAACCCCCTCGCAAAAAGGGAGGATCAGGCAGGGGAGGCTCCTGATAAAGTGTCCATCTTGGGAAGACATGGAAAGGCGACTAGCAGCTCTAGAAAGTAGAAAGTTAGAGGGCAAAGTGTGCTCGATGAGGAATGATGCCGGCATCCTTGGGGGGGCTCGGAATTGATAGGGCTGCGCCGAGTCGGGGAGTACCTGTGTCCACTTGAATACGGCAAGTACAGGCAACTCTGTGTGGGCTGGAGGGGGAAGGAGGATAGGCACCTGCTAGATACGGGAGCTTCCCACACAGTCATTTACTCTTCTTGCCCCCTAAGGTCTCCATGGTCCAGTCAAGACGACAACACACTAGAGTGTTTTACTCAGCAGCTGCAGCAGTATCCAAACTGACCCAGACCTCAGATCACTAAACGGACCTGTATCCTGGCCAAGTGGTCAGACACAGGAATACAGTTTCGGGAGCAGATTGGATGCTCCACCACCAGCTGGCGGGGAGACACGGCAAATAATTGCTTGTGAGGAGGGGAAGTAGGAGAAGACGGGGTTGTGGCCATCAGAGGGAGAACTTGGAAAAGGTGGCCCGTTGCCTCATTGAGATCGTATGACCCTGACGCCCTGATACAGCATACCCCCTTCTGATTATAAAAGATTTAACTGGGAAACAGAGCCTCATTCACCACCCATAAGCATGATAGCGGGAGACTGACTGGGATGGAGGCGCAGGTAGACGGAGAAGCTATGGTACAGCCCTGGAAAAAATACACCTATCCAAAAGAGGTAGAGGATGACTTGGAGAAAGCGGTGGGATACCTAGTGGAACAGGGAGTCCTCCAACTGATAGCCAGCCATGTCAATTCCCCCATTTGGCCTGTAAAGAAGCCAGATGGGTCATGGAGGATGACAGTGATGGTTGCTATCCTGGACAATGCCCAGGTTTTTACTGTAAAATAAATCAAGTGAAATAAAATGATTTATATACTCAACATTTATACACTTGCTCCCAAAGGCATTTTACTGACCTGGCAATACCTGTAGTTAAAAAGCAAACCCATTTTCTGCCCATTACGTGGCAGTAAGATTTCCCGATAGATATTAAGCTGCAAAACTGAATAAATTGTCAAGGTAATGCTGTTTTGAAATCTGTTGGGCAGGATTGATAACAATGCCAGCAATACTTTCCCAAATGGTTAAATTACCCACAGATTAACAAATGGTTCCCAATATGAAGTGTTCCAGGTCACCAGTGGAACACTATTGTGAAAACTAAGTGACATTGTTCTAATTTTAACGCAATTAATTAATTAATTGCAATGATTGATTTCTCTTCATCTCCAAGATCTTAAAAATATATAAATTTTGAACCAAACCAGATTCAATACCAATAGAAGGAAAATGACAATTATTTATGCTGTCAAAACAAGTTAGCACAGTTCCAAAGAACAACATTTTAAATTTCTATCATCAAATGCCTGGAAAAAATTATAGGAACAGGAAAAGATCATTCAAGGAAAAACAGGAAGAAATAAGATATTAATCCTTATTTAGATTTTATTACGAAAGCACGAAACTATACACTTATCTGTTCAGCTGCCTCCACCAACCCCTGTCTCTGACTGACTCAGTAGCACAAACTTCTTTCCACATCTCCCACAACCCATATCAAGATCATTTCATCTACAATTAGCAGGCTCTATATGGATTGGTAGGAGTGAAACCGAGCAAGGGATACTCAAGAGATGGATCATAATCACCTCGGGATCTAACTATTAGTTTTTCCAATGCTCCCAACAGCGGAACAGCTCCCTTTCTATCCTTCCACACAGTGACAAATTCTGTCACTATCCTCGACTCCACAACTGCCACTCTGTCGTTCCAAAGTTTATTTGACATCAAGTTATAGATGAACAACAATATCTTTCAAATGATCAACTTTTAAGCTAGTCAGAAATGCCACACTGAAGAATCCTTTCATCTGTTTGCTCAGGCCAAATGCAATAACATGCAGCCTCAGTGCCCCATTTCCTCTTAACTTGTTGTGGAAACACCTGTATATAGTGTGTCACGGTGATTCCAAGCAAAAATAATTACAAGTACATTTCTGAATTACTGTTTGGACCAGTCAAAAACCTACAGAAATCCGCATGCTTAAAATTTAAAGTATATATAGGTATAGTAGCCTATTAAGTCCCTTGAGTTTGTCCTGTCATTCAGTTAGGTCATAGTCAATTTGTACCTCCATTTGGATCTCCATATCAGTAAACTCCATTTCTCTTGATAACATATTAACCAATCTCAGTCTTGAAAGCTTCAACTATCCAAACATCTCCTTTTAATGGGAAGAAATTCTCAATTCTACCATCCTCTGCATGAACACATGCTTCCTGATTCCCCTCCTGAATGTCATGGCTTAAGTGTAAAATTATGTCTCCTTGTTCAGGATTACAGAACCACAAGAAAAAGAATTTCTCTGCATCTATCCTGTCTAATCCATGGAACATTTTAAACACTTCAATCACATCACCCCTCAATTTTTTTTAAACTCACAAAAGGAATAGATGCCAAGGCAAGGGAATGCCTATGAAATAGTTTAAACATCTCACCACTCAGATTGTCACACAGCCATTACATTGATACAAGAGGGCATCTTCTTAGAAAGCACCATTGTTCTGAAAGGTTGTTGGTTCTTATAGATAACAATGCAACTTAAGTCTAAATAAGCAGCCATCAACATCCCATTCACAATAGAGCTGCATCCAGTAAACAATGATGCATCAACTGCAAACACTAGTTTGGGGGGCGGCGCGGGAATAGAAGAGAGAAAAAAAATCAGGACTGCCACCCAGTGTAGTATTAAACTTCGCAGACAGCTGAGGCACTACTTAGCTTTGCTAAGCTAAATAGGTGGGTGAGGGAGGCAGATGGCAGGGAGAAAGAGCACAGGAAACCCAGGTTTTACCGCTGAATGCTTTTCAGCAATCAGGACTGGATAAAAGGTAGGGTCTTTAAATTACATTTATGACTTTGATAAAATGGGCAGAGCATCCTGTACAAAACAATGTTCAGCACCATTCGTGACTCCTCAGACAGTGAAGCAGTTCATGTCCAAATGCAGCAAGACCTGGACAATATCCAGGCTTGGGCTGACAACTGGCAAGTGCCAAGCAATGACCATCTCCACAAGAGGGAATCTAACCATCGCCCCATGACATTCATTGGCATTACCATCACTGAATCCCCCATTAACATTCAACATCCTGGGGGTTAGCATGGATCAGAAACTGAACTGGACTAGCCATATAAATACGGTGGCTACAAGAGCAGGTCAGAGGCTAGGAATCCTGTTGTAAATAACACACCTCCTGAGTCCCCAAAGACTGTGCACCATCTACAAGGCACAAGTCAGGAATGTGATGGAATACTCTCCACTTGAGTAGGGCTGCACTCAAGCAGCTTGACAACATCCAGGTCAAAGCAGCCCACTAGATTGACACTCCTTCCACCAATATTCACTCCCTCTGCCACCAACAAACAGTAGCAGCAGTGTGTAACATCTATAAGGCACTGCAGGAACTCACCAAGGTTCCTTAGGCAGCACCTTCCAAACCCACGACTGCTGCCATTTAGAAGGGCAAGCGCAGCAGATAGATGGGAACACCACCTGCAAGTTCCCCTTCAACTCACTCACCATCCTGACTTGAAAATATATCACCGTTCCTTCACTGTTACTGGATCAAAATCCTGGAACTCCCTCCCCAACAGCACTGTGGGTATACATACTCCACTAGGACTGCAGCAGTTCAAGGCGTCAGCTCACCACCACCTTCTCAATGGCAATTAGGGATGGGCAATAAAATGCTGGCCCAGCCAGCAACACCCACAATCTGTAAATTGATAAAAAACACCATACCAAGTGCAGATCAACAATCAAAAATAGGAACCTCTATATAATCTCTTGGTGAACAGGCCTCCAAATCCAAGGCCAAGTCAGGCTGAAGACAGCTTCATGGTGTAATGATGAGTAAAACATCTGCCAGACAAGTTTGGAAATGACAACCTAATACAACCAGCTGAAATAAACTTTAAATAAACTGGAAGAAATTCAAGTTTACCAAGTTGTTATATCTGCATACACAAAGTGAACCAAGACATGAACTACAAGAAATCATTTCTGCAATTTCAGCCTTGCCTCAGAGGCTAAAATTTCTGTAGTTATTATTGCCATGAGAAGCTCTGAGCAATTCTTTTTGCATTATAACTAATTTAGTAGCAAGGTGTAAAACATGAAATTAGAACTGCTTTCAAATCCCAACAGAAGACACAGCAAATTCTGTAGTTGAAAAAATAAATTGCTCTGGATTCTAATAATAATCACTTCATCTTGCGCACAAATATTCATTGGTTTAGCCTTTGGGATCAATGAAATAAATCTCCCAATTTTGAAGACTGTACCCCTTCTTTCCCAGTGGAGGACAAATCTTAAAACACAATCAAGAATCATCAAAATGTGCTCTTAAATCATATGGCACAGCAATAAAAATATAAATACTCAGCAGGTCAGGCAGCACCTGCAGAGAGAAACAGTTAGCATTTCTGGCATATCATCTTTCAGCAGAAGTGGAAGACGTTAGATGCAACAGGTTTTAAGTATAGAGGCAGAAAAAAAGTTGGGCAGGGGCTGGCGAGGAAGAACAAAAGGAAAAACCTGTAATAGTTTGGAAGGTAGGTGAGGTTGAATGAAAAAAAGATGATGGCGCAAGTCAACAGGGGATGGTAATGGAACAGGTAAAGAAACAGAAGATTGGTCCAGAGGAAGTGTAAGTGACAACAGCAGAATCATTGGATATGGAAGCAATGGTATATGAGCTGATATTGTTCATCTAAATGTTCAGTTCAGAAGGCTAAGAAGTGCCTAATCAAATGAGGTGCTGCTGTTCCTCAAGCTTCATTGGAAAATTGTGGGAAACCATGGACAGAGACAACAAAGTAAGAGTGGGGTGAGGAATTAAAACCACAGGCAGCTGGGAACTTAGGGTCACACTTGCAGGCTGAAGGGAGGTGCACCGCAAAATGATCAACCAATCTGCGTTTAGTCTCCCCCAAGGTTGAGGAGACTTCACAGAGCAGTGGACACAACATAGTAAATTTAAATCATAAGATTAATTGCTATTACACCTCACATGAGTGTTTGGGACCCTGGACAGTGTGAAGGGAGAAGGTAAAAGGGCACATGATCCATCTCCTGCATCGGCATGTAAAGGAAATGGGTGATTGTGAACTGGACCGAGGTGCTGCCAGCAGAACAATGCCTTCAGAGTGATGAAAGGAGATAGGAGGGAAAGATCAGCTTAGTGGTGGCATCATGCTGGAGGGAAGGAAAAATGATCCACTTATACAGAGCTTGTAGTCAAGGATAAGAGGAGCCCTATGACAGGGAGGGGAAGGGGTGAGAGCAGATGCAGGCCAATGGGATGGATGTTTGAGATCTCAGTTAAGCTCAGTGAAGAGCAAGCCATGATTTGGGAAAAAGGGACGTTTTTGGAAACACTGAAATGGAAGGTGCAAGCAGAATAGCTGTGACAGGGATGGAGAAACTTGAAGAATGGAAGAGAGTCTTTACAGGAAGCTCGTTAGATATTTGTCTACACCCCATCCCCAGGACAGGGATGCAGTAAAAAGGGTCCAAAAGGCATGTCCATATCTGAGTTCTTGAAACTTTTAATCATTGATGTCAGAATAAATAAGAATTTTTCTCCTTTCAAGAGGAGTGGATGAGACAAAGGATGAATGCAACTGTGAACCAGGACAGCTTTGAGACAGCCTGAGTCTGTGTTTCTGAAGAGACATGTCGAGAGGACGCATGCGGCAACTCACGCATTGAGCGTGAAATCTACAGAAGTGGCGAGAACAGTGGTTTGAGGAACGTTGAAAATGCGAATTTCTGTAACGGCGAGTGGATTTGAAACATGAAGAGTGGAATCCACATGAAGTAATTTGGAGCTGGCAACAGTTGCTGAGGAAAGAGATACCACAGTGAACGTTTTAGAGGATACCTGATCAATTATGAGAAAGGAATAAGAAAGCAATAAAAGTGAACAAGGCAAAAGAGACAAATGGTAATCTAATATCAGAGAGGAACAAAACTTCAAATGAGCATTCCTAAAGTGAAGGGTTGTGCGTTAAACATTATTACAATAGCCTGGGTTCAGGAATTAAGCCAAAATATAAATGACTAAAACTTTTTCATTTTATTCACCAAAGGAGCCAACAAGATAAATTTGTATTTTTATAGCAATTTATCACATGCATCAAATAGCACAAACGTATTAATTTGAAGTAGTGACTTCTGACGTAGGCAAGCTGAAGGACTCCAAGTTCTTCTTCAAAAATCGCTATGGGATCTTTAAGGATTGCCAAAACCAACAGAACAGGCAGATGGGATCCTATGTTAAAAAAAATGTTGACACATAGTTGGGAAAAATTTATTTAGGCAGCACTCTTTAATATAAAATGGGCATAATTGAAAAAGTACTGCAGTTGTGCTTGAATGCACAACCTTGAATCAAAGGCAGGTATGCATCAATAGCTGAGCCAAACTGATATAAATACAAGCAAAAAGATGCCTTATCAATTGGACGCCATGTAAATCAGATCTTTAGCTGTTTCTATACAGCTACTGTTTTGAGTTTTGAACCCGGGATTGTGACATCAGTGAGTCACCAGCTCTTAGCATTTACACTGTTAAATCCAGCTCTTATCTGGACAGAAACTCATTAGACCCAGCTTTTCGTGGGTTTACAAATCTGCTACCAGATTAAGGAAGTCAGAACCAGTGAAGTGGGCTTCCAATGCACCTACACTTGTCTCCTGGACTCTAAAACGCAAGTATAAAAAAGGGTTTTTTGGCTTTCAAAAATGCTGGCAAAAAGACATTCTGCTGTATTTTGTTTTCAACCCCACATAGAGCTACTTATAAAATTATGGTTTTATTTCTGTTGGTTTGGTTAGAGTGGGGTTACCTGAGGCAAGAGTGCAAGAGACATTGGCTCCGTTAAATTTTGTCTGGTAATGTTGTGAGGTCATTTCATCCTTATTTACAATAAACTACTTTAAAATGGTGCTATATAAATGCAAGTTCACAGATACAAACCCAACTCAGGCGCTCCTATAACCATCTGAATTCTAATCATACTGTCGAGCTCACTACATCAAATATTGCCTTGACCAGTCGACCTGCCTGGTTTGAATTTAAACAAAAGCTTGGCGGTTAACTGCTTCCTGGTGCATTCTCCATGGCAACACCTCTACCAATCAGCACTCTTTTCATGCAGTATAAACTGTTATTCCCTTTACAATTGGTACTCCTGCGACTCTGTCCTGATGAGTGCAAGATGAGAAGCTCCGGCGGCATGCCTCTTTTTCAGCAATACTCAAGTTCTGTACGACCAAACAACTATATCAAAACATACTTCCTCTCATGTATTACTGTATAAACAATAGAATAAAAGTATCAAGACTACAGCCTGCTATCAGGTTTGTCCCCATGCCCAAGTTGGCACCAGGTGCTACGTGCACTGAAATAAAGCACTTCATGCAAACAGCTGCACACTGCCCAAATTGAAGTTGAAGTTGGAGAGGCAGAAATTCAGATTCCAACCTTGGGGTAGTCAAATAAAATTTTAACAAGTTTCACTAGTTCACAGCCTAGCTGTAACATACAAAAATAAAAGAGCCATTTCAACCTAAGCAAAATATACCAAATGCTGAAAACCTAAACACACAGCCAGCCAATCAGCATGTGTGGTAACAATAATTACAACTACATTTCAGATAGGCATCCTTGAATGTAGAGCAATCTGTCCTCTCCACCGATGCTGATTGGCCTGCTATTTCTCCAGCTATTTGTTTTAGGTCAGCCCATAGTACTTGTGCTAGCTCCTGTATCATGTCCATCTAGGGCTCTAGGCAATTGCTTTTGTTCTTCTTTCCTTTAATATTTTCCTTCAAGTGTTTATGTGAGGCCCTCTTACTCTGACTGACTATGAAGGAACTATTGATGTAATGCAATCCACTTTCTAATGAAGCTTTTGTGTGAAAAATGTCTAAGTTTTGTTCTTTTAGTATTAATCCTAAACTTACATCATCGTGTTACCAATACTCCAATCAATAGCAAGATTCTGTTCACTCTCTCAACCCTTTGGCATTTTGCATATTTTCCTGCTATCGAATTTTCTGTAGGCTTCTCTGCTACATTGAATGAATGCAGCCCAAGTTTTATAAGCCTCTCATTATAATTATGTCCTTCTGGTATCATCTAAGTCTATATTTCAAGTCTCCCATTATTCACACAGCATTCAAACTATGGCTTAACCTTGTCCAGACTCATTATTGTCTCCTTGCTTTTGCATTCAATGGCCATATAAAAGTCAGAAGCCATTAACCCTTTTCATGGCTTTTCTATTTTCAATTGGTGTGTTTCTGAACCTATAGATCTTTTAAAATAATTTAATTCACTTAAAATTGTACCAGCTAAGGGAAGTTGTCAATTATTTATTTCAAAATATACAGCTTCATATTCATTTACATTAAATTGTATTTGTCTCACTCCCACCGACTAAGTTGTCTCTGTCCCTTGCAGTCTTCCACACCTTTCCTTGGTTTGCCTTATTTTCTAGTTTGGTATTGCCAGAAAATATTGATATTGTTCAGAGACTGTGCCCAATTCACTGGAGAAAGACAGAGGTCCCAACTCCTAATGAGGCACAGAGTTAGCTACATCTTTCCAACCCTCAAACCATCTACTTACTCTTAAAACCCATTCCCTATCTTTCAAGCAACCTTCTATCCATTGCCATCACATTACTGCCGTCACACCGTCCTCTCCCTCCCAGAACCATGGTAGGGTCTCCCTTGTCCTCACTTACTACCCCACCAGCCTCAGCATTCAAAGGATCATCCTCCACCATTTCTGCCAACTCCAGCATGATGCCACCACCAAACACATCTTCCCTTCACACCCCTGGCGGCATTCCGCAGGGATTGTTCCCTCCGGGACGCCCTGGTCCACTCCTCCATCACCCCCTACACCTCAACCCCCTCCAACGGCACCTTCCCACGCAACCGCAGAAGGTGTGACACCTGCCCCTTTACTTCCCTCCTCCTCACCATCTAAGGGCCCAAACACTCCTTTAAAAAGTGAAGCAACATTTCACATTTACTTCTCTCAACTTACTCTACTGCATTCGCTGCTCCCAATGTGGTCTCCTCTACATTGGAGAGACCAAATGCAGACTGGGTGACCGCTTCTCGGAACATCTTCGGTCTGTCTGCAAGTATGACCTAGACTTCTCTGTCGCTTGCCATTTCAACACACCACCCTGCTCTCATGTCCACATGTCTGTCCTTGGCCTGCAATGTTCCAGTGAAGCTCAACGCAAACTGGAGGAACAGCACCTCATCTTCCAACTAGACACTTTTCAGTCTGGAAGGCTGTATATTGAGTTCAACAATTTTAGATCATGAACTCTCTCCTCCATCCCTACCCCCTTTCTGATCCCCCTTTTCCCAATAATTTATATATATATTTTCTTTTCCCACCTATTTCCATTATTTTTAAATGTATTTCCATCCATTGTTTTATCTCTACCTTTTAATCTATTTCAATCCCTTCCACCCCACTCCAGCCCCACTAGAGTTATCTGTACCTTGCTCATCCTGCTTTCTACCCTTTATGTTCCCATTAACACATCTCTTAGCTAATATCACCACCGTCAACACCTCTTTGTCTTTTTGTCTATGACATCCTTGACAATCTCCACCTATCATTGGCCCTCTATCCAGCTCTACCTGTCCCACCCCCTCCCCTTAAACCAGCTTATATATCACCTCTTTTCTATTTTTCCTTAGTTCTGGTGAAGAGTCATTCGGTCTCGAAACATTAACTGTATTCCTCTCCGCAGATGCTGTCAGACCTGCTGAGTTTTTCCAGGCATTTTTGTTTTTGTTTCAGATTTCCAGCATCCGCAGTATTTTGCTTTTACGTTTAATAACATGGGTTCTAATCTTTGTAACAAGGCTCTTTTATAGAACCTTATGGAAAGCTTTTTGGAAGTCCAAATACATCCACCCGATCCACCAAATTCCATTCTTCAAATGCTTGGGAATTTTCCTGGCTAGCCCCAAGCAGGACCCACAGCACAAGTGGTTAAGCAAAAGCTAAATGCTGCAGAGTCTAGAAATCTGAAATAAAACTACAAAGTGCTGGAAAAATTCAGCAGGTCCAGGTCTGCAGCATCCGTGGAGTGTGAAACAGTTATGTTTCAAGTCCAACATGACTCTTCTGCAGAACTGGAGAGAGGTAGGAATTTGATGGGGTTTATGCTGTTGAAAAGAAGGGAAGGGCAGGTGGAACAAAAGAGTATGTCAGGGATAGGTTAGAGGATGGGGGAGATTAAATGACAAAAAAACCAAAAGGAGTGATAACATGAAAGATACAAAGCATTAGTCCAGAGTAGGTGTTAATAGCAGAATAAAAGTCACTGGCATCTGAAAGCAACAGACTGGCACTTGGGAGAAGAAAAATTCAAAACCTAAGTAAATCACAGTTCATGGTGTGAAGTTGCTGAACTCAATGTTGAGTCCAGAAGGCTATATAATGCCTAAATGGAACAAGAAGTGCTGTTCCAGAAGTGCTGTTCCCTCAGCTTGCATTTGGCTCAGTTTTGCAAGCATGACTCCGACTTCTGGTCGCTTGCCATTTCAATTCACCATCTTGCTCACATTTCTGTCTACAGCCTGCTACAATATTCCATTGAAGCTGAACACAAGCTGCAGGAACAGCATCTCTTCCAATTAGGCACTTTACAGTCTTCTGGACTCAACATCAACTCCAAAACTTTCGACCATGAACTCTGTGCTCCACTTTGATTCTTTCCCCACCACCCCACTAAGTCTGTGCCTGGTTCTCGTGTTTTTGCTTTCAGACAGCGCTGACCTTTATTCTGCTATCAACACATTTTGCAATTTTGCTTTCAGACAGTGATGATCTTTATCCTGCTATTAAAATATACCCTGGACCAATGCTTTGTGTCTTTAATATTATTGTCACTCCCTTTGCTTTGTGTTCTATGACATCTTTGTCAGTTAATCTCCCCCACCATCTAACCTACCCCTGACCTCTTTTGCTTCACCCTTCTTCAACAGCATAAAACCCATCACATTCCTACCCCTCTTCAGTTCCACAGAAGAGAGTCATATTGGACTTGAAATGTTAACTTTTGTTTCTCTCTCCACAGATGCTGCCAGACCTGAGTATTTTCCAGCACTTCCTGTTTTTATTATAAAAGTGTTCAGCAATATTAATTATTATGGTCTCAATAGATTTTCTCCCACCAAAATAAAGCTAATTTGTCAATCCTAGGTTTATTTTTTAAAAAAAATACTAGAGTTCAATATATCCCAACCTTGGTTAATTGATTCTTCCAAAGAATTTTGTAAAACGATGGATATTATTTCTGCATCCTGACATGTAGATCATCTGGACCTCATGACTTGACATGAAATTTCATTAGTTTTTTAACGAACCATGTTTTTAATGGTTGCTCAAGTCTTCCTCAAGTAGTCTGGTTGCTTCATCGTTGATGTGAAAGGAGTGGAGTGCACTCCTGGAAATGGAAATTAGTCATACATACACCTATGCTCACCAATCAGGGACTGACTGTCCAAGTCATACAGTCAGAATTTTACAGGCTTTCATTCCCCAACTTTCCCCCGTACCCTTTTAAATTTAGCTACATATGGTGACCAAAGTCCTAGCCACAACAAATATGATTGGGTAACTCCCTCGTCAATTATACTTAGGAGTGAATGAATGACTGGGATCGATTCAATGCACATAAATTGTATTACCTAATTATTCTCCACTCACTGCATTTTGGTGGAGAAATAATCCTGCTTTCATCAGGAGACTTTGCTGTAGTTTCGATCACGGATTCAGTTTACTGTAATTTGTAGAAACCCTATTTGCTGTGTAAGCGCACTGTTTGCTGTGAAATAGATTGTGTTTGTTGTAAATCTTGCCATCTTAACCCACTTCCAATTCATTGGCTGACAATGGTATCAATATACACTGCGTTTAAAAGTTTTTTCAAATATTTACTCACATATTAATCAAGGATACAAAGTTCCATTGTTCTACATTCTAGATTAGACTGACACTACTGCATCAATGGAGGAAAAAAGTCACTGTTAAAGATATATTTAGTTTTGTATAAAAAATGCAGAGAGATTTTTGACTGTAAGAGTCTCTCTCACTACAATGACAACATGACTAGAAACTCAACACATTTTTATTGCAGAAGTGTAATATTGTTCAGAAACTGCAGCAATCTGCTCCTGGATCAAGGAGGAATCATGAAATCTCATTATCCTTCAGGTTTAAACATGACAAAAGAAGCAGAATGTTCCCTCAGAAACTGGGGGTGTAGTGAAAGAACAAAGAGAGAAAAGGTTACAGAACAGTCCTGTAATCTTATCAATGGACACACCACCAGGAGATAGGACACACATCTGAAGTCAATCTAATTAGAAACTGCTAGAGCAAAGGAATGATTAGAATAATTTAGCAATTATTTATCTGATTGGTGGCTCACAGGAAGCTGAAGCGTAATAGTTTTTGCAGATTTATGGGTCTCATTGTACATGTCCTGATCTAATCAAGCCTCATGTACTTAATTAGTTTATTATTAGGCTACAATTAGCCACCTTATTGTCCGTTTTTTTAAAAAAGTCAATTTCTTAATTTATTTGGTTTGTAATTTATCAGAAGATCACAGTTGAAAAAAATGCTCCACATCTACGCTTCTCACAAAGGGAGATACGGGAGTTCCAACATGGAAAAAGTGCCATTCGTTCCAATCAGTCCATGTTTGCACTTAGCCTCCATCAAGCAAGTATTTGTCATCACCATTACTGTATCTCTTCCACCCATTTCCCTCCATCCATCTATCCTATTTCTGCCTCAATCACAAACCATGGAAGTAAATTCCACAGCCTCAACTCTAAAAATGTCTCCTCCCCTTTGTTCTAAATCTCTCAAACTGAATGTTGCATCTATGACTGATAAAATATGCCTACCTATCCAGTCTCAACACTTCATAATTCGAAAAAAAACTCGTTTCATAGTAACCTATCATCTCCAGTGTCGCAAAAAAAGACCCAGCTTTTCAAACCTTTCTTCCTATTCCTACTTCCTTATCTCAAGCAGCATTGCATCTCAATCTGCACTGTACCATCTCCAAAGCCTCAATATCTTTCCAACATTGTGCTGCCCAATTCTGCACACAATAGTCAAGCATTATGGTTTCATGTAGGATCATCATTTCTGTTGGTTTTTATATTCCACAGCTCATGATAGAACCCAAAATATTTTATTTTCTTCCCAAATCCTTATTAATCTGAAGTGCGCCTTTAAAGGTCTGTGATGCGGTACTGACAAATTCATTTTTCCACAGTACCAAGCCTCCTTCCATTCAGGAGTTTAATTACTGCTGTTATGGTTGCTACCAAAATGCAGCATCTCACCCATACTGATAATAAATTCCATCATGTCCCTGTCCACCATTTCCCCACCTACCATATCAGGTACCTTTTCAAAAAGTGAATCTATGAGCTTTGTCAAGTGCAGTGGTGTTTTTCTTTTATCTAGATTTGTAATTTCACCAACACTTTTAAAATCAGTCACGCTTAAACCGTCTGTAGTGGCCCAGGTTCTCTCAATGTTAAACTTGTATATGATCCTGGTCAGATTGCACTTAAAAAGTATGGTGCATGGTTAAGATTTACATTAAAAAAGGGCATAGAAGTACTGGAGATGGTGGAAATAAGATTTACAAGGATGGTACCAGAACTGGGAGATTACAGTTATCATGAAAGATTGAACAGACTGGGTTTTTTTCTTTAGAAGTTTTTAGTGGTGACATGATAAAAGGTCTTTTCGAATGTAGGAGTAGGCCATTTAGCTCAAGTGTGCTCCACCATTCAGCTAGATCATGGCTCATCTTTACCTCCATGTCATTCTCCTGAACTATCGCCAGGTCTCTAATGTCTAGAAATTATTGATTTCAGTCTTGAACATATTCAATGACTGAACCCCTAAAGGTTCATCATCCTCTGAAGAAATTCTTCCTCATCTCAGGCCTAAATGGTCTCTTATTATGAGACTGTCCCCTGGACCCCCTGCAGACCCCACCTCCACCCCAAGCCAGGGGAAAACATCCTTCCTGCATCTACCCTGTCAAGCCTTGCAAAACTTTGTATGTTTCAATTAGATCACCTCTCATCTTTCTAAACTCTGAAGAACATAGGCCCAATGTCCTCAAATCTCTCCTCATAGGACAATCCCACCATCCGAAGAATCAGCCTGATAAACCTTTGTTGCACTCCCTCTATGGCAAGTATATCATTCCTCAGGTAAGGAAACCAAAACTGTACACAATACTCCAGGCACGGTCTCGCCAAGGCTTCTTTGCTCCTGCACTCAAATTCTCTTGTACTGAAAGCCAACATGCTATTTGCCTTCCTAATTGCTTGCTGCATCTGCATGTTAGCTTTCAGTGACTTATGAACAAGGACATCCAGGTCCTTGGGACATCAACACTTCCCAATCTCTCACCATTAAAAAAAATACTCTGCATGTCTGTTTTTCCCACCAAAGCACATATCTTCACATTCTTCCACATTATATTCCATCTGCTATGTCCTTGCCCACTCACTTAACCCATCTAAATCCCTTTGAAGCCTCTTTGCATCCTCCTCATAACTCATTCCCAAGCGTGTCATCAGCAAACTTGGAAATATTACATTTGGTCTCCACATCCAGGTCATAGATACAGATTGTGGATAGCTGGGGCCCAAGCACTGATCCTTGCCATACCCTGCTAGTCACAGCCTGCCAACCCTAAGAATGACCCATTTATTCCCACTATGTTTTCCTGGTCATTAATCAATTCTCAATCCACGCCAGTATATTACCCCCAATCCTATGGACTCTAATTGTGCTAACTAATTACCTGTGTGGACCTTAACTGAAAGCCTTCTGAAAATCCAAATCCACCACATCCACTGGTTCCCCTTTATCTACTCTGCTGGTTACATCCTCAAAAATAAAACTCCAATAGTTTGGCAAACATGATTTCTCTTCAAAAATCCAAAATGACTCCTGTCCCAATCATACCATTATTTTCTAAGTGTCCAGTTGTCACTTCCTTTATAATTTTAAAATTAAACTAACTTTAGTCAAAATAAATTAAATTATAAATGGATTGGACAGGGTAGATGCAGAGACAATTATTTCACTTGCAAGAGGATCCAAAAGTCGAGGCCATCATTACAAAATAATTAATAAACCTAATAGGAAGGCAAGGAAAAACATCTTTACTCAAGACAATGGTTAGAATGTGGAATGCAGTAAGTGGTTGAGTAGCTTAGATGCTTTCAAAAAAAAAAAAAATAGATTAAAGTATAAAAGAGAAAACGGAATAAAAAGATATGCTGAAAGGCCGAGTTCTGACAGATGGAATAGGAGGAAGTGGAGTAGAAACACCAGCGCAGACTATTTGGCCCAAATGGTCTGTTTCCATGCTTGTGTGTTCTACGCAATTCTGCTACAGTGCTTCCCAACCTTTTTCCCCCACTGTGACCCCATTTTGAGGCTTGAAAATTGCCGTAACACAACA
Organism: Carcharodon carcharias; assembly: GCF_017639515.1. Classification (NCBI taxonomy): domain Eukaryota; kingdom Metazoa; phylum Chordata; class Chondrichthyes; order Lamniformes; family Lamnidae; genus Carcharodon; species Carcharodon carcharias. Next base: position 19,656,585 of record NC_054486.1, on the reverse strand, counting down.
TGTGTGAGGTGTGTGTGTGTGTGTGTGTGTGTGTGTGTGTGTGTGTTTGTGTGAGTGAGAGAGAGAGAGAGCCGGCTGTGTGTGTGTGTATGTGTGTGTGTGTGGGGGGTGGTGGTGGTGGAGGACAGGGGACAGCTGCGAGTGTGGGAGGTGGGGTGGGGTGCAGGATAGCTGTGAGAGCAGGGGAAGGGAAATGGGGAGAGTGGGGAAGGGGAAAGACGGAAGAGCTGAGAATGCGGAGAGATGATGTTAAAACTGCTGGATTTTTAAAGCAAAAAGAAAAAACCACCTACATTTTCAAAGCAGAAATCAGGCCTCAAGACTGGTCACTTAAGCTGTAACCATCTTTGGAAAAAAACAAGGACTTAAAGGGACCTCATAGTTGTTAATATTCAGTCTGAGCTAGAGCTCGTGACTCCAAAATCTCAACCCACAGTTTGGAAAGCCTTGTACTCTAGATGGTTCCATAATGTGGCAAAGGTGCCAATGTGGAAACATAGCTGGAATGATAGAGACAGAATTCATCAATCATCCATGTCCAACAAAAATATCTCCAGCTTAAACCATGGCCTGTATGGAAATACCTTTCTCTCCCCTATCAGCTTCCCCCATCTCAGACTCTGCCTTATACTGGAGTACAGTTCCATAAAGGTTTACTGCCCAAGTGGCCACCTTCTTATGAGAAGAGAATGGGCAAATCCCTGATAGCTACATGTCCATGCAGTGCATCAGACATGTTCGATATGGTTTTCAATGAACTATCACACACTGCCCCATTCCTGCAACAATCTCTACAAGTCAGGGAGAGAGAAGTCTGCATGATTTATCTCCCCTCTCAATGCCGGTGTGCAACAGCCAAGGCTGCAGAATGCTCTATTCGTGGTTGAAGCATAGACCACGTCAATATTCAAGAGCAGGTTAAATAGGTGGTTGAAAGGGAAGAAAGGGATGTGGCAACATGTGACTAACGTGGCTCATATGAAATGTGAACACCAACACAGATTGCTTGGGCTGAACAGCCCATTTCTGTATTGTAATTCCATGCCATGTTCCACCAGTGAAAACAAGCTTCAAGGCAACAGCTAACTATATATCTAACCATTTAAACAAACAAACAAAATTAATAAAATGAAACATACAGGGTATCACAGAAAGGGTTGTGTCCAAATGTGATAAAATATTGATGCAATATTGATATTCCTCACTAGTCCAGAGAACTTAACTGGAAGTTTAGTTACAGAGTATGGAAACCTGATTTATACACAGAACATGGGTAAAGCTGTCTGGGAGATTATTTTAGCAGCTCCTGATAATTGGACTTGACCACATGTAGACTCAAAGTAGGCTGTAGGATTCTGAACACAAAATTATGCAATAATATAAAATCTTAAAAGCATTATTTCTTCTAGCCATCCCCCGTCACAACCAGACTCCTAACTGAGTGATATGGGGCTGTACAAAAATTGGCACCTAAATGGCCATAAAGACAGAATAAAACATATAACACTAATAGCACCACTCTGAAAGGAGACCAGAAGTTTTTTTTAAAAATCATTCCAGTGATTTTAAAAAAACCCTCACACGCATTATTGTCCTGCAACATACGCCCAGCCACAGTTTTTGTCTGCATATATAATCATGCTGCCCAAATGTAAAATTATAGTCAAGTTATTCAACAATAGTATTGCACACCACATACCTAGAATAGGAGGCACCAAAGACCTGACCACATGATGTCCCGACAATATAAACTCCTCCGTTTTCTTCTTTTGTATCTGACTTGGGGGCATTACTCTCACCTGAGCAAGAAGGTTGTGGGTTCAAGCCCCACTTTAGAGACTTGAGCTCATAATCTAGGCAGATACTTCAATGCAGTGCTGAAGGACAACTGCAGTGCCAGAAGTGCTGTCTTTCAGATGAGATATTAAACCAAGGTTCTTTGATATCAATGTTGGACATAAAGGATCCCTTAGCCCAATTTGAGGCACTGAGGTATTATTCCAGTGCCCTGGTCAAAACTTATCCGTCAACTATCATCATAACTCTCAAATTACATTATCCGGTAATTTAGCTCATTACTGTTTGTGGGGTCTTAATATCATAAATTAGATGTTGTGTTTCCATTATTTGCAACACTGGCTACACATTAAACAATGTATAATTCATTGGCTGGGAAGTGTTTTGGGATATCCTGAAGTTGAAAGAGGCACCATAAAAATGCAAGTTCTTTCTTTTATTGACAGACTGCACAATCATGATAAACTACCTGCTTTACTACATGCAGTAGTCCAAAAAAGGTAACACACAACTTAAGAGCAGTTCAAAAAAATGAATTAAACACATGAAATAATTAACTAAATCCTTTATTTATTATTTGAGGCTGCAGAGAGGCCCAATTAAGATAAAGTACATGGATATCAGGCAGGCTGTTAAATAGATTCTATGTCTGAACAGCTTTGGTCAAATTGGTCTCAGCTCCTCTGCATTGTAGAGACACAACAGGTACAAGAATCATTTGTCATACATAACTTTTTATTTACATTCAGTGCTTGTAATTCCCTTGAAAGCAAAACAGGAAAACAGATGAGAAATTTAAACACATTGCAATGCTTGACTTTATCTGATTATATAAAACAATGACACATGCTGATAACAAACGGATGGACTTTGTGGGGAAAGACAATATTAATTACAAATGGTGACTTTCTCTAATATAAAAATCAACACTTCAAGATTACATCACAATTTATAATTTAAGAAATTCTACTGCATTAACATCCAAGAGTTAGCACTGAATGAAATTCATGGCCAGTATACAAAGACTGGAGTTACATTGTACAAAAGGCTCCAAGGAGGCTGCAACAATAGAGAACTCTGAGGTGACAGCATAGCATGACACACAAGCCTAACAGAGAATTGTTACAGCACAGGGGAGGCTATTTGGCCCATCATATCTGCACCGGCTCTCCAAATGAGCTTTGCGCCTCGTGACATCCTCCTGCCTTCTCCCAGTAACCCAGAAGATTATTTGAAAAGAAAATCATCTAATTCCCTCTTCAATGTCTCAATTGAACCTGGCTCCACCACAGTCTTAGGCACTACATTCCAGACTCTAACCACACGCTGTGAGAAACAGTTCTCTCTCATATCATTTCTACCAATTACTTTAAATCTGTGCCCCCTCATTCTCAATCATGTCACGAAAAGAAACAGCTTTTCCCTATCTACTCTGTCCAGACCCCTCATGATTTTGAATACATTGCTCAAATTTTCCCTCAGCCTTTTTTTTTCCCTTGGCGAAAAGAAGAGTTCCAACTTTTCCAATCTTACTTCTTAACTGAAGTTCCTCATCCCTGAAACCATTTCATAAACCACTTCTGCACTCTTTCCAATGCCTTCCCACCCTACCCAAGATGCAGTGCCCAGAACTGTACGCAATATTCTAACTAACAGGGGTTGACTGATAAAACAAGGAGGACAAACATTTGTTAAGCATATAGTTGCAGTGCCAGTTTCAGTTAGTTATGTAGTGAGAAGTGATTGTGCAAGCATGCAAAGTGGTTGCCATGGGGACAGGTAGCACACTCATTGATGCTGACACCAAAAAGCAGAACATTTTGGGTAGTATAGCATGAGCAAGCTTGTCTGCAGGCACAAGAGTAGTCTTTCTGGAAAAACGTTTTTTTACAAGGATATTCACTTGTATAAATATCCAAAATACGTTACGTACCTTGCCCTGGGATTAATTTATTTGTTATACATCATCATGCCACATTAGCAATGTCACTAATGTGTCCACAATATATAGCCTGGCACATAAACAAATGTCCATGCAATCCCCACTGGTTCTGCGAATCTTTACAACCTGCAACACCACATCCATTTATTTCATTAATCCACTGGGTGTGCTCTGTGTCATATTGCACAATGGAAAATATGCTTTCTCCACAGTAACAACTGCAGTATTCAAAGCCGATAATGTCATGTGAACAGGCATTTTCACAGACTGAAAATAAAACTCTTTTTATTTATCCTAGAATAGACCACTAAAATATAGGATTCAAGAGGTAACACTACTCACTACTATGAGTAGTTAAAGCAATTAGTATAAATTTATTGAAAGGAAAGCTAGATAAACACATGAAGCAGAAAGGAATAGAAGAATATGTTGATGGGGTTAGATGAAGAAGGGTGGGAGGAGGCTACTGTACAGGATAAACACCAACATGGACCTGGTGGGACAAATGACCTGCCTCCATGCAGTATGTAGTACTATCCAGTTTAAGCCAAGAATGAGGAAGTTCATCAGTCAAACCATAAATATGGTGGGCATAAATGGGTTTTATAAAGCTCCTTCTCAATGGCAAATTAAATTTGTGGCACACCATAAAAAATTTGCAAGTAATAAAAATGTCCAATTCACAGCAGGGACATAGAGAATACCTTCAGTTAAAGCAGGCCTATATGCAAGGGAAATTTGATTAAATTTACAGCACTTAAACAGACAATTCAGTCCAAGTATGCCAGTGTTTCATGTTCCACATGAATCGCTTCCCAATCTACTTTATCTCACCTAATCAACATGTCCTCATATTCTTTTCTCTCTCAAAGGCATCCACACTATTCACCTCAAACAGTCCTTTTGAAGTGTGTCCCACATACTCAACACTCTGGCTGAAGTTTCTCCTGAACACATTCTTCCCTTGTTTTGGATCCCTCAATCAGGAACATTTTATCTATGTCTGCCCTTTCAAATCCCTTCAGAATTTTAAAGACCTCCATTAGGACAACACTCAGCCTTCTCTTCTCTTGAGCAGTTTTTGGTTGAAGAATCTCTTTTCAAATACATTAATCATGGAGCATCCCCCTAATCTAAGCTACAATATGATATAATACTCAGAATATGAAAGTGCTGCATGTGGCTTAATCAAAGGTATTTGTGTCTAATTAAGCAGTAACTTAAAATATTTTAATAAACTCTTCTGTCTTGAACAAGATTGATCTGACCTGGCACCCAACACCAGACTTGGTAACTGCAGGTCTATCTGGTGATCTTTGTGCCATTTGAGCACTCCTCCACGCATGCTACACTCAGACTGAATTTTACACTTTAAACTGAACATGGGAGCCACACTCTATTCCTGGCTCACACCACTCTTACCTCAAAGCAGAGTTTGTTTTGCAGACCCCACCCCCCACCCCAAGAATGTCTCTACTGAGTCCAGCTTAAGAACCACTGTCCTAAAGGAAAGAGCACCAGCCTGTTCAGTCTTCCCTAAGAGTAATAACCCCTCAGCTCTGGTCTCATTGTGCATTTGCCCCAGTGCTTCCACATTCTGGTTTTTTTTTTAAATATAGAAACCAGAACTGTACAGTGCTTGAAGTGTGGTCTAACCATGCTGCTATACAAAGTTAAAATAACTTCTCTACTTTGACTTCTACTTCTCTAGATGCAAGGTCCAATGCTTAGATTGAAAGTTGTATGGCTTTGCTCATCTGCAATGCCACTTGAATGATTTGTACCCCTTGATCGTTTTGCACACATATCCCATTTAGCCCTTTCTTTTCCAAGGAGCATGAGGAAGCAGCTTCCTTAATTCCCCCTACTCCATTTTCTGTTTTGTAGCTGAGCTACACCTCAGCTCCTATCTCCATAGACTTTGACTTTAAGGTACTGCATAATAGTCAAAGGCTTTTTCAAAGCCCATACATATCACATCCACTGCATTACCCCAGCCACACTCTTACTTCTTCAAAGAATTCAATAAGATTGGTCAAGCACAATCATCCCTTTTGAAATCTGTTATCTGTAGATGTTTTTCTATTACATCTCGAAGTAAAGATTCCAATATTTTTCCTACTACTGACATTAATCTATAGTTCCCTGGGATTTGCTTGATCTCCTTTTTTGAATCTAGGAATAATCTAGTTTATGATCTCCCTCCTTTCTTGGCATTTTGAATGGCCCAGCCCCATGCCCTCACCCCAATTTTAAATTGCTCCATCATTGGCAGCCATGCTTCCAGTTGTCTTGGCCCCAAGCTCTGAAATTTCCTCCCAAAACCTCTCCACCTTGCCTCTTTTAGGGTCCCCCTTTAAAAAATTCATTTCTTTGACCAAGGTTGGTCATTTGTTCTGATTTCACCTTCAGTGGCTGGGTGTCAATTTTTTTTCATAACAATCTTGCTAACCTCTTGTTGATGGTAGCATAGATAATCTGGAAGGATGAGATCAAATGGAACCTTTTGATTATTTTAAAGGAACCCCTTTATTTCCCAATCCAAATGAGGTACCAAGGCGAATTGCTTCAATTTGTGCTCTTAGCACAACTGCAACCTGCCAAGAAACTTTTATACCAATATACTCCTCCACAAGCACCAATTGCACGATGGCTAGATAATATATGTAAATGAAAATTAAAGCTCACATAACTATAACTAATCTCTCCAGAATTTTCTTCCCTTTACCAGAATACAAATGTAACCTAAACTGAAGTCTGACGACATTGAGTTGCAGTTGCTCCAGATACAGAGATAAGAATCTGATATGACCCACTTAAATTAAACCTCCACAGCGGGGAGTTCAGATAATGAACAGTTTCTAGGCCACACAACCACAACTAAGACCACAGAATTTAAAATATGTTTCAAGGCTTCTATTGTGTTGCTTATGTCATTTCCAAACACAATTGCAGCTTACTCGGGTGATGCAGTGAGAAAGGATTTAGAAAGAACTTTAGAATGAGTTCACTGTTGCAAAACTAGTTCTTACTACAGCAGTCTTGGAATGAGCTTTTATCCCTCCTCTCTTCAAGATTCCTTATGTTGAGGCAGTATTCTGCAGGTCTCTGATTGGTGCCGGAGTGCGAAGCCGCAGGGCCAGCCACCTGCAATGGCTTGCCCAAGTTGCTTTCCAGCTTTTCAACTGCGCATGCCTCTCCTAAATGACCATTGTGCATGGAATCCCAACTAGAATGTCAATGGGCTAGTCAACCATGAAGGGAACTACAATGAAGCCCACACACATCCTCATGTTAGATCCATGCACGTAATTTTCATCAAGATTAATTAGACAGAATCAGTATTGCAGTTTTGAAACAGGCCAATTTAGTAAACACATAAGAGAGCTAGAGTAATCCATTCTCCACACCCTTTTTTAAAAAGCAATCAGGACTGGGAATTCTGACTCATTTTTCCCAACATTCACCCAGGAGCATTGAGGTAAACTGCAGCACAACTATTGCCATTCACCCAAGATCAGTAACCTCAGCCCACACTAGCAACTGAACATGGGATTTTGTAAGTAAAGGCAGTGTGGAGCTGAACCCTTAAGAAATGGATTGCAGCTTTCCCCAATTTTAGTAGGCGGGAATAAAATATTAAGCAAAGCTAAAACTGGAACTTCAATAGCTCATTATAGGGTTTAATCCAGAGTAAAACAATGTGTCACCCCACAAACTGAAATCAAGGACACAGCTCAAGACCCTGAGGAATTAGTCTTAAGGATAGCAGACATTTTCAGTTTTAAGACCATTAAGACCATAAGACGTAGGAGCAGATGTAGGCCATTCAATGAGATCATGGCTGATCTGATAGTCCTCAACTCCACTTTCCTGAGGTTTCCCCATAACCCTTGATTCCCTTGCTGATTAAAAATCTGTCTATCTCAACCTTGAATATATTTAACAACCTACCCTCTATAGCCCTCTGTTGCAAAGAATTCCAAAGATTCACTACCCTCAGAAAATATTCCTCCTTATCTCTGTCTTAAATGGGTGACCCCTTTACTCAGAGGTTATGCCCTCTGGTCCTCGACACTCTCACAAGCGGAAACACCCTCTCAGTATCTACCCTGTCAAGTCCTCTAAGAATCTTATATGTTTCAATGGTCACCTCACATTCTTCTAAACTCCAATGAGTGCAGGCCCAACCTCTCCTCATAAATAAATCCCTCCATACCCAGGATCAACCTGGTGACCCTTCCCAGGACTGCCTCCAATGCCAATACATCTTTCCTTAGATAAGGGGACCAAAACTGCTCAGTATTCTAGGTGTGGTGTAACTAGTACCTTGTATAGTTTTAGCAAGATTTCCCTATTTTTATACTCCATTCCCTTTGAAATAAAGGCCAACATTCCATTTGCCTTACCTATTACCTGCTGAACTTGCATATTAGCTAAATGGGATTCATGCACAAGGACTACCAAATCCCTCCATGTTACAGCCTTCTGCAGTCTTTCTCCATTTAAATATTCAGCTCCTATATTCTTCCTGCCAAAGTGCATAACCTCTCACTTTCCAACATTACATTCCATCTGTCAAGTTTTTGTCCACTCACTTAACCTGTCTTTATCCCTCTGTAGACTACTTGTGTCATCCTCACCACTTGCCTTCCCACCTATTTTTGCGTTATTTTTCAACTAATCAGTGGCAGCTTTTAAACTCACAAAAGGAAAGTTAGGTACATTTCAAAGCTTTGAACATATCAGTTAGGAGGATTAGGCCACTCGGCCCTTCGAGCCTGCTCCACCATTCAATAAGATCATGCCTGATCTGATTGTAATCTCAGCTCCACATCCCCATCTACCTCCAATAATCTTTCATCCCCTTGCTTATCAAGAATCTATCCGCCTCTGCCTTAAAAATATTCAAAGACTCTGCTTCCACCACCTTTTGAGGAAGAGGGTTCCAAAGACTCTCAAGCCTCAGAGAGCAGAAGGCCATTGGTCCATATAACTAAAACTTACTGCAAGTTCCGTACAGCAATTCTACAACTAACAGCCTTGAGTCCAAACAGCAATTTGCTCAGACTTCTTTTAAATTAACCTTCCCACTGATCATTTCTATTTACTGAAGATATCATTCCCTAAATCTCTCATTTTCCTTTGTTACTTCAAATTTGTGTTCCTGGAGAATTACCTGCAGCAGTCAACCAGAGGCTGGTTCTGGGAGGCATGCAAGAGATTCATGCATTTATATTAATCTAGCTGTCCAATATTCCTCCCAACACTCCCAAGTTCCAAATGAACTGTGTAGTATAACCTTACTTTTCAGTTCTGGAAGGCTCGTTCATTCACCCCAGAGATTCACATTTTGAGATACTGTCTGGTTGTCAACCAACCTGGTTGACAACTAGAACCAATCTTTGACCCTCCCTGTACTCAGGGAAAGAAAAAAGATGCCAAGAGAATTACTTGATGCTTCCTAGCTATGTCCATAATCAGATTGCAAGGTCTAAGGTCCTAAATTGTGCAATAGAGAATGCAGGATTGCTAGCCTCCACCCCCAAGCCACAGCAGCTCAAGACAATGGACAGGCCATAGAAGTCACAGACAATCTGATGTAGCCAGGATTAGACTCTCAGATCTCATGCACATTTGTGCACCCATTGTGCCATTAGCCAATAATAACTGAAAGCCCCAGAAGTTATAGGTAAAAGGTTATTCCTCCAAACAGCATGAATTTCAAGACTAAACAATTAAAAGCATATGTTAACATATTAGGAAGTACAAATGAAAATTATCACAGAATATAAAATAAACTTAGAAGGTACTCATTTTTAAGCAGTCTTTATAAAGTTACAACTCTGAACAGCACATTAGTTGGAACTTTGAAAAAATATCCTAGTGATGAAAATGTCTGAGAATGACAATGTAATTGAACACAACACCAGACTGACTCAGCAGCTGAACATCACATCTTCTAGATTGCAACACCTCTGAGCTCATCATTAATTTTAAATCTAACACAAGTTTGCAGAAGCACAAAATTAAAATGCTGCCATCATCCTTTTTTTAGAGGTGGGGTGGGGGGGGGGGAAGGGATGAGACGGAATTAACCAAAATCCTAGTACACAATTCCCAAAGGCGAGAGAGGTTGAAATCACTGCACGGAAAAGGTAATGATTCATTAGCAGTAGAATGCCTCATTAGCTTGCATGTTTACCAACAATAACGAACACAACAAAAGGTTTGCCTAACAACTTTTGCAGTAGGCAAACCTTTCAAAAGGTGCTCTCACTCTTCCTCTCCATCTCTTTCCAGCCACCTGTATTCAATTTGCAGTCGTTTTACTGAGTAGGTGGTAAGAGTGGGGGGGATAGGTTGTTACAATCATACGTTTTGTCCTGATTTTTCTTTGGGAGGTTGAGAAGAGGCCAGCAGCTTTTATATTGAAAGGGCCATCAATGAGTGACCTTGTGCCTCACAATGTCCCTTACCCCTCCTTACCTGGCGGCGGCTGCTATTGCTTGTACCCCAAGACTCGAGCTCTCCTCCTCCTGCTACTGCGGCTCTGCAACCGCGCGCCCGGCTCCTTGACGACAGGAGGGAGGAGGGGGCGGAGCCTGGAGACGGCGTGATCGACGTGGGACGCCGGCCAATCGGAGGCGGCGGCGGCGGGAGCTGCCGGCCAATGCGGGCGGGGCAAGGGGGCGGGGCCGGGGGCCGGGCACCAGCCGCCAGGTGGAGGCTAAAGGTGTGAAGGCTCAGGTGGCTCCCCCTCACACAACTGGGCAGCAGCAGCAAGCTGCAACCAAGATCAGGCATCCCTGACTTCCCCGCTAATCAAACTGCTAAAATTTCAGTGCTCCGCTATTTTTTTGCTGCAATCTAACAGAACGTACTCTAGCAATTTAAAATTTAATTTAATTTAAAATTTAGCAGTTTCTCCTGCCACCTCCGCATGAACTTTGTAAACCACAAATAAATCGAGGCATCACACCAATTGAATGAATGGGACAGGTCTACACCCACCACCAAAATCCTGGTGCTTACTTCACCGATTTTCATTCAACCTTTACTATAGAGATGCGGAATAAAGAGAACGCATTGGTATGAGGAACCCATGCTAAACCTCAATTTATTTACGCGGATCTCCTTTTCAAGGGTCTGTTTCTGATCTTCATAAGCCTGGGGATCGCTAAACTATTGGGAAAGGTGAAAAGGGAACATGACACTCCTGGCCAGTCATCTACATTCTTGACGTTACAAACCTACATTTTTAACCCAGCACTAAAGAGGTACAATTCGAGCCTCTAAAGTGAACGAGTGAAACATGTTGAGAGGGTCGGCACACTGGGCCAGTGGCAGGTGAATGAATACAGGCTGAACATCCAAAGCTGCCACCTCCTCCAGCCATCAGAAATATCAGCTAGCAAAAGAAATTTGCATCTGAAAAGGGGCGTTAAACACTTTAACTCGAGGTTAAATTAGATTATAAATGAAATCCAGTCGAGAACTCCCGACGTTTCCATTCAAAATGGAAATTAGATTAGAGCGCTACACCAGAGACACAGTGCTTTAAGTATCATTTTACAGCCATTTAAAATAAATTCACAAATCATTTTTTTAGTGTTTCAAAACTAACAAGAAAAACCATAACAGAAAAACAGACTAAGTGACACCTTTTGTTTATTTCTATTACATAACTGGCAATTTCATCAACAATTATTCATTCAGTCTCTATGCCCTGGTACGATACAGTGGCCTCCAATCCAAATATCATTGACATCTGATCATCCATTCACTACCTCTGAAGCTCGATGTGCTGAATAAACTGGTCTTACCCACACCCCCACCCCCACCCGATTTGTAGCTAGTGTCATTCACCGTGCAACTACGATCTGTGCAATGTAAATACTTCAATACCGATCCCTCAAAGCTTTTATTCAAAGGCTGCAATCTGAATCATAATATATCATATACATAAATATACATATATACTATGTGTGTATAAAACTTGGATCTGGCTATAAAATAAATGATACCGACCATCGCCACTTCACTGACAGTCCACAACCCCAAGACAAGGATCTTTTCAGGCTGACCATAAAGTTTCATGCATCATTCAGCTATGAGCATATGATTTATTTTTACATTCTCGGATCCTGTACCACGTCCTGCCTGAATGGTAGGAACACTAGAAGTGTACGAGGCTCTGCCACTGGCGAGGGCGACACAGGCAACAAAAGCTGCGTCTCCAGCTGCTTCACATGCAGCTCTCCCTTTTCATTACCTAAACGCTTCACTTTCTTACCCGCTTGTCCTTTTTTTTTTGTCGATAAAGTATTCCCAATCCGGGATTGGGGAAAATGCCGAAACTCTTAGTTCCCAGGCGAGATAGATTGAATTCCCCAGTCAGAGCAGCAGAGTTGTCCTTGGTTTGCCGTCCAGTGATCTGTGTTCGTCTGCTTCGCTCAAACCAAACCCTCCCAGCCCCCGAATGCAGTTGGAAGTTGTTGAAAAGTTCAGTCCAATCCACCTCCAAACGTCTGAGGTCATTGCGGCAAAACGTCGCGATACTGAAGTGCTGGAGAGGCGAGAAAGACCGGCTGTGTTGTTGCTCAGACACTGCAGCCTTATCGGAGCGGAGGAAGAAAGCTATCACCCTCCACTTTTTATTCTCTGCAAGCTCTTGAGGAACTGGTGGCCAATAGCAAATCTGTGAATCTCTTTTTGTTTTGTAAACAGGGGAGCAAAAACGTCTTGGGAGGACGTATGTTTGCATTCTTCGTTTTATCTTTATTTTCAGAAATCAGTGCACGAGGATCGAGAGAGGGGCCGTAACTGGTAAATCTGATCAACGGGACCAGATAATTGCCGTTAAATGACGAGAAAGCCGCCTTTGGCAAAAAGCGAAATACTGCCGGAAATCTGAAATAAATGCAGAAAATGCTGAAAATACTCAGCAGGTCAGGCAGCATCTGTGGAGACAAAGAAACAGAGTTAACGTTTCAGGTCTCATTAAAACTGAGGAAAGTTAGAAATGTAATAGGTTTCGAGCTAGTGAAGGGGGGTGGGTGAGGAAGATCATGCAGCCTTTTGTCAATTAATCTGCCTCCACCCTATCACAAACCTTCCCTTTTTCTCTTTCCTTGTCATTTGCTCAAAACCTATTTTGTTTCTTCATTCCCTCAGTTCTGGTGAAGGGCCATGGACATGAAACATTAACTCTGTATCTCTCTCCACAGGATGCTGCCAGACCTGCTGAGTCTTTCCAGCATTGTCTGTTTTTATTCCAGGGCACCTTCAGCCACATTCTGAAGGCCAGATAAGAACAGAAAATGCTGGAAACGCTCAGCAGGTCTGGCTGCATCTATGAGGAGACAAGAGTTAAAGTCAAGGTCATTGAAAAAGAACCCAAGAAATAGAAGCAGGGGTAGGCCATATGTTCTGTCAAGCCTGCTCCGTCATGCAATAGGATCATAGCGGAAATAGGGCTTCAACTCCATTTTCCCACCCACTCCCCATATCCCTTAATTCCCCGAGAGACCAGAAAGGTTAACCCTGCTTTTTTCACCATAGATGCTCCCTGATCTCAAAGAAATTTCTGGAACAGAAGAGGACCATTCAGCCCATCAGTTTTTGTGCTGGTAAAGAGGAGTGGCAAATGCAGCCATCAATCCCACTACCTCCCACAGTTAGAGCACTCGCTTTACCATTTGAGCTAATTCCCTGACTGAGTTTTCCCATTATTCTCTGCTTTTACTTCAGATTTCCAGCATCTGCAGAATTTTATTTCCATTTGGAAGCCCAGGACATTTTTGATGGGCCAGAAAGGGTGGCATTGGGTTGTACAAGAGCAGATAAACGAGAGTCATCATCAGTATCCCTTTTAAGACACCACCAATAAAAGAAACTCACAGTTCAATCAAACTAAAAGATGCCAAAATAAGCATCAAAGTCCCAACAAAAGCAAAGGGATGCCTTAAAACAGAAAATGCTGGAAAGACTCAGCAGGTCAGGCAGCATCTGTGGAGAGAAACAGTTAATAGTTCAAGTCGATGATGACCCTTCCTTCAGAACTCAGAGGGGTGCCTTCCCAACTAAATCAAAATGTTCTTAACTGAGTCTATTGACATGTCCCTAAGACATGAAATAAATCATAAACTACGTTAATCAAACTTTATTCTTTTTTCTTATTTAAAAATGAACTTTGCTGGACCAAATGATGGCCGCCACATGTCACCTGATGTATAAAATTGTAACGTGACCACTAAGACATTATATGGATTGCACTGGAGATATGTCGCTCATGGAATCTCACACCTGGGATTATTAAGATCCATTTCAAAAATGAACTATTGAAAGGAAATGTATGTAATTTGCATCTTATAAGCTTACGCCTCTAGTGGAGTCCAAGGGTCTACCAAGACAATGGCTACCCACAACAGGGTCATCAAGATGGATGACAGTTCTTTGAGAGATTAATGACTAGGACATTATAAGCTGCAAAACAAAAGCCAGGCCCAGACACCAGATAAACATCCCTTTATGAAATAATTGTGGCGGAAGGAGGTCATATGACTCGAGTGACCATTTTGAAGTCTCCATTTATAGCTGAGAACTCAGAAGCAGGCCTGCCTTCTGATTTATCCCCAACCTTCAACCATCCAACAGCAGGACTCGAGGCTGACCAAGCAATAGGCCCTCTTCGAAGCCTGTTCATCTGGAAGCCACTGGCCACTGCCTGTCAAGCAGACCAAGTCTCTGAATATCAACCTCATATCACTGCAGCACCATCATCTGAAAGGAATTCTGCACTTCTGTCTTCAGCCAGGAACCCGCCTGAATCGGAACTTCTCCATGAAGGAACCTCCTCTGGATTTGGACTTCCTGGACTCTGAAAATCGCCTGAACTGATATCTATTTTTGTGGTTCTTTTTCACTGCTAAATTATTTATAGCTGTAAACCCCCCTCTTTTCTATTCCCCTTACTGTATATGTGTGTATGTGTTTATGTGTGTGTGAAGTTGCAATCATCTTCCGGGTTTGAATGTGTGAACAAACTAAACTTCCAATTTAATTCTGAGTTTGCTGAGAGTTACTTTAAAAATTAACAAACAAATGGTAATTTAAAAAAAAACCTCTGCTTACGGACAGAATGCAAGAGAATAAACAAGTTCAGTCTTGCCTCTCTCTGCTGTCCATGACACTATAAAGCACTATGGGCAAAATTTCTAGCTTGGTGGGCGAACACGTGCCCAACCAGCTCCAATGTAAAATGACTTGCGTTGATGTCGGGCCAGCGTCCAGTCATGTGATATTTTGTTTGGCGGGCGCACGCCAGAGTCAGTGGGATGAGGTTTCCTAAAGTAAATAAAAATGAAATGAAAATTTTAAAACTTAATTAAGAATATGTCCCAACTCATGTGACAGATGAGGGGACATGTGTGTTTCATTACATTTTTAATTTCCTTTTTATTTTTCTTATAACTCTTCATCTCCCTGAGGCAGCTCTGTGCTCCAGGGAGATTATGAAGCGCGCACTCACGCATATGCACGAAGGTCGCTCTCACCCCGTTCGCGCTCCCCACCTGCTCAGGCAGTGCTGCCGCTCGCTTTTCACACTGGCCGGGTCTTAATTCGCCCACCAGCTTGAAATCACCCTGCGACCCCAATCGCAGGCGTCAGTCAGCCTCCCGTCCGCCCCCACCCGAGCCTGCCCGACAGGAGCAAGATTCTGCCCTATGTTCTGCAGTGCCCTATATTCTGGTCATGGAAGGCATCAAGTGTACAAGACCTTGCCTGCTCCCTCTCCAGGGCCACCTCTGAATCTCAGGATTAGATCTTGATACTCAAAGTACAGAGTTTTATTTTTAAGGTGCACCGTCTATAGAGAAAATACTTGGTAATTTATTGTTTTTATTGCTCAAATAAGACATTAGAACACACTTCAGATATAATGCTTCAAAAACAATTGAAGGTTGTTTTCACGGAGACTGTGTCTTTAACATACTTCAGATATGATGTTTCAAAAACAATGAAAGGTTTTTTTTCCCCACAGAGGCTGTGCCTTTAACACTATTGCTGTATGTTTTAAAGGTGACCTTTGTATCTAATTACCTTCTCCCCAGCTCAGTTGACCCCCTCCTCTGCTGAAGTCTGTGACTTATACTGTGGGATGGTTTCCATAGCACCATCAACTCTCTGAAAGCTCATTCAAGTAGTCATTTAACATGTATCCTAGACAGCCAGTGTCAAAAGCAAAAGATCTGGGTTGATATCATGTCTCAAAAACATCCTAATGCACTTCAAACACAATTAGTTACTTTGAAATACTGTTATTGTGTGGGAAAATGCAGCAGCCATTTCATGAACACACAGCAGTTAGATTTCTGGTGGTGTTAGTTAAGGAAGAAATATTGCTGAAGGCAGCAGTTAAACTCAGTACTTTTCTTTAAATGCAAGATTCACTTAATGCTGCACCGAATATCTACCTGGATGACATGATTAAGCCCTGTGGTTTCATCATTCATGGTATACCAAAGCTTTGTTGACCATATTATCAACTCAATTAATCCAATACTTGCATAAAAACAAAAAAACTGCGGATGCTGGAAATCCAAAACAAAAACAGAATTACCTGGAAAAACTCAGCAGGTCTGGCAGCATCGGCGGAGAAGAAAAGAGTTGACGTTTGCATGTTGGTTGGGTTTGTAGCCCTCTTGCATTGCTGGTGGGCTATTCAACCACAGATGGAATCACAGGCAAACCCAACCTGGCCTCACTTAACACCCATACATATGCACTTTCTGGGTGTTTTAAGTGTATGTTTACAGAATGATATCTGCAATCAAAGGGTTAAATTATGAGGCAAGATTAAATAAACTAGGGCTGTATTCCCTTTAAATTTAGATTGTTAAGGGGGTATTTGATCAAAAATTTCTAGACATTAAGGGGAATGGATAAGATAGATTAAGAGAAACCATTAGTGCTGGTTGGGGAATCTAGGACTTGGGTACATGGCTTAAAAGTCTGGGCTCGCAGAAGTGAAATTAGGAAACACACACAAAGAATGGTAGAAGCTCGAACACTCTTCTGCTAATGGCAATCGATGGAAGATCAATGATTAATTTTAAATCTGAGATTGTTGGATTTTGTTAACCAAAAGTATTGAATGATACGGGGCAAAGGCAGGTATATGGAGTCAGGTCGCAGATCAGCCATGACCTCATTGAATGGCAGACAGGCTCA
Organism: Carcharodon carcharias; assembly: GCF_017639515.1. Taxonomy (NCBI): domain Eukaryota; kingdom Metazoa; phylum Chordata; class Chondrichthyes; order Lamniformes; family Lamnidae; genus Carcharodon; species Carcharodon carcharias. The sequence goes on along the minus strand of NC_054486.1, from coordinate 19,639,610 downwards.
AGGAGTCAAATGACCTAAACAAAAACAGAATTACCTGGAAAAACTCAGCAGGTCTGGCAGCATCGGCGGAGAAGAAAAGAGTTGACATTTCGAGTCCTCATGACCCTTCGACAGAACTTGAACAGAACTTCTGTTTTTGTTTTGAATTTCCAGCATCCGCAGTTTTTTTGTTTTTATCTCTGTGTCAAATGACCTACTCAGGTCCTATGTTCCTAAGTGAGAACACTCACTAGCCCAGGCACACTGAGGCAAATTGTAGGGCCACATTTGAGATTGGCCAGCAAGTGAACTTATTCTTGTCTGTGGTCTTCCATACCAGCCAGGGGAATAAACACTAGATAATTTTATGCAATATTTGGTACGTTTGCCATCTGCTAGTATGTTCAGTGTTACTGATGTATGGTGTTCACAATAGAAGGATTAGAAAATATAATGCCATGAAATATATTGATAAATAATTTGCACTTAATTTGTCAGGAAATTTTCTGGCTGGTATGTGTTTATATCATTATAAATCAACATGTTGTACATATATTGTACCTAGGAATAACAAACAGCCAGCAGTAGCACCCATCTGTCAGGATGAGGAGTAGTAGCTTAGAATTAGTTGTGGTTAGACAGATAACAAATGCCTGTTTATACTTGCAACTTTATGCTTCTATGGAAGTTGTACTGAATCAGTAAATGGGCCAATGTAAAGTTCAAGTATCATAATTTCTCACTCATGGAACACTCATATATAACATGCATTCCTATTTAACATATTTCCTGTATAAGTGAAAATTATGCACATACAACTTGCACTGACATACAACAGGTGCCTACCTGGGTTTGCCACCAGCCCCATTTGGTTCATGTTAGACACAATGGGCAATAAATTGATGGTCTTCCTGGGGTATGCTGCGCTACCAGTCACTTCTGGTGACGCAGTCTCTTGAAAAGGGCATTCCTGTTGCAGTGTCCCCAGTGTGTACCGGAAGACTGTCATAGAGCCCAAGTGGCCAATGCAAAGTCAGGATATCAAATTTTGACCAGGCAGGTCCAGGTATCATATTCACTTGTCACCATTCAAACAACACATGCTCAGCAGCAAGATGGGCCCTGCACTAGTGTTCCTTAAAGGGTCAGGCACCTAAACTGCACATAAGGTAATTATTAAAACACTCAAGGGGCTTGACTGGCACCACATCCACACACATTCACTCCCTCCACCAATGACGCACAGTGGCAACAATGTGTACCATCTACAAGATGCACTGTAGAAACTCACCAAGGCTCCTTAGGCAGCACCTTTCAAACCCACGACCACTACCATCTAGAAGGACAAGGGCAGCAGTTAGATGGGAACACTACCACCTGGAAGTTCCCTTCCAAGCCCCACACCATCCTGACTTGGAAATATATCGCCGTCCCTTCAATGTCACTGGGCCAAAATCCAGGAACGCCCTCCCTAACGGCACTGTGGGTGTACCAAGGGACTCCAGCAGTTCAAGGAGGCAGCTCACCACCGCCTTCCCAAGGGCAACTAGGCAATAAATGCTGGCCCAGCCAGCGAAGCCCACATCCTGTGAATAAATTTTTAAAAACTAAAATCTTATGCTATCTCAAAGTGACTGGAAGTACTCTGGAGTTTTATTGGAGGTGTAGTGGTGAGCTGCTGGATTTGTCTGAGAGTGTTACTGCATTCTCACAGGGAGGGCAAAGGAGTAGATGACATGACAAGGTTAGAACAGGTGTGGGGGCAGCACAGGTAGTGCTTCTGGGATTGCAGCACAGTAAAAAGTTGGAACAAGGTCTGCACAATACCCTCTGCCAACTTGGAGCCAAACTCCTCTATGCTTCTTTACAGTGATAGGAGGCTGTCTGGTTGGCCTGCCAATACCCCCAGCATCATAGTGTATGTCCTCATTAGCGTTCTCCTATATGTCAACTCATCAAGATCCTCACCTGAATCCTCGGTAGCAGAACTCATCTCTGAACTTGCCCTCTGGTGGGACAGAAAATTAACCATCTTTCCCCCATGGTCTAGCTGCTGTCCACTCATGCCCAGATGACTCACCACATGCTGATCTGAACTTTATAAATCCTCGCAAGGTACCTGCAGCACCAATACTTCCAACAGCTGCAAGTGTCAGATCAATCGATAGGGCCTATTCATTAGTATAATGCTGTTGATCTCTCTCTTTCTCCTTGGGCTTCTGTGGTTAGGCGCAGGCAGCAGTTTTTGGGTGTGTGAAAGCAGGAATTCAAAAGGGGATTGTGTCTGGGATTTGTTGTGGGGTGGGAAGCAAAAGTTCATGGTCACACCATCCATAGCCTTCCCATCAGGCCTGTTAGCAGAATGAGGATGTGCTGAGAGTTAAGAAGGGGCTTAAGACAAGAAGATACCATCATTGTCAATGTGCTCGGTATTATAAGTTGCTACAGGCTGTGTTTCAGCCAGCCCCATGATGCAGAGGACCATCTTCATCAGGGCTCAGGAGATGCAGGCATCCAGTTCTGCTCTGCTCCCTTCTATTGTGCCACCTTATCCCACAAGAGAGAGAGGGTAGAATGTCAGTGATCGTGTGGTGATGCGCTTGCGTGGTGTACCTGCCATAGCTGAATAGCTGGAAGTATCTGAAGACTGAATGGACTGTGAGCTTGGCAGCATTAGGATGTGTGTGAGGGTGAGATGGAGTATCTGGATCTTGGGTATGTGTCCTGAGAGATAGGGGATGCCAAAGGGTGCCCGATGAGCATGTAAGTACATTGAGCAGCATGAGAGGCTGGTGGTGCAGTGTAGGAGATATCATATGAAGATGCATTAACTGACCTTTACCACCAGTGTAAGGTGACTAGACATCTTGTGGCACTGCTGCCAACTCCTTGGATCCAGGTGCCTAGGCCAACAGCTCCCATTCTGTTCTGGGGGTGGTGTTCTATTCCAGGTTGTCAGGCAGTGAAGGACAGAACTGAAACCTAATGTTCACATACTCAGGTTTTTAATTACAGAAACACACGTTATAAATGTCCACCTCCTAACCCAACAGGAGACCAAGTAAATCCCTAGTTAATGTCCACCGCCTAAATATAATTAAATATTCAATTATTATACAATTAATGGTGATCTTTGAGGATTTTCTGGTACCCCTGCAGAACCGTGGCATCTTCCTTCCACCACTAATGCCTCCAGTGCCCCATGCATCACCTTGGAACCCTCTCTCTGTTCTGGTATGCCATTTTTCGTGTTTGAAATTCCAGCAACATCATTCAGTGCAGCTTCTCTTTAAGAGAGATAGACTGCCTTTAGGAAGAGAATACTGGCAGCATCACATGCTCTCAGCACAACGCAGTTTGCTTTCCTGCTGAATGCAGAGGCAGCTGGAAGCACGAAGGGGACACCAACAGCAAGGAACCCTCTTGGCCCTACATTATGATAAAGTAAATGACATGGAAGAACCAAGTTTGCATGTTGCACAACCGGCATGGGCAGGTGGCAAATTATGACCCCTGCGCTCAAACAGAGCTGACAATTTCTTAGTCCAATATTTTCCCAATTGACAAATCACCTTCCTCCCATTATATAATACAAGGTGGAATTATGTAGACTTGGCAATGCTTCAAAAAAATTACAGCTACTGATGTAAATTGACATATATTTATAAAACAATGAAATGAAATTAAGGTGACTGACAAACTTAGCATTCAGGAATAGCTAAAGTGTTTGCTGACATGCATACCCTAATGTGGAGTTGTAATATAATAACACTTATAAGAACAAGATCACCAGAAAATATATAGGAAAAAGTCATTTGGCCTACTGTAGATTCTCCTCATTATGGCATCAAAGTGTCTGTTAAATCAGGAGTGTTGAACTCTTTAGAACGCAGGGTAAATGCCTATACCAAATGCAGTGAGTGGGTGATATATGATTATGCATAAGTGTAAGCCCCCAAACACATGAAAACAAAGCCCCAAAATCTTCATACATAAAACATTCACGCCTTTCCACATCCTCTTTTCCCCTTTCTTCCTCAGCCTCTTCCCTCCCTCTCCTCCATCCTCATTCCCTTTCTGTTCTCCCCACTCATCCTTTCTTTCCTCAAAGCTTGAAAAATTAGAAGCTTCAGCTCCTTGAACATCCCAGACCTGGAGGGTTCATAAAGGATTGATCTGTCCAAGTTAGACCCTACTATGTGGCAATCAATTTTTTTGTTGATTGCTGCTCTGCTGTGATGAGTGTCAAGTTTATTCAACTCCCTAAATTCCTTCTGACTTGATCTTAAGGTATTTCAGCATCATTCACATCTGAATTAAGTTGGTAATTATATTTTTTTCCACTTTGTGCAGTTCTTTATCCTTGACTACATTAAATTCCTTTCTATCCACTTGTCTTTCTTGTCTAACACATTTTTTAGTCCCTGAACTGTCTGCACAGAATCAACTCACCTCAGGTTGATATCAGCTTCCTTGCTTGCTTTTTCTCATTTTTGTCTCGGGAGAAATATAAAAGCAACTATAAATAGCCTGAAAGACTGTACTCAACACTGATTTTATTTGCCTTGTCTCTTATCGAATCAGCTGGGTTTTGAGAGTGACACTCAAATAACCTCCATGCATTGATCTTTCCAATTTATTTCAGACAGAGCATCTATAGTTCTTCAAACTGTCCCTCCTTGCATGTGTAGCTTGCCCTGAGACTCATGCTTTACCAATCACTTACTTATTGTGTACAAATTACTCACTGGTGACAATAACACAATAACTATAAGTTTCCAGTCAGCTTTCACACGTACACTAATGACACCAGATTTTACCCCTCTGTCACTACCATTAATTATTACTATGCTATCCAAAGTCAAACTCCAATTCCACCTCTGGTTACAGCTTCATAACTGTCCCAGGTGCTCACAGAGCCTGAACTGAATTGTATTACCTGGAAAAACTCAGCAGGTCTGGCAGCATCGGCGGAGAAGAAAAGAGTTGACATTTCGAGTCCTCATGACTCTTCAACAGAACTAGGTGAATCCAAGGAGAGGGGTGAAATATAAGCTGGTTTAAGGTGGGGGGCTGGTGGTGCAGGGAGAAGTGGAGGGGGGGTGTGGTTGTCGGGACAATCAAGCAGTGATAGGAGCAGATAATCAAAAGATGTCACAGACAAAAGAACAAAAGAACACAGGTGTTGAAGTTGGTGATATTATCTAAACGAATGTGCTAATTAAGAATGGATGTAGGGCACTCAAGGTATCGCTCTAGTGGGGGTGGGGGGGCATAAAAGATTTAAAAATAATGGAAATAGGTGGGAAAAGAAAAATCTATATAAATTATTGGAAAAAACAAAAGGAAGGGGGAAGAAACAGAAAGGGGGTGGGGATGGAGGAGGAGTTCAAGACCTAAAGTTGTTGAATTCAATATTCAGTCCAGAAGGCTGTAAAGTGCCTAGTCGGAAGATGAGGTGCTGTTCCTCCAGTTTGCGTTGGGCTTCACTGGAAAAATACAGCAAGCCAAGGACAGACATGTGGGCAAGAGAGCAGGGTGGAGTGTTAAAATGGCAAGCAACAGGGAGGTTTGGGTCATTCTTGCAGACAGACCGCAGGTGTTCTGCAAAGCAGTCGGCCAGTTTACTTTTGGTCTCTCCAATGTAGAGACTACATTGGGAGCAACAAATGCAGTAGACTAAGTTGGGGGAAATGCAAGTGAAATGCTGCTTCACTTGAAAGGAGTGTTTGGGCCCTTGGATGGTGAGGAGAGAGGAAGTGAAGGGGTAGGTGTTACATCTTTTGCGTGGGCATGGGGAGGTGCCATAGGTGGGGGTTGAGGAGTAGGGGGTGATGGAGGAGTGGACCAGGGTGTCCTGGAGGGAACGATCCCTACGGAATGCCACCAGGGGGGGGTGAAGGGAAGATGTGTTTGGTGGTGGCATCATGCTGGAGTTGGCAGAAATGGTGGAGGATGATCCTTTGAATGCGGAGGCTGGTGGGGTGATAAGTGAGGACAAGGGGGACCCTATCATGTTTCTGGGAGGGAGGAGAAGGCTTCTTCCTCAAACAGAGGCCCGAACAATCCCCATCCACCACTACTCTCCTCCGTCTGGCTGAACTTGTTCTCACACTGAACAATTTCTCCTTCAACTCCTCTCACTTCCTCCAAATAAAAGGTGTGGCTATGGCTATCCGCATGGGCCCCAGCTATGCCTGTCTCTTTATGGGGTATGTGGAACATTCCTTGTTCCAGTTCTACTCCGGCCTCCTTCCACAACTCTTTCTCCGGTACATCAATGATTACTTCGGTGCTGCTTCATGCTCTCGTCGGGACTTGGAAAAATTTATTAATTTTGCTTCCAATCTCCACCCCTCCATCATTTTCAAGTGATCCATCTCTGACACTTCCCTTCCCTTCCTTGACCTCTCTGTCTCAATCTCTGGTGATAGACTGTCCACCAATATCCATTACAAGCCTACCTACTCCCACAGCTACCTCGAATACAGCTCCTCACACCCCGCTTCCTGTAAGGACTCCATCCCATTCTCTCAGTTCCTTCGCCTCCGTCGCATCTGTTCCGATGATGCTACCTTCAAAAACAGTTCCTCTGACATGTCCTCCTTCTTCCTTAACCGAGGTTTTTCACCCACGGTCGTTGACAGGGCCCTCAACCGTGTCCGGCCCATCTCCCGCGCACCCGCCCTCACGTCTTCTCCTCCCTCCCAGAAACATGATAGGGTCCCCCTTGTCCTTACTTATCACCCCACCAGCCTCCGCATTCAAAGGATTATCCTCCACCATTTCCGCCAACTCCATCATGATGCCACCACCAAACACATCTTCCCTTCACCCCCCCGGCGGCATTCCGTAGGGATCATTCCCTCCAGGACACCCTGGTCCACTCCTCCATCACCCCCTACTCCTCAACCCCCACCTATGGCACCTCCCCATGCCCACGCAAAAGATGTAACACCTGCCCCTTCACTTCCTCTCTCCTCACCATCCAAGGGCCCAAACACTCCTTTCAAGTGAAGCAGCATTTCACTTGCATTTCCCCCAACTTAGTCTACTGCATTTGTTGCTCCCAATGCAGTCTCCTCTACATTGAAGAGACCAAACGTAAACTGGGCGACCGCTTTGCAGAACACCTGTGGTCTGTCTGCAAGAATGACCCAAACCTCCCTGTCGCTTACCATTTTAAAACTCCACCCTGCTCTCTTGCCCACATGTCTGTCCTTGGCTTGCTGCATTGCTCCCAATGCAAACTGGAGGAACAGCACCTCATCTTCCGACTAGGCACTTTACAGCCTTCCGGACTGAATATTGAATTCAACAACTTTAGGTCTTAAAGTCCCTCCTCCATCCCCACCCCCTTTCTGTTTCTTCCCCCTTCCTTTTGTTTTTTCCAATAATTTATATAGATTTTTCTTTTCCCACCTATTTCCATTATTTTTAAATCTTTTATGCCCCCCCACCCCCACTAGAGCGATACCTTGAGTGCCCTACCATCCATTCTTAATTAGCACATTCGTTTAGATAATATCACCAACTTCAACACCTGTGTTCTTTTGTTCTTTTGTCTGTGACATCTTTTGATTATCTGCTCCTATCACTGCTTGCTTGTCCCGACAACCACACCCCCCCCTCCACTTCTCCCCGCACCACCACCCCCCCACCTTAAACCAGCTTATATTTCACCCCTCTCCTTGGATTCACCTAGTTCTGTTGAAGAGTCATGAGGACTCGAAATGTCAACTCTTTTCTTCTCCGCCGATGCTGCCAGACCTGCTGAGTTTTTCCAGGTAATGCTGTTTTTGTTTTGGATTTCCAGGATCTGCAGTTTTTTGTTTTTATCTCTGAACTAAATTGTGTTCAACTTTGGTGTTCTGCTTAATTCTAAGATTACCTCTATTCCATGCTTCCAATTAGTCACTATTTTTCCAGCTTTGGAATATAGCTTTCTTGCCACCTCACTTCACTCCTTTGGCCAGCAAAACTCTTGGATAAGCAGAAATTTATTCCAATTAAATATTGGGAAGACTCAGCTTTGGTCCCCAACACACACTCCCTCCCTAGCTACCAACACTATCTCTTTCCTTAGCAACAGTCTGAAGCTGAACCAGACTGTTTGCAACTTTGGTGGCATATTTGACTCTGAGTTGAGTTTCTGGTAACATATCTACACCATCACTAAGCCACTTATTTCCACCTCCATAACATTGCCAAACTCAGCCCCTGTCTCAGCTTATCTGCTGCGGAAACCACTTGACTATTCTAATGGACTCCTGGCCAGCCAACCATATTCTTCCCTCTGTAAACTTTTGATCAACTAAATTCTGCCATCCATGTCCTTACTTGCACCAAGTCCAATTCTCCCATCTCCCCTATGTTCACTAACTTATGGTGACTCCCAATGAAGCAATACCACAATTTAAGAATGTTATCTTTGTTCTCAAATCCCTCCATGACTTCGCCCCTCGCTATCTCTGTAATCTCTCCATGCCCAACAACCCTCCAAGATATCTGTTCTCATCTAATTCTGGCCTCTTTAAGTTCCAGATTTTAATTGTTCCACTATGGCCGCACCTTCAGTTGCCTATAATCGCTGGAGTTTCCTCACTGCACCTCTCTCCCTCACTATCTCCATCTTTTCCATTGAGACAGTCCTTAAAACCTACCTCTTTGGCCTAGATTTTGGCCATCTGTCCTAATATTGTTTTAAGTGACTTGGTATGAAATTTTGCTTTAGAAAGCTCCTGTGAAGCACCTGGGACATTTTATTAAGTTAAAAGCACTATATAAATACAACTTCTTGTTGTTGATATATATATCTTCATTGCCTTTCGGACTGATTTCTCAAATACCGTTTTTGCTGATTCCCTCTTGTCACATACTGTACAATTCCATCAACTTTACTGGCAATTTGTACCCCACTCTCATCTTCACATAATCCATCACTAATTCTTCCCTTTCCTTCCTCAGCTTCTCCATCTCCATTTCTGTAAGTAGGCTGTGCACCAATATCTAATATAAGTCCATTGATTCCCATAGCTACCTTGATTGCACCTTCACCGACACCATTTCCTGTAAGGAGTCTATTCCATTGTCCCAGTTCCACTGTCTCCATCACTGCTGTTCTGATGGTGCCACCTGCCACACAGTGCTTCCAATACGTATCCTTTTACCTCAAACGAGGATTCACCTCCACCATAGTTAACAGGGCCTTTGACCGACCTTGTCCCATTTCCCACACTTCTGGCCTCACCAATTCCACTCTGAGCCGAAACCACAATAGGATCCCAATCCTTTCCATCTGCTGCATAGTAGTTCCTCTCCCTGACTACCCCTAAATCATCCACACCAATAACATACTCTGTGATATTCTTGACGGTTGTTACACATAAGTAATTTATTTTTTGTTATATATATATTCTGATTTGCTGTCTCTCTTCCAAGTGCTTTGTAGACTGATTTGAAAGATAGAGTGCAGTTATGCAATCCTTGTGCATGTCAATGCCATGATGTACAGCTGCAGGCTGCACTGGTCTTTGTTTACTATTAAGTCTTGCAGAAAAATAAAGGTACTGTAGCTATCAGTCAAACCATTTCGACATGCTGACACATGAAATTTTTGCAAATAGTCAAACAAGGCAAAAATGAAGATAAGTTATGGGGCCTATACTGTATTGTTGCTAGAAGCAACACGGTGGCAGGTATAAATCATTTTTTTTCCATTAACCTGGTTCAATTTTTGCATATTCCCCTCTCTTGCAAGTCTGACCTACTAACAGCTTTGCAATCACTTCTGAAACACAATACTCTGATTTCAGGGTAGACTGAAAGAACTCAAGTCTTCCAAATTTGGATTGTTATAATGTAATATGAATATGGAGCTACAACCAGTCAGCACAGCACACGAAATGAAGGATGGGGGTATTCTTGACATGGACAAATGATGTGCTCTCAATGGTAAAATGACTTTAGCTGAACTTTACTATATCCTAGCTACAAAGGAGTTTCTTCAAAATTAAGGCCACTCTAAGAACAATAAATGGTTCGTAATGTGGTATAGGAGGCTAATTAGAAAGTTTTGGATGATTTTGAGTTTTTGGAGAGTAAAGTTCAGGGCCAGCCAAAAGGATAATAGAGAATTCTTGAGGTAGCAAAGGAATCAAAAGAGTTCTCAGTGGAGGTGCAGGTAATATAGGGTTGGAGGTAGACAATGCTGTGGAGGTAGAAGTAAAGGGTTTTATGAGATGGGTAGGATATGGAGTTTAAAACTCAGCTCTGGCTCAAAACAATTGTTCAACCAGTGGATGCAGTTAATGGTGCAGAACTTTGGCTCATGCAAAAACAGTAGTTTTGGTCTTCCTTTTTGGTTTTTGGCTCACTTGTAGGATATTTGGGTCATTTGTGGCTTATTGTCAAATAGATATGCTCATGTGCAAAAGGAAATGATGGAAAGATAGGGCTAGATGTCATCAGGTATACCCACTGAAGCTGACACTGTGTCTGCAGATGATGTAACAGAGTTGTCAGCCCTGGTTGACAGTACTGCTGGAGGTTTCTACATGGATTTTAGCAAGGCTTTTGACAAATTCCCACATGGCAGATTGGTCAGAAAAATAAAAGCTGGTGGGACCCAAGGGCAACTGGCAAGCTGGATCCAAATTGGATCAGTGGCAGGAAACAATGGGTGATGGTCAATGGCTGCTTTTGTGACTGGAATGTTGTTTCCAACGGGAGTCTGCAAGGCTCAGTACCAGGTCCTTTGCTTATCACTGATTTAGGCTTACACGTAAGGGCCATAATTAAGACGTTTGCAAATGATACAAAAATTGGCCATGTGGTTGATAAGCGAGGAAGAAAGTTGTAGACCTGCAGGAAGATACCAGTGTGCTAGTCATGTGGACAGAAAAGTGACAGATGGAATTCAATCCAGAGACATGCAAGATAATACCTTTGGGGAGGGCAAAGGAATACACTATAAATGCTACGATGCTGAGAAGTATAGAGGAGAAAAAACATTGACCTTGATGTACATGTTCACAGATCATTGAAGGTATCAGGACAGGTAGATAAGGAAATGTGGAAAGATTTGTTAGGCAGGGGATGTTTTCTTTGGAACAAAGGAAGCTGAGAGGAGATTTAATTGAAGTGTACAAAACCATGAGGGCCTAGTTAGGATAGGAAGAACTATTTCCCCTAGCCATGCGGTTAGTTACCAGGGAACATGGATTTAAAGTAATTGACAGAAGTTTTAGAGGGAATTTGAGGAAAAATATTTCATTCAGAGGGTGGTAGGGATCTGGAACTCACTGCCTGAAAGGGTGGTAGAGGCAGAAACATTCATTGCATTTCTAACATACTTGGATGTGCACTTGAGGTGCCATAACCTGCAGGACTACAGACCAAGAACCAGAAGTAGGTTTAGGCTGGATACCTCTTTTTTGGCCAGAACAAACATGATGGGCTGAATAGCCTCCTTCTGTGTATTTTCTAAGTATCTTTGTTTCACCACATGGACTCACAACTCCAACTGCCCTACCAAGTCAAATAGCCCTTTTCCCATCTCCAATATTTTAATCAATTGTCTTGGTGCCTCGATTATTTTTCTTTGATGTTGCTCATAAAAGTGCCTAGATAATTAATCTTTTCATTCCTCTGGATTCCAGGAGATTTCACAGCCCCAGCAACATGTAGATGAAGGTGAGAATGGGGACTAAGGGTGGCAAATTCTCAAGGTGACCATAGAGAAGGTGGAAGAAAAGCCACTAGATCTGCATGCTGGCTGTGTTGGAACAAATGGTACAAGATCTATGCAATGATAGCTCCACTGAGGTGGGTCATGGTGCAGAGTCAGTGAAAGAGATTGGTGTTATCAACAAAGCCAAATGTTACTTAAACTGAGTTGCAGAGAATTTACAAAAACAAGCCCTTTGGCCCAACTGTCTTATGCTCCACCCAGCCTACTCCAATTCTATTTTGACTAACTCCATTTGCTTAACCTTCTATTCCTTTCTCCCTCGTATACTTATCTAGCTGTTCCTTGAAGGCATCTATGCAATTCCTCTCCAACTATTCCTGGATAAGGAATTGCCTGCTGAATCCTTTATTGGATTTATTCGTAACCATCTTATATTATGGCCCCTAGTCTTGGACTCCTCCACAATTGCTGTAGAATTATCAGCATGTACAAGAACAATTATGCACCAAATGTACAGTCACACTGGTTATCGTTGGTAAATTTGGCCAAAGTGGCTTTGATGCAGGGTGGACATGTTGGGAATCAGATTCAAGGGATTTGAACAAGAATTGTGACAGAGATGGGCATGCATCTGGTAGGCAACAACACATTCAACGACCTTGGCAAAAAGGGGAGGTTAGTGGTTGGATACCGGTTGGAGGGGTCAGGTCTTGACTAGGGGCTTTGATGATGGGAGCTTTAAAAGGCAGAGGGACAAAGCCCGAATAAGACCATAAGACCATAAGACAAAGGAGCAGAAATTAGGCCATTCGGCCCGTCGAGTCTGCTCCGCCATTCAATCATGGCTGATAAGTTTCTCAACCCCATTCTCCCACCTTCTCCCCATAACCTTTGATCCCCTTACCAAATAAGAACCTATCTATCTCGGTCTTAAATACACTCAGTGACCTGGCCTCCACAGCCCTCTGTGGCAATGAATTCCATAGATTCACCACTCTCTGGCTAAAGAAATTTCTCCTCATCTCTGTTCTAAAGGTCTTCCCTTTACTCTGAGGCTGTGCCCTCAGGTCCTAGTCTCTCCTACTAATGGAAACATCTTCCCCACGTCCACTCTATCCAGGCCTTTCAGTATTCTGTAAGTTTCAATCAGATCCCCCCTCATCCTTCTAAACTCCATCGAGTATAGACCCAGAGTCCTCAAATGTTCCTCATACGTTAAGCCTTTCATTCCTGGGATCATTCTTGTGAACCTCCTCTGGACCCTCTCCAGGGCCAGCACATCCTTCCTGAGATACAGGGCCCAAAATTGCTCACAATATTCTAAATGTGGTCTGACCAGAGCCTTATAAAGCCTCAGCAGCACATCCCTGCTTTTATATTCTAGTCCTCTCGAAATAAATGCCAACATTGCCAACATGTTCATACACTGAATGGTATCTATGTGTTGGGAACTTTTCTCACACATTTTTGGATTTTCTTCACTCTATTGGGCAGCAGCCCATGGAAAATGTACTGTTTCAGGCACTTTGTTGCCTTGAACTTTTAAAAGCAACTTGCATGCCAGAGAGAAAATGACTAAACCTATTATATAACATTACACAGTACATGCAGGATTAACATTTCAATTGGGTTAGAACTCAGTGGAAAAACAGACTTGCAGGCATCAGTTAGTCCAGGTGCATTCAGTCTTAATCTGCAAGTGATAAAGATTTCAGCTCCAGCTTAGACTTTTAAGAAGTTAGGAAAGAACAGGGCTGGGAAAAGAATGTTTAAACAATCAATGTTCATTCCTTTGGTACATTATTGACTTTCCATCATGGTGCCTACTTATAATTTGAAAATCTCAACAATTTTAACCTCTCTTTACTGGTTTCATGGATCATTCATTCTTTTTCCACTTTTTGCACAAAGTTTCTCCTGAGCCACATTCTCAATCTTCATGGCTTTCATGGGATGAATCAGCCATAACACAAGGATGCAAATGCATTGAACAGCCTCCATGAACCAAAATGGGAAGGCCCTGAAATTCCTGAGCTGCAAATTGGCAGTAAGGGGTGAGAATTTGAAGCAGGTACTCCGTCAGCATTCTGTCTATTTACAATTGCATTAAAATTTCCAACACGTTCAGGGGCTGACTTGCAAAGCAGGGATCATAGATGGGTGAACTTATCATGCAATGCATTTTCCTCTTTAGTCCCTGGGTAATGCTGAGCACCAGGATCACCTCTAAAGCTTTGGTTGTCTACAGCACAGGGAGAGCTGGGGATTAAACAATTCAGGGTTTTAGCTACATAATACATCAGAGTGTAGAGCCAGGTAGCTCAGTTGGCTAAGAATGTGGTGCAGAATAATGCCAACAGCATAGGTTCGTTCAATCCCCATGCTGGCAGAGATGGTTCTTTGTATTGTTCCCATAGTGATATTGTGGCACAAGACATGATTAGCAACCCTTGGTGGACTTGAACAAAGGATGAAAGCAGAGAAATGCCCTGTACTGGTGATCCACTGCAGCTGCCAAACTACCCAGATGTCTTGGATCCTGTGAAAGCAGCCAAGTGAGTGGGGCCAGCAGCACATGCCTTTCCTCCGCTATAATCAAATCCCTTAGTGGTAGGTTAAGCTGTAAAAAGTATGACCTTTGAAATCACTTACAGCTTGGACATACTCAAACAATGAGGAATCTACCAGTACTATGATATCACAGTGTGAGAGGAAACAGATTAAATTTGAAAGATTTCTTCTGCCTCCCAGAACCCACAATGTGGTGAAGTGTCAGCAGTGGAATTCCTCCCTCTCACTGATATGGGAGCCCCAGTAGTGCCGCAGTGGTTCAGGCCCCTGCTAAAGGTAATGTATTAAGCTAACCTGACCCATGAATTCCAGGTGGAGTCAGGGACACAGGTTGTGGGCTGGCAGATCTTCAAATCTGCCCCAGATTTGCACACCTCCCACCCCACCTTAATGAATTGTTGAGCTGAGATATTTAGTTGAAAGCAGGCCACAAGACCTATGACGCAGCGAGTCTATGGTGTGTTAACTATTACACAGGGCAGAGAGCATATTTAGACTTGAGTAACAACATGCCTACCATTGATGGCACTCCCTCAGGGTGAAAGTGCCTTTATCTGTTCTCTTACTTGCAATATGTTGAAGTGGAACCTCAACATGATGGTTTAGTTTCTAGGCAGTGAGATTGTCACAGAGCATTAACATGAATATACTTATGTCTTGTAATCTGGCATGATTCAACAAAAACATGACATTCTTGAAAAACAAATAGTTTCAATAATATAGTAAACATCCCAGGATAACACACAAACTGTAAATCCTCTCTGCATCAAATCTATATAAACTTTATTCTGAATATTTTTAAAAAAATTTATTTTCCCAGTTCTTTTTTCCCCATTCTTTGGACTTCCCTCAGCCATGCGTTGCTCCCTAGTTAGTCAAGCCCATAGGAGACTGTTCCCAGTGCTACCTGATAAAGAAAGAACTTGCATTTATAGAGAATATTCACATCCCCACCTGTCTCAAAAGTGCTTCACAGTCAGTTAAATGTTTTTTTGAAGTGCTGGCACTTTTGCAGTGTGGGAAATGTGGCACACAGCAAGATCCCACGAACAGCAATGTGTTAAATGATCAAATAATCTGCTTTGGTGAGGTTGGTTGAGGAAAGTGTTGGCTAACGTGAGACATAGGGGTAATACTCGTGTTCTTTTTAAATTGTGTCATGCAGCTGTATTATGTTCCCAAATTGGTTACACTGCCCCCTCACCCCATGCTGACGAAAAATTCAGTGTGGTGACGTCGGGTATCACACCAGTCTCTGATAATAAGGAAAGCCCGGGGGCACAATCCAGTAGTCTGCTATTTTTCCTTGCCCACTGCATTTTTTTGGGCATTGAATGAAAAAAGGTTTGGGAGTCTTTTACACCAGTTAAAACGAAGCAACACAAGGATGGTAGAAAAGGCCTACCACAGGGACCATGATTGAATTTACCAGCAGATTCTGCTGGGGAAGGTGGCAGTGCCTTTATGATTTTAAATGACATTTAAATAAATCTTGCTTGCACAATCAATAATAAAGACTGATCTGAAAGCAGGGGGCATTTACAATACTAGCCGTGGCCACGGCATTACCCCTCTGCCACATGATGTCCCGGTCTACAGTGCTGATTCTTTTCCTCTTATGGCAGATGCTAAGCAGAAGGTGTTTCAAATTGGTTTTTGATGGTGTGTTTTCCCACTCCGTTGGTTTTTGTGATCCAATTTTCCTAATAATTCACAGCAAACTCAAGTTGGGATTAATACAGAAGGTTAGTTTATTTCCACATTCAAACCCTATAAAAGGAGTGTTTGCCACATCCCACTCTGCGCACACACATACACACAGTAAAGGGGGGAGGGGGTAGAGAAAAGGAGTTTTACAGTACAGGGATCACAGAAAATGAATAGTTCCAGAGACTAAAGTCAGAGTTCAATGAGGAATTCTTTCATGTAGGCATTCAAAGTCAGCTGGCTGAAGACTGGAGATGTAGGATTTGCTTTTTCCAGTTGGGGCTGATAACACAAGATGAAGTAGGTACACAGAGATTGAGTCAGTCCTATAGGCAATGGTATGAAGTCTTCCAGTAGATTCAGGCTAGAGGGGCAGGCTGTGGTTCTGCCAGAAGGAGCCTGCTTCTTGATGGCTCACCAGTTGAATATTAAAACAACAGACTGGCTGTGAAGCCCAAAAATGTAAACTGTCCCAAAAGGCCAGAGGCTTCGGTCATGTGACATGGCCTATTAATAGTTAATTGCAGCTTAATAATCCATTTCTGTGCTTCTGGCCAGGATTTCATTGTTCCTCCTTAGGAGAGAGACGAATTGGTTATTAGCATCTCTTTATTGATAGTTCAGGATGGGGGAGCCAGTTCGTGTGCACTTCCTCTGTTTTCGTTGATTACAAGTGGTTTGTACAATGAAGTGTGAAATTCCAGAGGTTGTGAAAAGAATTCTTTTGTTCTTGAAACTAGTGGGGGATAGCTCCAAGACAAAAGATCAACTCTGTGGTCTGGTGACTTACAGCAGCCATCTTAATTTTCTTTGTTCAATAGAAAAGCCCATTGTTTAAAAATAACATAGCAATAAAGATAAAGTTCTGAGCATAGTGTTGAGTTTCTTCCTGTGTCACAGGAACCGAACAATATTCCACTATAAATTTAGTTACAACAAAAGTTCATCACTATCTTATTTATATTATTTATTATATTAACTCAAAGTCACAAGTGCTGACTATACTATGGCATCTAAATGCAGGCATGAGAAATGGGCCCTGATAATAACTGCAAGGTTGGAAGGAAGGAAGGGAAAGGGTTTGTGATCAGGAAGCAAGATTCCTTTGCACCTATGATTGGCCTCCTTCATGCTGGACAGCTGCTTATTGGCCATCTGATGTTTGACAGAGATGGCAGGAGCAGGAGTGAGCATACCCCTCAATTTCTGTTCTGTCTCCCTCACCCAGCCAAGAAACAAAAAATCCAGCCCATGGAATCTCTTATGCCCACCTGAACAGGCAATGAGGGCCTTGGTTTAACATCTCATCCAACAGTATAGCACTTCTGACAGTGCAGCACTTCCTTAAAAGTGTAGGCCTAGATTATATGCTCAGGCACAGGAGCAGAGTTTGAACATAAACTGTATCATTCAAAAGTTAGGAGCACTACAACTGCAGAAGGCTGACACTACTAAACAGCCACTCAAGGTAGGGATGGAGAGGTTTTAAAACACTTTACTACAATGAGGAAGAACTTCTGCCAGAAAGCCACAGTGAAAGCAGATGGTGCAATTCCTAAAAGCCTCTTCAGCTATTGGGAGGGCAGGAAAATGGGCCAGAAATGTGCCCAAATGAGAAAATCCAGGCCCTGCCCAGAGACTTTTACATACCCATGGCTGGAAGTGATCACTGCCCCACTTTGCTGGCAACAAAGTTGGAGCCGCACTTCACCAACCTGATGGAGAACAGGATACCCAGGTAGTTTGCAGCTACAACGTACTGGCTGAAAGTTTCAGCTCCTCTGGGAGATATTTCCAAATGTGATAAGCCTCCTCTGGAATTGATTACTTAGGAGAAGATTAGCTTTGGTGCCTTGTCTGGGCTCTCGGCAGAAATCACATCAGCTTCCCACTGGCATCAGTTCTACTAAGTACTGCTGAATGTGTATTAGGTGGAATTGTTCGGACACCATAGAGATGGAATTTTTTTTAAGGGCACAAATGGGGCCGAGACCTGACAGAGATGATTTTTGCCCTGTTTTTCAGTCCCCTCACCAGTGATGTGCCCAACCTATTTCTAGGTGTCTGTCAAAAGCTAGGGCACAATTGTTATGTTTTTGTGTCTATACGTCCTTTCCCTACTGCTCTTCAGTTTGTTTGCCAATTAATTCATCAGTGAGTCACCCAAAACATCACCATTAGCAGACTCACTAGCTGCAAAACCATGTATAAGTATTAATATCATACACTTCCAATTAGTTTATTGCTTGCAAGAGAGAGGTTGTGGATAAGTTTGAGCTTTTAACACTTTCATCAGCAAACTACCCATAAGACACATTTGTCCTCGGTGCGTTCTGATTACCAATGGGTGAAACACATAGGGCGGAATCGTCTTAGATTTGCACTAAGTGCGGTAGCCGGTGGGAAAAAGGACGTTTTACCCGCTGGCTGCAATGACGGGTTTTCGCACCGTATCATCCCAATCCCACTTCATTAATCATGCATTCCCAGGAAACACACCATTTCGCTGGCAGGTAGCCTCTGATTCACCTGTCATATCGTCACCTCGCCGTTTCCTCACACCGGGCGCCATTTTTAAAGTGCAGCCACCCGCACACCTCTCAGTGCTTCCAGCCCAGGACTGCTGCACAGAAGACAAGGCCCCGAGAGGCAAGAAGACTGCAGCCCTCCGATTCAGTGATGCATCCCTGGGACGCCATTTGGTGCCCGCTGCAATGTCCTCTACCCTCGCTGTAGCTTCAGGAGGCCCATCAGTCTCACCACTCCAGCTTGGGAGGCGATGGCAGTGGTGGTCTGTACCAACACTGCACAGAAGAGATTCACCATCCAGTGCAGAAAGAGGATGAATGATTTCATCCATGCCGCCAGGGTAAGGCAACTATCTCATCCCTCTAAATTCACACACTCACAAGCCCATCACACACCCACCGGCATCTCAGTCACTGCCAGCTCAAGAGAAATCACCACTCACTCTCACATCTTCCATCTGGTCTCATCTCCTCTGGAGAATGTCTCCTCAGCCCTCACCCTCTTGAAGCCACTTGTACAGATCAACATGTGTCCTCACACCCACCCTGTGATACCCCCCCTTTCCCAGTAGTACTCTAGCCCTGCAGCCTTTTCCCTTGCCTGAGGCCACATCTCCCCCTTCCACAGCCAAGCTATAGCCCTGCAGCCATTGAAAAGCCACCCCTGCCTCATGGCTGGTCTGAGAGGTAGAGACCTGTCCATGAGCCCCCCTAAAAGTGATGTGGTGTTGCCTGTGAAGCCTGGCGCTGATGACTGCGAATGCTGCCTGAAGCAAGGTAGGCAAACAAGTCTCAAAGTCAGGAGTGAAGTGCAGTTTGCAAGGTGCATGTTGCTTATGCTCAGCTGTGAAATATATATCAGCATGCAATCACGCCAATGTGCCCGGGGGATCCAAATCGTCATGAATCCAATTTTTGGCCTTCCCGCCACGTTGTCTGCTCACGCCCACCCAGACAGCCAACACCAACAGGCACAGAAAGTTCCTCAAATAGGTTACTGATCAACTGGTTTTAGTTTCTGTAACATTTATATTATTGACAGAGAGAAATAAAAGGAAATAGTTCCAGGGTAGGGCGGGGGAAATTTAGCTAATCTATGTGTTTCTTATTCACTGCCGCCTGCTGTAAAGAGTGAAATATTAGACATGGCGTGATTAGAAATGGTTCTGATGCCCTCCAGGGAAAATGACTCATCAAAGTTCAAAGGCTGCTAAACTCAGGACCTTTTTTTGGCACTTTGGGTGTAATTTTTGACTCCAAAATGGTGTCTGCAGTCCACCTACACACTTCCCACGTGAGTCACACTAGTGAGACATTACCTCATGGGTAGGGAGTATCCCTGGAATTATCTGGAGTAGGCAGAGCCATCTGCATGCAACACTGATTTGGTGTCAGCACTGCCATTTTGGAACTCAAAGCTCCAGCTAACATGGTATCTTAAACACACACAACTGAACATGTGTTCAACAACCTGAAGAATCCCCTACCACCAGCCCTATTTAAAAGGATCACCAACTACTTACAAGTTAGTTGCTGACTGATTTCTATTTGCTGCTGCTGCAATTGTAGAAGTGCCTGGTACTTTCTATAGTTGTTTGAAGTGGAGTGGCACATGCTGTAGGACTTCTGTTCTTCAAGGATTCTGCACCAACCTCTTTCTCTCAGACCCACGGACTACAATATGACAGTCAGCATGAACAGGGGTGACACAAAGCAGGACAAGCTGCAGGAAGCGGGAAGAGGAGAAAGGGAGCACAGCTGTCAGCAGGAGGTCATATCTACCCAGGATGTTCAGGGATAATTATTTTACCTGAACCTCTGAGAGGAACAGGTGGTTGGGATTTAGTGCTGACACATGGCCTCTCCCCAAACCACCAGTTGGAGAACTGGTGGGAACTCGCGTTCCTTCTGTGGGGGAAGGCCTGACGCTATTAAGTACCCATCAGGCATTTAACTGACCAGTGTCGGGCTTTCCAGGCAATCCTGTCTCCCAGAACTGCCAGCCAAACAGAGGCTGGCAGCTCTCCAGACTGGAAGCACCACTGGGAGCAATGGCTACTGCTGACAATGCTGCAAGGTTCAGCCTGAGGATTGCTTCAGTGTTCCTGGCTACAGGTGAATCGGTTGGGATGGGGGTCAAGGGGAAGGGGTTGCCAGAGAGGGGGAGGCAGGGGGTGGCTTTCAGCTGTCCTCCACCTTCCTGATGTCAGGTCCCTTGATACTGAGTGCCTGACAATGAGGGACCCCCACACTTCCAGGAGGCTGCAGGCAAACCTAACAGAGTCTGCTGTGCGACCATTGGGAGACATGTTGGGGCCATGTAGATCCCATTAAGTTCCTGAGACGCCACTAAATTCCAGTGGGCTAAGGGATAATTGTTCTTGAGAAGCTCACTAATGACATCCTGCTGCTGACAGGCAGAATTTTCATCTCAGGCCCTTCAACTTAACTGGAGACAGCTTTCCTGAAGCAGCAAATCCAATGTGGGTACTCCTGCTCAATTCTCCAGCAGCCCCTCCCAACCCCACCATGCCCCTTATAAAGGGCTCAATTAAATTCCACCCACTGTGTCAGGCATTTGCCCTTCAGTAATAATGTCTTCATTGAAAGCTGCCATCTGCTTCAGCCACAAGCAACCACAGAGCAGGGTGAGGAAGGCTTTGCCAGTTGCTGTGAAGGTGACCCTAGCAATGAGCCTTTATGTATTGGTCTCCTTCCCAATCGAGAGCAATGGTTATTTTCAATGCCTCCCAGTTTGTCATCCCCTGTAGTGTTAGGGAGGTTACTAAAGCTCTATATTTAAAGAGAGTTGAATACAATTCATTCTCTATTGCCAGAGAGAAGCAGATAGGGTCAGTGTACAGCTTCTCAATGTACAGACGACCCCATTGACTGCTTTGCAGCTGTTATATGTCAACTTTGAGATGTACTGCAACCAGAAGAGATTCCACTCCCTCAATATGCAGTTGGGATTTAATAGGTCTCGCATGGCTCTCTCGTGCCTCCTCAAGGTAGCCCAGCAAACCTTGTCGGGCTTTCCAGCAGCCTTGAGGCCGGGGGAGTCACTCACTGTCAGGCACTCAGTGTTGAGGGACTCAGCTTCATGAAAGGTGTGGGGGGGGTGGGAAGCAGCTGAAAGCCACCCGCTGCCTCCTCCTCGCTGGTGGCCCCCTCCCATCCAACTCACCTGTATCCAGGAATCCAGTGACAATCTTGGGGCTGGGCCTTGGAGCATTGTTGGCAGTGGCCATCCCTCCCTGTGGTGTTCCTGGTCCAGAGAGCTGCCGGTCTCTGGTTGGCTGGCAGCTTTGGGAGGAGAGAATGTGTCGGTCAGTCAAATGCCTGGTGGATACTTCACGACATTGGGCCACCCCCACAGAAGCGACGCAGGGTTTCCACTCATTCTCCAACTGTTGGGGAGCACCCCCCCACCCCCTTGCTAGTACTAAATACCAGCCACTGTTCTCTGATGGTAAAAGAGTTGCTCGCTGTGTATCATAGTCATAGTCATAGAGTCATAGAGGTCTACAGCACAGAAAAAGGCCCTTTGGCCCATCGAGTCTGCATCAGTCAAACAAGTACCTAACTATTCTAATCCCATTTTCCAGCACTAGGCCCATAGCCTTGTATGCCATGGCATCGCAAGTGCACATCCAAATACTTCTTTAATGTTATGAGGGTTTCTGCCTCTACCACCCTTTCAGGCAGTGAGTTCCAGGTTCCCACCACCCTCTGGGTGAAAAAATTCTTCCTCATATCCTCTAAACCTCCTGCCCCTTACTTAAATCTATGCCCCCTGGTTATTGATCCCTCCACCAAGGGGAAAAGTTCCTTCCTGTCTACCCTATCTATGCCCCTCATTGTTTTATACACCTCAATCATGTCCCCCCTCAATCTCTGCTCCAGGGAAAATAACCTCAGTCTATCCAATCTCTCCTCACAAATAAAACTCTCCAGCCCAGGCAACATCCTGGTAAATCTCCTCGGTTCTCTCTCTAGTGCAATCACATCTTTCCTATAATGCGGATTCCAGAACTGCACGCAATACTCTAGCTGTGGCCTAACCAGTGTTTTATACAGTTCAAGCATAACCTCCCTGCTCTTACATTCTATGCCTCGGCTAACAAAGGCAAGTATCCCATATGCCTTCTTAACCACCTTATCTACTTGTCCTGCTACCTTAAGGGATCGGTGGACATGCACACCAAGGTCCCTATGATCCTCGGTACTTCCCAGGGTCTTACCATTCATTGTGTGTTCCCTGGGTGCAGGTTATGCCTGGTACCTGGCAGAGTTTGCTGTGCCAAGTGTACTTGAGTCACCATGACAAACCAAAGGGTGGCTACTGGGTGACAGGGGCATTCTTGATGGCGATGCGCACAACTCCGGCACACAAACCATGCACAAGTGGGAAACATGCATAATAGGAAAGCCATGCTCCCACAAGGAATGTGTCAGAGCAGAGCAGTGGGGCTGAAACAATGCTTCAAGGGCATGAGCCGCTCTGGAGGAACCCTGCCTACTCAGCAGTGTGTGTTCCAAGATTAGTGGTGGTCTCGTTGCATGCTGCACAATCTTTCCATTATGAGAGCACAGCCCTTGCCACCAGCTGTATGGCGACCAGCTGAGAAAGCGGAGGAGGAAGAAGAGGAAGAGAGAAGGCAACTAACACACCCTTTTCCTGCCAGGATGTTGTGGATGACTCATTTGAGTTGCAATACTTGTAAAAGCAACCCCAATTCCCCATTCACCAACAGCCCTACGACTTATCTTCCCTCTATCATTGACCGTCACAGCTTCCTCTTGGCCACAACGCAAAAATAAAAGCCAACAAAAAATAAGCTTTCCAAACCAAATTTTAAAAAAATCAAACATGCCATATTGCAACTAATCACCCTGCTGCATTCACCTTAAGGGAATTCTCTGTCTTTTATGTCCCTTTATCTGTTTTAGACCCCATACACAGTGCTTGCCCAGCATGGCTGGTAGAAGGCCGTTGAATTTCAGTGGGGGAAAACTTCAAATAGCCTTGGGGGATGATCACAAACAGCCCAGGCCCTAGCAGGTCTGATTTCAGGCTGCATCATTTTGGCATGGGCGGCAATTAGTCTGGGCTGACTGACAGGCAGCAGTACGTGACAGAGTGGCAGTAGTGGGAGGACAAGTGCTGGCTTCTTAAGAGAGGATAGCAGATGCATGCTCCACGGGGCCATAGCCACTCCTCAGGATGGTGCCTCAGCAATTCCAGAAATCTATTGGAGGACAGACTGCGACATTGCAAGCCCCTTTGAGCACTGGTGACCACAGTCATGGTGGCAGCAGTATAAGCTCAACTGGCAGAAAACTGAGCTTCCATGAGAGCAGTCTCAGTCTCCATAGCAGCAAGCTAACCTTGTATTACACAAGTCTGAACTTCTACTGCAGCAACCAACAGTGGGTGGCATTTGCTCGGACTGACATGGTGTATAATTGGAACAGGAGCTGAGACAACAGCCAGAGATGTTGCATTACGGATGAGCCCACAGATGTACTAATGGAATTGGCCGCCATTTCCATGCTGAAAATGATGGGCTCCAAACTCTGTGTAAAGACCTGGGCCAAATTGGTGCTGGACTCCTCCATCAGGCTTCCTGGCAGGCCTCCCAACTCACCAAGCATTTCCATCAGGCTTTTTCTGTACCCTGTCACATCAAAGTCCTCAACCGAGCCCTTAACAGCAGAATTTTAGTGCAACCTCGTCATCCAGGGAACTGGCACCTGCACTGTTCTTTACCCCTCGTCATCTTTTACGCTTTCAGTCCTGATGTTAGCCACAGCCTCAGGCAGCACCATTTCTTCCATGGGCATGAGGATATGCAGCATTGCTTGTTCCCCGCCGGTTAGGTTCTGCTGCCTCTGCTTGTGCACCACCTTGTCTTGCAAGAGAGGGAGAGACATGTATCAGTGGGGTGCAATGTGTCTGGGTAACAGTTGAATAGCTGAAAATGTGTTCCAGATAAGAGATATGTGTGCGAGGCTTGCAGCACTGCTAAGTATGCAAGGATGAGGTGAGGCTATAAATGGTAGGAATGAGTCATGCTTCATAGATAATGCTGGTAGGTGAGTGAATTGCGGTGGTGAATGGGTCAATGTGTGACTCTAGTGGTTCATTTGTAAGGATATGGCACTTGAAGAGGGTTTCACTGACCCTGGCCACTCATATGAGGCAATGCATCCAGGTCCTTGGGATAGACTGCTTGCATTGACAATGATGGTTACCTGTTCCTACTATCCTGAGTATCTGTCACGGGGGCCCTCCTAGTCCTCCTATGGGTATAGGACCTCTCTCCTCCTATCCATCTCCTGCGCTAAGGCCACCAATGTTGTGTCAGAGAACCTTGGAGCATGCTCTCTGTCCCAATGTACTCTTTGCATTGTTTTTGCTGCTCAGGGACTCATTTGCAACCAGTTCCAGTGCCTGCTGCAACCAGAATGCAGCTCCCCTTTACAAAGTGCAGGCTGCCTTTTCATAGTGCAAGTTAACTTGAAGTGGTGCTAAGCTTGCATAAACTTGGGCCCCTGCTGAGGTGTGCAGCCACTCAGCAGCATATTTAGTGCTGCGCTGCATGTTACTATCATTCAAATTAGCAGACAGTACAAAGATTGTATACTACTGCATTGGAAGTGACTAGGGTAGATTAATCGTTCATTGTGATCCCTGTATCTGTTTTTGGACCTTATCCACTTTTCTTCCCCCATCATTTTTTATCTTGGGGACAAAATTGTCAAGATTTTCCATGATATGGTTAAAATGGCCACATTTATGTCCACGGATTCTTGAAGATATTTGATTCACGTTTCATATTAAAAGTGCAAAGTGATGCCATAATGATTGAAATATGAAATCATATTCTTCCTGTCTAAATATCATCAAATTTCCCTCTCAATATTTTTAAAATTAAAAATCAGCATTGCATTTGTTCTTGAGTAATATATACAATATTGTCAAACCATATTTAGAAGAATAAAACATTAAAAAAAAAGCAGCTGAGAGACTTTGAGCCCTTTCCACCTACGCTCCTTATGTCTCCTGAAATGAATCATCCCTGCACAGCATTATTAAGAAAACTGATGTCAGTGGAATGCTGCAGCCTTGTGGAAATATTACCAAGAAAGGGCCTTTAAAAACAATGAACCATTATCTTCCCTGTTGGGTCACATTAACACTTTCCCTCTGTTGTTTTAAAATAACACCAGTTTTAAATTAGCATCTAATTTTGAAGAAAATTCATCACTCAGTTTAATGGATGTGCACAATGTCCAATGTATTTGTTTAATTTGTTATCTCATCTTGTAGTGTCCACCCCTCCTATTGGCAAAACTATAATTTAAGCCAGGTGGCAAAACAAACTGCAGGTGTATCCAGCGCGAGTAAGATTTCAACAAGCTTCAGATCAAACCACTTCATTGCATTAAATCACATTTTAATTAAAGGTGCCATTATTGAATTTCTTTTTATTAAATGGTTATCTCCCTCCCCCTGCTGTGTAGGTGAACAGCCAGTCTCCCGCCAAAGCTGCTCTTGATTGAGTTGCACAGGAGTCAGTCCACCCCCTCTGATTTCCACTCTCCCTTCACATGGAAGAATACTGACACCTGACTCCAATATTGTCCACCATGCACCTGGAGGTGATAGCGCACATCACCTTACCTCCCCTTTTGTTTGTGGGTTTTCACAGACTGCTGGAGTGGTGGGGGAGGCAAAATTTGACAGCTTCCAAAAACAGATGCAGGGATCTGGATGCACAAATAATCTGCACCCGTTACTCGCAAACTTGGTTTCAACCGTAGCTCAGTCAGCATTACTCTCATCTCTGACCCAGAAGGTTGTGGGTACAAGTTCCACTCTCAAGACTTGAGCACAAAAATCCAAGGCTAACAATCCAGTATAGGAGTGCTGCAGTGTCAGAGGCGCCCTCTTCTGGCTGAGGCGTTAAAACTGAGGCCTAATCCGCCATCTCAGACGAATGTGAAAGATTCCGTGGTGGGGGAGTGGCTTTCAGTTGGCACCTCCGCTTCATGAAGCGAGGAACCTCGAGCAAGGGAGTTGTCCCTAGTGGCTTGATTAATATTTATTTCTCAATCAACATCACAAAAACAGATAACCTGGTCATTATCCCTGGAGGATGCGGTTGCACTCAAGTGCTGCTGAAGGGTGCTCGGTTGAGGACTTTGATGTGGCAGGGTACAGAAAAAGCCTGTTGGACAATGAAATGCTTGGTAAGTTGGGAGGCCTGCCAGGAAATCTGATGTACCATCAAGGAGCTTGGAGGAGTCCAGCACCAACTTGGCACAGGTCTTTACACAAAGTTTGGAGCCCATCCTTTTCAGCAAGGAAATGGTGGCCAATTCTATTGGTACATTTGTGGACTCAACCGTAATGCAGCATCTCTGGCTGTTGTCTCAGCTCCCAGCTCAGTTTTCTGCCAATTGAGCTTATACTGCTGCCACCATGACTGCGGTCACCAGTGCTCAAAGGGACTTGCAAGGTCACAGAGCAGTGTTGTTTGGGGGAGTTTGCTGTGTGCAAATTGTCATCTTTCCTCCTTTACAATGGTGGGGAGGTTGAAGGTGATGCCAGGGGGTCGACAGTGATGGGAGAAAGGAAATGGATGACTGGGGAGGAAAAGGATGAGGGAGCCAAGAAAAACTGTAGCACTACCATGCTTGCTAAATCATAATTGAAACGATAGTCGTGGTGGGTGAGAACAGGTGCAATATGGGAGTGTGATCAGTTGGGGTTGGGGGGGAGCGGAGATGCAGGTCAGCTCAGATGGTCAACTGAAAGCGAACCTCAGCAGGCAGCATTGAGATTGCTCACGACATTGAGGCGAGTGTGGTGCAGCAAGTATCCGGGAGCATGGGAGAATGCTTGCATGAGGCTCCAAAAGGCCCCCCCACAAACACACACTTCTCCCTCCTGAATCACTCGTGGGCTGGCTGTGTGCAGCTGAACTGCTAGTTGGTGGGCAGAGGGAGATGCAGTGGGAGGACTCGCAAAGCCTGTCAATGAAGCTTAAAGACACAATTACACATTATTCAGTGAAAGTGAATATATTTTCAGGTTGTAAAGTGACAAAATGTGTTCATCTGTGCAACCAACTGTGATCAGAATTTCTTAACTTTTGAACGCCTTACACTTCCAGGTGCTTCCCTGACATCCGCAGCAGGGGTGGACACAGCATGTGCAATGGTTGGCCCTGTTGCATCTGATGACTTTGGCCGGGGTCCTGTGGAAAGCCAAGGCCTTGGAGGCTCCAGCTTGTTTTGGCTGTCCTCCTGTGGGTCAGCTCCTTTCTTTGCAGTGACAGAGGATGAGGTTGAGGGGGTCACAGGCAAAGGGGACTTGGAGGGAGGGGACAGACTAAGATTCCTGAGTGGATGAGCCAGGGGCGTCAGCTGCTGCTCCTCCTCCCTCCAGGTGTCCAAGGGCCCCGCTCTGACTCCTTGAGCGGAACAAGCACCTAGAGGGGCATTGAGGTGCTTCATTTCGCTTTCATGTTGCCACTGCAGGAACTCATCCACGGTTACCTCAATGCAGTGCAGGTCTGCACACATCTCCGTGTTCTGCTGAACCAGGGTCTCCATGGTGTCTGCCATTGTCCCCATGGAGACCTCCATCCACGCACATGTGGGCACTGCTTCATCAGAGAGCAGGCAGACGCACTTCTCCAGCTCGCGCGCCACTCTGTTGAGGGCTTCTGACAGCTCAGCGTGATGTTCCTCCGCCTTCTGCTGAAACTCCAGGGTAAGTTGGATAGCCAAATCCAGAGGTTCATCATCTGACTCGTACCTCACAGATGCCTCTTCCCCAGCAGTCCTCTGGACACAAGGCACTGTGTGGAATGTTTGTGTGGTGAGTGGAGACATGGATGGGATGAGGATGCGAGCTCCAGAGGATATGAGCCTGAGGAAGATGTGAGGGTGTGTGCAAGAGTTAGTGGTGTTGTCCCTGAGGTGTGAAATCACTGTGGATGTGTGATGAGTTGGAGTGTGTGAGTTGAGAGTGATGATTTAGTTACCCTGGTGGAATGGATGAGACCATTCATCCTGTTGTGGCACAGGGTGACTGTCCTCTTTTGCAGGGCACTGGCACTGAACACCGCTGCCACCACCTCCCATGCTGGATTAGTAATGTTGGTGCCCATTCTGCGCCCGGAGCAGGGGTAGAGGACATCACAGTGGGCCTTCACTGCGTCCAAAAGGCACTCGAGGGATGCATCATTGAACCTGGGGGCTGCAGTCTTCTTGCCTTTTGCGGCCATATCTTCTTTGCAGTAGTCATGAGCTGGAAACATTGAGATTTGTGCGTGTGGCTGCACTTTAAATATGGCACCCAGCATGATGAAGTGGTGAGGTGATGGTGTGGTGGGCGAATAAGAGCCCACCTGCCATCAAAATGGTGTGTTTCCCGGGAATGCATAATTAATGAGGTGGGATTGGGATGATATGGTGTGAAAAGCCACTGTTGCAGATGAAATGTCCTTTTTCCAAAAAGTGCAAAACTGGGGTGATTCTGCCCCTTATGTTTTTCCAGGGTCCAGTATTGGTTGTTCAAAGAGTCTTCCAAGGATACAACTTCTTTGTGTACTTTTTCTGCCTGCTGTTGTGCCTGCCTGTGCAGCTGGTTGAATTTTCCCAAGCTCAACTTCAATTTGCCACCTATGGAATTGAGGATCATTATTTCTCCCTGGTATATTTGTGATGTCTCTGAAGTGTGTTTGTTTAGATCCTGAAATGTTTGGTTCATTGAAGACTTTAGTTTACCATACATTTTCGAAGGCATATACTCATCTCGTATCTTGCCCTTCAAATCTTCCAGTTCAGCTTTGATATGGACATTTTTGAGCCTTATCTAATTTTCCTTCTGTAGGGTTGTTTATTTTGGATTTCATCAGATAGCTTTCCATTATACACAGTCAGCTGCTTGTTCTGCACTATCACCTGTTTTCGTAGCTTTACTGGGGATTTTCTATTCCTTCTTAGAAGGTCTGTGCATCCCAGAACTTGAAAATAAAAAAAATCATCAAAGGCGTTTAATATTTCATTGAAGCTGGTTGAGGAGACATCAATGTATTGCATAAGCATTACTTCATCAGCACGTTCACCAAGCCAGTATTAATCTGGACTTCAGATTTTTTACTGACACTCAATGTTCTCCAGTAGCTTAAAAATTCCATTCCCCAGGACATGCAATTTTTCATTAGGTTTGGCTCTGGGATGAGATTAAACTGATATGGAAAGTTTCATTTTTGATCCACGGTCATTTAATATTTTTCTGCAACCACAGCTTTAAATGGCTGTGCAGTAACCATTTTCTTTCTCTGCTCCCCTTGCAGCGATTCTCCTATTGCACCAACAATAGTCTTTTTTTCAAGCTTTTTTAACTCTGCAGGAAAGTTTCAAAACAAGAAGCTTGTGCTATTGAGGCGTTTTTAAAATTGGTGAACAGTGTTGGAAGGTGATTCCTTGCTCTGCTTTCAGTGATTCTTTTTTGAACTTTCTCTGATGCTTTACCTGGATTTCAACATGCCGTCACCATTGACCGCGAGACAAAGTTATTACCCGCACTTGCCGGTTTTGGCGGCTCTGCAAAATGGCAGTACTGTACCAAGTCCCACATTAAACCTGTATGTCCCAGAACTTTATACTACACTTCCCACCTCATTAGTGCCACCTTCCCCTTCACACCGCTCCCACCCTCCACCAATGTTCCCTCTCAGTTTTTCCATCTGTATGCAGAATGAAATTTGTAATGTGCACCAATATCATGATAATGTGCAGATGTGTGCCACCAGTAGAAGCAAGAAACCCATAAATAATATATATTTTAAATAGTTATTTTTAAAAAGTTACCATAGATATGGAAGAAAGGGATTATTAAAACAAGGGATAATTAACCAGGTGCACCACTGGGGATATTAATTTGATTGAAGTCAGATAAAAAGAAAAATAATATGACAAAATTTTCAATAACCTTTTAGAACCTTATATGTATCTATTCCTTTGAGGCATAAAACAAAATGATCCACTTTCTTGACATAGGAAACAAAATATTTTATCAGCATTGATGCATGAAATAAAATAGATTTTCTGCTTTCATTATGTTTGAAATTACCAACTCCTAATAACTTACCTCCTGCTCACTGCTTCCTGCCTCCAGCTTACCACCTCTCCTGACTTGCCGACTCTCCCTACTTGCCACTTCCCTCCTGCACCCTCCCGCTCGCCGCCTCTCCCACCTTACTTTCGTCCTCAGAGTTCACAATCCTTCTAAATTTTGTGTCATTTGCAAATTTTAAAATTGTGGGTCTTTTACACCCAAGTTTGTTATTAATATAGATCAAGAAAAGCAATGGTCCTAGTCCTGATCCCTGGGAATCCCCTTGTATGGGTTCTTGTGCCCTCAACCATGGCGAGTTTGGGTGGAAGGTGATGGGGGGAGACCCTGCCACCTTCCCATCTCAACCCCAATTATGTCTTAGGCGGGAAGGCCCGTGGACAAATTAATGCTCACTTAAGGTTCTCATCCCACTGCTGCTGTTATCTACCCAGCAGTGGGTGGGGGACCAATAGGCTCCAATGGGAGGGGTGTGGTCCTTCATTCAAAGGCACTCACCGCCTGATTAAGGGACCCCGCATTAGGAAGTGGGGGATGGGGGAGCTGCTGAAAGTCACTTCCGTTCCTCTTACTGCCGACCAAGCTAACCCACCCCCCACTTCAACACCCACCCACAGCCCCTTTCCTGTCATCATTCACCTCTGCCTGGTCCCTCCTCCATCTGAGGCCTCAGGTTGATGTAATACCAGCAGCAGCCACCACCTCCTCAGTGGCACAGCTGAGTACAGAAGAATTGCCTGCCTCTGATTGGTCAGCAGCTCTTGGCGGGTGGGACTTTTACCCAAGGTGTCCTTGATCCCAGGGGAAGGCCCACTGTTGACTTGTTAAGTGCCTGAGTGACGCAAGATGTGGTGGGCCTTGCCAAAAAGGTAATGCGGGGATCCCTCCAGCTCTCCAGCCAGCGGCTGAGACCTTGTTGCCTCCATAAGATTCTGTCCTATACCTTCTTCCAGTGTGAAAGACAAACGTTCGCCACTGCTCTGTTTCCTGTTACCCAGCCAACTTGCTATTCCATGATGTGGCACGTTATCAAGTGCCTTTTGGAAGTCCACATACATGGCATCACTTGTATTACCTTTTTTTTATTCATTGATGGGATGTGGGTTTCACTGGCTGGGCCAGCATCTATTGCCCATCCCTAACTGCCCTTGAGAAGATGATGGAGAGCTGCCTTGTTGAACCGCTGCAGTCCATGTGGTGTAGGTGCACCCACAGTGCTGTTAGGAAGAGAGTTCCAGGATTTTGACCCAGCAGCAGTGAAGGAATGGCGATATATTTCCAAGTCAGGATGATGAGTGACTTGGAGGGGAATGTCCAGGTGGTGGTGTTCCCATCTATCTGCTGCCCATGTCCTCTGTCCTTCTAGATGGTGGTGGTTGTGGGTTTGGAAGGTTCATCAACCCCACAGTACCTCATCAAAAAACTCAAACAACTTATTTAAACATGATATGCCTCTAAGAAATCCTCTGGCTCTCCTTAATTACGTTATATTATCCAAGTGACTGTTAATTTTGTCCTGCGTTATCATTTCTCAAAGTTTGCTAATTACCATGGTTAAATTGACAGGCCTATAATTGCTGTGTCAATCCTTAAACACTTTTATGAACAAGTCAGTAAGGAACAAAACCGGAAGGGCCACCTGACATTACCTTAGGCACTGGAAAAGACAATGTCACTCCCAGTCCTGTCGGCCCTGCAAAGTCCTCCTTACTGATACCTGGGAGCTTGTGCCAAAATTGGGAGAGCTGTTCTACAGACTTGTCAAACAACAGCCTGACAGAGTCATACTTACAGAATCATACTTTACAGCCAATGTCCCAGACACCACCATCACCATCCCTGGGTGTGTCCTGTCCCACTGGCAGGGCAGACCCAGCAGAGGTGGTGGCACTGCAGTACACAATCAGGAGGGAGTTACCCTCGGAGTCCTAAACATCGACTCTGGACCCCAAGAAGTGTCATAGCATCAGATCAAACATGGGCAAGGGAACCTCCTACTGATTGACTACTGCCCTCCCTCAGCTGATGGATCAGTACTCCTCCATGTTGAACAACACTTCGAGGAAGCACTGTATGTGGCAGGGACACAGAATATACTCTGGGTGGAGGACTTGAATATCCATCACCAAGACTGGCTCAATAGCACCACTACTGACCGAGCTGGCTGAGTCCTGAAAGACACATCTGGCAGACTAGGCTTGTGGCAGGCGGTGAAGGAACCAACAAGAAGAAAAAATCTACTATACCTTGTCTGCAGCAATCTACCTGTTGCAGATGCATTTGCTCATGACAGTATAGGTGGGAGCAACCGCTGCACAATCCTTGCGAAGACAAAGTCCCATCTTCACACTGTACCCTCAATTATGTTGTGTGGCATGACCACCGTGCTAAATGTGATAAATTCAGAATAGATCTAGAAGCTCACAACTGGGATCCATGAGGCACTGTGAGCCATCAGCAGCAGAAGAATTAAAGACAACCACAATCTGTTACCTCATGGCCCAGCATATTCCCCCACTCTACCATTACCATCAAGCTAGCTGATCAAACCTGGTTCAGGGAAGGGTACAGGAGGGCATGCCAGGAGCAGCACCAGGCATATCTAAAAAAGAGGTGTCAACCTGGTAAAGCTACAACACAATTACTTATATGCCAATCAGAAGAAGCAGCATGCGATAAACAGAGCTAAGCCATCCCACATGTAATGAATCAGATCAAAGCTCTGCAGTCCTGGCACATCCAGTTGTGAATGGTGGTGAACAACAAAACAACTCACTGGAGGAGGAGGTTCCGCAAATATCCCCATCCTCAATGATGGTGAAGACGAGCACATCAGAACAAAAGGTAAGGCAGAAGCATTTACAACCAGCTTCAGCCAGAAGTGCCATGGGAATTCCATGTCAGCCTCAACCTGAGGCTCCCAGCATCATAGATGCCAGTCTTCAACCAATGCAGTTTACTCCATGTGATATCAAGAAATGGTTGAAGGCACTGGGTACTGCAAAGCCTATGGGCCCATGACAACATTCGGCTATAGTACTGAAAATTTGTGTTCCAGAACTAGCTGCGCTCTTCGCCAAGCTGTTCCAGTACAGCTACAACACTAGTATCTAATTGGCAATGTGGGAAATTGGCCAGGTGTGTTCTATCTACAAAAAGCAAGACAAATCCAATCTGGCCAATTACCGTCCCATCAGCCTCCTCTTAATCATCAGCAAAGTGATGGAAGGTGTCGTCAAGAGTGCTATCAAGAGGCACTTATTCAGCAATAACCTGATCACTGATGCTTAGCTTGGGTTATGCCAGGGCCACTCAGCTCCTGAGCTCATTACAGCCATGGTCCAAACATGGACAAAAGAGCTGAATTCAAGAGGTGAGGTGAAAGTAACTTCCCTTTACATCAAGGCAGTATTTGACTGAGAGAGGCAACAAGGAGTCCCAGCAATATTAAAGTCAATGGGAATCAGGACTAAACTGTCCACTGATTGGAGTCATACCTAGCACAAAGAAAGATGAGTTGTTGGAGACCACTCATCTCAGCCCCAGAACATTGCTGCAGGTCAGTGTTCCAGGCCCAACCATCTTCAGCTGTTTCATGAATGGAAGTCGCTTCATCATAATGTCAGAAATGGGGATGTTTGCTGATGATTGCACATGTTCAGCACCCTTTACAGCTCGTTAGATGCTGAAGCAATCCGTGTCCATGTGCAGCAAGACCTGGACAACATTCAGGCTTGAGCTGATAAGTGGCAAGTAACACAAGTACCAGACAATGACCACCTCCAAGAAGAGAGAATTTAACTATGCCCTTGACATTCAATGGCATAACTATTGTTGTATCTCCCACTGTCAACATCCTGGGGGTTACCGTATGCCAGAAACTGAATAGGACCAGTCATATAAATCCTGTTGCCATAAGGGAAGGTCAGAGCCTGAATTTTGTGGAGCGTAACTCACATACTGACTGCCCTAATCCTGTCCAGCATCTACAAGGCAGAAGTCAGAAGTACAATTGAATTCTCTCCATTTGTCTAGATGAGTGCAGCTCCAACAACATTCAAGAAATTACTGACCATCCAGGACAAAGCAGTCTGCTTAACTGGTACCCCATTCATCAACTTAAACATTCACTCCCTCCACCATAGTCACACAGTGGCAGTAGTAGCATCTACAAGATGCACCACAGCAATTCACCAAGGCTCCTTCGACAGAACCCTCCAAATCTGCGCCCTCTACCACCAGGAAGGTCAAGGACAGCACAAGTGTAGGAACACTACCTGCCAGTTTGCCTCCAAGTTACACACCATCCTGACTTGGAACTATGTCACCATTCCTTCACTGTCACCAGATCAAATTCCTGGAATTCCCTTCCTAACAGCACTGTGGGTGTCCCTACACCAGATGGACTGCAGCGGTTCAAATAGGTTGCTCCCAAGGTTACTTAGTGAAGGGTAACAAATGCTGGCCTTGCCAGCGATGCCTATATCCCATGAAAGAATAAAACAAAATTGCAATTCTTCAGTCCTTTGATATCGGGCAGAATTTTGCCCTCGGTTGGCGGGCGGGCCCCACCAGCTCGGCGGTGGGCAGGCAGCTGAACTCCGCCGCCGAAACGGGGCCTGCCGCCATTTTGAGTGGGTGGGCCAATTAAGGCCCGCCCAGTGGCCTGCCTGACAGGGAACGCTATACGCTTCCTGTGCGGGGGGTGGAGGGATTCCCCTTCTGTCAAAGTACACTCTTTCGTGCGCATGCGCACTGCTCCCTGAGACTAAGTGCTGTCTCAGGGAGATTACTGACAATCTAAAAAACTTTAAAAATAGAAAAATTAAAAAATTATTAACATGTCCCCCTCATGTGACAATGTCACACGAGATGGGACATGTTAATAAATATTACATAAAATTTATTATAGTTTTTAAAAACGGACATGAAACCTCATCCCGCCAGTGGATGAGGTTTCACGTATTATCAGAAGCCCACTGGGGCTCCTGGCCTGACCGTCAGCCTTAAGATTGGACGGGCAGGGTCTTTAGTTATCTTAATTACCCTGTCAATGTCCTCAATTGGCCATTGACAAGTCGGCAGGCGGACAGCTGATTTCGTTGTCCGCCCGCCTTCCTAAAGATTTAAGTGGACCAGGATGACGTTGGGGGTTCCTCTCAACATCATCCTGGTTCATTTTCCCGTCGGCGAGCGGGCCACTCAACCAAATCGCCGATGGGAAAGTTCAGGCCATCACCTCTGTTTCTAGGGAGAATTGGAAGGTTGTGGCCAGTACTCCACAATTTCCACCCTTACTTCCCTCAGTGTTATCAGATGCTTCCCGTCCATTTCTGGTGACTTATCAACTTGAAGCACTGCCAGAATCCTAGTACCTCCGCTTTGTTAATTTTTAGCCCTTCTGGTATCTCAACTACCTCTTCTTTCATAGAAACATAGAAAATAGGAGCAGGAGTAAGCCATTCGGCCCTTCGAGCCTGCTCCATCATTCATTATGATCATGGCTAATCATCCAACTCAATAGCCTGCTCCCGGCTTTCTCCCCATATCCATTGATCCCTTTTGCCCCAAGAGCTATATCTATCTAACTCCTTCTTGAAAACATACAATGTTTTGGCCTCAACTACTTTCTGTGGTAACAAATATCACAGGCTCACCACTCTCTGGGTGAAGAAATTTCTCCTCATCTCAGTCCTAAATGGTCTACCCCATATCCTCAGACTGTGACCCCGGGTTCTGGACTCCACCACCATCAGGAACATCCTTCTTGCATCTACCCTGTCTAGTCCTGTTAGAATTTTATAGGTTTCTATGAGATCCCCCCTCATTCTTCTGAACTCCAGCGAATATAATCCTAACCAACCAATCTCTCCTAATATGTCAGTCCTGCCATCCCAGGAATCAGTCTGGTAAATCTTTGCTGCACTCTCTCTATAGCAAGAACATCCTTCCTCAGATAAGGAAACCAAAACTGCACACAATATTCCAGGTGTGGTCTCACCAAGGCCCTGTATAATTGCAGCAAGACATCCCTGCTCCTGTACTTGAATCCTCTCACTATGAAAGCCAACATACCATTTGCCTTCTTTACCGCCTGCTGCACCTGCATGCTTACCTTCAGCGACTGGTGTACGAGGACACCCAGGTCTCATTGCACATTCCCTTCTCTCAATTTATAACCATTCAGGTAATAATCTGCCTTCCTGTTTTTGCTACCAAAGTGGATAACCTCACATTTATCCACGTTATCCTGCATTGGCCATGAATTTGCCCCCTCACTCAGCTTGTCCAAATCACACTGAAGCATCTCTGCATCCTCCTCACAGCTCACCCTCCCACCCAGCTTTGTGTCATCTGCAAATTTGGAGATATTACATTTAGTTCCCTCATCTAAATCATTAATATATATTGTGAACAGCTGGGGTCCCCGCACCGATCCCTGCAGTACCCCACTAGTCACTGCCTACTATTCGGAAAAGGACCCGTTTATTCCTACTCTTTGTTTTCTGTCTGCCAACCAGCTTTCTATCCATCTCAATACACTACCCCCAAATCCCATGTGCTTTAATTTTACATTTATAATTTTACACTAATTTTAATTATGGCTATTGCAGTATCCTCTTCCCTAGTAGAGACAGATGTAAAGTACTTATTTAGCGCCTCTGCCATGCTCCCTGTCTCCATCCAAAGGTCTCTTTTTTGGTCCCTTATCAGACCCACCCCTCTTCTTACTACCTTTTTATTATTTTATACGCTGATAAAAGACTTTTGGATTCCCCTTCACATTAACTGCCAGTTTCTTCTCATACTTTCTCTTTGCCCCTCTATTTCTTTTACAATTTCCTCTTTGAACTTTCTGAATTCAACCTGGTTCTCACTTGTATTAACAAACTGACAACTCATACGTCCCCTTTTTCACCATCATCTTACTCTATCTCTTGTGCGACCCAGGGAGCTCTGACTTTGGTTGCCCAATTTTTTCCCCTTGTGGGAATCCACCTTAACGGTACCTGAACCAGCTCCTCTTTAAAAGCAGCCCATTGTTCATTACAGTTTTGCCTGCAAATCTTTGATTCTAATTTACATGCGACAGATCTGTTCTCAACCCGCTGAAGTTGGCACTCCTCCAGTTAAGTATTTTTACTCTAAATTGTCCTTTGGTGTTTTCCATAGCTAACCTAAATCTTCTGAATCAAACAGTGCAGCTGCAGTCAGTAGTCAGCAGTCCAACTGCCCTGGATTTTGAACTCCTACCAAAACACAGTCCTTTTGAAATAAATGGCTTCAAAATTCGCTAGCAGCCAAAAACGACTTACCAATGACCTCCCACAATAAAAGCGGAGACTCCTTTAAATAGCTCTGGTTCAGCCAGCTTCCTGACTGTTGTAATCAGGCCTATGAAAGTTTACCAGGCAGTAATTTTGTAATTGGGTCCTAATTACTGCTATTAATACATGTTTATGAGACAAACGTTCATTTCAGGCAATTGCCAGTGGCGTTATTGATGTCTTTATAAATATGGTAGTTTCTACTTTTTATTTTTTCACGCAAAGCCAGCATTTATTGCCCATCCCTAACTGCCCTTGAGAAGGTGCTGGTGAGCTGCCTTCGTGAACTGCTGCAATCCATGTGTTGTAAGAACACCCAAAGTGCTATTAGGGAGGAAGTTCCAGGATTTTGATCCAGCAACAGTGAAGGAATGCAATGTAGTTCCAAGTCAGAATGGTGTGTAACTTGGAGGGGAACTGGCAGATGGTGGTGTACCTTTGCATCTGCTGCCCTTGTCCTTCTAGGTGATAGATGTTCTGAGATGGGTCCTTCTACCTTGGACTCTAGGCATGGGACGTGGTTCTCAGACAGACTGTAGACATACTCTGGTATTTGCGTAATGTTTGTTCATTAGTACTACCTCTAAACAAGTTACAGAGTAGGCATGTTTCCCTAGGCATGATTCCAACCTCTCTCTCTCTCAAGAGTCTAACACATGACTGATTGATGTCAGTCATACATCATCATCTGTCATACATTAGCATATCTCATCTGTTAACCCTTTACATTACGTCTCCCCCCGCCCCCCCACCTTTTAACCTACCTTTTAACAACATGGAATTATGGGCAGAGCTGTCCTAGATTTTCACAAAGTGCAGTAGCAGGTGGGAAAAAGGATGTCTTACCTGCTGGCTGCAAGGGTGGGTTTTCATGCCATGTTGCCCCCTTCCTGGCACATCCCATCTCATTGGTAATGCATTCCTGGGAACCACGCTGGATCGCTAGCAGGATGGCCTCTAATTCGTCTATGCTGCTGTCACCTTGGGTCTTCAGTAATCTGGGCACCATATTTAAAGGGCATGCAGAGTTAGCACTCTCTAGGGATTGGACACTACTGCAAAGTCATGGCTGGCAAAGGGAGGAGACATGCTGCCCCCAAATTTAGCGATGTCTTCCTTCGATGCCTACCAGACACAGTGGAAGTCCTCTACTCCCTCTCTGGGTGAAGACTAGCAAGCAAGGTAACAAATCCAGAACAGGAAGTGGTGGCAGCGGTGGTCAGTGCCAATGCCCTGCAAAAGATGACAGCTATCCAGTGCCAAAAGAGATGAATGATTTCTGTTCCACCAGGGTAAGTCACTCTTCTCATCACTCTCAACTCACATGCCCCCTCAGACATCCACAAGGATCTCACTTACTGCCAGTTCAGGGGACATCACCATTCAGTCCCTCATACACACCTTCATCTGTCCTGTGGATTGTGTCCTCATCCTATCTACGGCACACTCACCATCTACACATGCCAGGCATCCTTTTCATCTGGTCTGGCAGGTGTCCTGCTTACAATCTCTCCATCTGTTTTCATGCAGGACAAGCTGGCACACAACAAAAGGGGCAGGTCGCAGACTGGTGGAGGAATGCCTGACGTCAAGGTCCTCATAGACTTTGAAAATAGAGTCATCCAGCTGGCCGGTGATGATCTGGACCATTCCTGTGCTGATGCTGAGGTTGGTGGTGCTCAACCAAGTGAGGATCCAGCAGTGCAACACCTATCAGACAACCATGCCATGAGTGAGTTCTCTTGTTCCGCAGTCTCCTGCCATGCTCTAATTATCTTTCTTTGCTTTTGCAGACACATCTGGGAAACAGCCAAAGTTTCCATGAGCCAGGTCCTCGACTCCAGCCCTGAAGAAACCTCGGAAGAATAATCTGATGACACCGTAATTGATGACTCATCACAGCGCTCACCCACACCCTGCACCAGTGCAGAAACACACACCTTGGTGGGACCTAGCTCCAGGGTAGTTGCAGGGTCACAATCTGGTGAACACATCACACTGTCTGATTCACAGCAGGCGGTAGCAGGGACTTCCCAGATTTCTGGCACTCGGAGGACTGATGAAGGCCGGAAATCTGCTGAGTCCAAGTCAGTTGAGGAGCCTCTTGACTCAGCCGTACCTCAGTGGCTGGAGCTGCAAAGGCAAGCTCGGAAACATCAGGGATATCCGCTGCACTCCTCAGATTACAAGGCATGATGGAGAAGTCCGTCCACCTTCAGTCTGAGGTGATAGCGTCGGCATGCCAACACACTGAGGTCAACACTGGTAGGATGACGGCGGCCATGGAGTCCTTGGTCCAGGACATTGGTCCTGCACTGTTGCGCAGGCTCAATTCCATCGCTGACACCATAGTTGGCCTACAACAGTCTCAATGCGAGGGGGGTGTGGGGCAGCTCAATCTCACTCCAGCTTTCCCTTCCCCTTAATCTCTCACACTACCCTCAACCCTTAGGAAAGACATCCTGGAGACATGAGGATTTTCTTCTGCGTCCGGTAGAACATCATCATCTGCAGAATAAGACAACACTTTAGCAGCACAGCTGTCGGCATTGCTAGGAAGCAGAGTGTAGCTTTTGGTGGAATTATCCCAAATTTGCACTAAGTGCAGTAGCAGGCAGAAAAAAGAATGTTTTACCCGACAGCCGCAACGGTGGCTTTTCATGCATTATTGTCCCAATCCCACCTCATTAATCATGCATTCCTTGGTTTCGATGGTGGACGTCACCGCTGCTTTCTCACGCCGAGTGCCATATTTAAAGTGCAGCTGCAAGCACACCTCTCAGTGCTTCCAGCCCAGGCCTGTTGCACAGAAGACATGGCCCCCCAAAGGTAAGAAGAGTTCAGCCCCCCGATTCAGTGATGCATCCCTGGAATGCCTTTTGGGTGCCGTGGAGGCCCACCGAATGTTCTCTACCTCCGCTCTAGCCACAGGAAGTCCAGCAATCTTGGTAGGCAATGGCAGTGGTGATCAGTGCCAATGTGCCAATGTTGCACAAAAGAGGTTCGCCATCCAATGTAGAAAGAGGATCAATGCTCTCATTTGTGTCAGCAGGGTAAGGCAGCCATTTCAACACTCTAAACTTATACACTCAAGCCCATCACACATTCATTGCCAGCTCAAGACTCACTCTCTCACACAATCTCCATTTGTCCTTGTCTTCTCTGAGGACTTACCTTCTCATCCCTCATCACCTTGAGGCTACTTGCGTAGATCAACATGTGCCCCCACACACCCTCTGGGATACCCCCCTTCCCCAGTACAGTCCTCACACTGCAGCCTCTTCCGTTGCTTGAGGGCACTTCTCCTCCTTCTCCAAGTAAGCTCTTGCCCTGCAGCCATTGAAAAGCCACCCTTGCCTCATGGCTGGCCTGGTAGGTAGAGACCTGCCCATAAGCCCCCCCTAAAAGTGATGTGGCGCTGCCTGCGAAGCCTGGTGCTGATGGCTGCGAGTGCTGCCTGAAACAAGGTAGGTAAACTTTGAAGTCCCGAGCAAAGTGCAAGTCACCAGGTGTACATCGCTTATGCACAGCTGTGAAACATGTTGGCGTCTGATGACGGGGGAATGATTCTGGCAAGCTGAGCTTATACTGACATGTAGATGTATTACAATGAGGTTCCCGACATCCGACGGCATTTCACAAAGTAGTGAGCCCGATTTTTGCTCACCATATTGTGTGCACTCATGCTGCCAAACATGCCTGCTACCAACTTGCATGGAAAATTCCCACCCTTTCGGGATGACCGAACTGCAAGGACAATGAAGATTTTTCAATGAAAGACTGATCCAAAGTAAAAGACTTAAGAGAATCAACCTTTGGACCCTTTGGGACCAGAAGAGAGGAACTCAGGGCCCTCTAAGGAACTTGTTGCTCCCTCGAAGGACTCTTAGAAGAAGCTGCAGGAGACCAATGATTTTCAACTCCAGGGAAGACTGTCACAGCTATATCATCAACTACTGTATCAAACACTGAAAAAGTATCGAAGATCTGAGATTTCAATTAATTTAGCCAATGAAGGAAGAAAATGACCAACTTCCTGCAAGAATGTCAGGAAAAGAAGAGATGAATTCCCAAGACATTTTGGGAGGACCATCTACTTTCTGTAGGCAATGGTAAGAGAGCCACACCTCTCTCTGTGTGAGGTTGTTCCACTACGGGCAATGGGAAGAATTGCTGAGGATATGGAAACAAGACAGCCTCATCTTCTCTAATAAGATGAATTTCCTGTAAATAATCAAGTCTGGGACAAGGTTGCTATACAGGATTCTGCAGCTTGAGAAGTGCTAAAGATTCTACCTCAGCTCCTGCGCTGACCTCCAGCTCTGGAAGGAAGAAGACTTTCAGCTGGGACTGAAGTATGGCTTTCACCCCTGGAAGGTACCAGCTCTTGAGCAGTATGATCCTCTATAGACTCTGATCTGGACTCAGGCAAAGGATCCCTTGTGGAAGATTCTTCATGAAAAACAGGAGATTAAGTAGGCAATGCATTGGTAGATTCAATGGAACTAATACCTGAATAGTCGTTTTGTAGTATAGAACTTGAGTATCTCTGAATAAAGAGACATATCAAAACATTTTGTCTTGCACTCATCAGGACATTCACAAGAATACCAAATACAAAAGGAACACCCACAACCATCTTCCTTTGTGCTAGATATGACTTCAACCAGTGAAGAGTTTTCCCTGATTCCCATTGACTTCAATTTTGTTAGGGCTCCTTCATGCCACACTCGATTAAATGCTGCCTTGATGTCAAGAGCAGTCACTCTCATCTCACCTCACCTTTGATAGTGGATATGTTTGTTGGATAAACTCAGTTTGTTGAACTGAGAGGATACACTTATCAGCAAAAGCTGAACAGGCTGGGGTTCTTTTCTCTAGAAAAGAGAAGGTTGAGGGGGTGATTTAATAGAGGTCTTTAAAATTATGAAGGACCTTGATAGAGTAGACGTAGAGAAAATGTTTCCACTTGTGGAAAACTAGAACCATGAATATAAGATAGTCACCAATAAATCCAGTCACCAATAAATCCAATAGAGAATTGAAGAGAAACCTTTTCATTCAAAGGATGGTAGGAATGTGGAACATGCTACCACAATGAGTAGTGTCAATGCATTCAAGGGGAAGCTGGATAAGCACATAAGGGAGAAAGGAATAGAAAGGTGTACTAATTGGGTAAGATGAACAAGGATGGAGGAGACTTGTGTGGACCATAGGTGCCAGCATAGTTGGGCTAAATGGCCTATTTCTGTAACTAATTCTATGTAATATCTTCTAATCTATGAATCTCAGTTGTGTTCAGCAGTGGATGTCTTCTCTTTCTAATGGCTGCTGGGATCTAGAATCAAATACTTTTTCAATAGCTTGGTGCAGTTGCAGAATCTTCTTTAAAGCACAAAATTGAAACTAATTACAAGATAGGCTAAAAGGAAGTCTAGTATTGGAAACTGATAACACCACACTGGCTCACTAGTTAAGGCATGCTATTGGAGAAAGGCAAATAGAACTTTACTCTAGATGTAATCCACACACTAGCTAGCCTGGGAGCTTTCACTTTTGACCATGGATTCCAAAGTAGAAAAGTGTTTCGTTCACCATTTTGAATACCTAATGCAAAAGCATCTGCAATAAGTAAGCAGGTCTTCAAAGTTTATAGAGATTGAAAGCTTGCTGTATGAGATCAGTAACAAATATATAATGGGTTTCCTCTGTTGATTATGAACAAAGGTATTAATCCATCAAAAATGATCATGGTAGAAATTGCATGGCACCCGGTTCAGAGCACGGCCCTATTATTATACACGTTGTACATGACTAATATATCGTTAGTGGCAGGACCATAGAAAATTGGGTCTCTGGCCTCATTTGTTGATGACTGGAGAGCCATAGGTATCAGTCACAGACAAAGAGACAGCTTGTAACACAGCTGCTCCTCCAGGCTTCACAATAGGGTAAGAAAAATAAAAATTAGAACACATTTTTCCAGTGGCATCTTACATGTACAAGGATCATTGGTTTGGCAGCCAAATGCTTGAGAACACTGACTGCAGCAAGAAAAGAATAATACATAGAATCATAAAATAATGCAGCAATTAAGGAAGCTATTCAGCCCATCATGCCTATGCCAGTCCTTTGAAAGAGCTATCCAATTAAGCCCATTCCCCTAGTCTTTCCCTATAGCCCTGCAATTTTTTCCACTTCAAATATTTATTTTGAAAGTTGTTATTGAATGTCCTTTCAGGCAGTGCATTCCAAATCACAACCACTCAGTGTTAAATTTGTTTTCTCCTATGCTGCCTCTGTTTTGTTGTCAATCACCTTAAATCTGTGTCCTTTGTTTACTGACCCTTCAACCATGGTGACAGTTTCTCCTTATTCATTCAATCAAATTTCCTCTTAAACTCATCTGCTCTGAGGAGAACAACCCCAGCTTCTCCTCTGTGCAGGTAACTGAAATCTTTTATCTCTTATACCATTGGAATATATCACCCCTGCATTCTCTCTAAGGTCTTGATAGTTTTCATAAGTGCGGGGCCGGTATACTCCATCTGGGGCTTAACTAATACTTTATGTAGGTTTAGCACA
Organism: Carcharodon carcharias; assembly: GCF_017639515.1. Classification (NCBI taxonomy): domain Eukaryota; kingdom Metazoa; phylum Chordata; class Chondrichthyes; order Lamniformes; family Lamnidae; genus Carcharodon; species Carcharodon carcharias. The sequence continues at coordinate 19,595,060 of NC_054486.1, read as the reverse complement.
ACTTCCCTGTCTTTGTACAATATGCCTATGTTTATAAAGCCAGGGATCCCGTATGCCTTTTCAACAGCCTTCTCAACATGTCCTGAACTTTCAAAGACTTGCATATGTCCGTATCCAAGCCTCTCTATTGCTGCTCCTCCTTTGAAGTTGCACCATTTCATTTATATGGCCTCCCTTCATTTTTCCCACTAAAATGAATCACTTCATAATTACTTGCATTAAATTTTATCTGCTATGTGTCCACCCATTTCACATATTTCAACCAGACAGTTTGAAAAACAAGAGCTTCATAAACTGCCGCAATACGCTAGGAATTATGAATTGAGTAAGCCAATACAAATAGGTGATGCCTCTGGTTTCAAGCAAAATATTTCTTTTCACCGTATGGAGTTATTATGACATGACTAATACTCACAAAAGACTAATTACATAAAGGTAGCCAAAGAGCCACACCAGTTACCATGCCCTATAGGGCACTTAAAAATGAAGATTGATACTATAGTTTTACAGCTTTTTGGCATAATCAATTTCTTAAACAAATTTTAGGTTTTTATGATATTAAATAGAAACAGCTGAGAGAGTGGCTGTGAAAATCCACAATGATGGAAGCTTCTTGGAAACTCTCCCTTCTCGTAGTCACTCCACAGCCAAGCGTTTATTCTCTTTAGATAGATTTTAAAGGCATGGTGGACGACTGTATAATGAAAGTATTGTAGCCACTACCCTTGATGACAGGAAGGATCAAATTGCTGTGGGCAGGAACAACAGTATAGTTATGCAGAGATATCCCTTCCTGTGATATCTGGCCCAAGTTTAATGAGTGGAGCCCAAATGGTCACATGGATTATTTCTATAACACTGCACACTTTAGAGGTTTTCCAGCTGCTACAAGATCCTCCTCATTTGTCCACCAATGCTCAGCTTGCGCTCCGCCAAGACCACTCGGCTCCAAAACTTATTATAAACATGGTCCAAACATGGACAAAAGATTTCCAGAGGTGAGGTGAAAGTGACTGCCCTTGGCATCAAGCCAGCATTTGACCAAGTGTGGCATCAAGGAGCCCTCACAAAATTGAACTCAATGGGAATCGGTGGGAAACCTCGCCACTAGTTGGAAGCATTCCTGTCACTAAGGAAGATAGTTGCGGTTATTGGAGGCCAATTATCTCAGCCTCAGCACATTACAGCAGGAATTCGCCGGGGTAGGGTTCTAGGCACAACCATTTTCAGTAGCTTCATAAATGGCCTTCCCTCCATCATAAGGTGAGAAGTGGGGATGTTCGTTGATGGTTGCACAGTGTTCAGCACCATTCACGATCCCTAAGATAAAGAAGCAGCGTATTTTTGCAAGTAACAAGACCTGGATAACATTCAGGCTTTAGTGGAACAAATGTCAAGCAACAGTCGCACCACACAATTGCAAGGTAATGATCATCTCCAACAAAAGAAAATTTAATGATCTCTCCTTGACTTCAATGGCATTACCATCATTGATTCCACCTTCAATATTCTTGGGGTCGCTATTGTTGCGACTGGTCCCCGGGCAAGTTTCCCCCAATTTGTTATGATCCCAGATGAGGTACCTCAAATTGTTATGCTCCTGGGTGAGGAGGGATGAACTGGCTCCCATTCTTTATTCAACCCTCTCTCTTGGGGAGGTCGCAACGAGTTTATTTAAAAAGGATCCCTTCTGTTTGGATACCTTTTCCTAGTCCAAATGTATTTATGTTTTAAAAGGAGCCAATTTAACCAGGCTTTCTTGAGTCAAAGAAAGAGTGAGTTTATTAGTTACCAAAAGGTGAGAAAAAAAAGGAATATAAATGCAACACACATACACATAGATTAGAAATGAGAAATTGAGTCCAAAAATAAAAGTTAAAAAAATATACAGGTCACTCCTTTGGCTTGTCCGTGAGGAGTAGATGGTGAAACTTTGCGGCCGTTAAGTTGGGGTGATTCTGGTAGTGCTGGCTTTGACAGTTGAGCAGTTGATTTGGAGGTTCTTGGTTCTGTAGGTTAGCTGAAAGGAGTTGTCCTGTTTTCTTTTCGATTGTGGCTTTGCTGACTTGCGACTTGCTTCCAGCAACCAGAGAGAGAGTTTTTTTTACCTACATGCACAGGGATGCCCAGTTGGTGTTCTTCAGCTATGATATTTACAGCACACACATACCAAAAACAGAATACCAGACTGGCACACAGAACTTGGGTTGCAGCTGGCTTTTTTAAACCTCTTTCCTTGTGTATTCCTGGAAGGGAAAAAAAAACAAAGTTGTCTTTTGCCCAGATATGTTTTCTTTTCAACTCAGTTCATGTTCACAGTCTGGGATATAACTGAATAGGAGAAGGTTTCAGCCGAGATGGTAATCATTTTCCATTATCTCCACAGTCACAGGAGATTACAGTTCACTTTGCATTGTATCTTTTCATTTAAAGTGCCTATGTCTGAAGTAGGCTATGTCACACATTTTAGGTGCGGCATTCTGTTCTCTCTGAACTAGTTAGTCAAATAATCCACATAGGAATTTTCCAGCAAGTGATTACCTTACAGTCTCAAACAGCTTTTGCTTGTGTGTCCTTATTGAAAAAACGCATGTTTTACTTAAAAGTTCAATATGTCCATAAGCAATTTGGGGCTATGATCCATGGTCATGACACTACTGACCAGAAACTTAACTGTACCAGCCATGGCTGCAGGAACAGGTCAGAGGCTGGAAATTCTGTGGCAAACAACTCACTTGCTGACTCCCTGGGGCATAAGTTAGGAGTGTGATGGAAATTCCCCCATTTGCCTGGATGTGTGCATCTCCAACAACACTCAAGTAGCTCAATACAATCCAGGACAAAGCAGCCTGCTTGATTAGGACCCCATCCACCACCTTAAACATTTACTCCTATCACACCTGCACACAAGGACTGCAATCTGTATCATGTACAAGATGTGTTGCAGCAACTCGGGGATGCTCCTTCAGCAGCACTTTCCAAACTTACAACCTCCACCACCTAGGTGAACAAGGGCAGCAGGTGCATGGGAACACCAACATCTGCAAGTTCCCCTCCAAGCCACACACCACCCTGACTTGGAAGTATATCACCATTCCCTCATTGCCCCTGGGTTCCTAACAACACTGTGCATGTACCTACACCTAAAGGACTGCAATAGTTGAAGAAGACAGCTCACCACCACCTCCTCAATAACATTTATGGATGGAAAAATGTTGGATTTGCTAGCACCACCCGCATCTGATGAACACAAAAAGAGTCAGCTAAAGTTGAAGATCATGGAATTGATGGCAAATTATTGATCTGGCTAGGGAATTGGCTGAGTAATAGGACACCTAGATTGTGAATAATGCATAGGTACTGTAACAGGCAGAATGTGACTAGTGTTATCCTGCAAGAATCTTTGTTGGGATCTCAAATATCATTATATTTATTAACAACTTAGTTGATAGAATAGAGAGCCACATTTTCAATTTTGCCAATAAGACAAAGATAGGCAGTATTGTAAGCAATGCAGATGGAAATATACAGTTAAAAAGAGATATTAATGGATTAAGTGACTGGGTAAAATTGTGGCAAATGGATTTCAATGTAGGCAAATACAAGATCATCCACTTTGGACCTAAAATGGACAGATTAGTGTACTTCCTGGATAATGAAAATCCAGAAGCAGTCTAGGTTCAAAGAGACTTAAGAGTTCCATGTACATAGATCATTAAAATGAAATGGACATGTACAAAGAAATAATCAGAGGATAATGGAATGCTGGCCTTTATACTAGAAGGCCAGAATATAGCTACAGCTATTCAAAGCTTTGACTAGACCACACCTGAAATACTGCAAGCAGTTCTGAGGATACACCTTAGGAAGGATATATTGTCTTTGAAGGATGTACAATGTAGATTTACTAGAGTAATACTAGACTCCAAAGGTTAAATTACATGAAGAGATTACACAAACTGTGGTTGTGTTCCCTGAAGTGTAGCAGGTTAAGGGGTAATTTGATCAAAGGCTGGGATTTTCCTGCCTGCCGGTGTCAGGTGTGTTCAGCGGCATAAGCAGACAATATGATGAGAAGGCCAAAAATTGGTTTCACTACCTCATGAAACCAGTTTGTGATCGTCCGCTCCGCCGGCCGTATTCCTTGCCATCGGACATCAGGAACTTCATTGTAATATATCAGCATATCATTATAAGGCCAGCCTGCCGGACTCATCCTCCACCGCTGGGTCGTTCACTCGTGTCAGCTGGAAAACATGCCGACGCGTTTCACAACAGCATATATAAGGTGTGCATTGGCAGGCTCAGGACTTCAAGATTTGTTTGCCTACTTTGCTTCGGTCAGCACTCAAAGTCATCAGCACCAGGCTTCACAGACAGCACCACATCACTTTTAGGGGGGCTCACGAGTAGGTCTCTACCTACTAGGTCAACCATATGTGGGTGGCTTTTCAACGGCTGCAGGGAAACGTCTTGCTTGGGGAAGGGGAAGAAGTGGCCTCAGGCAAGGGAAGAAGCTGCAGGGTGAGGGCTGTACTGGGGAAGAGGGTATTCCAGGGTGTTGATCTGTGCAAGTGGCCTCAAGATGGTGAGTGCTGAGGAGGCAGTCTCCAGAGGAGATGAGGCCAGATGATCATGTGAGGCTGTGTGTGTGAGAATGGGTGGTGATGTCCCTTGAGCTGGCAGTGAGTGAGATGCCAATGAATGTGTGATAGGTTTGAGTGTGAGTTTAGAGTGATGAGATGGTTGCCATACCCTGGCTGCATGGATGAGATCATTCATCCTCTATCTGTATTGGATGGCCAATCTCTTTTGTGCAACACTGGCACTGATCACCACTGCCATCGCCTACCAAGCTGGAGTGATAATGTAGCTGCCCCTCCTATGGCCAGAGCGGGGATAGAGGACATCACAGCAGGCAAAAGGTGCTTGAGGACTGCAGTCTTCTTGCCTTTCAAGGCCATGTCTTCCTTGCTGCGGTCCTGGGCTGGAAGCCTTGAGCACAGCTGTATTTTAAATGTGGTGCCTGGCGTGATGAAGCGGCGAGGGGATGATGTGGCAGGTGAATTGGAGCCAGCCTGCCATCGAAACAGCGTGTATCCCAGAAGTGCATAATTAATGTGGTGGGTTTGGGACAATACAGCTTGAAAAGCTGCCTTTGCGGCCATGGGGTAAAACTGCACTTAGCGCAAATCTGAGACGATTCTGCCCTAAGTCTTCAAGATATTAAAGGGAACAGGCATGGTTAAATTGAGAGAAACAATTTCCGCCGGTTGAGGAGTCTAGGACTGAGGGGAAAAATTTTGAAAATTACAGCCAAGATATCCAGGAGTGAAGTTAAGAAACAGTTCTATATGCAAAGAGTGGTAGAAGTTTGGAACTCTCTTCCACATGTGGCAGTTAGTGTTAGATCACTTGTTAAGTTGAAATCTGAGACTGATAGATTTTTGTTAACCAAAGGCATGAAGGTAATAGGGTAAAGGTGAGTATATAGAGGTAGGTCCCAGATCCAAAAAGGACATTAACATGATCAAGGGACTAAATGGCCTACTCCTGCTCTATATTTCTAACCACAAATCACCTTGTCCAAACAATAATTTATCCAACTCCACATTTAGCATTTATTTGCCATAAGAGAGATATCTCATTGCTGTCTGTAGAACCTTGTTGTTTACAAATTAGCTGTCAAATTTCCCATATGGCAACAGTGACTGTAAAGCACTTTGGGCATCCATAGGCTTTGGAAGGTACTATCTGAAAGGACGTTCATTATTTCTTTCTTAGGAGGGGTATAATTCCCACAACAAAAAATAATCCTGCAGAAAATGGTTGAAAAAAAAAGTATATCCAGGTCTAAGCCTAATTTTGCTTTTATTTGTTCATGGGATGTGGGTGTTGCTGGTAAGGCCAGCATTTATTGCCCATCCCTAATTGCCCTTGAGAAGGTGGTGGTGAGTTGCCATCTTGAACCGCTGCAGTCCATGTGGTGTAGGTACCGCCCACAGTGCTGTTACAGAGGGATTTCCAGGATTTTGACCCAGCGACAGTGGAGAAGCAATGATATAATTCCAAGCCATGATGGTGTTGACTTAGGGTTAACTTGCATGCGGTTCCCATGCATCTGCTGCTTGTGTTCTTCTATGTGGTGGAGGTCGTGGGCTTGGGAAGTGCTACAGAACCTTGGCAAATTACTGCAATGCATCTTGTAGATGGAACACACTGCTGCCAGTGGTGGAAGTGGTAGAGTTAGTGAATGTTTAATATTTTGAATGGGGTGTCAGTCAAGCTGGCACTGTGTCCTGGGTGGTGTCAAGTTTCTTAAGTGTTGTTGGAGCTCCACTCATCCAGATATGTGGATCATCATATTCCCAGGTCTTCCATTGGACAGTGGCAGCTGGCTAAGCCACAGATGTTTGCCCACTTTAAGCATGCTTCACCCAAAAAATTCTGCTTGGCACAGCAACCCTTACGACATAGCAGTACTGTGTGAGAAGAGATGATGGAGTAGTGGTAATGTCACTGACCTAGTAATCCAGAGACCCAGACTAATGTTCTGGGCTAAAAACAAAAAACTGCGGATGCTGGAAATCTAAAACAAAAACAGAATTACCTGGAAAAACTCAGCAGCATCGGCAGAGAAGAAAAGAGTTGATGTTTTGAGTCCTCATGACCCTTCAACAGAACTGAGTGAATAATATTCACCCTAATATTCACTCAGTTCTGTTGAAGGGTCATGAGGACTCGAAACGTCAACTCTTTTCTTCTCCGCCGATGCTGCCAGACCTGCTGAGTTTTTCCAGGTAATTCTGTTTTTGTAATGTTCTGGGCCATGGGTTCAAATCCCACCATGGCAACTGGTGGAATTCAAATTCAGTTCATAAAATCTACAATATAAAGTTAGTCTCAGCAGTAATGACCATGAAACTATCACTGATTGTTGTAAAAATCCATCTAGTGCATTAATCTACCATCATTACCTGGTCTGGACTCCAGATGTGGTTGACTCTTAAATCTCTGGAATGGCCTAGCAAACCACCCAGTACAAGGGCAATTAAGGATAGGCAACAAATGCTTGCCTTGCCAGCAAGACCCACATCAAAGGAAAGAAAAAATAAATTATCCCCTGGCAATGGGAAGGTGGAGAGCAATTGCAAAGCTCTAGCATAAAACTGTAAAGGTATTTGAGTAAAATAATTTAGTTGAGACAGATTAAAAGGACACTGCCTTTTTAAACTATTCAGGAAGTCTTACAATTTGATTTGAGGAAGGATTTTTTTTTTGCTTATTTCCCAGCTATGTCATTGTGGGTGTTTCTACATGCTAACTACATAGAAACAGAAGGTATTCAAGGGTCTACGTAAAATATGTTTATGTACAATGGATTGGCAGATGGAAAAATGAACTATGAATTTGGAATAAGGTGTCATGTCAGGACTAACAGGATTTAGTTCCAACAATAATAGAAGTTAATAAGTTTTGGTCTGTCTCCTGTACTAACTCTGTACTCAGATTTCTTATGTTGTGTATTAATTTCAATGTACCAGATGCTAACCATTCCCCAACTCCTAAACCTCCTCCAGAAAACAGGTTTAGCAAATGCTAATACATCGACCCAGTGTGGACTTTATTTTTGCTTGAGTGCTTGTTAAGCAGCAATTAATGGGAAATGGGCAAACTTCAGATTTGATTTACATGTGTCGCTTTCATACCAGGCAAAGGCGCAGAAGTGAGCTAGCAGAGTTTGAGGTGTAAACACAGCTGATGATAATCGGTGCACAAGCCAGAAGCATTGCTGCTTCTTCAAATATAGCAACAACTTATCCCTGAATGGCCTCCCAGTCTACAATCTCTGGCATGCCACCCTCTTAGTGAGTGAGGGGATTCACTTACGGCGTGTGCTACCTTCAATCCTCTCTTGGGGCTCTCAGTTGGACGTTGTTTTATTCTGCAAAGCAAAAAATAGTAGTCATTGTATGAGATGGAATTTTACAGAGGTAAAGTAAGGTTGCACACACATTGCTTGGCCAAGCAGAATAGAAAAAAGTCAAATACTTTGCTAGCAGCGGTTAGAAAAGCAGAGAACTATTTTAAGATTTCCTGTTCTTTGCATGCATAAGGATGTTAGTGAACAATCAGCTGCTACTTTGTATGCCTGACTGTTGTACTTCTAACATATCTTTATATCCTCTCTTTTTGTGAATGAATTTGAATTAACGTTATCCTTTTGAGAAATTAGTCCAACATATCAACTGCAACCTGTTTGGATATCCATTTGTGACAATGCAAGATAATTAATAGCTCTGGCTTATATGTAGCAATAGCGTGTTAGCTGTAGTTCAGTGGTAGCACTGTTGTCTCTGAATCAGAAGATCATGGGCTTAAATCCCGCTCCAGAGATGTCAGTAATTAAGTCAGGTGGATACTTCAGTGCAGCATTAAGCCCTTTCTTGCACTGTCGCAAAGGTGACATCTTTTAGATGAAATGTTAAAATGAGTCTGCCCTTTCAGGTGCATGTTAAAGATCCTATATGGGCACTATTTGAAGAAGAACAGAAGCATTCTCCCAGTGTCCTGCCCAATATTTATCCCTCAATCCTCTATCACAAATGGATATCATTAGCACAGATTACCCCGCCATGTATCACATTGCTGTTTGTGGGACCTAGCTACGTGCTAATTGGTTGCTACAGGCAGAGTTTTGAGTTTGCGTTGGGACGCTGACGTCAGGGCCAAACGGTGGGATGGTAATCCTGCACTATATGTGGAACAGTTGTCCAGCAGCGATTTTCCCCAAACTGGCCAATTAGTGGCCAGAGGGCCAGCTCATTGTCCAATTAAGCATGGCAGGCTGGAGGTTCTCCAGCTTAGAAGAAACAACAGCCTGTTTTTTTTAGGTAAGAGGGGTAAGTCTTCATCTTGAGGTGCCTTCCCTCCAACTTTCAAGCTGTTTAGTTAAAAAATGTCCTCAGCAGCTGGGTCATTATTGTGTTGGGAAGCTGTGGGCAGGCAGGTGGGGAAAGTCTAAAAGTCTACTTGGAGCAGCTGGCCTAGTCTCTGAAGCATCATGGGGCCTGGAGGCCAACTGAATGCCAATCAACATCCAACTCTAGGGGCTGAATTTTATCCGAAGGGTGGAGGTCATGGCAGCAGCAGCAAAAGTGGGTGCTATTTCTGTTTGTTCATTAAGCAGTTGGCCATGTGTGATCTCGTGGTGGTTGACCAATGAAGGAATTGGGGTACCGGGGCCACCCAATCCCTGCCCAAAGCAGGAACTCAGGTGGTGCCGTGGCAGGTGCTGGCGCCATATTTAAAGGGCTGCTAGCCTTGCCCCATTGCAGCCTGAACAAATTACCCCACCCTGCAGCGGCTGCCTTGAGTTATCTGCTTCTGCAGCCACTCCCTTCACTGAAGACTCAACCCAACCGAGGAGCTTACTGGAGAGCTACAGCAAAAATGGCAGAAGGAAGACCCCGGTTCAGCAATGCCTCCCTGAAGATTTTCCTCCAGGTTGCAAGGGAAGGTCCTCCTCCTCAGGGATGGGAGGAGGAGAAGGCGCTGCTCAACCAAGCAAGACTGGATAGAGATCACAGAGGAGGTCAGCAGCGCTGGGGTCACTCCCCAAACATGGATCCAGTCCTGCAAGTGTGCCAATTACCTCATTTGGTTTGCCAAGTTCAGTACTCCATACCTCTTTTCCCTCAGATGCTTGCATGTGGTAACACAAAAGGGTACCCTTGGTGCAAAGGGAGTGACCACCCAGTCGCTGACAAGGGGGTCAAGCAGCAGCATATCTTGTCAGAGACAGGGCTGCACCTACATGAGAGACATCCATCTATCTTTGCTAACACATACAATGTCTCTTGAGGGTGGCCACACGCAGGGGGCATTCATGTATCCCTATCATGGGCTACTGGGATCCCAGCAACATAGGTTTTGTGTTTGTCTCCACTGGGGAAACAAACAGTTGTTATGAACTCCGTAGAGACTGATAACCTTTAAAAACGAAATTTGAACTTCCAGTGAGTAGGTGAAAAGATGACATGACAAGATTTCACAGTTTAAGACTTACACTGTGACAAAAAAACACCATTGAGTAAACACTAGTTCAAAAAGCAATTTATACTTTAAACTACAAAACAGAATGATCCCCTTCTACTTTTAGCATAACTAAAAATCCCATTCCACTGTTACATATTACACTGTTCCTTGAGTTGACATTCAATTCTCCCAGATCCTGTCCAAAGTGATTCTTAGCTCTCACTCTGGTAAATTTTAACCCCAGAATGGTCTTTCACAGTGACGGTTTTTCCTGGAGATTCCCCCTCTAGCACAAGCTAGGTGAATCTTCTAGCCTCTTTTCAAATCCTTATGAATTTGGTCTCTCCAATCCAAGCATGAGCACCCACCCCGCATTCTCCCCTACATTTCTCAATCTTAGAACAGTGACTACACGTCAGAAGTACTTCATTAGCTGTAAGGCGCTTTTGGACACCCTGAGGTAATTAAGGTGCTTAACAGGTACAAGTTCTTACCTTTTATTCACTCATTCATGTGTGCTGTGCCCAAAGGCAGGTTCTTGGCTCATTGTCTGTTGACCTTAACCTGTCTTCTTGGCCGTTTTTGTCAGTGGTGGCTCACCATTGCCTTCCACTGTCAAGGGCAGGGTGAGGAGACAGATCCCAACTCTACCTCAGCCAGAACAATAATCAATCTTGTGTTGTTGGCTTTATCCTGAACTACAGGCTAGCCATCTAGCTAATTGAGTTTCTTTACCTTCTTGATAATTTAAATGTTCTTCATTGCTTGCCTTAGCACTTTTCTTCACATCATATGCTGCTTCCATGCACTCTGCCAGGTGCAAAAGGTGACAAATACAACTTCCTCTCCAACACGTTATTACCACTTATCCCTGCCCATGGAGTTCCCCTGAGAATGACACAGGGAATTTTACTTTTCCCATCAAATGTATGCTATTGCATTATGGCCCCCGACAATGAAGCTTGCCTTTCTAGGCCTTGCCTTCTCCATTTGCACCCTGCTACACAACTGAGCTGGTGCAGTCCCGATTAGGAAGGATTACAGGGAATTCAGTAGGGTTAATGCAGGTACAAATAAAAGGAAAAAGAAAAACTAATGGACTCATTAGAAACCTAAAACTGAAACAGAAAATACTGAAAATAAAGAGCAGGTTCACCAATATCCATACAGATGATTGTTTCATGGATACACTTCCATGAGTGAAGCACAAAAAGATGAGCAAACCTCAGGATGAAAAAAAGAAAAGGGGCAGCAAAAGAGATCAGGTCATTGAAAATCAGTGAAAAGTTAATGAGTTTAACGGTGTGCTAAGTTCTGATTGGCTACAGTGTCACATATTAGTTATTACATATCCAACCTCCCCCAACAAAAAAGTACCCTGAGTAAAACTGTGCATTTCTGAGAGTAAATTAAACCCAGTAACTGACAGAACCCAACTGACCAGCTTTTAAAACAAACCTTTCTTATTGTAAACTGCTAAAATTGGAAAGATACCCTTATTCAACTCTAAAGACCAGTATGTGTGTGTTAAATGGTTTGGTCTAATCAGCTGTCACAAGACATGAAGGAAAATCAATACGTGACTACACGAAAGAAATTCATGAGCTGATGGAGGGATGATCAGAGCAAGACTGTAATTTTTATAGACATTCTGTAAAATTCAGATCTCCATCATTTCCATCAAGTCTTCCTGATTTATGCAGTTTTTCTCAAGTTACACAGAAAAATCTGCCACTACTTTATCCATTGCAACCCATGAGGTATTTAATATCAAATTTTGTGACTTGTCTCCTGGCCAATATATATCTATCAATCAACATCATTAATGCAGTTAAGGTAATTAGCCACAATCCACAAAGGACTGTAGGTCTCTCTCTCTCCATTAGGGAGAGACGATTGGTTACATACAACTTGAGGGGCACCACTCCTCAAGCATGGGGCAAGGTGAGAAGGCAGGCATCCATCATCCACCACTGCCAGTATGGGAATTAAACCCTGTTGGCATCCTTCTGCATCACATTCTAGTCATTTAGCCAACTGAACTAACTGACCCCTCTGGCCATTGCTCTTTGTTTGCTCTGCACAAATTGGCTGTCGAGCTTGCTGCACCACAACAGTGATGACACTTCAAAAGAAGCTTTTCATTGACTGTTAGGTGTGTTGGGATGTCCTGAGGCTGTGAAAGGCGCTGAATGAAGGCAAGTCTTTCTTTAAGCGGTTCATGCAAAAAGGAATTTTGCCCTAACTGTTATTGGCGCTTTACTGGTAAAATAATGTGGTGTAAGTTTAAACATGTAAACCAGTGCAACTCAGTGGTAATTATACTTCTATATGCAAAGCAGATTGTGACATTTCTTACCAAACTATTCAAAGTATACTACAATCTGGGATCAGTTTGACTCAAACTGATGGTGTGTGAACCTTATCTGCACTCCTGAAGATAAAACTATTCCTTTTTCATGTTACTTCTACCAAAGTATTGTTTCTGAAGCGTGTCAATGACTTATGTCACATTATTGTACAAATAGGAGGCATGGCACGAATAAAAAAAATCAATTGACCGATTTAGTGAAGATTCTTAAAACTGAAGAGGCACACATACACCAAAGTGTTTAGGAAGGAGATGAAAAGCTAAAGAGAATGTGCTGAGGGCTCTGGTAACTGTGGAACTGAAATATACTCTGCTGAATCCCAAGAAGATCCTTTTTGGTTTCACGAGTAAGTTATTGACCTGTCATGCAAGAAACAAGTTTACCAAGATTAGAAGGATCGCAAGTCCATTGTTGAGTGCGTTGTGAAGGTGAGAAGTCAGCAGAATTTTCAAATGCAGTAAGTGAAATATTTCATCAGCTCACTCCTTTAAAATGCAGAGGGACATTTACTGCTTAAAATTCACTTCAAACATTTCTCAAAATATGTTCCTTTACAGATATAATAGATTTTTTCCCCCCATTCAACTGTATTGGTGGGTCTTTACATTACCACAGGCCCAAAATACTCCATGCACAAATTTGCTCTGTTGTAGATCCCAGTGCCTATAAACCAGAGAAGTAATTCAACCACTGTTGGATGTCTATAGCAGCAGTAATGACAGCTGACTGTGAGGCCTTCTGCATGTTGTCCAAAAACCAGAGCTAGAAGGCATCTATTCCCAAAAATTGTGTGCGGGACCTGAAAATAGACATTTATCTTTTGGGTTCTGTGTGGACTTGTTGCCCTCTCAGCTTTTTCAGTGTGAGCAAAGCTAAGATGTCTTCTGGATGTGTTCTTAATAATTGCTGCTCAATGACGCAGCAGCAAAATGAGCTGGGAGATGTCTTCACATTGCTCCCAGCTCACTTGTCTGGGATTCAAATATTCAGTTCCTGGGAGCAAAGCAGAGGAAGAAGGAGCGGAGACATGGGCTACAGGCTCTCTGTGGGCTGCAGGCTCTCTGCCACCTTCACAGCTGCAACAATTTGAGTCTGTATCCAGTGGAAATTACAGAGATCCTAGGGAAATACAAAGGGTGAAGAAAGAACTTGAACTTATAAGTTGACTTTTATGATCTCAGGATGTCCAAAGAGTTTCAGATTCAATAAAGTTACTGATGAAGTGTCATCACTTTTGTTGCTAATGCAACCAATTTTTACAAAGCAAGGTCTCACTTTCAGCATTGAGATGGGTTTTGCGCATGCTGAGTTGAGAGATAACTATTGACTAGCACGCCTGAAGAACACTGCTGCTCTTTTTTGAACAATCCTGTGGAATCATTCAGATGTACCTGAGCAGGCTGGCAGGGCCTAGATTTAACATCTCATTTGAAAGATAGCATGTCCACTAGTGTGACATCTAGGTGCTGCACTAAATCATATCGTCGCATTGATAGAAAAATAATCATAACGAAGAATTCACAGCTCTGCATATATTGTAAACAGTGACAGATATTACTTGATAGATTTAAGACAAAAACTCCTTTTTGGGGATGAGAATATTCTTGTGGTTTTTGATGTGACCTGAATCTCCATGAATGGATTATTTTTATTTTTGTAGGTGAGGTATAAGCTAACACCTGTCTCGCTCTATCTTTGCTGCAATACTTCAGATGAGATATGAAATTGATGCCCCTTCTGCCCTTTGAGGTGGAAATAAGAGATTGCATGGCACAGAAAAAGAGTAGGAAGTTCTTTTATGAGTTCTTGTTATGCCTGCCTTTTTGTGTGATATGCTGAACATTCCTTCTTCCAGTACTACACAGGTCCCCACCCTCAACTCTTTTTATGGTATATCAGTGACTGCATTGGTGCCTTTTCCTACTCTCATCCCAAACTTTAATAACTTTGCTTCCAATTTCCACCCTTCCGTCCCCTTGACATGGTTCATCTTTGACTTTTCCTTTTAGTTCCTGGACTTGTCTACTTCCATTTCTGAGGCAAAGCTGATGGCCAATATCTACAATAAGCCAATGGGTTCCAATGGCTACCTTCATTTCACTTCTTCCTACGTGCTTCCTGAATGGACCCTATTCCATTTTTTGAGTTTCTCTGTCTCTGTTGCATCTGCTTTGGTGATGTTACCTTCCATACCAGACACAATTGTCTTCCTTTTTCTCCAATCAAGGATTCTTCAAGGATTCTCCTCCACTGTAGCTAGCAAGGGCCTTGACAGTATCTGTCCTATTTCCCACACTTCTGCTCCTGCCCCTTCCCCTTTGTCCCAGAAACACAATTTGGATAGCAGAACACTGGAGTTGAAAAGATTAAATTATGAGGGCAGGTTGCATAGACTAATCTTGTATGTCCTTCAGTATGGAAGATTTAGGAGTGATGTAGCTGAGGTCTTTAAGATGATTAGTGGAGTTGAAAGGGAGAAACTATATCCTCTGGTGGGGAGCTTCTCCCTGAAAGCTTTTCCTTTGCCATTTCTGCCACTTCCAGTGTGATGTCACTATGAAACATACCTTCTCCTCCCCTCCCCTTTCAGAGTTCCAAAGGGACTGTTCCCTTTGCAAGACCCTGGTCCGCTCTTCTATCACTCCCCCAACAACCTCTCTGGGAGGCCAAACGCAGACTGGGTGATACTTTGCAGATCACCTCCGTTCAATCCATAGCAGTGACCCAGATACTTGTTATTTTAATATTCTGCCTCATTCCCTCTAGCCTTGTCCTCCTTCACTTCCCAAAACAGATGTTCTAACTTGCTTTCATGCATTTCCTAAAGAAAGACTTGAAATGGTCAACACTCATAGCACATCCCAAAGCACTTCACGGCTAATGAAGCAATTATTGAAATGTAGTCACCGTGGTAGTGTAGCAAATGCAACAGCCAATTTCTGCACAGCAAGATCCCGCAACCAGCAATGACATAATTATTAATTTAATTTTGAGTGATGTTGGTTAAGGATAAGTATTAGGTTACTGGGAAAGACCATGAGATCTTTTACATCCACCTGATAGGGCAGACAGGGCTTTGGTTTAATGTCTCATCAGAAGGACAGCACCTCTGACGGTGCAGCACTCCCTTGGTACCGAACCGGAGTGTCACCCCAGGCTTTCTGGAATGGGACCTGAACTCACAACCTTCTTAGATGCAAGAGTTCTGCCACTGAGTTATGGTTCACACTTGAAACGCTTAGCCTGGTCTCTTTAATACAACTCCTACACATGTCCCAATGTACAACTGGGGCTGAATTTTACGCTGATCGGGTGGGCGCATGCCCGACCAGATCGGGCGTGGAATTGCGCGTGATGTATTTGGCAAGCATCCCGATGTCATCCTGCGCTTGCACGATATTTTGGTCGGCAGGTGCGTGCAAAAGTTGGAAGTGCGCCCACTGACAATTAAGAAGGCAATTAAGGCATTGGCGCAAATGTCTGTCATTTTACGTAGCCCGTCCAACCTTACAGTTGGCGAATGGATGAATTGGCCAGGTGGCCTTTACATTTTTCATGAAACCTCATCTAAGGGTGGGACGAGGTTTCCATTACCAAATAAAATAAAGATGGAAATCTGTGGACAGCATTTTTATAACCGATACGTTCAGGTGCCTGATTGTGATGCTGGGACAATTTTTTTCCTGATTTTGAAAACTTTATTTCCTGGGTTTTGGGTCTTCAGATCCCTGAGGCAGCTCTCTGCCTTCAAGGAGCTTTCTGTCATTGCCTACCCTCCTCCCGCCCCCACCCTGGCAGCGCTAAGCATTTCAGCATATGCTTCATGCTGGCTGGATGTTAATTGGCCAACCAGTGTGAAATAGTGGCTGGGGGCCGATTGCAGTCGGCAGTCTGTTTCCCGACCACTCCCGGGCCCTCCGATTGCGCCCACCTGCCGAGCTGAAAATTCAGGCCCTGGTCTCTTTAACTCTGCTTCACCTCCTAGCTCTTATCTTGAATTCTGCAACTGTCTGCTTGGAGATGTGAAAAAACAGCCAATTTGACTTGTTGTTTGATTTTCACTCCAACACAATGAAAAATTTCTTTCCTTTTCTTTGCACTTTGCCCCAAAGCTTAACGGGGTTCGGGAAATGATTGTAGATAATGGCTGGAAAAGTGGCATCTATTATTTTGTGTCACAATGAAACACTCTAACTATGCACTGTCCTGTATAAAATAAGGTTGCAAGATAATTGAACTTGAAGCCATACTCAAATGATGCGCATCACATTCCATTTCTTCCCAGATGTGAATTCACTGAAGATTTGTAATATGAACAAAAGTGATTTTGACAGCTTAACAATGAATGAGGAGAAGGCACTGCACAAATTCTGTAGCTTTCCCTTTGTCATCATTTTTAATCATGGACTCTGATCCTAATGAAACCAATAACTAAACAAATGCAGCCAGCCTGAAATGACAGTGTGCTAGTTTGGCAAGGCTATGCTAACATAATCGAGCAACACCAGCTGCGCCAAGCCAATCTAAATCCAATTTCCGCCTTGCTTAGTAAAATGTCTTTTCATAGTCTATCAATAGCTCGATTCTTGTAAACAGCAAGTGTGAAAAGGAAACCTGCTAAAATAAAATTAGCAGTCCATACTGAAATGGCAAGAACTTTGTAAATGCAGCAAGTAGGAAAGTTGTGGCTGAGATGAAAACATGGCCATTGCGAATCACAGAATCAAGATATTTCTTCAAAAAAATAAATGCTTTCTAGGAATTGTATTGTATGTTATTGTTAAATTTGATTGTCCTTCCCATTGTGAAAGAATATTTTTAGAGGCAATATTTTCTTTTTGTAGCCTCTTTGGACAATCCATGCAGCTTACGAGGCAAATGAGACAGAGCATTCAGGAGACTTAGCCAGAAACAAAGTTAAAGATAGTGGAAGCAAGTGGTAAGACATGGAGGAGATCCAGAGAGTGCAGCCAAGACAGCTGAAAATTCTGTCACCAAATCGGGAAGACCAGAAGGGAGGCTGCGTAGGGATGATATGGTGTCTGCAGGAATATAGGGGCTGAAGAAATTTGCAGAGGTAAGATGGGAAGGCCATGGAGGGATTTGAAAATGAGTACAAGGATTTTGAATTTGTTGCGTTGGGAGAAAGGGAGCAAATAATGTTAAGTAGGGCAGGAATGATGAATCAGCAAAACCTAGATCTGAGTAAGATTCAGGCAGTGAAGAGTTGGACAATTAGAGAGCTCCAGAGGCTGGTGCTGAAGCGGAACAAAGAAAATGAATCCTGAAATAACAAAAAGAGATTCAACTGCAGTACATAAACTCCAACATCTGAACAAATCAACATGACTTCTTAAAAAATGTATTCGTTCATGGGATGTGGCTATCACTGGCTAGGCCAGCATTTATTGCTTATCCCTAATTGCCGTTGAGAAGGTGGTGGTGAGCTGCCTTCTTGAACTGCTGCAGTCCATGTGGTGCAGGTACACTCACAGTAGTATTAGGAAGGGAGTTCCAGGATTTCAGCCCAGTGATAGTGGAGGAACGACGATACGGTTCTAAGTCAGAATGCTGTGTGGCTTGGAGGGGCTTTGAAACAGGTTACGAAAGATAATAAAACATTTTCTCGACTGCTGCAATATTCCATGAAAATGGAAGTTATAATCTCTGCAATTCAACTTCTCTTTGTGGTAAATTATGTTCAGTAATGCTGAATTAACAAAATTCAATTACTGAATTCAGTAATCACAGAAGAGGAATGTTTATGAATTTTTAGCATGAAAATCCTTGTAGTTAATTATATCATGACAAAGGCGTTGATAATAAATCTACTCCTTCAACTTCCTGAAGATGCCATCATCTTCTATGAGACCTTTAAAGCAGTTGAATCTGTACTTCTGTTCTAACTCAGCATGGTTTAAGGGAGCTTCATCCCTTCAGTTGACCATGACATATTGGCTTTGTTTTCATGAAGTTAAAAAACAGATCTGATGGCTCAGTTTCAAAGGAGAACTCCTTTGAAGTTTGCCTCAGGTGCGGCGTCAAAACATGAATAAGCTGATTGCCACCCTTGTACACAAGGTATGACACGTTAATTCTGCTTATGCCCTGAAGCAAATGTCACATTGAGAGGTTCTTAATCCAACCTCCGTGAATGTTAGAAGAAGTGGATCAGACAGGATGTTTCCTTCACCATGATCAAAATCAAACGTGTTTGTCAGACTTTGGGCTTCTTTAAGAATATTGTTTTCTTGCCCAATAGGCCTCCAGTATATCTGACCTGTTTAGCTTAGGCACTGTGGTGGTGAAGCATCTGCCTGAGGGCTTCTAGGCAGATCCAGACAAAGGATTAGAACAGGATTTAATGTTAGGGTTAAATAAAGGTTCATGAATGTGTACAGAACAAGGAACTGTTTGATCTCCCCTAGAGTCTAGTGTGAGTTTTTTGACAATGGAAATAAAAAAAAATGCAAAAACTTGATGGTGAATCCATCTCTGTGTTGATATGCTACTGAACATCAGGCTACAATCAAGAACAGAGGACTGGAAATAAGGTGTCAGCTCACTGCTAGAAGTGAAACAAATTGGCAGCATTATTATTGGTGAGAGTGAGGAGAGGTGGACTGGTGACAGTACAAACACCATCAGCTTGAATATATTGTCCATCCCTTGCTACACTGAGAGCATGAAGAGTCAACTGCATTATAGAGGTCTTTTTTTTATTTGTTCACGGGATGTGGGCGCCACTGGCTAGACTAGCATTTATTGCTCATTCCTGTTCAGAGGGCATTTAAGAGCAAACACATTGCTATGTGTCTGGAATCACATGTAGGCCAGACCATATAAGGACAACTAAAGGACCTTAGTGAGCCAGTTGGGTTTTTACAACAATCAGCAATGGTTTGACCATCTGCCATGATAGGATTTGAACCTGGGTCCCCAAAGTATAACCCTGGGTCTCTGGAATATTAATCTAGTGACAATACCACCATGCCACCAGCCCCCCATCTATGGCATGGCATAATTAAGAAGATTAATGGAATGTTGGTCCTTATCTGAAGGGGCTGGGGGGAGGGGGCGTGCTCTGGAATACAAAATATTGGACGTTACATTACAGTTATAGAAAGTTCTGGTTAGACCCCATCTGAAGCACTGAGCTCAGTTCTGGGTACCGTGCCTCCGGTGGGATTCATTGGCCTTGGTGGGGGGGGGGTGCCGTGCAGATTCACCAGAATGATACTGGGTTAAAGGACATAAATTATGACAACAGGTTGGTTGACAAAGCTTATATTTCCTTAAGTATTGAAGATTAAGAGGAGACCTAATTGACGTTTAAGATGATTAAAGGAGCTGGTAGGATGGATAGAAGCTATTTCCTCTGTCCCTCCCCAAAGGATATATATTATCCAGTTGGATTTTTAATGACTATCCGACAGCTCTCATGATCTCTTCTGGTGCCAGCCCACAAATTAACGGATTTAACGAAAACTGCTTCACAAGGTAGTTTGGTGGGAACTGAACTTATGACCTCTGGGCTGCTAGCCCTATATTGTAATCAGAATTCCACTGTATCCAGATCTGGGAAGAGACCTGTATTTCAGCATTCACGTCATGTCCCCACTGGTTCTCCTGCAGGCGATTTTTGTGCCCCAGATGCACCAACCGTCTCCTGAGAGTGTCAGGCCCCTGGTGCGTTTGTTGTGTTTTTCAAGTCGCTTCATGGTCTTGCCTTAGGGTTGGCAGCCCTCCTGGAATGGCTGGGGAGTCCACCAGAATTGGCATCAATCTCTTGGTGGCTGTTGAAAGCAATCCGGGAGATTTTAAAACAATGCTTTACGCAAACGAATGAACACGCACAGCAACTCGTACGCAGAAGCTCACCGCTCGTGGCCGAACAAGCCATCTCGACGGTGCACTGGGCAGCCGGATGACGTAAAACGCCGACGCAGGTGGCGCATGCGTACTGCGTTCGTGTACGTCATCGCCTGTCTGTTCCCGCCAAGTGGGAGCCGCTCGAGGTGAAGGAGCCGGTGCCTCGGAAAAATTATATTTTCAAGCCTAGGAAGGCCCTCCCTCTTTCCGTCGCCGTGACTCGAGGTAAAAGGAGTGCCGATTTTAATCCTAGCTGATATTTTTTTAAAAAAATCAAACTATATTGTGTGGGAGTTTACACGGGAAGTTTTTAGTTGGTTTGGAATGGGCTTTTTGCGGCGGGTTCGGTTAGAGGCCTCGGCGCGTTTTCCCCTCTCGCTCTCCCTCAGAAGCCGCTCGTGCTGCACCACCGGCCCTTCCCTTCCCTTTACTCCCACCAGCGACCGCCGGAATACGTCCAGCCAGACATGCAACCCCACTTTTACCTCCTCAGCCTCTCCAGCTCAAAACCATCCCTCAAATGTTCCTGGCCTCATGCAATAGGTGCAGGAAATATCCTAGGCCATGGGGGAATTTATTTTTAAAAGTTGCACGTTTCAGATGACTTTTTTTTCCGCCTCACGTTCCAAACACATTCATTAAATAGCTACACATTAAACAATCACAACTCCATTCACTGTCATCATATTAGCTCCTTGAGCTGCAGCTACACCTTTTAGTTTCCTGCAGATGCAATGGATTCATTCCAAGTTACACTGCAATTGATATATTTTGTCGACACCTCAAGTCATGGCTTTTTGTTAAACCTGTGACTTCATAATGCAACGACTGCATATTTCTTAGGTAAAGTGCCAAGTCCCATCGTCAGGGTCCAACCGGTTTGCATATTGCAGCCAACTGTAACTAATTTCCGGCAACATAAAAATAAGGAGAACAGTATGCATAGAGGTGGCAGAAAAGGATAGAGGGAAAAGATTCAAACTGGGCGGACTTATGGCAAATTTAATTTAACTTGGATAAAGTGCGATATTTTGGTCAATAAAGCATAGGACATAAGTAATTAAATAATTAAAATATAAGTAATAAGTGAATGAAATTACACAGGTTAATTTAGAAAAGAACCAGAGAGCATGTCAATTTCAATATCCAGATAATTTGGTGAAGAAATTGAAAAGCTAATGATGGGTGATTATAGAGGCAGCTTGGCAATAGACAGACAATAGGCCAAGGGTCTACAATACACTGGTCAGAGAACAATAAGGATATTATCTTCCATTTTAGTTACCATTTCACAAAATGGTGAACATTTGAGCACAGTTTTATGTATTTGATTAAAAGGAAATTAAAGCTATGGAGACCATACAGAATGATACCTGGAAAGAGAATGAGACAAGATTAAGTTTGGACTGCTGAAGCCTAAGCATGATGGATAGTCTGGCTGGAAACCTCTATGGTTTCACTTACAATAAAATGATACAGAGCAGATGAAGAAATCTGAGCCCAAATGGGAAAGGGATGAATTAAGAGGAAAGAATAGTAGTGGTTCAGCCTAAAAGTGATTCATTCATGGGATGTGGCCGTCACAAGCTAGGCCAGCATTTATTACCCATCTCTCGTTGCCCTTGAGAAGGTGGTGGTGAGCTGCCACCTTGAATCGTTGCAGGCCATGTGGTGTACATACACCCACAGTGCTGTAAGGGAGTGGGTTCTAGGATTTTAACCCAGCGACAGTAAAGCTACTGGTGATATATTTCCAAGTCAGGATGATGAGTGGCTTGGAGGGGAACTTCCAGGTGGTGGTGTTCCCATGTGTCTGCTGTCCTTGTCCTTCTAGATGGTAGCAGCCGTGGATTTGGAAGGTGATGTCTAAGGAGCCTTGGGGAGTTCCTGCAGTGCATCTTTTAGACTCTCAGATGTCTACAGCACAGGAGGAGGCCATTTGGCCCATTGTGTCCACGTTGGTCAACAAAGATCTGACTACACTAATCCCATTTTCCAATGCTTGGCCCATAGCTCTGGAGGCTGTGGCAGCGCAAGTGAAATATCTAAATACTTCTTAAATGTTATGAGAGTTTCTGACTCAACCACCTTTTCAAGCAGCTAGTTCCCTCTGGGTGAAAAAAATTTTCCTTAACTCCCTTCTTAGCCTTCTACGTCTTACCTTAAACCTGGTTATTGACCCCTCTACTAAAGGAAACAGTGCCAACCCCATATAATCTTATACACCTCTTTCTGGTCTCCTCAATCATTGTTGCTCCAAGGAAAACAAGCCTAGCCTATCCAATCTTTCCTCATAGCTCAGATCCTCCAGCCCAGGCAACATCCTGGTAACTCTCCTCTGCATCTGTCCAGTGGAATCACATCCTTCCTATAATGTGGTGACCAGAACTGCCCGCAGTAATCCAGTTGTGGCCTAACCAACGTTTTGTAACCCTTGTAGATGGTACACACTCTTGCCAGTGGTGGAGGGAATGAATCAGGCAATCAATTAAGTGAGTCAGTCAAGTGGGCTGCTATGTCCTGGATGGTATTCTTGTGTGTTGTTGGAGCTGCACTCATCCGGGCAAGTGGAAAGTATTTCATCACACTATTGACTTGTGCCTTCTAGATGGTGGACAGGCTTTGGGGAGTCAGGAGGTGAGTTACTTGCTACATGATTCCTAACCTTTGACCTGCTCTGGTAGACAGAGTATTTATATGGCTAGTCCAGTTCGGTTTCTGATCAATGGTAACCCCCAGGACGTTGATAGTGGGGGATTCAGCGATGATAATGCCATTGAATGTCAAGGGGCAATGGTTAGATTCTGTCTTGTTGGAGATGATCATTGCCTGGCACTTGTGTGGTGTGAATGTTATTTGCCACTTGTCAGCCTAAGTCTGGATTATGTCCAGGTCTTGCTGCATTTGGACATGCACTGCTTCTATCTGAGGAGTTGCGAATGTTGCTGAACATTCAGCCTAAAAGTACAGAAAGGACAGGATAGGCAATAAACTTTGTCCTTGCCAGCGACACCTATATCCCAAAAACAAATTTTAAAAAATGGTGGACAACTGGTTTAGACACTCATTGCCAGTACTGGCTGCACAACATAAAGCACTAGGCCCTCCTCTCATCTACTTAAGCTGCTCATTATTCCAGGAAAGGCCTGGAATGCAAATATAACTCTGGCTTATTTTCCCTAATGCAACCCATCTTCTTAAACTCCTCTCACCTATCCCTTCCACCTTCATAGAACCATAGAAAAGTTACAGCACAGTAGGAGGCCATTCGGCCCATCTTGTCCATGCCAGCCCGAAGACACCCAGGTGCCCTTTCTAATTTCACCTCCCTGCACCTGGCCCGTAGCCCTGCAGCTTAAACAATAAGTGTGAGGAACTCATGGACTTCTTTGTCACCAAGATTGGGGCCATCCAATTAGATGTCCCTGCCGTGTCCCTCCATTCTATTGAGCACCAGACCAAATTCCTCTAAATTACTTCCCTGATCTAATGCTGAACTTGAAACTTCTTCTAATTTTTCTCCTATCTTCCCTCATGGCCGCAATGAGCTCACCTTGTCCATGAGAACCACTTTCTGCTTTCTCAATGCTATTCTCAGTAAACTGCTGACCATCTAACTTCCTCACCTGGTCCCTATGTTAGCTAATACTGTAAACTTCAGGTCTTGTCCCTCTCTCCTACTCCTCAAAAAAATAACCCTTCACTCCACTGTCTTTGCAAACTATCTTCCCATCTCCAACCTCCCTTTCCTCTTCAAGGTCCTCAAACATGTTGTTGCCTCCCAAATCCATGTCCATCTATCCTGGAACTCCATATTTGAATCCTTCCAATTAGATTTCCACCCCTGTCACAGTACTGAAAAGGTTCCTATCAAAGTGACAAATAACATGCTATGTGACACTGACAAAGATAAACTATCCCACTTCATCCTCCTTGATCTTTGACACAACTGACCAAACCATCTTCCTTCAACGCCTCATCTAGCTGGCTGGGATTATGCTCGCCTGGTTCTATTCTTATCTATCTAAACCTAACCAGTGACTCACTTGCAATGGTTTTTCTTCTGTTCCCCAAGAATCTATCAGCCATGCCTGTCTTCTGCGGCTAAGAGCTGCTGCCTCTGGTTATGTGCTACCTTGTCCTGAACGATAGAGGGAACTATGTCAGTGAGCGTGGTGCAATATGTTGTGTGATGTGGCTGTCATGGCTGAATACTGGGAATGTGTGAAAGGTCTGTGTGACTGAGAGTTTTCTACCAGTGCTAAGTGTGAAAGTGTTAAGTTTTAACAATGAATCCTGATTAGTAGAGATTGTTGGTAGGATGGGATGTGGTGCATTGAGCAGTTTGTGAGGCTAGGGGTGCAGCTGGTGGGATAAGCCATTTGAAGATGCATTCACCGACCTTGACCATTGGCAGGAGGTCACTGAATTTCTTGTAGCACCGCATCCAGGTCCTCAGTGCCAGAATCCTAGTATTGACTGCCACAGCTTTCTGGTTCCATTGCCGCCTGAGAGTTTGTCTGGAGAGCCTCCTGTGAATAGATGACATCTCTTTCATCAAGGCCTCCAGTGCAACTCAGAAAATATTGGATCCTGCTCCCTGCCTCATTATGCATTTCCCCTGTATTTCCCAGGTCAGAAACAGTTGTAGATTGACTTCCAGCACATAGTCCAACCATGCCTCCCCCTTTAGGAAGTGCAAGCTAGCTTTAAGTCATTGCCAGCCTCACGATTTTACACCCCCTGCTCAGACATGCGGCCACTTAACATAATGCTTTGTGCTGCCTGCAGTCTACAATCATTTAAATGAGCAGGCAGGATGAAAGTTGTGTGCTGTCTGCATCAGAAGAAACGGCTGTGTGGTAATGTCACATCATGAACCCGTTCCCGTTTTTGGGTCGTGTCCATTTGCACGGCCCTACAGTCTTCACCCTAAACCAAGCTTCAGAGTATCATGCACCTGGCTTACATGGTGGAGCTGAACACCAGAAAAGGGTCTGATCAAAATTTAAGGATCTAATTTAAATGGTTATTCTACTCAGCAATAGGCTTAAGAGTCTAGAAACAAGGGTAGGCAATCCAGACCCTCAAGCCTATTCCACCAGGTCATGGTTGATCTGCACTTGATTCCAATTACCCGCTTTGGTTCAGTAACCGTAAGTACACTCGCCTAACAAAAATTTAGTGATCTCAGTTTTGAAACTTTCAACTGACCGAGCTTGAACAGTTTTTGTGGGGAGACAGTTTCATATTTTCACTTTCCTTTGTGTGAAGGGATGGTTAATATACCAGTTTAGCTCTGATTTTGAGCTTATTCCCTCTAGTTCTGGACTCTCCCATCCATTCTTTTATCTCTATATCTACACTATCAACCGCATTTAATTACCTTACAGATTTCACCCCACTCAAGGAAATACAAGTCCAGTGTACTCAACCTGTCTATAATTTAACCCTTCTAGTCCCAGTATTATTCTGGTGAATCCATCTAAATTTTTCTGCCCAAAATTGCCCACCAGAAAATCTCTCATGTTGAAAATCAGCCATGCAAGTTTGGTGTCCAATTCTCTGATTCATGCTCACCTCCAGCATCTCCATGTCACATCAGACAAAGCTTTAGAAAATCATGGATTGCAGCCAAAGGTGGAAAAAATATTCCATTCCCCAAAGTGATCTATAGAATATTTTGCTGGCAAAACATAAAT
Source organism: Carcharodon carcharias (assembly GCF_017639515.1). Taxonomy (NCBI): domain Eukaryota; kingdom Metazoa; phylum Chordata; class Chondrichthyes; order Lamniformes; family Lamnidae; genus Carcharodon; species Carcharodon carcharias. The sequence goes on along the minus strand of NC_054486.1, from coordinate 19,569,076 downwards.
CGAAATAATGGGAACATTCTGTGCAAAAACCAGTATGACCAAATTACAATAATGAGCATTCACAGATTGTAAAGTAGCTAACTGTTCCTTGTCCTTTAATTGACCTGTCAATTCACAATGGCATATATTTTAGCATTGAATAAACGTATTTGTATGCTGCAGAAATGTTCATGGTATTTTCAACAGTGTTTAATAATTGGGTGGGGGATGAATTCAAAGGGTTCAAAATTTTGTCTTAAGTCATTGAGCTTCCCATAAGCAGAGAAAAATGCTGAGAAAGTTAGCCTTATTGAAGAAAAAGCTGGAGGCCACTGTATTTGACAACACAATAGCATGTTTACATGTTATGCAATGAAATAGTTTCAATAAGCAGGAAGAAACAGAACTGTAAGCGTTGATTATTATTTTGCAAGAGGACGTGACTTGCATGGGGAGTAAGCGTTCCTGTCTGTGTGAGGCTGAACCAGCTACAGCAATAGTCATGCTAGCAGACCAAATGGAAAAGATTGAGAGCGACTGTGAAGCATCACAGCATCCATGTAATAATGGTGCATCATCTACCTCATTGAACATTAGAGTTGACAAGAAAGTGATGCGAGTATGGAGGATGACATGGCTTCCCACAGCTTCATCCCTTTTAGGCTATATTTAAACTGCTATTTTTGTACATCTTGTGCCACTGAATCAATTGAAGCATTTAAAAATAACTGTGATTTGAGACTATAAACTCAAAGATGGAGCAGAGTAAAGGCAAAGTCATTCTGAGCACAGAATGGGGGATTACAGGTTTGATGCCCATTGGGCTAAATTCACACCTGCTATGATGAAGCGTGAGGAAAAAGGGAAATTGGTAGGAGTATCATTCTCCAAACCATTTTCAGAGCAACATCCCAGAGGCCGGAAGCCTGTGGACAGCAGATGGGAGGAAAAAAATATAGAAGCTAAAATTTATTCAAAAGCTGCCAGAAGTATTTTTAAGATTTTTTTCCATCTCTGGCAACTGTTGCAGCCTGGTAATTGCTCATCATACATTATTACACTCAATTGCACAAATAACATAATAGAATGAATTTTCCAAGGCACTGAATTTCTCTGTTGAATGACAATGTTCTCTCAACTACAGTAGCAGTTAAGACAGCTTTTCACATCACTAAAAATGTAGCACTGTGTCTTCAGTTCCTACACATGAGGGAAGGGATTTCTTACCTGGGCGAGATTTGGCACCCTCATTCAGCAATTAGTGCCAAGGTGACTAAGTATGACTGATGTGGGAAATGGAGATAACAGCACCATATTGGAGCAGCAAGGCATGCTCTCTGAGTTTAAGTGGGAAGTGAAAGGCTCAGGCAGAGTGAAAGAGCTTTTGCTCTGTGGCTGTGTGTGCTAAACCTGACCTGCAAACACTTGATTCCAAAAAAAGGGGCCTGAATTGGAAAGTGTTTCCATTCTCCAGGTCTGACACTCCTCACTTTGACCACACCAACTTTTATTTAAAGAAGACGTTAAAATAGTACGTCTAGTTTGTGCTTTTTTAAAAAATCAAACTTATCAATTTCTTTTTTGATGCTTAGAGAATTAAATGGCAACCGATTGGAATTTGTTTCTTTGTTACTTTTATTTTGTGACATGTAATTGAGCCTTTTGACCTGAAAGTTCGTGACTTTTTTGGGTAATTTTAGCCTAGAATTAGGACATTTTGGTTGTAAATCGGGACCAAATTTCCACCAGTTTTCTACCCCAAAGTCAGTACCCCCAGGCCCCTCGAGCTATTGGCTCTTCCCTTGATCCATCTGCTAAGACCCATCAAGCTCATTTACATATATTTTAATGCGAGCAAAAGGCACTTTAATAAAACGCCTCATAAATTTGGACACCTTTCCTAAATCTCCCCTTAAGCTTCTCCACCCTGAGAAGGCCATCCCACCTTCTTTATTATCACCACATAACTAAGGTCCCTCATCCCTTTACTATTCTGGTAAACTTCCTTTGCACCTGCTCCAGGACCTTGATGTCCTTTCTAAAGTGTAATGGCGACAATTGGACATAATATGCCAGCTGGGGCCCTAGCCATTGTTTGTAGGCAGCAAAATTCATGCACATGCTGTGGCACTACTGTTAACTGTATGGCCCTCATGGCGTTCTTTGGTGATATGGGCAGATGTAGCAAGGGTTACCAATTATGATTGAATGTATTCCTGGAGGTTTCATCACAAGATTTGCCCCCATGCTCCAGCCATTTGTCGGCCAACAGATCCATCCTTGTGACATACTGCTTGCCTGTGCCAGTTGGAAAGCAAAAAGACTCATTACCCAGTTGGATGATTCTTGACTGTTGGCAAACAGTCTTGTTTCACCCCATTTTCAATATTTTTATATCAGGTAAAGAGAAATGTCAACAAAAACGACAAAAAAACCCACTCTTTTTTAAAATCCCAGATTTTTCTCCAGGGTTGCACACAGCAGTGTCCTGGAAATCAATCTTCAAATCCTGGAGACTCCAGACTAACCCTGGAGGGTTGGGCAACCCAAGATGCAGCTGAGCCCTTGCGTGCATCCAAACATTATGGTTTGGTGCTGTCCTGGTGTCACACAGCCCAACAGGCCAGCACATTAAAATTGAACAAAGCCGGACTTGACACCTGAAAACAAATGCGTTGAGCAGGAATATGGACCCTGCAATAGTGTTATTTAAATGGAAAAGCATCATGATTGTCGGGAAATAAATTTTATGTAACTGTTTTTATTGGTGGGTGTCTGAAAACGCTTTTGAGTGTATCTGAAAGTGTCTTGATCCATTTGCCAGAGAGTATTCCTGCATTCTCAAAGGGAGAGTAGTGGAGTATGTTGTGTTCAATTTTCAATTGTTTGGTGTTTGATTGAGTGTGTCTGTTGACTACTGACTGTGCTGTGTGCTGTTAGTCAACGCAATGCTTACAGAAACAGGAACCTAGCTGTAAGCTTGAGACAGCAAACATTTTAAAAACACTTGTAATAAAGCTCCTGTTCACACATAAAACCTAGTGAGACTGTCATTTCCACATATCTCTGAGGCACAAAGCACGATATTTGGCGACAAAGATGGAGAATGGTTTAAACCTACTGGCTCCAGCACCTTTCCTTTCTTCACAAGGAGATCCACCCATGCCATGGGATTTCAAGGTCCAAGATCTACATGGTCGCGACGGTTATGGATGGTCTGCAGGTAGCAGTAACTCACAAGAAGTCAAAGTAGCTGAAGGCCAGTGAGTATTCGAGTCACTCACAGAAGACACGTCTATATTTGATACCACAGTAAGAGCTCTCGAAAAATAAGGTGGACCAAAGAACAGTGTAATGATCGAATGATATACATTCTGCCAGAGATTCCAGGGAAGTGGTGAGCCCATAAAACAATATGGACAGGATTTTCCACTCTCACCAGAGGCAGGCATCGTGGTGGGTGGGACAGGAAAATTAAGAATGCAGCAAAAAGTCAGTTTCCTGCCAGCGCAAAAATAGTTTGATATTTTCCATCCCCGTGTATCATGGTGGGTTGGGTAGCCCGCTGCGTCATGTTGAGAAATGTATTTGCATGTATTTGAATCTCATGAATATTCATTAAAAACCCAGCTCACAGACATCACACCCCCGCTCCAGATCAGATGAACACACTGGTAGCTAATAAGGCCTGTGTGATTCACAACCGGATTTAACTGACTTGCACCTGGTGAACTGCACTTCACTCATGACCTTGAGGTTTGTACATGCAGTGCTTGCCTACATTTCTCTGTGCTGGGGCCACTGCTGCTCCATCTCCATGCCATGGCTGCTCAAGCAAGACCAGCGGGAAGACAAGGTGGTGTGCTGGAAGGCAAAAGCTTCATGGGGGAGGAGGAGATATTGAGTGGAGCAAGAGGAAAAGGGTGCACAGAGACATATGACTTGGGGGTGGGGGCAAGTAGTCAGGGCCAGAAAGCATAGAAAGTCCTGGGCAAGCACATGGGGTGTAGGGGGTGTGTTTGGCAAACCTGTCCTGGTCCCATTCCAGGGAGAGAGGGGGCCTGTCCAAAGGATTCAGTCTGACAGTGCCTTGACTGAGGCTGATATCGCCTGTCTACACTCATTTAGACATGACCCCCTCTGTGAACATGGCATCATGCCTGAGGTGTTTGTGGGTGTGGGGGAAGGGGTTGCCCTACCAGTAATCCTTAAGGCAGGCTAGGGATGATCTGGGGATGGAATATCTGGATGAGTGCAATCCAAGGGCTTCGTAGTGATTCCCGAGCATTTGAATGCAAGGTGATCATTCCTGTGTAATGATCAGTCACGTCTTTGTCCAATGTTTCTGTGGAGCTGAGCAGGAGTGGATATTGGATGGAGCGGCTAACGTTGTCTTTTTCCTGGCAATCAGTCAACTGAGGAGGAGGAGGAGGCTGGGCAAAGGGAAGAGCCGTGTGCTGAGGAACATGGGCCAGCAAGCCCCCCTCAAGATCCTGAAATTGAGTCTCAGAGACCCATTCCACGGGTGTTTGGCACGACCAAGGTTGTGCCGAAGATGCCTCTCATACATGCAGGTGAGCGAGAGACAGTGCAGTAGACATCTTCTCAAGGGATGTGATGGCTCACATCTGCCACATTCTTTGGGAGGAACTGAAGCCACAGGGTTTGGGAGGCCATCCATCGCCAGTGGCTCTTATGGTGAGCATCGCATTGAACTTTTTTGCGAGTGGCTTGTTCCAGGGTAGGGGAGCTCTGCAGAATATCTCAAGCATCTACACATAAAAGCTTATGAGAGGTTACCGATGCTCTATTTAGTAAGGCACTCAATTACATCTAGTCCGCCCTGGATGAAGCCAGCTAGGTTGCCAGAGCAGTGGGATTTTCAACAATTTCCAGATTCCCATAAGTGTAGGCTTCCATTGACTGCACATGTGACTTTGAGAGCTCTCTGGCAGCAGCCACTATGAAACATCAACAGAAAAGGTTTGCAATCTTCCAGTGTGCAGCTGATCTGTGATCACCAGAAGCAGATTATGCAGGTGTGTGTGAGACACCCTGGGAGTTCCCACACTCATACATCCTGAGTCACTTGCAGGTGCCACAGATCACCGAGGGCCCTCAGCACATCCAGGGTTGGCTCCTTGGAGACAAAGCCTACCCGCAAAAGATTTAGCTAATGATGCCCAATAAGTGGCCACAAAAGTGCTTCAGAGGAGAGGTACAATGTGGCTCATTCGATGACATGCTCCTTGATTGAGCATGTTGAAGTTAAAGTTCAGGTGTCTGGACTGGTCAGGCAGTGCTCTCCAGTACTCTCCCCAGAGGGTCTCCTGCCTCATCATGGCTTGCTGCACTCAACATAACCTGGCCCTACAAAGTGGGGAATGACCTGGCACAACGAGAGATGGAGGAGCTTCACGTCTCCCCCAATAAGGACATCAAGAGGGCTGACCTCAATGAGGGTGATGCAGTTGAGGCTCCAGAGGGGGAGGAGGCCATAACACGGATCAGGCCTGGCAGGCGTGCATGTGAGACTCTTATAGCCAAAAGGTTACAGGACGATGATGAAGACTAGCTCAGGTGAGCCTCTTTCACCTGTGCCCTTAATGCAGACTCAACAATAACACCTTCGTTGCTATCTTCTTCATCTCAATGATGCACATCAATCTCAGAATGAGTTGTTACTATCTCTTGTAATGATGTCCTCATCCTTGGAATGCTAGGTTGCCTTTGAAGCATGTGGCCATTCTGTTATGGGATAATAACTCAACCAGCGCACATTGTGAGCAAAGTAGACATGGTGTAGTCTCTTCAAGCATCTCACAAACATTCCACTGCCTGTGACAGACTTCAAGAGGCAGGAGCAGCACTGCAATCCTCACTGCACTCATGGCAGTATACCGGGAGTGTTGCAAGGCACCTCAAGGGGGACAATCATCTCTCAGTGGATATTGACTTGAAGCCTGGGGTCTAATCTCCATCCACACTGTGACATCTCTTCACAAGCAATCGTTCCTGTAATACTAGTGTTCTGGCCTCCTCATCATATTGAGCCCCCAGGATGAGATCGTTCCTTTGGACTCAGTCATCTGTCATTCACGGTAATGCTTGCGAGTCGGGTCAACTTTCTGTGGACTGTTGAAGCTTTAGCAGCAGCATCGTTTGATCACTGTCAAGCACTCATGACCCTCTAATTATCTGGAGTCTCCCATGTTATTGTTCAGCCTAGCATTTAGGCATTAAAGAGTTAAATTGTTGATAATAAAAAGTACACATCAGATGTAGTGGAGCTTTGCTCCGATTCCACGTGAACCATCCACATTTTCATTTCACCCGTCTCAGATATCAATATGGGAACCAGGCATACTGATGACCACGTAACCATGTTGACTGTCCTTTAGAAAGCTGGCACAAGGTTAATGTCAAAACACACTAGCCAGACGTCCAGCTCAAAAGTAGCATCCTCCCATGTCACAGTCCATCATCTGGGCCCTTGACACACATCTTCGATCTTGCATAGTCGTTGACCTCTGGCAAGAATCTCAAGACTCATAGTTGTAAGCTAGGTCCATAGCTCTTCATCATGCAGGTGGAAAAGTAGGCACTACTATAGGGGTGAAGTGTTGATCTACATGCGGACTTGACATAACGCTGTAGGTCGCCAGCAAAGGAGCCATGAGTATTGGTGGATATGTAACCCTCACTAATGCCTGATGGGCATTAAATGGAGGCCATCGAAAGATGCGTCGACTGAGATTGACTGCTTTGTGCTTGCCATTCAATCCTCTAAGATGCACATTGAGCACTTTTCAGAGCAGGAGCACCAGGAGACTAAACCAGACTGCAGCATCTAAACTCATGAGGCCACATGATATGAACCTCAGACTCAGGTCTCAGAGAATGCATTGCCCAATCACCATGCCCATACATGCAGAGGCTTTGCTCATGTCGCTGCTGTGCAGAGAGCGGCCACACACTATGATGAGATGGTGCGAGAAACCACAGACCTGAAGCATACGATGGGATATATGTAAGGAGGGCGGCATCTGTTATACTTGTATGACCTTGGAGCATTGCATCAGACAGAAGAGATACACACTGGAGGAGAAGTTAGCAGTAACAAGACATATTTACATGTGTGCAAAGTATATAGAGATTGTGAACAACCTTTGTGCTCTTAGTATTTCTTAATTTTTCTTATTTAATTCTTTGTTTAATCTTAATAAAACACCTACCAATACCTTTGGGTGCTTCCCCAACATCCACAGCTGAGGTGAAGGCAGCCTGTTGACTGTTGTCTGTGATGACGTTGGCGGGGGTCCTCTGGAGGACCAAGGCCTGGAGGTCTTGGGTCTCATGCTGTGGAGCAGGTGCGCCTTCCTTGGCCTGAGGAGCTGGAGTTGATGGGGTCACCGGCAGAAGGGACTTGGAGAGGCTGGTCGCCCCAAGAGAGACCTGGGTGGATAGCTTCAGGGTGTCCAGATGACACTGCTCCACACTGGGGGGACTGGAGGGCCTCTCCCTGAATCCTTGAGAAGAAGGGGCTCCTGGAGTGAGATTGAGGTGCCCTACCACCCTCTCGCCGAGCCACTGCTGAAACATTCTCATAGCTGAAGTGAAGGTATGCAAATCCCTGCACATATCCGGCACAAAGTCCTGAACCAAAGTCTCCATGGCGGTTGCCAACCTTCCGATCGTGATCTCGACGTGCTAGAATGTTTGCACAATGACATCAGACTGAACCTGGATAGCCTCCTTCATCCTCCGTTCAAATCTGGTGATGACCTCTGACAATCCTGCCTGATCAGGCTCTGTCTGCCTGAAAATCAAACATCTCTCTAAGGGCTGGGTCCAGAGGCTCGCCATCAGACTTCCACACAGTAGATGTCTGAGCTCCATCAGTCCTCTGAATGTTGGTGACCTTGGCTGTCACTGCCTCTGCCTGCTGTGGACCTGAATCTGTGCCGTGCTCACCAGATGGTGACCCCCAACCCTGCTGTAAAACTACATCCCACCGAGGTGCGTGTCTCTGCACTGGTGGAGTGTGCAGGTGAATGCAGTGACAGCTCTACATCTAGTGGGTCCTCAGGATCCTCATCCAAGGTGGCCTGGACTGGGGCTGATGGGCTGGCTGGAGGTAGCCCTCTTCCTTTTCCTGCTGGTGCCTGTTAAAGAGGGAAAATATTATTAGTGATTGACTGCATAGTAACAAACGTTAAAAAGCACTCTCAGTTTCACCTGGTGACTGAGGAGCTGTTGATCAGCCCTCACTGGCTTGTTGGGTGATGCTGATCTTGCCTTCAGCACAGCCACTGTCCCGGTCCTCACTGGCAAGCTGTGTCATTTGCTCCTCGTAAGGGTTGAATGGCCTGATCTCTGGCATCCCCCCACCTGTCTGAGATCTCTTCATTTGTTGGGGGTGATCTTTTCCTGCATGAAGACAGATGGACAGACTGCGAGTAGCACGAATGGCAAAGTAGCTGATAGCACACACAGAAGTCAGGTGTGCTTAAGTGGACCTCTGTAAGGGCTAAGGACATGACTTGTGCAGGTTGTGAGAAGAGATGAAGATCACAGAATCACAGAGTGCAGAAGAGGACCTTTGGCCCATCGAGTCTGCACCGACACGTGAGAAACACCTGACCTACCTACCTAATCCCATTTACCAGCACTAGGTCCATAGCCTTGAATGTTATGACATGCCAAGTGCTCATCCAGGCACTTTTTAAATGATGTGAGGCAACTCTCCTCCACCACCCTCCCAGGCAGCGCATTCCAGACTGGCACCACCCCCTGGGTAAAAAGTTTTTCCTTACATCTTCCCTAAACCTCCTGCCTCTCACCTTGAACTTACGTCCCCTCGTGACTGACCCTTCAACTAAGGGGAACAGTTGCTCCTATCCACGCCCCTCATCATCTTGTACACCTCAATCAGGTCGCTCCTCAGTCTTCTCTGCTCCAACGAAAACAACCCAAGTCTATCCAACCTCTCTTCATAACTTAAATGTTTCATCCTAGGCAACATCCTGGTGAATCTCCTCTGCACCCTTTCCAGTGCAATTACATCCTTCACATGAGGCAATCAGAACTGCACACAGTGCTCCAGCTGTGGCCTCACCAAGGTTCTATACAACTCCAACATGAGCTCCCTACTTTTGTAATCTATGCCTCAATTCATAAAGGCAAATGTCCCATGTGCCTTTTGACCACCCCACTAATGTGCCCCTCCGCCTTCAGAGATCACATGCCAAGGTCCCTTTGTTCCTCAGAACTTCCTCATGTCTTGCTGTTTATTGAATACTTCCTTGTCAAATTACTCCTTCCAAAGTGTATCACCTCACACTTCTCAGGGTTAAATTCCATCTGCCACTTATCTGCCCATTTGACCATCCTGTCTATATCTTCCTGTAGCCCAAGACACTCAACCTCACTGCTAACCACCCGGCAAATCTTTGTGTCATTTGCAAACTTACTAATCCCACCCACCACATAGTCATCTATGTCATTTACATAAATGACAAATAATAGGAGACCGAGCACAGGTCCTTGTGGTACACCACTGGATACTGGCTTTCAGTCGTGAAAGCATCCTTCTGTCATCACCCCCTGTCTCATACAACTAAGCCAATTTTGAATTCACTTTATCAAATTACCCTGTATCTCATGTGCATTTGTCTTCTTTATAAGTCTCCCATGTGGGACCTTGTCAAAGGCTTTGCTGAAATCCATATAGATTGTATCAACTGCACTACCCTCATCTAGACACCTGGTCACGTCAAAAAATTCAATCAAATTTGTTAAGCATGACCTCCCTCTGACAAAGCCATGACTGTCTCCCTCTGACTATCCCTGATCAAGCCTTGCCTCTCCAAGTGAAGATAGATTCTCTCCTTCAGAATTTTCTCCAATAGTTTCCCCACCACTGACGTGAGATTCACTGGCCTGTAGTCCCCTGACTTATCTCTACAACCCTTTTCAAATAGCGGAACCACATTAGCTGTCCTCCAGTCCTCTAGCACCTCCCCCATGGCCAGAGAGGAATTAAAAATTTGGGCCAGAGCCCCTGCGATTTCCTCCCTTGCCTCCCTCAGCAGTCTGGGACACAAATCATCTGGATCTGGAGATTTGTCCACTTTTAAGCCTGCCAACACCTCCAATACCTTTTCACTCCCTATATCAATTTGCTCAAGAACCTCGCAGTCTCTCTCCCCAAATTCGATACCTGCATCCTCATTCTCTTAAGACCATAAGACGGGAGCAGAAATTAGGCAATTTGGCCCGTCGAGTCTGCTCCGCCATTCAATCATGGCTGATAAGTTTCTCAACCCCATTCTCCCGCTTTCTCCCCATAACCTTTGATCCCCTTACCAATCAAGAACCTATCTTTCTCTGTCTTAGGTACACTCAGTGACCTGGCCTCCACAGCCTTCTGTGGCAATAAATTCCATAGATTCACCACTCTTTGGCTAAAGAAGTTTCTCCTCATCTCTGTTCTAAAAGGTCTTCCCTTTACTCTGAGACTGTGCCCTTGGGTCCTAGTCTTTCCCACTAATGGAAACATCTTCCCCACATCCACTCTATCCAGGCCTTTCAGTATTCTGTAAGTTTCAATCAGATTCCCCCTCATCCTTCTAAACTCCATCGAGTATAGACCCAGAGTCCTCAAACGTTCCTCATATGTTAAGCCTTTCATTCCTGGGATCGTTCTCGTGAACCTCCTCTGGACCCTCTCCAGGGCCAGCACATCCTGAGATATGGGGCCCAACATTGCTCACAAAATTCTAAATGTGGTCTGACCAGAGCCTTATAAAGCCTCAGCAGCACATCCCTGCTTCTATATTCTAGTCCTCTTGAAATAAATGCCAACATTGCATTTGCTTTCCTAACTACCACGTCAGCCTGCAAGTTAACCTTAAGAGAATCCTGGACTAGGACTCCCAAGTCCCTTTACACTCCAGATTTCTGAATTCTCTCCCCATTTAGAAAATAGTCTATGCCTCTATTCTTCCTACCAAAGTGCATGACCTCACACTTCCCCACGTTGTATTCCATCTGCCACTTCTTTGCCCATTCTCCTAACCTGTCCAAATCCTTCTGCAGCCTCCCTGTATCCTCAATACTACCTGTCCCTCCACCTATCTTTGTATCATCTGCAAACTTAGCCAAGATGCCCTCAGTTCCTTCATCTAGATCATTAATGTATAAAGTGAAAAGTTGTGGTCCCAACACTGACCCCTGCGGAACTCCACTAGTCACTGGCCGCCATCCTGAGAAGGTCCTCCTTATCCCCACTCTCTGCCTCCTGCCAGATAGCCAATCTTCTATTCATGCTAGTACCTTGCCTCTAACACCATGGGCTCTTATCTTACTGAGCAGCCTCCTGTGCGGCACCTTGTCACAGACCTTCTGGAAATCCAAGTAGATAACATCCATTGGCCCTCCTTTGTCTAACCTACTCGTTACCTCCTCAAAGAATTCTAACAGATTTGTCAAGCATGACCTCCCCTTGATGAAACCATGCTGACTTTGCCCGATTTTACCATGCACTTCCAAGTATCATCCTTAATAATGGACTCTAAAATCTTACCAACAACCGAGGTCAGGCTAATCGGTCTGTAATTTCCTGTCTTTTGCCTCACTCCCTTCTTAAATGGGGTGTTACATTAGCGATTTTCCAGTCCTCTGAGACCCTCCCTGACTCCAGTGATTCCTGAAAGATCACCATTAACGCCACCACTATCTCTTCAGCTATCTCCTTCAGAACTCTGGGGTGTAATCCATCTGATCCAGGTGATTTATCCACCTTCAGACCTTTCAGTTTTCCTAGCACCTTCTCCTTGGTAATGGCCACCATATTCACCTCTGCCCCCCCCCGACTCTCTTGAACTTTGCAGATGTCACTTGTGTCTTCCGCTGTGAAGAATGACGCAAGGTACCTATTCAGTTCCTCCGCCATTTCTTTGTTCCCCACTACTACTTCTCCAGCATCATTTTCCAGCGGCCCAATGTCCACTTTTGCCTCTCTCTTACCCTTTATATATCTAAAAAAACTCTTGCAATCTTTTATATTACTGGCTAGCTTACCATCATATTTAATCTTCTCCCTCCTTATTTTTTTAGTTGTCCTCTGTTGGTCTTTGTAGGCTTCCCAATCCCCTGGTTTCCTACTGCTCTTTGCCACATTGTATGCTTTCTCTTTAGCTTTTAAGCTGTCCCTGACTTCCCTTGTCAGCCATGGTTGCCTCGTCCTCCCTTTAGTATGCTTCTTCTTCCTAGGGATGAATTTTTGCTGTGTCTCCCAAATTACTCCCAGAAACTCCTGCCATTGCTATTCCACTGTCTTTCCTGCTAGGCTCAAGTCCCAGTCAATTTTGGCCAGCTCCTCCCTCGTGCCTCTGTAGTTGCCTTTATTCAACTGTAATACTGTTACATCTGATTCCAGCTTTTTCCTCTCAAATTGCAGGGTAAATTCTATCATATCATATTCTACCTCTTGGTTGAAGATGGTTGTGAAGTATTCGTTCTACACTCTACCGATGTCTTCTGGCTGCACCCTTAGATTGCCCCCTTGGTCCCGAATGGACCCTACTCTTTCCCTGGTTATCCTCTTCCCATCGATATATTTATAGAATATCTTGGGAATTTTCCCTACTTTTACCAGCCAGACTTTCTCATATCCCCTCTTTCCTCTCCTAATTGCTTTCTTAAGCTCCACCCTGCACTTTCCGTACTTCACTAATGCCTCCACTGGTTTTCCTTGTACTTGCTAAAAGCCTCTTTTCCTTCTCATCATATCCTGAATAAGTCTGATCATCCATGTTTCTCTGGGCTTGTTACTCCTGCCTATCACCCTAGAGGGAACCTGTTGAGTCTGTACCCGCCCCATTTTCTTTTTGAATGCCCCCCACTGTTCCTCTGTAGATTTCCCCACAAGTAGCTGTTCCTAGTCTACCTTGGCCAGATCCTGCCTTATTTTACTATAATCCGCTCTCCCCCAATCCAAAACATTTTTTTGCAACTTGTCTATTTCTTTGTCCATAACAATCTTAAATTGTACCATGTTGTGGTCGCTATCACTAAAATGCTCCTATTTAAACAGCCCGCAGCCCCTATGGCTGCCTGTGAACCTTCTCCTGGGTCAGCTGGCCTGACTCCAGCGTACACCTTGTCAAAATGTTTTTTTACACCTGCCCGCTGGCAATGAGGATCCCACACATGCAGCACTTTCTCCTGAGGCAGGCAGGCCCACGCGACCTACCTCCATGATGAAAATTCAGGCCGGAATCTTTATTTTAAGGGAATGGAATTCGCTATTTTCCCTGTGAAGGAAAGGTGAACAATGCAAAGGAAACTTGGATGTTCCCTATAATGAATGACTGATTCACAAAATCAGTTTTATGCCTGGGCAGCAAGTTGAAAATCTCCCTCACTGAGTCTCATCACACCCAAGTGGATTGGATTCAACCTTTACTAATACAGGATGCTTACCATAATTTATTTGACATGCAATAATTTTAGTGTTTTCTTCAATCACATCAATACAAATTTATGGAAAGTGGCATAGTCCAATAACAAATCCAGCCCTGAAACAGTATCAGTATAAAGAGCAAATATATTTGTAATAGTCAAAGTAACAGATAAAACCACTCTTTGGAATCTTTTAAATTGTTCAAAAATGAAGTCAAAGCAACCCTGTGTGCCTAAAGAAAGCATTTGACAAAGTAAAATGTCACTTTGTTTTTAAATGGAGAAAACCATGGCATGATTTCTGTCAAAATAAATCATCAGATCATGAATATGTTGTGATAAAATAACATGCAGCTATTCAGCCTCTTCGTATTCACCTCCTCCCTACCCAGTCTCGCAAAAAAATGAAAGGAGTTGATGAAGATATTTTTCTTGATGGAAGTGCTATGTTTAATGTCAGCCACGACCAAGCTACAGTTGCTACAGAATGATATAGGATACTTCAGGAGCACTCAGTGTCCCAAAAATAATAAATAACTTTCCAAAAATAACATTAACTGAAAATTACATGCTCATCTTTGACACAACAACAGATCTGGCAGATGTACCAACTGTATAATTCTCGAGGGACTGGGTGTTGCAGTCTGTTGGAATACTATCCTTTCCCCTTTGGGACCTGGCTTTGTATGCAAACCAGATCAACAGGCTGAAATGCTCCCCTCTCTGCCAGGTGTAAGTGGTCCTACACACACAGTCACTGAATGGCAAAAGCAATTCATTACTTACAGTATTTTCAAAGCTCACTGATCTGCAGCTTTCATGGAAAAATACATGGATACATGGAATGCAATCTCTAAGTCAATGGCACAATTCCAGGAGAGGTCTGTAATCTCATGGTATTAAAATGGAATTTTACTTATTTAGTCACCATAAACTGGGCTCTGTGGGCAGGGGTGGGGCGTGGGGTACGGAGCTGTGGCGGCTCAGCTTGTAAACAGATGGAAGCAGAATGTAATCCTCAAAACCTCAGTAAAAATTCCAGAATTACATCTAAAAAAGACAACGTATACTGAAACTGTTTAGTGTAAGATAATGGCCCCTAATGCTTTCTACCCAATGAATAAAGCCTTTTTCATATTATCTTCCAGACCTAGGGTCTACAGAAAGTTGCCTTTATTTCAGTAAAGAGCCAAAGTTCTTCTGTATCCATTAAGCTCCATGTAGACCACCTGAATCTGCTTTCTCAATTACTTTCAAGTATTTCATTCTCCGTTGGTTGAAATGGTTACAGGTATGCTTTCAACTATTACTTTTAATGCATGCTGTCACCATCAAGGCAGGATTCAAATGCAAACTCACATCTTGCTATGCGCTGAAATCTGTACATCTCGTGCATATCATGAATGGGTTAATGAGTTGCAGAATTAAAGATTATACCTTCCTTGATTACACCTGGGAAGATGGATGGGATGCTAATTGTAGTTTCCTCTGCTTCAACAAGAATGACAGACCATTTATCTTGAGGTAAACAACAAAAGATTATTTATTGCAATAAAGGTAACTTTATGCAGAAGCAAAATAAATCAGAAATGCAATACTTAACTTTCACTGATACTTTAAATCCAAAATGACAATGCGTTTCAAAATTCTTATTGTTCAGAGTCCTTTGCATGGATGATTTTCTGTTTGGATTTCCATTTCACCACAGTGATATTGAATTTTGGAAACAGCGTTTATGAAACACCAAATAAGCACACCACACATCTTTCCAAAACCCTGTTGTATTTACCACAGTCTGAGAGGGCTCTGGATATAAAACCGAATTAAGCCAGATCAACAACGATGTGGGTGTTGCTGGTAAGGCCAGCATTTGTTGCCCATCCCTAATTGCCCTTGAAGTGAGTGGCTTGCTCAGAGGGCAGCTAAGAGCCAACCACATTGTTGTTGGCCTGGAGTCACATGTAGGCCAGGTCAGGTAAGGACAGCAGATTTCTTTCCCTAAAGGTCATTAGTGCTGTTCGGGGGAAATTAAAAATGCTAAAAGAGAATACAGTAAGAATTTACTGAAAAACCCTTAAAATTTCCAGGCAGACATGGCTGCTACATTGCACATCCTTGAGAGTCAGACTGGAGACAAAAGCGTGCCATAAATTAGATTAAATGTACTCCACTCTCACATAAGGAAGGGGCAGATGGTTTTAGCTTAGATATGGGAAGACGAACAATGGATAAAGAGGGGGCTTTGATGAAACATAAACAGTCTTGAGTTGTGGGAACCAAGGTCTTTGTGTACGTGTTTTAATTTTGATTGGATAATATAATTATGTATGCACCCTTTAGAATAATTGGTTAGCAAAATTACCTGTTTATATACCCAATAAGATAGAGTTAGCATGGGACTGGTGTGTCGATTATCAATTGGATGTATTATGATAAGAAAAAGTACAAATTTAATGAAATGTAATCAGTCTGGGAGCTGGGTCTTCATTCTTAGGAATGATTGTGGCTCCCTTGCATATGCTTGAATAAAACCAGTCAAAAGGAAGCCTGAGTCTCTGTGGGATTGGAGAGTGTAACTTCTCCTCTTCAGCTGGCCTCTATGGTCGTTGCGGGATCGGAGAGTGTACCATCTTCAGTGAACCCAATGGTTTTTTTACACTTGATGATAGTTGTCATGGTAACCATTAATGAGAATTGCTCTCAATTCCAGATTTATTAATTTGAATTTAAATTCAACCAGCTGTAGTGATGAGATTTGAATCCATGTCCCCAGAACTTTAGCCTGGGCCTCTAGACTACTAGTCTCGTGACATTACCATTATGCCACCATTTCCCAAGTAATCCCGACTGAATGAGCAGTGATATGCAGTGTCTGTGGCCTCAGGAACTTAATGTACTCAGTGCAGACACAGTTTAATATTAATGGGTCATCCATTAAAGATTTTAAATATGGAGCTGAAATTCCTTGGAGTTTCCACTGGTCTGCTGCTGTAACTCCGCTTTTGGGATTTCCAACATGCTTCATTGGAGGATGAACCTTTTACAGGAAAATGTCAGGATGGCACAGCCTGTGCAGAAGACTCCTTATGGCCAAGTTGCCTGAAGGATGGCAGCATTGCTGAATAGGACCATTCACTTAGGGGATTGAGGAGGACATGACTGAGCTTTGGAGAGTCTTGGGTGGCAAGGGCACAAAATGTATTCTGGTTGGGGGACTTCAGTGTTCATCACCAAGAGTGGCTCAGTAGTACCACTACTGACTGAGCTGGCTGAGTGCTAAAGAACATAGCTGCCAGACTGGGTCTGCGGCAGGCGGTGAGGGAACCAACAAGAGGTAAAAGCATACTTGACCTTATCCTTACCAACCTGCCTGCCACAGATGCACCTGTCCATGACAATGTCACTAGGAATGACCACTGCACAAAGCCCCGTCTTCACATTGAGGAAATCCTCAATCGTGCTTTGTGGCACTATCACTGTGCTAAATGGGATAGATTCGAACAGATCTAGCAATTCAAGACTTGGCAGCCGTGAGGCACTGTGGGCCATCAGCAGCAGCAGCAGGAGTGTACCCAACCACAATCTGTTACCTCATGACCTGGCATATTTCCCACTCTACCATTACCACCAAGCAAGGGGACCAACCCTGGTTCAATGAAGGGTGCATGCGGGCATGCCTGGAGCAGCACCAGGCATACCTAAAAATGAGGTGTCAACCTGGTGAAGCTACAACACAGGACTATTTGTATGCTAAACAGCATTAGCAGCAAGTGATAGACAGAACTGAGCAATCCCACAACCAGCAGATCAGATCTAAGCTCTGCAGTCCTGCCACAACCAGTTGTGAATCGTGGTAGACAATTAAACAACTCACTGGAGGAGGATGCTCCATAAGTATCCTCATCCTCAGTGATGGGGTAGCCCAGCACATCAGTGCAAAAGATAAGGCTGAAGTATCTTCAGCCAGAAAGGCCGAGTGGATGATCCATCTCAGCCTTCTCCGGAGGTTCCCAGCATCAAAGATGCCAGCCGTCAGCCAACTCAATTCACTCCACATGATATCAAGAAACTGCTGAAAGCACTGTATACTGCAAAGGCTATGGGCCCTGAAAATATTCTGGCAATAGTACTGAAGACTTGGGCTCCAGAATTTTCCATGCCCCTAGCCAAGCTGTTCCAGTACAGCAACAACATTGGCATCTACCCAGCAATGTGGAAAATTGCCCAGGTATGTCCTGTACTCAAAAAGCAGGACAATTCCAACTTGACCAGTTACTGCCCCATCAGTCTTTGCTCGATCATTGGTAAAGTGATGGAAGGGGTCATCAACAGTTCTATCAAGCGGCACTTGCTTAGCAATAACCTGCTCATTGACACCCAGTTTCGGCTCTGCCAGGACCACTCCGCTCCTGACCTCATTATAGCCTTGGTTCAAACATGGAAAAGAGAGCTGTACTCCCAAGGTGAGGTGAGAGTGACTGACCTTGACAACAAGGCAGCCTTTGACCGAGCGTGGCATTAAGGTGCCCTAGCAAAACTGGAGTCAATGGGAATCAGGGAGGAAACTCTTCACTGGTTGGAGTCATACTAGCACAAGAGAAGATGGGTGTAGTTATTGGAGGTCAGCCATCTCAGTTCTAGGACATCACTGCAAGAGTCCCTCAGGGTAGTGTCCTAGGCCCAACCATCTTCAGCTGCTTCATCAATGACCTTCCTCCCATCATAAGATCAGAATTGGGGATGTCCGCAATGATTGCATATGGTTCAGCACCATTCGTGACTCCTCAGATACTGAAACAGTCCATATCCAAGTGCAGCAAGAGTTTGACAAATCTAGGCTTGGGTTGACAAGTGGCAAGTAGCATTCGTGCCATACAAATGCCAGGCAATGACCATCTCCAACAAGGGAGAATCTAATCTTCGCCCCTTGACATTCAATGTCTTTAACATCACTGAATCCCTCACTAGCAACATTCTGGGGATTAACAGTGACCAGAAACAACTGGACTAGCCATATAAATACAGTGGCTACAAGAGCAGGACAGAGCTAGGGATCCTGCTGTGAGTAATGCAACTCTTGACTCGCCAAAGCCTGTCCACCATCAGGCGTGTGATGGAATACTCTCCACTTGTCTGTATGAGTGCAGCTCCAACAACACTCAAGAATCTTGACACCATCCAGGTCAAAGCAGCAGCCCACTTGATTGGCACCCCATCTACATACATTCACTCTCTCCACCACCAGCGCACAGTGACAGCAGTGTGTACCATCTACAAGATGCACTGCAGGAACTCACCAAGGCTCCTTAGACAGCATCTACCATCTAGAAGGACAAGGTCAGTAGATACATGGGAACACCACCATCTGGAAGTTTCCCTCCAAGCTACTCACCATCCTGACTTGGAAATATATTGCCGTTCCTTCACTGTCGCTGGGTCAAAATCCTGGAACTCCCTCCCCAATAGCACTGTGGGTGTACCAGCACCAAATGGACTGCAGCGGTTCAAGAAGGCAGCTTACCACCACCATCTCAATGGCAATTAGGGATGGGCAATAAATGCTGACCTAGCCAATGATGCCCATACTCCATGAATGAATAAAAAAAAACTTCCCATGCCAGGTTTATACCAGAATTTCTAGCTACAAGAGAGAGGCAGGCATAAGAAATGTGACTATGAAAATCAAATAAGTTTTGGCCCCATGTCTGGGGATCTGCTTTCTTTGATAAGTATCTAACTGAAAAGTGATAGAAGCCTTCATTAATTATGATGGTATCATGGTGGTTGTGTTACTGGAATAGTAATTCTGAGGCCTGGGCTAATGATCCTGAGGCATGAGTTCAAATCCCACCATGGCAGCTGGGAAATTTAAGTTCAGTTAATTAAAATAAATGTGCACTAAAAAGCTAGTATCAATAATGGTGAAGATGAAACTAACTGATTGTCATAAAAGCCCATCTGGTTTAGTAATGCCCTGTGGTTAAGGAAACCTACTGCCCTTACCTGGTCTTACCTGGCCTGGCCTACATGTGACTTAAGACCCACAACAATGTGGCAGACTCTTAGCTGTCCTCTGAAATGGCCTAGCAAAACACTCAGTTGTACAAAAACCTCTGTGAAAAGTTCCAATGGAATGAACAGGATTGACCTAAGCGTTAGAAATGAAAAAGGACACATCCTGCTCAGTCGACCCTGCAGAGTCCTCTTCACTAATGTCTGGGGACTTGTGCCAAAATTGGGATTGCTGTCTGTCTGACATATTCGTAAACAAGCCTGATATAGTCACACTTACACATACACCCAGCAGAGGTACTGTTGTATACAGTCAGGTGGGAGAGGCTTTCTGAGTCCTCAACATTGACACGACTGCCCAAAGTCTCATGGCATCAGGTCTAACATGGGTTAGGCAACCACCTACTGCCCTCCCTCAGCCTATGAATTAGTACTTCTCCATGTTGAACACTTCAAAATAAGTACTGAGCAGCAAGGGCACAGAATGAACTCTGGATGCGGGAATTTCAATGTTCATCACCAAGTCCAGCTCAGTAGCACCACTACTAATGGACCTAGCTGAGTCCTGAAGGAAATATTTGCCAGATTAAATTAGTGGCAAGTAATGAAAGAATCAACGTCAGGGAAAAACGTTCTTGGCCTTGACCTCACCAGCCTATCTATCACAGTTGCATCTATCCATCACAGTATTGGGAGGAGTGAATGCCGCATGATCTTTCTGAAGGCAAAGTTTTGTCTTCACATCGCGGATACCCTCCATTGTGTTGTATGACACTACCATCATGCCAAATGGGATAGATTCAGAACAAATCCAGGAGTTCAAAACTGGGCATGAGATGCTGTGGGCCATCAGCAATGGTAACAAAATTCTATTCAACCATAATCTGTATTCTCATAGTCCAGCATAACCCTTGCTTAACCATCATCATCAAAACAGGGAACCAATCCTCATTCCATGAGGAGTGCAGTAGAACATGCAAGGAGCCTAAAAATGAGGTGCTAACTTGGAGAAGCAGAATGCTATAGACAGAGCTAAGCAATCCCATAATCAATGGATTAAATTGACGCTCTGTGGTCTTGCATATCCAGTCATGAATGCTGATGGCCAATCTTCAAACAATTCAGTTCACTCCACATGGTATCAAGAAACGGCTGAAGGCACTGAGAACATTCTGGCTGCAGCGCTGAAGACATGCCCCGGAACTCGCCGAACCTCTAACCAAACTGTTCCAGTACAGCGACAATGGCATCCAATCGTCAAAATGGAAAATTACCCAGGTATGTCTTATGCACAAAAAACAGTGCACACCAAATCAGCAATTACTGCTCCATCAATCAACTCTCAATCGTTGGCAAAGTGATGGAAGCTGTCGACGACAACTGATACTGAGAATTATTTAGTCACCAACAACCTGCTCGTCAATGCCCAATTTGTGTTCCAGGAGGATTTCTCAGCTTAGACCTCATTACTGCCTTGGTCCAAACATGGACAAAAGAGCTGAATTCTAGGGGTGAGTTAAAAGGCACTACCCTTGACATTAATACAACATATGATAGCTTGGGATCAAGGAGCCCTAACAAAATTAAAGTCATTGGGATAGTTCAGTGATTTAAATGTCCAGGGAAAAGCTCTCCACTGGCTGAAGTCATACCTAGTGAAAAGAAAGATGGCTATACTTGTTGGAAGCCAATCATCTCAGTCCCAGGACATCGGTGCATGAATTCCTCATGGCAGTATCATTGATCTAACCATATAAGTTGCTTCATCAATGACCTTCCCTCCATCGCAAGGTCAGAGGTGGAGATGATCCATGATGATTACACAGTGTTCAGTTCCATTCACCACTATTTAGACAATGAAGCAGTCTGTGCCCGCAAGCAACAAGACCTGGCCAATGTTCAGGTTTGAGTTGATAAGTGGCAAGTAGTATTCATGCCACACATATGCTAGATAGTGACCACCTCCAATAAGTTGGAATTTACCCATCTCCACCTTAAACGTTTTACTCCTTTCACCACCAGCAACAGTATGGCCTGAGTTTTTGCCACCATGGTAAAAATGGTGGGCAGGCCCTGAAATCCTAATTCCCACCCTCAAACATGGCACTTCCTATTTTCACCAGCGTGGAGGTGGAGTTGGGCCGGGTGGTTTAGGGAGGCAGCTGAACATTTAAATCATTGAAATGTCAAAGCTGTCAAGGGATTTAACTCAGCTGGACTTTAAATAAAAAAAAAACTGGAGTTTAAAAAAAAAAATCAGTGCTTGATATTTCATTCTGTCTGTTGACATAAGCCTGAGGGTTATAATTATAGAATTTATGCTGCATGACTGATTTTGCAGCCTAACATTTACAGAGACGGCTGGATATTCAACTCATCAGTTGCCTCCACTGAAATGGGATTTTGGTAGGTCAGAAGTGTGAAACCCAATGTGTATAGATTAGACCAGGTAAGAGCTGGCCTGAACTTGGTGGATTCATTTGGATAGCCAGGGTACCCCTTTGAAGAGGTAAGGTTCCCCTTTTGGATATGGTCCCATAACACCTTTGGAAGAGGTAAATCACCCTTTGGGGTAGGTAAGGCAGTAGACATGATTTTACATAAAAATTGCATAAACTTATTGGAATTGTCAAAGCTGTCAAAGAACTATCAAAAGCTGTCAAAGAACTGTCAAAGCTCATTGGAACTGTCAAAGCTATCAGGGGATTTAACTTTGCCAGGCTTTAAGTATTTAAAAAAGTGTGGAGTTTAAAAAAAATCAGTGTTGGATATTTCATTCTGTCTGTTGACATAAGCCCAAGGGTTATCATTATAGGATTTGTGCTGCATAACTGTTTTTATAACCTACCATTATCACAGTGGGGTGCCTGTTAAGTGAGCAGTTTGATTGACAGCTCCAAGTGGTTATGGAATAGAAATGATTGTTTTCATAAGACATTAAGTCCTTAAGATAAATGTTTGTTTTGATAGGAGATTAGTTGAAGGAATTTCGATGTATTGAATGTTTTTTTTTAATCAATGAGAATATGTTTTATAAAAAATTGTGACATTATCAATAGACACACTGGGCAGAATATTATGGGGTGGGGCAGACAGCTTGCCTACCTCTGGAAGCAAAGTCAGCATGGAGCTGACCTGCATGCTAGCCCACCCGGCAGCCATAATGCACTGTGGGTGAGCTGAATTGGAACAGTGGGGACTTCCACCTCACACTGGAGAGGAAGTCCCACCCTTGGAAGCTGCTAGCCAATCCAATTGGCCAGTATCAAACCCAGCAGTATCAAGAGCACATTAGTGGACACTGCCAAAACTGCAACCAGGAACAAGAAGAAAGAGCAATGGATCCCAGAATCAGGTAAGTCCGGGGTCTTGGGCAGGGAGAGTTTGGGCAGCTTAAGGAAGGGGATGGTGGGGTGGTTGTGTGCTTAATGGAGCAGGTGGGCAGGAAGAAAGGAGGGGTACTATCTTAAGGAGGATGTGTACCTGATTCCCAAAAGATAGTGCCCCCTTCCTTTCCATCCTTTGAAAAAATTTTTAAAAAGCGGCCTGCCCACTCCCACCTGACTGCCCATGCCAGCTGTTTTATATGGGCAGCGTAATATTGGGCTCAATTGGCTTGTTAACAAGCCCAATTAACCCTTGATTATTTAGTTAAACATCGCAGATGGGCTGCTGATCTTTGATGCCTGCCCACTCCCCGTATTATGGGGGGTGAGCTCAGGAGCGAACAAGAAGGTAGTGGGTTGAGCACCCGCCCTACTTTACATGCCCCTCCTGCCAAAAACATGCCTGGCAGGGGTAGTTACAATGCAGCCCACTATTTTATGTCAGCCTGGTTCTTCAAGTTTGGCCACGGTGGATACTAGTTGAGTTGGCATGGAGGAGGTAAGGGTGGTGGGTGGGGGGCATGAGTTGGCACTAGGTTGGTGTACAGGCTATAAAGAGTCATGGGGATGATTGGGGGCATGGATTGGCATAGAGAGTATGAGGAGCCATAGGGGTGGATAGAGGAGCATAGAGTGGCATAGGGGGTGTGCTGGTAGAGGAGCAAAAGGTGACATTAGGATGCGAGGGGCCATGGGAATGGTAGAGGGGAATAAGATGGCATAGAGGGTATAAGGGGCCATGGGGTAGCTGGGGGGCACGAGATGGTACATGTTGGCATGGATGCAGCATGGGCAGAGTGCGGTGTGAGGGGTGAGGACTGGAAGGATGTTCTTTCTTTTAATCATTTTTCTTAATATCTTCAACAAAGTGATGGTGCACAGAGGCAGGCCTTCCAGCCAGTCCGCCTATGCCTCCAGCAGCGTCTGAACTCATTTGGGGGGCAGTGGGCTCTACTTTGAATGCAGCCCACCCCAGGAACAAAAATCTGACCTTCTGGGCCTCTTTTCCCTCGGTGGGTTTGTGGAGCTGGGAAATGTCCTGTCCCTGCGCTTCTGACCCGGGAGCAAAAATCTGGACATATGCATCATCTATGAGATGCACTGCAGCAACTTGTTAAGGCTTCCTTGACAGTTCCTTCCAATACTGTGACCTTTACCACCTAGAAGAACAAGGGCAGTAGGTGCATGGGAACGTCACGACTTGTAAGTTCCCCTCAAAGCCACATACCATGGACTTGGAAACATAGTTCCTCATCATCACTGATTCAAGTTCCTGGAACATCCTTCCTAACAGCACTGTGGGTATACCGACATCACAAGGATTGCAGTTGTTCAAGGAGGCAGTTCACCATCATCTTCTCAAGGACAATTCAGAATGGGCAATAAATACTGGCCTAGCCAGTGATGCTCACATCCCGTTAACAAATTAAAAAAAAGTTAGCTATAGTTCAAAATCTACTTGACCATCCAGAGGTTCACACCAGGAGATAATTTTGATTGCAATTTAACTGATTGCACTGATGAATTTACAGGAAAGCTTAACCTACATAAGATAGATGTTATATTGATGAGGTGAGATAAGGTAAGATGAGTGGAGGCACATGTGGAGCATAAACAGCATGGACATGCTTGGCAAAATGGCTTGTTTTTGTGAAGGGAATACAAGGTGAAGGACAGTGAGTTCAGAGTTCAGTGAGCTCTACACTATACATTTTCAAGACCTAAGATTAATGGGAACTTCTCAGAAACAGCTGTGTTGTTTATCATTAAAAAACCCTAGTGCCCTGGCCTTAAACGAACATATACGGAGGATTTCCTGCCAGAAGTTATGAGGCACATTAATTATATTTTCCATTAACAGGGGCATGCATCTTCAGATTAAATGCAAAAATAAGGAATATGTCATCTAGTGTATTTCCTATCATTTGTGACCTAGTGATGCTGGGCACATTATTGGCACCTGGGGTTGCTGAGGCAACAGGTCAAAGATTTAAAGCGTATAACCATGCAATCAATCGCAGTGCACTCAACTGAACAAACTGGGACTGGAATAAGATGGAAACACTTTAAGATTTTGTACCCAGCCACAGATACCGGCTGTGCTAAACTTGGGCAGAAGCCTCTGCCTGAAGATTTTTATTGCACAGAGCTAAATAAAGAACTTACAGAAAGGCCTAACTGGCCTATTCTCCACGTGGATCTCTTCCCATCTTACTTTATCTCCTCCTATCTGCATATCCTTCTGTTTCTTTATTCCGTGTGCATTAATCCAGCTTCCCCTTAAATGTATCTATAGTAGTTGCCTCAAAAGCTCCATATGGTAGCAAATTCGAGTATGTCAGCACCAAAGTTTCTCTTGTATTCTTTAATGAATATCTTATACCTTCTTGAGTTCTCTGCCCAAAGGCAGGTCCAACCCACAGCACCAAATACAGTAGGGAAGCCAGTCCCCAATCTACCTCAGCCGGAACAGGGAACTGAACCCCATGCTGTTGGTGCCAATCTGATCCACACCAGCCTTGCAGCCGACTGACTCCCCAAGGAGTTCAAATAGCTGTGACAACATACACTTTTACATGCATGTTGCAGCCTGGAGCAATGGTTAGTGATGGCAGAGGCTCTAATCCCTTTCCATCATACGGCTGACGAAGGAATCACTCCAGCTCGTATTGGCTACCATTGATGAGTTAGAAGGATTTGCAGTCTGATACTCAAGCTGTTTGGCCATCAAGTGAACCTGGAGCTTTTGGCTCAGAGGCAGGGATGCTACCCACTGTGCCACAAAACCTCCATCTTATCTCTATGACCCTAAAATTTTGGGCGTCTCACAAGTAGAAACATTTTTTTATTCTTTTATTGGATGTGGGCATCACAGGTAAGGCAGCATTGTTGCTGCCCGTCCCTAATTGCCCTTGATAGGCTTGCTAGGCAATTAAGAGTCAACCACATTGCTGTGGGTGGGTCTGGAGTCACATGTAGGCCAAACCAGGAAAGGATGGTAGATTTCCATTCCCTAAATGGGCATAAGTTTGATAGTGTTATGGTTACCATTACTGATTTTTTAAAAATCAAATTTAAATTCCACCAGCTGCCAGGTGGGATTTGAACCCATATTCCCAGAGCAGTGGCCTAAGCCTCTAACTTACCAGCCCAGTGACATTATCACTATGCTACCATCTCTTATACATCTACCCTAGCAAATTCTTGGAATCCATGATGGCGATGTGAGCCTTGCCAAATTTATTTAAATTATGACAACCTGAGAACATTGGCCAGGATTGGGGGAATTTGAGATTGTGCAAGCCATGTAACAAACTTATTCATGCATTCTAATTAAATTCCTCTGTTATTTTAACAAATTTGTTATCCCAGTTGGCTTAAAATCTCATTTTAAAAAAAAGCAGGCAAAGGAATGTTAAATGAATAGATTAATATGTTCCTAACTGATATTGCACAATGCAATTTCAGCCCATATCATTCATGCAGGATTGGGAACAGTTGATTTGGGAGTCAGATAGCTAGGTCTTAATGTCCATCATTTGGTAGGGAAAGTTTAATTTGTTTTTTTCCCCACAGAGTGCTGTCAAATCACAATGTTCTTCCACTGACCTCATTCATTTAGCATTGTTCTTGTAGCTGAGGATCTATACTCAGAGGTTCTATTTGTAACATGCTCTCTGCCCTCTACGATAAATTATGACTTTTTTTTTATATTAGTTCATAAGGTGTGGGCATCACTATCTAGGTCAGCATTTATTGCCCATCCCTAATTGGCCTTGTTCAGAGGGCATTTAAGAGTCAATCACTTTGTTGTGGGTCTAGAATCACATGTAGGCCAGACCAGGTAAGGACAGTAGATTTCCTTCCCTAAAGGACATTAGTGAACCAGATGGGTTTTTACAACAATTGGCAATGGTTTTATGGTGAATTACAGATGTTTTATTAAAATTCAAACTTCACCAGCTGCTGGGGTGAGATTTGAACCCAGGTCCCTGGATTGTTACCCTGGGTGATCAAGATTACTAGTCCAGTGATAAATACCACTTCACCACCACCTCCCCCAAATGAGTAGTGCAATAAGAAAAAATGTTCAACATAAAACATATTTTTTAAAAATGAAACACATGTGACTCAGTACCCAGAATTTTGTGTGGAACCGGGGCCTTGCTTTCCGGCTGGAGCAAGCCAGCCTCTCTTTGCCTGAGTTGCCCTGCAGACATTTTACTCCGTCAGGCCATTAATTGACTCGAGGCGGGACTTCCGCCTCCATCTGGGAGGAAATGCTGCCTCTGAGAGCTACCAGCCAATCAAATGGCTGGCAGCTGTCCAGTTCCATCAGTGCCACTGCTGAGACTGCAGGCAGTCTTTGAAGAAGAGATGCAGTGGACCCGGACTTAAAGGTAAGCCTGGGGTTTCGGCGGGAACAAATTGGCAGGCACTGGTGAGAGGGTTTGGTGTCAGGGTGGGGGTGGGGGGAGAACTACCTTGCAATGTGCCTATACAGAAATTGCGCCTCAGCTCGCATAAAGGGCATCCTGGTCATCTCCTGCTGTGGATAAAATAGCAGTGGGAGCAGGAAAAGGCCCTTAAGTCGTCAATCATTAACCCATAGATGAGTGGGCCACCTGTTGCCTCCTATGGAATAGATTGATTTCCAGCAGAACCAGGTAGGCAACAGGCATAGCGCTGCGCCATAGTGTGCAATTTTAGGCCCTCACCTGCCTGCCAAGCCTGGTAGGTGAGGTTGTAAAATTCCAGCCAAGTTTTTTTATTACAGCATCATGAAAGACTGTGTCCACTGTAAAATGAAGAGTGCAGGAGGACATGCCAGGAGCAGCACCAGGCATACCTAAAAATGAGGTGTCAACCTGGTGAAGCTATAACACAGGACTACTTGCATTCCAAACAGCATAAGCAGCAAGTGATAGACAGAGCTAAGTGATCCCACAACCAACTGATCAGATCTAAGCTCTGCAGTCGTGCCACATCCAGTTGTGAATGGTGGTGGACAATTAAACAGCTTACTGGAGGAGGGGGCTACGCATATATCCCCATCCTCAATGATGGGGTAGCTCAGAACATCAGTGCAGAAGATAAGCTGAAGTATTTGCTACAATCTTAAGCTAGAAGGGTCGAGTGGACCCATCTCGGCCTCCTCCGGAGGCCCCCAGCATCAAAGATACCAGTCATCAGCCAATTCGATTCACTCCACGTGATATCAAGACACAGCAGAAGGCACTGGATACTGCAAAGGCTATGGACCCTGACAATATTCTGGCAATAGTTCTGAAGACTTGTGCTCCAGAACTTAACTGCGCCCCTAGCCATGCTGTTCCAGTACAGCAACAATACTGGCATCTACCTGGCTATTTGGAAAATTGCCCAGGTATGATCTGACAACAAAAAGCTGGACAAATCCAACCCGGCCAATTACCGTCCTATCAGCCTACTCTTGATCATCAGTAAAGAAAAGGGAGGGGTCATCAGCAGTTCTACCAAGCGGCACTTGCTTAGCAATAACCTGCTCACCGACGCCCAGTTTGGGTTCTGCCAGGACCACTCAGCTCCTGACCTTATTACAGCCTCGGTTCAAACATGGACAAAAGTGCTGAACTCCCAAGGTGAGGTGAAAGTGACTGCTCTTGACATCAACACCACATTTGACCAAGTGTGGCATCAAGGAGCCCTAGCAAAACTGGAGTCAATGGGAATCAGGGGGAAAACTCTCAGCTGGTTGGAATCATACCTAGCACAAAGGAGGATGGTTGAGGTTGTTGGAGGTCAGTCATCTCAGCTTCAGGACATCACTGCTGGAGTTCCTCAGTGTGGTGTCCTAGGCCCAACCATCTTCAGCTACTTCATCAGTGATCTTCCTTCCATCTGTCATAAGGTCAGAAGTGGGGATGTTCGCTGATGATTGCACAATGTTCAGCACCATTCACGACTCCTCAACTACTGAAGCAGTCCATGTCCAAATGCAGCAAGACCCGGACAATATCCAGGTTTGGGCTGAGAAATGGCAAGTAACATTCATGCCACACAAGTGTCAGGCAATGACCATCTCCAACAAGGGAGAATCCAACCATTGCCCCTTGATATTCAATTGTATTACCATCACTGAATCCTCCACTATCAACATTCTGGGGTTACCTTTGACCAGAACCTGAACTGGACTAGCCTTATAAGTACTGTGGCTACAAGAGCAGGTCAGGGGCTAGGAATAGTATGATGAGTAACTCAGCTACTGACTCCTCAGAACCAGTCCACCATCTACGAGGCACAGGTCAAGAGTGTGATGGAATACTCCCCACTTGTCTGGATGAGTGCAGCTCCCACAAGACTCAAGAATCTTAACGCCATCCTGGCCAAAGCAGCCCGCTTGATTGGCATCACATCCACAAACATTCACTCCCTCCACCACCGACGCACAGTGGCAGCAGGGTGTACCATCTACAAGATGTAATGCAGCAATTCACCAAAGCTCCAGTGACAGCACCTTCCACTCCCATGACCACTATCATCTAAAAGGACAAGGGCAGCAAATAGATGGGAACACTACCACCTGGAAATTCCCCTCCAAGCCACTCATCATCCTGACTTGGAAATATATTGCCGTTCCTTCACTGTCGCTGAGTCAAAATCCTACAACTCCCTTTGTAACAGCACTGTGGGTGTAACTACACCACCTGGACTGCAGCGGTTCAAGAAGGCAGCTCACCACCATCTTCTCAAGGGCAACTAGGGATGGTGAATAAACGCTGGCCCAGCCAGCGAAGCCCACATATCTTGAATGAATTAAAAAAAATCATATTCCCATCACAACTACTTCGCATTTATGTAGCACCTTTAACATAATAAAACATTCCAAGGTGCTTCACAGGAACATTATGAAGCAAAGTTTGACAGCAAATTACATAAGGAGATGCTAGTGCAAATGGCAAAAACTTGGTCAAAGAAGTAGATTTTAGGGAGGGTCTTAAAGGAGCAAAGAGAGAGAAGTGGAGAGATCTAGAAAGGGAATTCCAGAGCTTAGGTTCTTGGCTGGTTTAGTGCATTAAAAGCACTAAATAAATGCAAGATGCTGTTGTTCTTTAGTATTTGATAGATTTCAGAATAGTGTGTTCATGAATGTTGCTTAATTCATGAAATGGCAAGTGTGTCTCAGTTGTATGAATAGTGAATGGGACACCTCCTGCTTCCAGTTTTGTATGAGTCACGCAAGATTAATGGAAGTCGCATGCTGACAGAGTCTCAAATTGTGAAGGATAATGCTGCTACAGTGCATAGTTGAGCTGCCCAAATAGGAGGCCTCTATCCCTGCATGTTTTCCACAAACTGGGTTCTTAATCTCACTTGAGACCTGCCGTGGTCTGGTACTGAAGGAAGGAGTGACACTTTACTCTGTGGAAGAGGGGAACTTGGTCACTTACTCAGCTGACATTGATCATACTCACCATTTCCCTATCAAGGGGGCAGGCACAGGACCTGCTTTTAATGCTTCTGCCAATATCATTCATGTGCCAAGATATTCATGTGCCAAGGGCTCCTGGATGAAGTACCCTTCAATTTCTTTTCATCCCTGCTTTGGCTTCCTGTGGTGTCTGTTGGCAGTAAGGCTGAGAATAGTCATTTGCCGCATAACATAGGACAATGTTCATGTGGCAAAAATCAAAAGCATTAGAAAAAACACTTTTCAATCAACATTGCAATGAAGTAGGAAATCTGAGATTACCTAAATGCAAGAATTTCAATTAATTAGCCTGGTTTTGTTGCAACTACAGCTAGATGAGATTTGGATTAAAACTGAAGCTGGGAGAGATTTCTTAACACAGAGGGTGGTTAGTGTGTAATTTGTCAAAATTTATCTTTGAAGCAGAATGCATAAGATATTTCAAAAGAGTATTATATCATTGTTTGTAAAAAAGCACAATTAGATAATTTGTTAAAAATTCATTCACGGGATGTGGGCTTCACTGGTTGGGCCAGCATTTATTGCCCATCCCTAGTTGCCAATGAGAAGGCGGTGGTGAACTGCCTTCTTGAACCCTGCAGTTCATGCGGTCTAGCTAAGCCCATAGTGCTGGTAGGAAAGGAGTTCCAGGATTTTGACCCAGCGACAGTGAAAGAACAGCAATATACTTCCAAGTTAGGATGGTGAGTGACTTGGAGGAGAACTTCCAGGTGGTGTTCCCATCTATCTGCTGCCCTCGTCCTTCTAGATGGTAGTGGTCGTAGATTTGGACGGTGCTGTTGAAGGAGCCTTGGTGAATTCCTGCTCTAATGGAAGAAAGCATGTTGCGGGGGGGGGTGGAGTCGGGGAGGAATGCAGGAAAGCAAAAACGCCTTTTAGATGCCGTGGAGACCCGCTGTGATGTCTATCTGTGCTCTGGCCGCAGGAGGGGCAGCAACGTTACTACTATGGTTAGGTAGGTGATGGCAATGGTGATCAGCGCCAATGCTGCACAGATGAGGCTGGCCATCCAATGCAGATTTCACCCGTGCAGCCAGGGTATGGCAACCATCTCAGCACTCTAAACTCACACACTCAAGCCCATCACACATTCACTGCCAGCTCAAGGGACTGCATTTTGTAGATGGTACACACTGCTGCTACTGTGTGTCGGTGCTGGAGGGAGTGAATGTTTGTAGATGTGCCCGTCAAGCTGGCTGCTTTGTCCTGGACAGTGTCAAGCTTCTTGAGTGTTGTGAGAGCTACACTCATCCAGGCAAGTGCAGAGAATTCCACCACACTTTTGACTTGTGCCTTATAGATGGTGGACAGGCTTTGGGAGTCAAGTGGTGAGTTACTCGTCGCACTATTCCTAGTCTCTGACCTACTCTTGTAGCCACAGTATTTATATGGCTAGTCCAGTTCAGCTTCTGAGCAAGAGATTGGTATTAGGCTAGATGACCCCTGTGGATAAAAGCACTGGGACAGACATATAGGCTGAATGACCAGCTTGTGCTATTTCTATGATTCTAGGTTGAATATTCATGGGGGAAGTAGATTCTTGAAGTGCAATGTAATTTTACTTTGTTGTTGTGCAGGAACATTGATCTCACTTGTTCAGATTTGGCCCAGATTCTGAAGAACATGCCATCCTTATCCCTGTATCTGAACTCTGTAGCTCAGGAGCAGATTATGCCACAGACTGCTGTTCCATATTGTTAAGATAGCAACATGATGATGGCTCATTCTGTGTACTTCCTGCACTGCTAAACCTGATATGTCACATACTTTGTTAAACTAACTATCTTCAGAAGAGGAGGGGACGTGTTTGTTAATTTACCAAATTTAGTCAGATAAGTTTTGATTTATTTGGTGCATTTGTTTAGAGATAAATATGCACATGTACATTAAAACATAAATAGTTGCAATAGTTAATTCTGTTTAATGTTCCCCATGGCCGTTTATTTTCTTTCCACCTCCATCTTCTACTCCTCAAGGCTTGCTGCGCCCGCTTATGTATTGGGCTGCCCCCATCTTATCTATGACCAGTTCTGTAAAATATGAATTGACCAAATGGCTGGGCGAAATGTTACAACTAGTTTTGAGCAGGTTTTCCACATACATGGTGAAAAATTCCTTCACATTTGTGAAGACCATAAAGGACCTGCATATGGATAGCAATGCTCTGTTCATGTGCTGATTTGACATTGCTAGCCTATTCACCAATGTTCCACTTAAGGAAACCTTACATATTTTGCTGCAGCACTATATCATGATGGTCTAGACCTACCACCATTTCTTGAATTGGTATTCTTTGAACTTATGAACTCGGCAACTCATGCAGTTGTGTTCAGTTTTAACGATGCCATTGGTGGAATCGAAGCAGATTTGCACTAACTGTGGTAACGGATGGGTAAAACAACGTTTTACTTGCTGGCTGTGATGGTGGGTTTTCATGCCATACCGTCCCAAACACACCACATTATTTATGCATTCCCGGGAAACACGCCATTTTCATGGCGGGCGGGCTCCGATTTGCCTGGCATGCCGTCACTTCGCCACTTCATCATGCCAGGTACCATATTTAAAGTACAGCTGCCCTCAGTGCTTCCAGCCCAGGATTGCAGCAAAGAAGACATGGCCCCTAAAGGCAAGATGTCTGCAGCCCTCTAACGCCCTTTGGATGCCGTGGAAGCCCACTGTGACATCTTCTATCTCCGCTCTGGCCAGGGCAGCAACGTTACTACCATGGCTAGGTAGATGGCAGTGCTGATCAGCACCAATGCTGCAGAGAAGAGGCTGGCCATCCAATGCAGATTTCATCCATGCAGCCAGGGTGTGGCAACCATCTCAGCACTCAACTCACACACTCAAGGCCTTCACACATTCACTGGCACCTCACTCACTGTTAGCTCAAGGGACATCACCGCCCATTCTCACACATACCCTCGCATGTCCATCTGGCTTCATCTCCTCTGGAGGCTGCCTCCTCAGACATCACCAGCTTTAGGCCTTGTACAGATCAACATGTGACTCC
Organism: Carcharodon carcharias; assembly: GCF_017639515.1. Lineage (NCBI taxonomy): Eukaryota > Metazoa > Chordata > Chondrichthyes > Lamniformes > Lamnidae > Carcharodon > Carcharodon carcharias. Next base: position 19,535,745 of record NC_054486.1, on the reverse strand, counting down.
CACCACCACCACCAAACACCTTGTGACTCTCCTTCCCCAGTACAGCCTTTGTCCAGCCTCTTTCCTTGCCTGGCAAGCAAGTCCTAGCCCTGCAGCGATTGAAAAGCCACCCACATATGGCTGATCTGGTAGGTAGACACCTGCTGTGAGCCCCCCGCTAAAAGTGATATGGTGCTGTCTGTGAAGCCTGGCACTGATGATTATGAGTGCTGACTGAAGCAAGGTAGCAAACAAACCTTGATGTCTCAAGTGAAGCGCAGCCTGCCAAGTGCACGTTGCTAATGTGCTGTTGTGAAACATGTTGGTGTGTTTTCCTGCTGACGCACAATCCAGCGGAGGGAGGATGATTCCGGCGGGAAGGCTTAATAATGATATGATGATGTATTACATTGAGGTTCCCGATGTCTGATGACGGGGAATGCAGCCCACCATTGGTGGGCCGAGCGGATGATTGCCAACTAGTTTCGTGCCATTGTGAAACCAATCGTGCCATGTTGTCCACTCACACTACCGAACATACCCGACACTGATGGACATGGAAAATCCCAGCCCATGTATGCCCAAATAGATGGTATTGTCATGGGATCCCCTCTAGGTCCAGCTGTCGCAAACATCTTTGTTGGGTTCCATGAGAAACATGTCTTTGATAGAATGACATCTAACCTCCTATGCCTTGCATATTCCTGATATGTGTATGACACGTTTGTTATATTTAAATCTGCAGCTGCATGTAATAGTTTTCTTGCATGTCTTAATGGGCTCCATTCTGCGCTCAAATTCAATTTTGAAATGGAGCAGTCAAATTAACTCCCTTTCCTTGATGTACTAGTTGAGAAATCTGTCAGGGAGTTCTCTATACCATGGTCTACCACAAGCCTACCTTCACTAGGTAGGAGGTCAGTATACACGTTGGGATTCTTACGGTTCCACACACTAAGATTGGCCTTGTAAAAGGGCCCAATCCACTTGCTTATTATACAAGCTTGATGCTGAAATAGGGTGCATCAAAGGCATCCTGCAGGATAATGGCTACCCTGATCAGATCATTTCGCACTGTATATCATGCAAACTCATGAATGGGCCTAAGTCTGTTGCTTTTTGGTCTGAAAAGTTTCCAGTCTGGAAGGCCAAGATATCTCAAAAATTTGAGCAGCAGGTAAAATTAGCTGTTTCAAGCTACTACTGTGCAGTAGCGACACAAGTGGTATTCACTGCTAACAGGATGCTGCTGTCAAACTAAAAAGATATTCTGCCCATCACATAAATGAGTAATACGGCGTATGAATTTCAGTGCCAGTCTGATGCTAGGTATGTAAGCCATATGTCACAAAGACTGGCGGATGTCCCTTCTGCTGTTTGCAACGGGCAAGGTACATCTTATAGTTTAGTGCTTCTGTCATGGAGTCTCACTTGATGAGCATGCAGACCTGATTCAGACATTGTGGGCTGTGCTCCCGTACTCCTCAATTTTATGGTCATTACAATTGTTATGATGTGGTGGATGATGTGTGCCAGGAGGACCAAATCTACAAGGGAAACTTGGTTGCACTATCACAACGGTTTTGTAATTTGTATTTAATACGAGATGATGTGTGCACTGTATTTAGTAGTAATGAGTCCCCCAATACCTTTAGAGATTTTAAAAGTTAAATTAGAATATTTATTCAGAAAATAAAAGTTTTCAAACACATGCATAAGACTACAATTACTTATTACTATACAACTCCTAAAATTCCTAATTAACCTGACTCTCAGTTACACACCCCCTTTAAGGCAACAATCCAAAATAGATTTTAGATTTAAACAAAACACAGTGCCTGCTTGACAGTGGAATTCCAAATAACTTCTCCTCAACTTCAGTTACATTACATAGCAGACTTATGCACAAATGGCTAGAGACTTCTTGAAGGCTGTTTCACACACTCTTGTTAGATCTTACATGACCCTTACCTCACAAAGACTTTCATTCTCCTTTATAAATGTTCTCTCTCTTTAATATGTAAATTCTACTATTCCACATGTCTTTGAAACTGTATCTTCCTCATAATATAAAAAACTTATATGTTGCCAATATTGTCAATGACCTTTGGGAAGAAAAATAAACACACTCCTTAGCCTTGCTTACCTGGTTAGTTGTAAACAGACTAACATCCCTTTGAAATCCAAACAATCTCTTCATTTACCTAAAGAAAATTCAAATTTCCTTCAACCCTTACATGCTAAGCCAGCATCATGTTTACTTATTTGCATTTCAAGCACGTTTCTACACCTAGCTTCTTTTGATAATTTCAAGTTTGCAGTCTACTTGACTCCAAATGTAATTAAATCACATAGACAGAACCAACTATACTCATACCCATAAACCTACTTCACAATAAACCCAAAAAATATTATGAAAATTCTTATACTTTCATAACACAATGAACAGCTGAAATATCAGAGAATCATGAATGTTGGAGGCCGCCCTCTGTGTTCGTTACTTGAATCAGCTGTTCCCATTGGTGATGGTCCCGCAACAGGAGTGCAAACTCAGCAAATATACCCCTTCTACTTGGTGTGCTTCACACATTATGGATACAGCAGTGCAACAAGTGAACATCATTCAAACAAGTCTTTCATAGTAAGATTTTTTATTACTCTCTATTCATGCTCTCTGGTAACTCAGTAACAGAAAAGAAAACACTCGGAAAACAGAGTGATCCAAAGTATATGATTTAATGATTAGCTACCCACCACATGTATAGCACCAAGATCTAGTCCTTCACACACTCCTCTTTTCTTCTTAAGAACCAGTTATGCTGTATGTACACTTAAAAGAGATTGATAGAAACCACCTGCATGGTTAATTTGAGCAGACATTTTATGAAAGCCTTTTTTAAAGAAAAAAATTCTCTAGCATGAGTAAAAGATGCCATGTTGTTGAGCTACAATTCAACTGAAGTAGTGTTGCCATGAGCTGTATCTGTTGGCGACTGAGATTAAATCAAGGCTATACATTGGTGTAAAAGATATGCCACTTTTAATTGAAGCAAGTACAAAGAATACTGTTTGTAAAGCTATTGTGTTGCCAAGGATCACCAACAGAACTGTAAAATCTGTTATTTTCAACATGGCATTCCAGGCGCAGCTCCAAGTACTAAGTGGAGTGCTTAGTAAAGAAAGACAATGAATAATATATCAAATATTTCAGCTGCAAGTACTGATGTTATCATTTAATATAGTGTAGATAGAGTGATCTCAGTGATTCTTCTCATATTCAAAAAAGTGTTGTTTAACTCAAAAGGGATTTAATAATTATCTGAAGGGAAAATAAAGCAGCCTACAGGGAAAAGGCAGGGGAATAGGACTAGCTGAGTTATTCCTGCAGAAAGCCAGCACGGAGCCTGACCAAATTAAGTGCCTGTCATTAAATGGCCAGCATTGGGCCTTCTCTGGGATTTAGGACCCTGGTGGTAGAAATCCCAGCCCTGCGAGCTGCTGGCCAGTCAGAGGCTGGCAGCTCTGCATTGCCTGTCAGCAGCACCAGGGGCGGTGGCTGCTGCCAGTAATGCACACACCAGAGGCTTAGGATTGACGGGGACCTCAGGCCAGGTGAGTGAGGGCTGGATGGAAGTCATGGGGAGGGTGTTGCCAGTGGGGGGGTGCTCAGAGGTATTGGCAGGGAAGGTGGCTCCCAGCAGAGACCCCACTTCCTGACACCTGTTCCCTCAATCGGGCACTAAGTACCTTTGAAAGAGGGACCTCTCTGGGAGGCCACTGGTAAATCCAACATGATTTGTTGGGTGGCCTTCAGCAAGCATGTGTTGGGTTCCTACAACTGAAAAGAAATTCAATACAGTATATTCAAAACTTTATTTTTGCTGTTTTTTTAAAAACGGACTTTCTGCTGAACCAAAAAAGATGGCTGCTACAAGTCACATGACCACAGGTTTGGCCCTTTGTTCTGGGAGCTACCACCAGCAGTTACAAGAACAAAATAATTCTTTTCTCAGCTTGTGGGATCTCACACCACATTGCACAGACCCCTTGTAATCACGAAACCTGGGGCAGAATTTACAAGTCTGTGTGGGCCTGCGCTCAACCTGCTCGAGCATAAGATAGCACGTGATGATGTCGGTTGAGTGTCCTGGCCTCATCCCGCGCTCACACGATATTTTGGTCAGCGGGTATGCGCAAAATTCAGAACCGGGTCCGCCGATGATTAAGCAGGAAATTAAGCCCATTAAAGTTTTAATTGTCCCTGATTTTCCGTGGTCCATCCAACCTCACAGTTAGTGGACGGGCGTATCGGCCAGGCAGCCTTTTCATTTTTCATGAAACCTCATCCAAGGGCGGGGTGATGTTTCCATTATTAAATAAAAATTAATAAAAATCCATGGACAGAATTTTTATAATGTAAATGTTCAGGTGACTTTGTGATGCTTGGACATTTATGCTCTGATTTTAAAATCTTTATTCAATATTTTTGAAGTCTTCAGCTCCCTGAGGCAGCTTTCTGCCTTCAGGGAGCCTTCATTCAACACTCATCCACACTTGCATCAGCACCTGCCCTCCTCCCACCCCACCCTGGCAGCGCTGAGCATTTCAGTGCGCGCTTCACGCTGGCTGACCATTAATAGGCCAGCTAGCGTGAAATCCCGGTCCGTTCCCTGGCTGCTCTCGGACCCGCCGATCTTGCCTGCCCACCGATCTGAAAATTCTGCCCCAGGAGACTCACACATCGAAACTTGTTATGCCCACAGAGCTGTTGACAGACTCATATCACACCTGGGTTTGTCCAGGTCCATTTCAAAGGGGAACCAAGGGACACCATTTGCATCCGATAAGCTCACCCTTCTAGCTGAGTTAGAGGATCTGCCTAGACAATGGCTTCCTGACACCAGACCGTGAATATGGATGGTAACTCTTTCAACAGTTAATGTCTGGGACATTATCAGCCCTGAAGTCAAAGCGAGTTCCATATACTGCATAAACATCCCCTTTGAAGTCACTGTGGAGAAAGAAGATCACATGACTCAAGTGACCATTTTGTATCTCTATATGCCTTTGAGAACTGAGAAATCCTCAGTCTGCTGTTTAACATCCAACTGGTGAACCCCCCTCAAGAAGCAGACCTCCAAGCAGAATAACTGCCTGCTCCCCAAAGCCTGTCTCTGCTGGAAGTTTTCCTACCATCGCCTGCAGAACCAACCCAGTCTCTGTACCTATTTCATCTTGCGGTATCTGCACCAACTGAAAAGCGAATTCTCCACCTGCAGTCATCAGCCATCTGAATTAGAAATCCTCTGTGAAGAATTCCTCATTGGACTCTGACTCTGGGCCCTGGAAATCACATGAATTAATATTCATTTCTTTGGTTCTTATACTGAAAAATCTATCCCTCCCTTTACTGTGAGTGTGTATTGGAGTGGGAAGTTGTGAACACTCCTCCCCTTGGATTTTGAATGTGAAATAAACTAATCTCCAGAGTTAATAATAATGTAAGTTTGCCATGAATTATTAGTAAATTGGATCACACAAACCTAGGGATTGGGAAAACACGCCACAGCATACTTTAAAATAATTCAAATTACCTTCTTAATATAGACCAGTGGTGAAGGAAATCAGTGCAGCTTGCCTATCTCTCTTGTGTCCGTAACAGATGGGAAACCCATTTGGGAGAATCCCTGAGCCACCACTAAATCCTGGTGGGCTTCGGGGCTTGCTAATGGGCCTAATTAATAATGGCAGGTTCCCTGCATTGGCTCATTTCCATTGCTGACATAATGAGAGTCAGTTTACCTGCAGGCTGTGTGGTCTCCCCTGCAATTATGTGGGCACACACGTCATCTAGCCCGCTATGGCGGCTCCTTTAAATTCAACCTCGTTAATTTATACTTTTCTCTTTAATTGCTTGAACATTTGTTTGGGCTGTTCAAACCATAAACACAAAGATTAATTTTGCAATGGTGTGAGTGGCTTCTATGGCCTTACTCTTAACAGGACTGGACCAGAAAACTGGGCCTCTGACCTTATGCCACGTTCTTTTCAGGTCAAATTTTGCAGAGGCCCTTTTTGCGGGGGGAAAATGGGCTTCAATTTGTCTGTACACTGTGCCTGATTTCGAGGTAAAACGTGTAAATTTGATTCGATGTTGGCTGAAGTTCCATCCACAATGCAAGTTAGGGCGTTGGAACTGAGAGCCATCAGAGAAATGAAGGCTGTCAGAGCATGAAGATTTAACATTGCCGTACAATTCCATCAACCCCAGGGTACATCGGCCACATCAAGCTGTCTACAGTGCACACAAGTAACAGGGAAATGGCAACTGCTATGTTTTCTTAGGACAGCGCCCTCAGCACTTCTCCTGGGGAATAGGAACCATCAGGTAGACAGAACACACACATTTCACAGCAAGATTCTCTCATGAACAAGAAGTCACACAATGAAAGTCAAGGGGGCATCAAGTATTTTCATAAAAATCACATACCTAAGAAAGGGTTGTGCTCAATGAATGTTCTTGTGATATCTGGTCACAGAAATTCTATTGAGGTAACAGCCTGATGCCATCTGTCAGTGCTTGCCCATATGTAAAGGTGTACCAAGTAGAATAACTATAATAAGCTTTTAAAATATATATCCACATATTACTGTTCATCCTACAATAGCTATCCATGGTGAGGCCTGGAATATGGGCGACATTACCTCCTAAACTGTTCATCAGAAGAGATAAGGAATAAATCAATCAAGAAATTGTGAGGGGTGACAATGGTATGAATACGGTTTTGTTACTGATATACTGAGATGAGATAAAACTTCAGTGCTACAGAGAACTTATTGGCATTCATATGCGGAATGTCCAGAATGCAGTGAACAACCTAATACATCAAAGGCCTGCACAGCAAGTGACAGCAGTTAACCTCATCACTAAACAAATTTATGTATCAACCGCATACACAGAATATGACTAATGGTACATCTCTTACATAATGAAACCTTTAAAAGAGACAATACACTGTTGATAGGGGAGATGGTGAGGCAGTGGTAATGTCACTGGACCAGTAATCCAGAAGCCCAGGCTGCTGCTTTGGGGACACAGGTTCAAATCCCACCATTGCAGCAGCTTGAATTTAAAATTCAGTTAATAAATTCTGGAATTAAAAGCTCATCTCAATAATGGTGGTGATCATCAATCTGACATTGATTGTTGTAAAAACCCATCGGGTTCACTAATGTCCTTGCCATCCTTACCTGGTCTGGCCTACATGTGACTCCAGACCCACAGCAATGTGATTGACTCTGAAATGACCTGCAAGTCACTCAGTTCAAGGGCAATTAAGGATGGACAACAAATGCTGGCTTTGCCAGTGATGCCCACATCCAGCGAAAGAATAAATTAGCTTCCAGTGAACTTCAATCAGTCTTGCTGAGGTAGCATAAGCAAGCAAGATGGCATGCATACAATCTATTTAAGATATGCTTGGAATTACAATTTGGTACCTATATTTCATAGACACTGGAAGTATAGAATTCTGTTTTATTATCTCATTGATTTGAATTAATTAAGAGTATTATCTCAAGCATGTATTAGAGATAAAGAAAAAATGTCAATATCATATAATACATAACGGCAGTAGGGACATATGACAATATCCTATATATAATATCCTATATATTCTGGAAAATGGAAACACAGAGTTGGGAAATAACTCTTAAAAGTCCAGGGCTAATTGCACCACATAGTTGTTGATCCAGGGAGATACCCTCCTAACAGTGAGGAGGGCTTCAGGCCTTGGAACTTTTGCATAATTACAATGTATTGTATAACAGGGCATCAAAACTTGTAATTCTTCTATCTTTGCATGTGGAAATTCCCAACTTAGGTTCATGGCATCCTTGATGGACTCCCATAACAGTGAGGAACATGCACAAGTTTTTCAATTTTCAGCCAAGTGCAAGGGACCTGAGAGAGCCTGTCTCATTCAGTGAACCCTTTCCATGCAACTCGATACTGCATTTAATTGGGGTGAACTTCACCAAACAGGATCACCCCAATTCCCAGACCCGACCCTCTTCAGCTTGGGGGACTAATCTTTCCTGCATATCTCCATGGCTTCATTGTGATCAATTACTCCCATTTTTCTGACCCCATAACAACTTTCCTTTTAAAGCCTAGCCTAGCCTTTTGAAAGTTGCTACTGGCTTGGATTTTCTAATGAGCAACCAAGCACGCTGTGAGCTAACTCTCTGGGTAAGCCTTTCCAATACCTCTGACCTACTTAAATTACGAAGAGTGGTTCTCATCAGAAAATCCACCCAAGCTCACCACGGTACAATTAAACTTGCAAACAAGGTCAGTTGCACTTTTCCCATACTTGGAAAGCTGAGGTAAAGCTACAACTGAAGTTCCAACTTGCTTACAAACATATGACAACGTACCCATCTTTCAAAATCATACAATGGAAATTCAATGAAAGGGTAAATAGCTATAGATTGTTTCCACTGCTTGGAGGGGTGGAAGTAAGTAGCCACTGACTCAAGATGATCACTAGAAGAAAATGGGAGAAGGTTGACTCTTTTTCCACAAAGTTAATTATTAGATCTTGATGTGTCTCACCACAAGTGACCATAGAGACAAAGGATGGAACAGAATATAAAATACAATTGTGGAAACATAAATTTTACTTCATGCCGATAATGATGCACACTTCACGCAGTGAAGTTGAAAACATAAAAGAACTTGCCTCTCGTTGTGCATTCCACCACGCATGAAAGCCCCAGTTAAAACTTCAGTAGAAGCTGTGTAATTGGATTTGTAGATTGTACCATAAGAAAGGTTTCTTCTGCCATATCCCAGTGTTGATGATTGCAAACAGAATGGTTGCTCGCAAAGTTATTTTCAGATTAGTGATATGGAGAACTTGCATTGTGAAGAAGGTGTGCGGCTTTATATCCAATACTGATCTGAGATTCAGAATTTTTTTTAAAGAAAACCCTGACCCCACTCTTGGGTATTCATAAGGAAATCGGTGAACATCAGGATTTTTAGAGGGGAGCTTATAATAGTCTTTAAGAACATAATGTTGACTACTCAACTCTGCTGAATCGTAAATCTGGGAATGAGCATTTCCATGGCGATATGAGTATATGTGCCCATGAAGCTCTCTGCACTTTGGATAAGCAGTGTAATGCTTAGTAAGTGAGAGAAATGTAGAGCAATGTGTGGGAGGCCTAAGCATAGCCAGTGTTGGCAAGTACAACATACAAATAATTCCTTAATTAGATTATGATTATTCATGAACAGTATTTTATTCCAGTGGGTGGGCAAGACTAACACTATAATTTGGTAGAAAGTGAAATGCAAGAGGTTGCTTCATAAAAAAACCCCCAAAAATTGCAAGTGCTGGAAATCTCAAACTAAAACAGAAAATGCTGGAAATAATTAACATTGACCAATAACAACTTAAATTTAGCTCCCACATCTTTATAGCCAGACTTACTGGTAATATGGAATAAAAACAGAAAATGCTACAAATGCTCAGTAGGTCAGGCAGCACAGTGTTAGTAGAGAGAGCGAGGAAAGAGTTAATGGGCTGAATTCTGTTGTCGCAGCAGGAGTCTGGATGGACAGACTTCGAAGCTGAGGTCAACTCCACCTTGGCCGTTTCCAGGGCCCCTCGCTGCATTTTTCGGGGGCTAGGCAATTAATTTGTTGTTGTCAGGGCAGCCAAGGATTGTTGTTCATCCCAGAAGCTGCTGGCCAATGAGAGTGCCAGCTCAGCTGGCTTTGCAGCGCCCCCAGGAGAGGTGGCCATTTCTGGCACTGCACCTAGAGGAAAAGGACGTCAGGCAGCCGTCTCAACCAGGTAAGTGAGGTCTGGGGGCACTGAGCTGGTCAGGCAAGCGATAGAGGGTGGCTGGTTGGTGGGGACAAGGGCGAGGTGTTGCCAAGGAGGTGGCCATTGGTACCAGAGGCCCCTCCGTGAGCCATAGAGTGCCCAACTAGGAATCCACCCCCAAGCCTGCAAGGAGTTCACCAGGCTGTCTCCACACATGGTGGAGGAGCCATCTGCTGCAATAAAATGTCAGTGGGGCAGGAAGAAACCCTTAATTCACCACTTAAGTGACTCATTTGGCTTCTGGGCAGGACAGCTGACCTCCACCTTCCTCACCTCTGGCAAAATGGCATAGTAGCAGGAAGACAACGGTTACTCCACCCCTGCCTTCCCTCGCCATTTTATTGCCTCACCAAGTCCCAGCCTGACCGTAGAGTGCTGGTAAAATCCAGCACAACGTTTCAGGTCAATGATCTTTCATCAGGTCATTGACCCAAAATGCTAACTCTCTTTCTATCCTTACAGTTGCTGCCTGACCTGCTGAGTATTTCCAGCATTTTGTGTTTAGATTTCAGATTTCCAGCATCTTCCGTTTTTGCTTTTGTGTTGGTTGCACAGCATGGGCAAGTCAGGATTCTGGGCGAGGGATCAATGCTCTGACTCATTCCTAGAGATCATCTTTAATGCAGTAACGACAAGAGAAGTCCTCTTCCCTGAGGGCAGGGAAAAGAGGAGGTAAGCTAGCCTCACCAAGCAGGCTGCAGAAGTGGTGAGCAGCAGCATGTGGTGCCCCGGATCTGGATCAAGTGGCGAGAAAGATTTAATAGCCTCATGACGTCCGTTGAGGTGAATGTCCTACAACTCTCGGCTGGTAGCCATCATCTTCTCACCTCACTTGCATTCTCCTACACAGCACTCCTCTGATCGCTTGCTATCACATGCAATCTTTCTCCTCCCTACATCTCTATCTCAGACAACACTCACATTCACCCACAATCTGTCGCCTTCCCAAAGCCATTCCTCACAGTCACCCTCCTCAAATGTTCCCCCATCTCCTCAGCGATCTGTTCACTTCTCATACTTATAACTCCCTGCCTTTTCTTATTGCAGGAGAAGAGAGCCCACCATTCCAGGAAGAAGCAGAGAATCGATGTGGCGGGGGTGGGGGGGTGGTGGAACCGGGGAACCTACTGACATGGCCACCCTGGCTGCAATTGAGGACCACACCCTTGAGCTCGGGAGGTTGGCACTAGTACCAATCATTGGTGGTGGAGAGATGGGGGTGGCCCAGAGACCTGCATTAAACAAGGCACTGCGACTTAGCGCTTCCCATGTTGAATTGATGTCACCAATGCATGAGATCTACAGTATGAGTGTGTGCCATATTTCACCTACTTTCAGCAGTAGCTCACATCTGTCACCTCCCACAGGTCCGATCTGGGCCTCGATGGAAGCAGGACCCCAATGAGTCCTCAGAGCAAGACCAGCACTCCGAGACACACAGCTCTCCTGTGCGCCAGCGAAGGACTCCTCCACCAGTGCAGGTTCATGCATTTTGGTGGGACCAGCAGATAGATAGGGTGGAGAACAGGATGGCACAGATTATTCCAGGCTCTGTCAAGCTGGACACAGTCGCTGAGCCAGTTGCTGAAAATGCAATGTGTGAAGCAGGGATGGGAAAGTTGTATGCTACTGTCAGTATTTCCAAAGGAAGTGTGCACCCCTGCGCAAAAAATGGAGGAGCTTGTCTTTAGAATGAGTGAAGTGATGTCTCAGGCATTAATGCTAATGGCCACCTCCATGGAAATTATGGCCACCTGCCTGGAGGATCAGATGTGGCAGGTCACCAAGTACACGCTGTCCCTCAGAAGTTACCTGCACACTATGGCTGCCAGTTTACAGAGGATCAAGCAAAGCATTGCCTTGGTGGCTCACCACCTCCACTGATGTGCAGCCAAGAGCACTCCTGCTCTTGATTAGCAGGGAAGCGCCGATACTCCCTCAGAGGGATGATAGAGAAAAGGGGTATGGAGCGGGTTCGAGAAGAAGCCCCACTTCTCAGCCCTTTCCCTGCCCACCCTCAGGTGGAGCTTCACACACTGCCTCCTGTCCAATTGGTCGAGATTTCCCCTGCACAGATGCAGGTGGGGCAGTCTTTGGCGGGCCCCTATCAGGCTCCACAATCCAAAGGATGCCTGCCACGGGCATCCCATGTGTCAGAGCAGGGGAACAAGCAACCTGCCTCCAGCTCTACCGAAGCCACAGTGGCAGCACCGCATAGAAATAATAGAGTATAAGAGATAGATGTCTTAGTTACACAAAAGGATTTACTTGGATTCATATTACAGTGCCAATGCTCTATTCATGCTCTTTATTTCAATGGAAGTGTGACCTTATATGAGTTTCTCATCCTGATGGCCTCTATTTTGTTGTATTCCCCATTCGCCTTGGTCCTTTTCCTTCTGGCGAATGAAGTGATCAGCCTTGATGAAGAGGAAAGGGTTTGACTATGATGGTTGGCTGGGTGACAAGTAGGTGTGTTTGGGTGGGAGGCGAATGGGCATTGAACAAGGGTTTTGATGGAAAGTATAGATTGTTGTAACAACACTTTACAAGTGAAGCATGCCTGGATAAGTCTTGTGGGCTTCTCTGGCAGGTCTGTGGCTGCAAGCACCAATGCCATATGAGCCATCTCCTCTGAGGATACTGGGCATTCCCTACCTTCTTGCACCAGCTCTACTCCATCATCTATGAAAGGCACAGCTATCCGGGAGATCCTGAAGGATGCCTCCAAATCTGTCAAAGCACTGGAACCTCATGTTGAGCAAGCCAATGGCTAGCCTTATTTGTTACTCCGATGATGACATGGCTCCAGTTGGACCTCTCTTCTGCCTCTGTCATAGGGTTTCTCACTGGTGTCAGCAGCTATAGGTCTCCCAGGAGCCAACAGCTGATATTCTTAGGTGGTGAGAATACCAGCGGTATGTGAGACTGTTGAAGGATGAAGGAGACATGGCAGCTCACTGGATACCTGGGTGCAAACATAGGGCAGAATCATCCCAGATTTGCACAAAGTGTGGTAACGGGCAGGAAAAAGGACTTTTTAACTGTCGGCCAAAAGGCAGGTTTTCACGCCATATCATCCCATTCATGGCGCATGCCACCTCATCAGTAATGCATTCCTGGGAAAACCGTTGGATTGCTGGTGTGGAGGCCTCTGATTTGCCTGCCCTGCTGTCATTTCAGGCCTTCAGTAATCCGGGTGCCATATTTAAAGTGCAGCCCTGCACAGAGCTAGCTCTCTAAGGGATCGGAAGCTGCTGCAAAGTCACGGCTGCCAAAAGGAGGTAACAAGCTGCCCCAGATTTAATGATGCCTCCCTCAAGTGCATACTGGATGCACTGGAGGCCTGCCATGATGTCCTCTACCCCGCTCTGACCGCAGGAGGGGCAGCAGCATCAAGCATGGGAGGCGGTTGCAGTGTTGCGCAGTGCCAACACCCTACAAAGGAGGACAACCACCCAGTGCCGAAAGAGGATGAATGATCTCCTCTGTTCCGCCAGGATAAGTCACTCATCACTCTCAACTCTCACGCTCACAAACCCATCACACATCCACAGGGGTCTTACTCACTGCCAGTTCAAAGGACATCACCATTCACTGTCTCACACACAACTTCATCTGTCCTGCGGATTGTGTCCTCATCCCATCCATGGCACCGCTCACCACCCACACATGCCAGTCATCCTTCTCATCTGGTCTGGTAGGCGTTCTGCTTACACTCTCTCCATCTGTATTCATGCAGAACAAGCTGGTGCTCAACAAAAGGGAGAGGTCGCAGACTGGTGGAGGTCCTCACAGACTTTGAAAATAGAGTCATCCAGCCGGCCGACAATGATCTGGACTGTTGCTGAGCTGACAATGAGGTCGACAGTGCTGAACCAAGTGAGGATCCAGCAGTGCAACACCCATCAGGCAACCATGCTGTGAGTGAGTTCCCCTGACCCGCAGTCTCCTGCCATGAACTAATTATCTCGCCTTGCTTTCTCAGGCACACCTGGGAAGGAACTGAGGGGGTCCACGAACCAGGTCTTGACTCAAGCCCAAAAGACACCTCAGAAGAAGAATCTGATGACATCCTAATTGAAGACCCTTCACAGTGCTCACCCACACCCTCACCAGCACAGAGACACACACCTCAGTGGGACTTAGTTCAAGAGTAGCCCCGGTGTCATAATCTGGTGAGCTCATCGCACTGTTTGATCTACAGCAGGCGGCGGCAGGGACTTCCTGGTTTTCCGATACTTGGAGGACTGTTGGAGGCCAGAAATCTGCTGAGTCCGAGACAGATGACGAGCCTTTGGACTCAGTCATACATCAGTTGCTGGAGCTGCAAAGTTGAGCTCAGGAACATTAGGAAGGGATACCTGCTGCACTCTTCAGATTGCAAGGCATGATGGAGGAGCCTGTCCACCTTCAGGCTGAGGTGATAGCACTGGTATGCCAAGATCAGCACTGGTAGGATGGTGACTGCCATGGAGGTCCAGGACATTGGTCTTGCACTGCTGCATGGGCTGAAATCCATCAATGATGCCATAGTTGGCCTCCAACATTGTCAATGCAAGAAGGGTGCGGGCCAACTCGATCTCACAGGAGTCAGCCAGGGACCCTCGGGCACCCCTAGGGAGGAGGATCAGCAGGTGCACATCCCGGGGGCCATCCACAACAGGTGACTCTGGAAGTGTCCGGCTCATCCGAATCCCTTCTTCTGTGACCCCAGCAGTTCCAGCTCCACAGGCCGAGGAAGGTGTCACTGCCATACAGCAGGATCCTGAATGCAGGCCAGTGCCCTCCAGGTTTCATCCCTCCAGAGGATGCATGCCAAAGTCATCACAGACAGGGCGTAGTAGTCAGCAGGCTGCCTCCACCTCTGCTGTGGATGTCGTGTGAGTACCAAGATGTAGCTGCAGGGTTAGGAAGGTTAAGAAGATGTAGTTGCACAGCCTGGTGTAAATCATTTGTGCTTAATGTTCACTTTTGTGAATAAACTCCCAAGAGTGTCTCCTTGCTTATGGCTCCTTGTTATGCTGAGCCGTGTTACTGTCACTCAGGTATGAAACCTTGGTTTCTGCACAATGTAAAGGCAGGCGTCTCAATCCAGGGCCCCCTCCCTGTGCAATGTGTAACCTTCAGACCAAAGTGATGGTCCAGCTTCACACTCGCTGGACACATTAGTGATGCTTGCCCCTCGATGGTGCTTGTCATTGCTGCCAGAATGTCGTGGGCAGGTGTCACAGAGTTCCATCATTCCCTCTGTGTCCTCTCAGCAACTTTGAGGTGGGGCTGACACCCCGATCTCTTCAGCATCTGTGACCAGTGACGCTGTACTCCTGAAGGGGTCAGGTGCTGAAGGCTGACAAAGGATCAGGTGCATTTAAAGTTTCATGGCTGCGTCTCCATGATATGAGCTGCCTTCAGCCAGACAGGAGTCAGACATTTGCAGAGGCAATGTGAAGATCTATGGAGTGTCCTCACTGCATGTCGTCGTCATCCTCCTGGAATCTAGCAACCACTGGGGCCTCGGCTGTGTCTCCATGACATAAACCTGAGCATTGAGAGTATGTGCGTTGCCATCAGCCACACAGGAGTCAAACGTTCACAGATGCAAGGTGAGGATGTCAGGACTGTCCTCACTGCATCTTGTCATCATTCTCCACGAATCTTGCAGCTATAAGGGCCTCCTGTGCACACCTGCCTCATCTGGCCAGTGACCTTCCCCCGTTGCAGCGCCAGGTTGTGGAGTGCGTAGCAAGTGACAATGATGTGCGGCGCCCTCTGGGCACTGTTTTGCAGTACTCCATTGGACCTGTCGAGGCACCGGAACCTAATTTTCAAAATGCCTATCATTTGATCCACCAATACTCAGGTCGCAGCATGAGCCTTATTATACTGTTTCTCTGTTGCAGTCTGAGGCTCTGCCTGGGCATCAACAGCCATGCCCTTTGTGGGTGGCCCTTGTCCTCGAGGAGTCAACCCTGCAGACTTTCTGGACCCTGGAAGATGTCAGGGATCTGAGACCTGCTAAAGACGTAGGAATCATGGATGCTCCTGGGGATCGTGCGCAGACCTGCACACAAACTGAACATTCAGCTAGTAGAAGCCCTTGCAGTTGACGTAGTTTACTGCATGTTCCCACGGAGAGCTAAGCGCCACGTGAGTGCAGTCGATTGCACCCTCCACCTGTGGAAAACTAGAGATCTGCGCAAATCCCAGTGCTCTTGCTTCCTGGCTTTCCTGATCCTGGGGGAAATGCACAAGATTCCATGTCTTCGCGAAGATGGCATCCGTGACCTCCCAGATACACTTGTGCATGGAGGCTTGCGAGATCCCGCACAGGTCTCCTGTGGAGCCAACTGGTTTAAAAATTGAGCACCGTAGTTACTTTCATGGCCACTGGCAGCGGATGCCTTCCATGTCCCCGTGGACCCATATCCTGCAGCAGGTGGTATAGGTGATTGACCAGTTCCCTAGGTATGCGCAGTTTTTGACGACCTTGGTTCTCAGCCCTCTGCAGGAAAGACAGGTACCATCTATAGACACTGAGCCTAGCAAGGTGCCTATGAGCAACAGCTCCCTGTAGATCTTCAGCTATGTGCACAGCATTCCCTGTTGTCGCTTCATCTTGAGGGAGGTGTTCCTCCCTTTGCCAAGCCAGTCACCTGCACTGCTCTCTTCTCCTTCTCTGGCCTCTGTAAACCATGAGGCAGACTGCTAAATCACCAGGCTCCATGATCCTGATGTTTTTCTTCTGCAGGATCAAAGATAGAGATCCGTGGGTTAGCATGAGTGTTCTAAGAACATCTCTTGGCTAAGTCTGAAGGCCACTTCACACATTCACACAGTGATGGCTAGTGTGTAGAGTGCTCATTGGATGTCCAAAACCCCTCCCACCTCCACCCCACTCTACTTGACCGATTGGCTAGCAACTTCAGCCATAGGACTGCATGTTGTGCTCTCAGCTCAAACACAGGCATTCTCCTGCAAGGCTGCGCTGTTAGTTTGAGCCATAATGGATATTGGTCCAAACTCTAATAAAGACATTGCAAGGGACTGTGAGCACCTCCAATGGTGACTGCACCATGACCATCTTTCGCAAGGGTATTGTACAACTTGCCCAGTCGACCAATTGCTCTGCTGTCCCCTAAAATGCACATTAATTTGCACTCTGTGCTCGACGGATGAAAAGTTCTGGAGCATTTTGTGGCACTTTCATGCTTTTGTATAGCTTGAGTGGGCATAAAAGCTTCAGAAGCCCGAATCCAAACATATCAATGGATATGCAGCTGAACGGTCTCAGCTGTGGAAGAATGTTCACTCTTGACGAGCTTTTCCAAGTGCGTGGCCATTTCTAATACCGACCCCTCCCCCAACCCCCACCCTGCATTTGCTTCAGTATTTCCTTCAGTCTGTCTGTGCTGCCTTGGCCCCCCCCCCCCACCCCTCCCCACTCTCGGCCTGACCCACACTGGAGCCCACCTGAAAGCCAGCTGAGAGAAAGCAACTTGCATGAATGTGTGAAGCCTCTTTCTTGATGTCCTATTGGTGATATTTGCGAGCGCAGTGCAAGGTTGTGTGCTCTCACTGTCTCCCCTCGCCACATTGTTTCCCCCCCTCCCCAAGGCATAATGCCCGACCCCAAAGGGGCTGGAAAATTCCGGCCATAATGTTCTGGCAGTGGTCTCAGACCAGCTGCAATTTAAGAGAATTGAAAGCCACTTTACATTAACAAAAACATCTGGCTGATCTGAAGGCGCCTTCATTGCCACATGAATGTAATTAATCACCCCTGTAAAAATCCTGCGTGTGAACCAAAGCCAGCAGTTGTCTAGTTTTGTCTTGCCTCATTCGTATCAAAGTGGATATCGGTTGCGGCCTTGGCAAACACGGTGTCAGGATCTTGGGGCACAGTTGTGGGCTGCAAATTGTGAAATCCTGCAGAAATGAACTCCATTGGAGAAGTTTGGACTGTTTTCCTTGGAGAAGAGGTGGCTGAGACCAGATTCGATAGAGGTATTCAAAATCATGAATGGACTGGACAGAGTACATAGCGAGAAACTATTCCCACTCGCAAAAGGATCAAGAATGAGAGGACATAGATTTTAAGTAATTTGCAAAAGAAGCAAAAATGATATGAGAAAAAACCTTTTTACACAGCAAGTGATTAAGATCTGGAATGCACTGTCTGAGAGTTTGGCAGATTCAATTGAAGCATTCAAAAGGAAATTAGACTATTATTTGAAGAGGAAGAATGTGCAGGATTATGGGGAGAAGGTGGGAGAATGGCACATAGTGAATTGTTCATTCAGGGAGCCGATGCAGACATAATGGATTGAATGCCTCCTTCTGCACTGTAACAATTCTGTGATTCTTTGATATCACCAGCAGATCACTAGAAGAAGCTGGAAGTGAAAAATTGAGGCTTTTTAAAAATTTGTTGCCTTTGCTGGCAAGACCAGCATTTGTTGTCTATCCCTAATTGCCCTTGAACTGAATGGCTTACCTCACCATTTCAGAGGGCAGTTAAGAGCCAACCACATTGCTGTGGGTCTGGAGTCACATGTCGGCCAGACCAGGTAAGGATGGCAGATTTCCTTACCTAAAGGACATTAGTGAACCAGATAGGTTTTTACAACAATGCAGTGTGTACCGTCTACAAGATGCACTGCAGAAATTCACCAAGGCTCCTTAGACAGCACCTTCCTAACACATGATCGCAAACATCTAGAAGGACAAGGGCAGCAGATATATGGGAACACCACCGCCTGGACATTCCCCTCCAAGTCACTCACCATCTTGACTCGGAGGTATATTGTCATTCCTTCACTGTGGCTGGGTTAAAATCCTGGAACTCCCTTCCTAACAACACTGTGGGTGTACCTACACCATATAGACTGCAGCAGTTCAAGAAGGCAGCTCACCACCACCTTCTCAAGCGCAATTAGGGACGGGCAATAAATGCTGACACAGCCTGCCAAGCCCACATCTCGTGAATGAATTAAAAAAATCAATTGTTTCATGGTCACCATTAGACTAGATTTTAATTCCAGATTTATTAATTGAATTTATATTCCACTAGCTGCCATGGTGGGATTTTAAACCCTTGTTCCCAGATCCTTAACCAGGGCCTCTGGATTGCCAGTCCAGTGACATTACCACTATGCCATCGTCTCCCTTGTGGTCACCTTGAGAGTCACGGGCAATGCATGGCCACCTAGTCCTCTTGGGAGCTTCTGCTTTCAGATGTCTGTGAGAACCTGGGCGTTCTGAGGCACTTTGATTGGACAGGATGAGAAAGTTGACTCTGTGCTATCAACTGGGAGTATGGCCTCCTTTGGGGTGGAGCTCTTTGTCCATACTCTCTGTCCTGCAGAGCTGCATGCGCCTGCAGAGAAGGCAGCAGCTGTTGCCGCTGGAGTTGCTGCCCTGGTTGCTGTTGCTATTGGGTTGGTTAAAGTTGCTGCTCCTCCTCAGAACTCCAAGCTGCATAGGTACCTCCCATATTGCACGGGAATCTCTCAGGCAAGACGTTTTCTATTGCGCTCAATAGATTTCAAGGGACTTGAAAGTTACTGCATTAAGTTGCAATTCCCAAAGTAGTGAATTCAGGCTGAAAGAACTACACTGTGTCAGCACTAGGTTCTCACTGTGTCTAACCACAGGTTGCTTTTTTCAGCCTTTATACTCTTGTTATTAATTGTAGTCAACAATGACTTCCCGCTGTGCACTCACCTCCTCCAATCTGACGAGGGGCATTCACAGCGTGAAACCTGTGCACTGGCAGTGAAAGTTAAAATGCAGGGCTAAAGAAGAACTCCATTGATCTTTTAAGCATCTTAATTAATTTCCCAACAGATCCAAGGGGGTTTCCTGATCAATTTAAAACCAGCCCTGGTGAAATACAGAAAAGTGTGGGATGATGCCAGGAATCCCCATCCAATGTCACTTTTTGGGGATTTAACACCCACCAAAGAGGTCTGAAGAAGAATCATACGGAATCAAAACGTTAACTCTGTTTCTCTCTCCACAGATACTACCAGACCTGAGTTTTTTTCCAGCATTTTCTGTTTTTATTTCAGATATCCAGCTATACTTCTTCAACACCGGTGTTAACTTCACCACTCTCTTTGTGTTATCAGCCTGCTTGTCTGACATCCAGTACTGGATGAACTGAAATTTCGTTCAGTTAAATATTGGGAAAATCAAAGATATTACAATGGCAAATTGTAACTCTGTGCCAGTGAATGGGTTTTGAGTAAATTGAAATTTCCCCCATTTTTAAAAGATTCATTCACGGGATGTGGGTGTCACTGGCTTGGCCAGCATTTATTGCCCATCCCTAAATGCCCTTGAGAAGGTGGAGGTGAGCTGCCTTCTTGAACCGCTGCAGTCCATGTGTTGTAGGAATACCCACAGTGCTGTTAGGGAGGGAGTTCCAGGATTTTGACCCAGCAACAGTGAAGGAACTTCACTGATTTGAAGGGGAACTTGCAGGTAGCAGTGTTCCCATGCATCTGCTGCCCCTGTCCTTCTAAGTGGCAGAGGTCGCAGATTTGGTAGGTGCTGTCAAAGGAGCCTTGGTGAGTTGCTGCAGTGCATCTTGTAAATGGTACACACTGCTGCTACAGTGAATCAGTGGTGGAGGGAGTGAATGTTGAAGGTGGTGGATGAGATGCCAATCAAACTATCCCAACAGCCTTATAGTTTTACTGCTTTGAGATCTTAAATCCCACCTTCTCTCTCTGACACACACACTGAACTCCCTCCCTCTCTCTCTCCATTCCTGTTTTTTATGACTCTTTGTCACTGGATCACTGTCAATAGGCAACAGTAAAGCTTTTTTTCCGTTTTTTTCTTTTGTTTCCCGAACCACAGAACTTCCAATCCCTTTTAACCCATCTCTTTCACTTCAGGGTTGTAAAACTTAAGTGAAAATGTGTATATACAAACAAACCCGAAACCTTTCAGTTACAAGTCTATCCTGACACCCAGGCACCAAGATTCTTAAAACAAAATCTAAATGAAACTGAAACCATTTTTACCTTTCTTAACATGCAAATGTATACATAACTTCAACTTAAAATTATACATTCTTCATTATAATACAAACATACAAATTAGGAGCAGGAGAAGGTCATTTGACCTCTCAGAGCTGCTCCGCCATTCAATAAGATCATGGTTGATTTGATTGTGACCCTTGTTGCCTCAACTCCACTTTCCTGTCTCCCCTGATACCCTTTGACTCCCTTGTTAGTCAAGGGTCTATCTACCTGTGCCTTAAAAATACTCAATGACCTTGTCTCCACCTGGGGGAGAGAATTCCACAGACTCACAACCCTTTGAGAGAATTTTTTTTTTTTCCTCATCTCTGTTTTAAATGGGAGACCCCTTATTTTTAAACTGTGTCCATTAGTTCTAGCCTCCCACAAGGGGAAACAACCTTTCAGCATCCACCCAGTCAAGTCCCCTCAGGATCTTATATGTTTTAGTAAGATTGGCTCTCATTTTTCTAAACTCCAATGGCTGCAGCCCAATCTATCTAACCTTTCCTCATAAGATAAACCACCCCCACCCCCCCCCGCCCCCACCCCCGCCCCACCCACCAACCATCCCTTATTCCCCCATTCCAGGAATCAGTAATGTAAATTAACTTATACCTTCACTTGCACCAACTCCAATTCACCCATTACCCTTGTGCCCACTGACCTACATTGGCTCGCGATCTGTCAATGCCTCAGATTTAAATTTCTCATCCTTGTTTTCAAATTTCTCCATTGCCTTGCCACTCCCTATCTCTTAAACCTCCTCCAGCCCTACAACATGATGTGCATTATGCATACCTCCAACTCTGGCTTCTGGTGGTTCATTCTCTCCCTTTGCTCTGCCATTGGCAGCTGTGCCTTAAGCCATTTGGGCCCTAAGTTCTGGAATGTTTATATTCTTTCTCTAAATCCTCACATAAATTGTCCAATCTGCACCATACTGCCAGAGAGCACGGCAGTTTGGATGAGCTGCTACCCTGGACACATCATCTTAATTCAGCACAAAAGTGATGTAGCTTGAGGCCTGTGGGCAGTTGACCTATGATCTCAGCCAAGGATTTAGGCACCTAAGCCTTTGTAACAGATGAGATTTGCATGGAAAACCTCTGCATTGCAATCACCACACATTCAGTGAATAATGAACTGCGTTCAATTCACTTTCCTTTATATACATCACCGAGACCGGATGAGATGCCTCCAAGGATATTGAAGGAAGTGAGAGTAGAAATTACAGAGGCACTGGCCATAATTTTTTAGTCCCCCCTGGACTCAGGGGAGGTGCCAGACGACTGGAGAATTGCAAACATTACACCCTTGTTCAAATAAGGTTGTAAGGATAGGCCCAGCAATTCCAGACCAGTCAGTTTAACTTCAGTGGTGGGCAAGATTCCAGAAACAGTTATTCAGGATAGAATTCGTAGTCACATGGAAAAATATGGATTGATAAGAAAGAGATAGCATGGATTTCTAAAGGGGAAATCATGTTTAACTAACTTGCTGGAGTTTTTTGAAGTAACAGAAAAGGTCGATAAGGGTAAATGCTGTTGATGTGGTGTACGTGGACTTTCAAAAGGCATTTGATACAGTGCTATATAACAGACCTGTGAGGAAAGTTGTTGCTCATGGAATAAAAGGGACAGTAGCAACGTGGATACAAAATTGGCTGAAAAGTAGATCAATGGATACTTTTGGAGCTGGAGGAAGATTTTTAGTGGAGTTCCCCAGGGGAAGAATTTTCCCGTCGGTGAGCGGGGGTGGGGTCTGTTTGCCGACGCATAAAATTATGTGCGGTGATGTTGGGCCTGCGCCCTGATGTCACCGCGTCATTTAGATTTTCAGTTTGGCTGCGCGCCCGCCGAAATGTCAAAGGCTTATTAAGACCATTTAAAACCTAATTAATTCAATTCAATGAGCTGCCCTTCCAACTGTAAGGTTGGCGGGCAAGCGAAAAGCCCAGGCAGCCTTTGCGTTTTTCAAGAAACCTCATCTATGGGCGGGATGAGGTTTCATGAAGTGTTTTAAAACCTAATAATGTGATAGTGTCACATGAGGGGACATGTTTTATAAGTATTAAAAACCTTTATTTAAAACTTTAGCACTGAAACAAATCTCCCTGAGGCACCTCCGTGCCTTGGGGAGCTCTTTACGCTGCGCACAAAAGAGCACAGGGAACCTCTCAGGGAATCTTCGTCCGCACACGGAGTGCTCAGTGCTTCTGGGCGAGCGTCACGCTGGGCGGGCTTAATTGGCCCGCCTATGTAACTTGTTAGCGTGTCCCTGATCGGGGGGGAACCGATCGGATTTGCGCCAGCCTCCGTCTGCCCCCGCACAACCCCCCCGATGGGGAGAAATTTCTGACTCAGGGGTCGGTATTGGGACTCTTGCTTTTCCTGAAAAATATTAATGATCTAGATCTTGATGTGCAGGGGACAATTCCTAAGTTTGTGGATGGTACAAAACTTGGGAGTGTTGTAAACTGCAAGGAGGACAGTGTAGAACTTCAAAAGGACATAGGCAAGCCGGTGGAGTGAGCAGATAGGTGGCAGATGAAGATCAATGCGGAGAAGTGTAAGGTGAAGCATTTTGGTAGGAAGAACATGGACAGACAATATAAAATAAGGGGTGAAATTTTGAAGGGGGTGCAGGAGCAGAAAGACCTGAGTATATATATGCATAGATCATTGAAGGTAGCAGGACAGGTAGTTAATAAAGCATATAGTATCCTGGGCTTTATCAGTAGGAGCACAGAGTACAAGAGCAATGAGGTTATGCTGAATTTATATAAGACACTTGTTAGACCTCAGCTGGAGTATTGTGTACTGTGTACAGGGCCACATTATAGGAAGGATGTGAACATATTAGAGAGTGTGCAGAGAGGTTTACAAGTGGTTCCAGAGATGAGAAACTTCGGCTATGAGGATAGATTAGAGAGGTTGGGACTGTTCTCTTTGGAGAGAAGAAGGCTAAGAGGAGATTTGACAGAGATGTTCAAAATCATGAGGCGGCTGCACAGAGTAGATAGGGAGAAGCTGTTCCCGCTTGTAAAAGGATAAAGAACAAGAGGACACAGATTTAAAGTGATTTGCAAAAGAAGTAAATAAGATGTGACCAAAAACTTTTTCACACTAGTGGTTCAGGTCTAGAATGCACTGCCTGGAAATGTGGTGGAAGCAGGTTCAATCAAGGCATTCAAGAGTGCATTAGATGATTATGTGAATAGAAACAATGAGCAGGGATACAGGGGAAAGGCAGGGCAATGGCACTAGGTCATAATGCTCATTTGGAGAGCCTGAGTCATTTGGACACGATGGGTTGAATGACTTCCTTCTGTGCCGTTAAAATTCTATGATTCTGTGATTATGGACACTGCTACTAAACAATGTTCCCTGACCCACACTGACAAGTGATAGTTAGCTGAGCGACTGCACATGAACAATGGCCCTCCACTCTCGGAAGAAACCAGATCATCTGGGCTATAATTCCCTCTACTAATTTTAGTAACAAAAGTGCAAGTAAGTATGAATTGTCCATCCTTTTGCTAAAATCAGCAAGGAAAATATGCTCCCTACTTATGTGTATGTGCTTCAACTAAATATGCCCAATTTTAATCTACTCGATGGAGGGTAATAAAAGGCTGCTGTACCTATGTTCTAAGCAGCTTGACAGATAATACGAAAATTTGCAGTGTGGTTGATAGTAAGGGACAAAATTGTGGATGAGGAAGATGTCAGTGGACTGGTCAGGTTGTAAAAAAGTGGCAAAATGGAGATCAATCCAGAGAAGCACGAGGGGAAGACAAACAAGGTAAGGGAATACACAATAAATGATAAGATTCTGAAAAGTGTAGAGGAACAGGCGGACCTTGGAGTCTATGTCTACAGATCCCTGAAAGTGGCAGGGCGGCTGGATAAGGTGGTTTGAGAAGGCATACAGGATTATTCCCTTTTTTTCTCTATGTCTTGTGGGCATTGTTGGCAAAACCAGCATTTGTTGCCCATTCCTAATTGCCTTTGAACTGAACATTTTAGAAGGTAGATAAGAGTCAACCACATTGCTGTGGGTTTGGAGTAAGGCCAGTTAAGGATGGCAGATTTCCTTCCCTAAGGGACATTAATGAACCAGGTGAGTTTTTACAACAATCAATGATAGCTTCATTACTGAAATGAGCTTTATATTCCAAATTTATTAAATTCCACCAGCTAGCATGTTGGGATTTGAACCCATGTCCCCAAAGCTTTAGCCTGGGCCTCTGGATGATTAGGCCAGTGGCATTGCCACTACTTCAACATCTTCCCTATAAATCAGCTGAGGCCTAGAATAAAAGAGTATGGAGGTTATGCTAAAACTGTATAAAACACTAGTTAGACCACAACTGGAGTACTGCATACAGTACTGGTCACCCCATTGCAGGAAGGATGTGATCATACTTAGAAAAGGTACAAGGGAGATTTATGAGGATGTTGCTAGGAATGAAGAATTTTAGCTATATGGAAAGACTGGATAGGCTGAAGTTGTTTTCTTTGGAACAGTTGGCTAAGTAGAGATTTAATTGAGGTATATATAAGTTATGAGGGGCCTACACAAAGTGGATAGGAAGGACCTCTTTCCATTAATAAAGAGGCCAATAATCATAGATGTAAAGTAACTAGTGGAAGAAGGAGAGGGAAGTTCAGGAATAAATTTTTCACTCACGAAATGGTTGGGGCCTGGAGCTCACTGCCTGAAAGTATGGTCGAGGCAGAAACACACATTGCATTTAAAAAACACTTGGATACGCAGTGGAAATGCTGCAACCTACAGGGCTATGGACCAAGAGCTGGGCGGTAGGATTAGATCAGATAGATCTTTTAGGGCCAGCATGGAGACAATGGGCGAAATGATCTCCTCTGCCTGCAGATCTCTCTATGCTCCTATCTGTCTCACTGTAAGAAAAGATGGCTCAGATTTTGCAGTCAGCGGCAAAATGAAGGTGTACACCCCTGTCTGCTTTTCAAATTACCTTCTTACTTTTCTCATCGGCCGTAGCAGGAACCTGCTCTGTCAGTTTCAGCGTGGAGCCATCGGTGAGGTAAGTCAGGAAGCATAGTGCCGAGGTGCAATTCGAGCGAAGCTATGCCTCTTTTGATGTCACAAGCTGAACTTATGCTCTTCAGGTCTGCTGTCAGTTCATTGACAGGTAAGTTTTTAGAAGTGTTTTAAATATGTTTTCTAATCATTTTAAATGTTTTCTCTATTCAACTTTTACTTCTAGCTTATCCCCACGGTAACTCTGGCTCCTTCCCAGCCCTAGCACACCCGAATCTGCTTACCTCACCTTCTCCACCATGCGTCACACCACTCCCCGCCCCTCCCAGCTCATTTCCACCTTGCCTCTGGCCAACCTCTCCCTCTATCACCCCTGGCTGTGCAACGCCTTGCCCTCCCCCATCACCATGGCTCTGCTCCACCACCCTACCATCATCCATGCTCATGCCCCAGTAATTCTTGGCTTCATTCCCCGTACCCCCTACCCATCATGCTTGGTTATGCTTCCTCCTCCGCCATCATCCCCAGCCATGCTCACACTCCCATAATTCCTGGCTCTGCACCCCAACCATGTAACCCCCAGCTATGCTCTCGGAGCCAGGGATGCCGGGGAGGGTGATGGGGAAAGATTTGTGAGCAGAGCCAGAGGTGCCAGGTGAGAGGGGGAGGTGAGCAGAGCTAGGGTTCTGGTGGGGAGGGGGGTTTCTAGGGATACCAGAAGATGCTGGAGTGTTCTGACACCCAGCTGATTTAATGGGCTGAGCTCCTTGAGTATGCTTTTTCCAGCTACAAACAGTTCCAAATAAGCCAGTGTAAATATCAGTGTAAGTGCCAGGCTATCAGCCCAAATTTACACACTGTAAGGCCATGGAGGAACCATCGACATAGGCTCCCACAGAGCCCTTTCTGGCCAACTGCAACATTCGGATTCGAGCATAACTGAACTCCCTGGTAGCTGCGGTTCTGGTGAGGCCCTCAAAAGTGGCGAACACCTCAGTGTTCACCACTATTGGGGCTGCAAGATCTGGACTAATGTTTTTATTAATGAAAAATGTTTCAGCTCTTCCTCCAGTTTGCTTTTTCCCCTTCATTCCCTCCTCTGCCTCCCCCGCTGCCTCCAGGTTCTGACATTTCACAGCATGTAGATAATGTCAGTGTGAAAGCAAGTAAAATAAATTGGGCATTTATGCACGCAGAGACATACTTGAAGTTTACATAAGATTTAGCTGAAACTACTTGAGTTGCAGTGTGTGCTCTCACTGAAGTGTTGATAATATTAATCACTCTTAATGTCAATTAAGAAATAGCAGGCTTAACATTACTGTTCATTTACAGTATGCCATAAAGGCAAGCTGTATTTTCTAACACAGATTAGAAACATTTTGCACAAAGGGAGATGGTTGTGGTTGTTGGAGGTCAATCATCTCAGCCCCAGGACATTGCTGCAGGAGTTCCTCAGGGTGGTGACCTATGTCCAAACACCTTCAGCTGCTTCATCAATGACCTTCCCGCCATCTTAAGGTCAGAAGTGAGTTGTTTGCTGATGATTGCACAATGTTCAGCACCATTCGCGACTCCTCAGATAATGAAGCAGTCCAAGTCCAAATGCAGCAAGAGTTAGATAATGTTAAGACTTAGGCTGTTAAGTGGCAAATAATGTTCATGCCACACAAGTGCCTGACAATGACCAACCCAACAAGCGAGAATCTAACCATCTCCCCTTGACATTCAATGGCATTACCAACACTGAACCCCCTCACTAACAACATCCTGGGAGTTACCATTGACCAGAAACTGAAATGGACCAGCCATATAGATACTGTGGCTATAAGAGCAGGTCAGAGGCTGGGAATTCTGTGGTGACTATCTCGCCTCCTCACTCCCCAAAGCCTGTCCGTCATCTACAAGGTACACTCAAGAGTGTGATATAATACTCTTCACTTGCCTGGTTGAATACAGCTCCAACAACACTCAAGAAGCTCAACAGCATCCAGGACAATGCAGTCAGCTTAATTGGCACCCCATTCACAACTTTAAACATTTACTCCCTCCATCACATACACTGGTAGTAGTGTACCACCTACAAGATGCATCGCAGGAATTCACCAAAGCTCCTTCAAAAGCGCCTTCCAAACCTGTGACCTCTACCACCCAGAAGGACAAAGGCAGCAGATGCATGGTAACACTACCACCTGCAAGTTCCTCTCCAAGCCACTCACCATACTGACTTGGAAATATATCGCCATGCCTTCACTGACGCTGGCCAAAATCCTGGAACTCCCTCCCTAACAGCACTATGGGTGTTCCCATACCACATGGATTGCAGTGGTTCAAGAAGGCAGCTCACCACCACTTTCTCAAGGACAATTAGGGTAGGGCAATAAATTCTGGCCTAGCCAGCAGCCCCCACATCGCATGAACGAATAATTTTTTAAAAAAAATTAAGCTGCTTTTAGACAATTATTGTTATTGGACTTAAATCCAATGATGGGGAGATAACGTCAATGATTGTGCCAATGTTAGATCTTGAGAACGCCTAAAAGCACCTGTAATACCCACATATAGAGCTAGGTTTAATAACTCTATAGGGCAAAGCTCACCAATTTGGAAGAGTGTTAATACTATGTGCAGTTTGAATGCGCTTGTTCGAGAGAGAACAGAAGAAAATGTTGATGTAATGTTGAAGAAACAAGAAATTCAGAAGTAGGCCTTTTCCCTGGGAGAAAGTATTAATTTCCCCAATTAATTTCAAAAGTGGCATATTAAAAGATTCAAATTCAACATGGAGGGGAGCAAATAGTTGAGAAAAACAAAGAAAAATGATAAATGGTCCCTAGTATGCCTGACAAAGTCAGCTTATCACACTAATGCAAAGCAGTAACATTTATTGGCAGGATATTATAATATATCAGCATAATTTATGATTTTGACAGTTTAATACTTATATTAATAGTTCTCAAGATTACATATTGTATTCATGCTGTAAACAGAGAAATCATTTGATATTGACTTACCAGACTCGGCCATGGTGTCTCCCATTTCAGCTTCAATCATTTTCTCTGTGTTTCTGAGATTATGGTAAATTTCCTGATTTGCACACTGTTGCATGGAGCTTTGCCCAAAAGGAGCACACATCAGGAAATTATCGATGTGACCAGCCTACAAATTTCAATCTATTAATGTGCAGTGCACAGAATTTCTCAGCATGCACTGCTGGCAGGGAAGCCTCAATGACATGAGCATGCAATTGTACAGTCTATTCAGCTGGTGTCAAGCTGCAGGCGTCACTCTCCTATTGAAGTTGTTGCTTAGTGTTTGTAATCTGCTGCTTGCCTGCTTTTTGAACATTGCAAAAACATTTTCTTACATTGACAGTTGTGTCTGTTTGCTGCAATTCCAGTCAGTCACCTTCTCTGAATTCTTCCCTGCGCCTGAGATTCTGGTGCTTGATCCCAGGTCTAACTAAATTCCCACTCTCAAGTACGACTGATCAATTTCCCCTCTACTGTTTCCCTCCATGGGTGAATTTAAAACCATGGGGGCACAGTTTCAAAATAAGGTGTCTTCCATGTGAGATGGAGATGAGGAGGAATTTCTTCTCTCAGAGGGCATTGTGCTTGGAATTCTCTCCCCCAGTGAGCAGTGGAGGCTGAGCCATTGAATATATTGAAGGCTGAGTTGGACAGATTTTTGACTGACAAGGGAGTCAAGGGTTATGGGGGACAGGCAGAAAATGGAGTTGAAACCCACAGTCAGATCAGCCATGATCTTACTGAATGGTAGAGCAGGCTGGATGGAACAAATGGACTACTCCTGCTCCTATTTCTTATGTTCTTAGGTTCACCATGTACACTTTATGTTCTCTCAACCTGAGCTTTTTTTCCTTCCAGGAAGCACACCTTTTTAAGCTCTCCTATGAGTGTTCCTACTTGCTTGCTTTTAGGAATCAAGGTCACTTCCACTCATCCAGATTCTTAGGTGGATTATTTCTCGTCTCTTATCATGGTGACGAGCCCAGCAGATCAGACAGCATCCCTGGAAAAGGAGACAAGAGCTAACATTTCAGAGCTGTGAACTTTCATCAAAACTGGGAAAAATTAGAAATGTAACAGATTTTGGGCAAATGAAAGGTGGGGGGAGGATGGGCAAAAAAGGGAAGGTCTGTGATGGGGTGAGGTCAGGAGAGATTGAATGATAAAGACAAAGGGAGTGATAATAGGACAAGTAAAGAAACAAAAGATGTGTCCAGATGAGGTGTGAATGACAGGATAGCAGCTGCCCAAATGCAAAATAAAAGGATTAAGAAAGAAACAAGAGAAAAAACTGAACCAGCACAAAAAAAGAAACAAAATGGGGGCAGATGATCTATGATCTATAATTGTTGAACTCAATGTTGAATATTGTTGTGCATTGCAAAAGCTGCAGCTCTGACCAAACTGGTCAGAGAGTGTGGAACAACAGCAACCTGACAAAGAACGCCACATTGTGAGTGTACCAAGCCTGTGTCCTCAGTGCATCCTCTACAGTGGTGAGACCTGATAACATGTGCTAGGCAGGAGAAAAGGCTGAACAGTTTCCACCTTCACCGTCTCAGACATATCCTTGGAATTTCTGGGCAGGACAAGTCACCAACTCAGAGATCCTGGAGCGTGCCAGTTCCACTTGCATGCACTTATTATCAAGCCAATGCTGTCTGTGCTGACTCGGCCATGTTCATCGGATGGATGATGGCCAAATTCCCAAAGTGGCCACTAAATAAAAACCTGCCAGGTGTTCACACCACCACTAAACAAGGGAGGTATGAAGTTGGTGGGCTTCAATACAAACAACTGGGAGACAGTTGCCGATGGCTGTGACTGCTGGAGACTGACTTTGTGGAGGGGCATTGGAAGAAGTGAGGAGAAATGGAGAGTTCAACTGACCAAGAGAGGGCCCAGAGAAAAGATAGACCAGCATATCCTTCACCTTCTCAGCTCACTGTCTTCAACTACAGCAAATGCAGCAGTGACTGCTATGCCAGAGTGGGTCTCCTGAGCCATAGAAGGCGATGTTTAACAAGGAGTTGACCGTCACAGCACAAAGCATCATCTTACAAGATAGAAGGCTGCCAAACTTAATGTTGAGTCCAGAAGGCCATAAAGTGCCCAGTCAAAAGATGAGGTGCTTTCTTTTGTCTTCTTAGAGTTGACAGTGGCAGGGTTGGGGAACAGAGTGAAACTAATTTCCTTACAAGTACAGATTGCATAAACACTTAATTAGAACTTCAAAGTGACCCTGCAGCTGCTAAAAAGCAAGGTCAACTTTATAAGCTGGGAATTAAAGCTCCTGATGCTTTTCCTGGAGGAGTTGCTTTCTTCATGGCCCATTTGTTAACTGTATTAGTAATGATGTAACATGAGCTGCTTGACAACCATTATTAAGGGAGTGAATGGAATGGAATCCCTGAGGAGGGAACTGATTGGGGCGAGGAGGTCAGATTTCTGAACTGGTGTCAGGAGAAAGACATCCATGGTCATAGACACTCTGAATGCCATGTTATCAAAGATGGTATAATCTGATGGCAGCCACTTCTGTCTGAAGAGCGCGTTCTAGTCAAAACATACTCGCTATATAGAGGTCATCCACAAATCAATAGGTGACCAGCAGAAGCCAGTCCCTGAAGTAACTTCTTGATTTTAATTTATCTTTTTCTGCAATTAGTCGTGATTTTATTTTATTTTCTTTATTCACAGGATGCAGGGGTCACTGGCAAGGCATTTATGGCCTATCCCTGTTTGCCCTGGATGGAATGGCTTACTGTTTCAGGAGCAGTCAGGAGTCAATCACCTTGCTCCCGATCTGGCATCATATTTAGGCCAAACCAGCTAAGGAACCACATTTTATTTCCCTAAATGATATTAGTGAACTAAATGTGCTTTTGCAACAATTACCGGTACTGGCTTTTTAATTCCAGATTTATTTAATTAACAGCTGCCATGGTAGGATTTGAACTCATGTCACTGGATCATTAGTAAAGGCCTCTGTTTGCTAGCATGACCTCTGCTACCATCCCCTCTATAATCATGAAATTAATACCCATCCTATTGCATTTTCAAATTTTTAGAAGTTTGACATGATTAAACAGTATGCATTTAATAATTTTGTAAAATAATTTGTTTTTTTGAACAGAATTGCTTGCTTTGTAATAAATTGTGGAAAAGAGATGGAATCATAAAGAGTGCAGCTAAACTTCTGAAAGTCCTGCAAAAATTCCAATTGATTCCTAAATGGTTCATTTTGCAGCCAATATTAACATTATATGTTCAAGGGCAAACATCTGGAGTACAAGTGAATTAATGACCTTTCTAGGAGATGCTGCTCTCATAGTCTGTGAACAAGGAACCAGTAATACACATCTGTATGTTTAACCTTCACTATATTGTTAAAACTAATTGGAAAGAGCAGAAAGTTCTTATGGACAGCTTGGGAGAGAATTTGGTCTACAATGAGAGATTTTCTGCTAAGAATGAAATCTTCCTCTCCGGAGTCATCATTAGGACCAGACAGCAGAGCTGACAGACGAAGCTAACAAGGTTGCTGTGGTAGAAAGAGGACCTTGGGGAAGACAAGAGCACTGATACGAAACACTGTCTTCCTAATCCTCATTACAAGTCGGGGATAGCAGGCACAGTGCTGGTGCATGCACAATCATATCTGAAATGAGAGCTAATTAGTGTTTTCTTCCTGATAACTGCTCTTGATTGCGTTGAAAAGAACTTTATCTGTCACTTATTTTAGCCTCGGGCCAACCTAAACACTTTCAAGGTCTCATCTTCCTCCTTCATGTCCTTCGGAAGTCCTTGCAAATGCTATGAGGAGGTCAACAGTCAAAATTATCTTCCACCTGTCAGTTTGGTTCAGTGGCATCATTCTAATCCTTCAAGTCAGAAGATTGTGAGCTCACATCCAACTATAGCTTTGGGCACATAATCCAGGGTAACCCTTTGGGACAGTACAGAGGGAGGGCTACATTGTCAGGGGTGCTGTTTTTTGAACGAGGCCTTCAATCACAGAGACCAAATTTTGTCCAAGCTCTCTAATAGAGCAGTTGGCTTTTCCAATTAGTTCCACACAAGCGACATTAATAAAAATGGAAACACAAGGAATTGAAGGTAATCGTTTGGCATGAGTAGGAAATTGGCTAGAAGGTAGGACTTAGGACTATTAGGCATGTAAGTCAATTGGAAGAATGTGACACAAGATCGTAAGAAATAGGAACAGGAGTAGACCATTCAGCCCCTTGAGCCTGTTCCGCCATTCAATAAGATCATGGCTGATCTTGTATTTTGAATTCCACATTCTCATCTAACCCTGATAACCTTTGATTCCCTTGCCTAACAAGGATCTATCTATCTCTGCTTTAAAAATATTCTATGTCCCTGCCTCCACCACCTTTGGAGGCAGAGAATTCCAAAGTCGCACAACCCTCTGAGAGAAAAAAATTCTCCCCATCTCTGTCCTAAAAGGGTGACCCCTAATTTTAAAACAGTGCCCCCTAGTTCTGGACTCACCCACCAGAGGAAACATCCTTTCGATGTCCACCTTGTCAAGGACGTTCAAGATCTTGCATACGTCAATAAAATCACCCTTCACTCTTCTAAACTCCAGTGGAAACAAGCCCAGTTGTCCAACCTCTCCTCATAAGACAACCCGCTCGCTCCAGGTATCAATCTAGTAAACCACCTTTGAACCGCCTCCAATGCATTTACATCCTTCCTTAAATAAGGAGACCAAACCTGCACACAGTATTCAAGGTACAGTCTCACTAATGCCCTGCGTAACTGAAGCACAGCATCCTTACTTATATGTTCAATCCCTCTCGTAATAAAGGATAGCATTCCACTAGTTTTCTTAATTACTTGCTGCACTTGCATACTAACTTTTTGTGACTCATGTACTAGAATACCTAGATCCCTCTGCACCTCAGAATTATGCAGCCATTTTCCATTTAAGTAATACTCTGCTTTTTTGTTCTTCCTGCCAAAGTGAACAATTTCACACTTTGCCACATTAAACTCCATTTGCCAGATCTTTGCCCACTCACACAACACATCCATATCCATCTGTAACCTCCTCATGTCCTCTTCACAACATACCTTCCTATCTATCTTTGTGTCATCTGCAAATTTAGCTACCATGTCTTCATTCCCTCATCTAAGTCATTGAGGTAAATTGTAAAAAGTTGAGACCCTAGTACAGACCCCTGTGGGACTCTACTTGTCACATGGTGCCAGTCAGCAAAAAGACCCATTTATGCATACTCTCTGCTTTCTGTCAGCCAGCCAATCTTCTATCTATGCCAATATGTTACTCACTACACCATGAGCTTTTATTTTCTGTAATAATCTTTGATAACCTTATCAAATGCCTTCTGGAATTCCAAGTACAGTACATCTATAGGCTCCCCATTAACTACTGCGCAAGTTACTCCTTCAAAAAACTCCAACAAATTGGTTAAACATGATTTTCCTTTCACAAAACCATGTTGACTCTTCCCTATTCCTTGAGTTCTTCTAAGTGCCCAGCTATAACCTCCTTAATGATCGATTCTAATAATTTCCCTACGACAGACATCAAGCTAACTGGCCTATAGTTTCCTGTTTTCTGCCTCCCTCCCTCCCTTGAATAGAGGGGTTATATTTGCTACTTTCCAATTTGATGGAACTTTTCCAGAATCTAGTGAATTTTAGAAAATTAACACCGCATCAACTACCTCATTAGCCACGTCTTTTAAGACCCTAGGATATAGTCCATCGGGACCCAGAGACTTGTCATCCTGCAACTCCATCAATTTGCTCAGTACCGTTTCCCTAGTGATTTCAGTTTCACCAAGTTCCTTTCTCCCATTCACCTCCTGATTTGCAGCTGTTACTGGGATTTTTTAAATCCTCTATAGTGAACACAAATAGTTGTTAATTTCTTCTGCTATTTCCTTATTATCTACTATTAACTCTCCAGTGTCACTCTCTAGAGGACCAATACTCACTTTACTTACTCATTTCCTTTTTAAATACCTGTAGAAACTTTTGCTATCCATTTTTACATTTCTAGCTAGCTTCTTCTCATACTCTATTTTCTTTCTCCTGACTCGAGATGCCTTGCAGTGGAGGATCAGTAATGTGACAGCAGCTTTTCATTGTTTATCAAAGCATCGATGAAGGAATAATAAACCATATATTCAACTTTATTAATGACACCAAGTTAGGTGGCACAGTAAGTAGATGGAAGCAAAAAGTTGCAAACAGACATTGATGGATTAAATGAGAGAGCACAACTGTGGCAAAATGGAGTTCAATGAAGAGGAATGTGAGCTTATCCACTTTGGACCTAAGAAAGGTAGATCAAAATACTTTTATCTGATGAGAATCCAGGAACTGTTGGGGAGTGAAGAGATTTAGGGGCCCAAATACAGAAATCACTAAAAACTAGTAGACAAGTGCAAAAAAAAATTACAGGGCTAATAGAATGTAGTCATTGTCGAAGGATTGGAATACAAAGGGGGAGAAAGTTATGTTACAGTTGTATAAAGCTCTCGTTAGACCACAGTTAGACTACAACAATCATATCTGGGCACCGCACCTCAGGAAGGATACATTAGCTTTGTAGGGGGACAGGCAGCTTCACCAGATTGACACAGAGGTTTAGGAGGTTAAATTATCAGGATTGCAAAGACTAGGTTTGCATTTCCTCAACTATGGAAGATTAACGGGTAATATAATTGAGGTATTTAAGGTGATTAAAGGATATGATTAAAGCATAATTCTCCAATAAAAGTTAATGCTTTCCTTACCTTGGCAGATTCTGCAACTATTCCATGATAGCACAATGTGACCAAGAATATTCAAGTGAGGAGGATAATAAAGAGGCTGTGAAGAGATATGGACAGTTAAGTGGGTAGCAAGAAGATGGCAGATGGAGTATAATGTGGGGAAGTGTGATGAGGATATTCACTTCGGTAGTAAGAATAGAAAAGCAAAATATTTTTAAAAGGTATGAAACTTTTAAATGTTGAGGTTCAGAGAGACTTGGTTATACTTGTACAGTGAACACAAAGTAACATGCAGGTACAGCAAGAAATTAGGAAGACAAATAGTGTGGTGGCCTTTACTTTATGGGGATGGGAGTACAAGGGTAAGGAAATCTTGCAACTATTTTTCAGGGTTTTGGTGAGACAAAACCTGGAATACTGTGCAGCTCTGGTCTTGGTACAATAAAAGTTCATTTGATTGGTTCCAGGGATGAGAAGGTTGTCCTTTGATGGGAGGCTGAGTGAATTGGGTCTATTGTGGAGTTTAAAAGAATGAGAAGTGATCTCATTGAAACATAGTGAAAAACTATTTCCCCTGGTGACAGAGTCCAGATCAAGGGACATAAGGTTAAAATTTGACCTAGGCCATTCAAGGTTGATGTCACAAGCACTTCTTTGCACAAAGGGTAGAGGAAACCTGGAACCCTCTCTTCCAAGAAACTGCTGAGTCTCAGGTCAATTAACGATTTCAAAACTGAATCAATAGACTTTTGCTAGGCAAGAGTATTAATGTTTATGGATCCAGGATGGCTAATGGAGTTGTTACAGAATAGCCATGATCTAATTAAATGGCATAGCAGGCTCGAGGGGTTAAATAGCCAATTTTTGTAACCATCTTCATATGTTCCTAAACCAAAACCCCATCTGCCTGTTCAGGTTGGTGTAAAATATTCCTCTGTATTTTTTCAAAGAAAGATTTCCTGAAGTCTATCCAATATTCAACAAACAACACCAAAAACAGATCATCATGGTCAATCATTTCATTGTTATTTGTGGGACCTTCCTGTGCACTATTTGGCTGTGAGTATCACAGAATAGGGCTTGCCGAGGTAGGGGAAGTATTAACCTTTATTTGAGAACTGTCTTACAGTGGCTTGAGCTTGCCCTGAGGTCTTAAAGAGAAGGCAAGATCATGAGACATTGCATCACTTCCTATGATGACATATGTGTCTCATTAGCATATTACACAGAGCATTAGCCTCTTATACTACATCTCCCCCAAGTCTTGATTCTACCCATTACAGTACATCTCTAAAGTCTCTGATTCTATTGATTATACTACATCTAACCCAAATCCCTGATTCTACCCATTATACTATATCTCTCCCCATGTCTCTGACTTCAATTCTTTTTATAGGGACAACCGCTGTGGTGGTTTTAC
Organism: Carcharodon carcharias; assembly: GCF_017639515.1. Classification (NCBI taxonomy): domain Eukaryota; kingdom Metazoa; phylum Chordata; class Chondrichthyes; order Lamniformes; family Lamnidae; genus Carcharodon; species Carcharodon carcharias. The sequence goes on along the minus strand of NC_054486.1, from coordinate 19,498,578 downwards.
TAGTCTACCTGAGTGGGTCCTAGGCTCCCTTGGAGAAGAAGAAAAGAGTTGACGTTTCGAGTCCTCATGATCCTTCGACAGAATTTGAGTTCGAATCCAAGAAAGAGTTGAAATATAAGCCTGGCTTATATTTCAACTCTTTCTTGGACTCGAACTCAAGTTCTGTCGAAGGGTCATGAGGACTCGAAATGTCAACTCTTTTCTTCTCCGCCGATGCTGCCAGACCTGCTGAGTTTTTCCAGGTAATTCTGTTTTTGTTTTGAATTTCTAGCATCCGCAGTTTTTTTGTTTTTATCCCTTGGAGAAGATTTGGAATTCGAGTCCTCCTTGTGGTCTCTCATGCTCTGCTTTTAAATTTAACAAACTCCACTGAGTCTGTTGTTTATGGGATATGGTTCTCCCTGTCACCCCAAATCACCGAATCATTTTGCTTCTGACCTCAGCTTGTCTGCTCCGTTGAATTGTCTTTGTCAATGTTAAATCATCCACTGACTGCAAATGGTCAGACAATGGCTGGAATTTTGCACCCCGCCAGTGGCGGGATTCAAGGCAAATGGGGGTGGAGAATACAATGGGATGAAAAGAATCAGGTTCCCGGTGGTGGGAAATGATGGCAGGAACTTGTGGTCCCGGCCATCATGGCGGGATAATGGCAGGTCACCATTCCCGCTGAACCCGCTTAGCATCTCATTAACAGGATTTAAATAAACGCCTAACCAGAATTCCCTGCTCCTGACATACCATCTGCCCCGCCAGCGAGTGCTGAGGCTGGTCCAAAACATGTCTGGATAAACATCGTGTTGAGATGGCGAGGACTTACGAGGAAAGTGCAGCCTGCTCCACTTGGAAGATGCACGGCGACTGGGGGGGCGCAGGGTTGGGAGTGGGGGGTGCTGCTGGAGCATGACACGGGGGAGGGCAGCCAAGACAGGGGCTGCTGGAACACGATGGGGGGAGGGTATACAAGATAGTGGGGAGTCTGGTGGGAAGGCCGGGGAGTGTGATAGATGAAACTATAGTGCCTTGCAGGAAGGAGTATGGGGGAAGGGACCTGGGAGCAGTATACTTGGCCATGGGAAATCAGGGGACAGTAAGGGGGTGTGGGGACAGTGAGGGGGGGGGAGGTGGGGGGAAGGTTCAGATGGAGGTGTCTGTGTTGTCAGTTTGGGAATCTTGGGGGAGATAACCAAGGGAACTGGTAAAAGGAGGACACTGTGAATATTAGAGGGGGCACTGGAATGCAGTAGGGTGGGAGCATGAAAGGTCGGTTTTGGTCGTTGAAGGGGGCACAGAGGTGAACACGGATCCTAGGGGTGGGCAGGATCAGGGTGAGCATGGGGACCGTGAAAGGTGTAGGCTCATTGGACGGAAGGCGTGTGAAGGGTAATGGTGAAGGGCTGAAGGGTGATGGGGATGTTCAACGGTGACAGATGGAAGGGTGAAGGTAATACGGTGGGTCAATGGTGATGGGGAGGAGGGTGTGGGTTACAGGAAGAGGGTAGAAGGTGTTGGATATGGTCTGAAAGCTCACGCATACCATCCTGATGATAAACACCACACTGAGTCCATACCTTTAACGTCAAGCTGAAGAAATGCTGATTGGGAGGAGGGTCATCAGGTGGGTGGAGCTGAAGGTCAGCTCAATTGGACAACTGAAGGGGAAACCTAATAAACTGTCCCAACAAGGGAGATGTCTTTCTATAGACTCAAGGACAGTGGAGGTAACAGTGTGCTTCAGAGGCTTCTCACACATGGTTTGGAAGGTTTTTGGCAAAGAGCGATGTCTCCATGCGCAGGCATGATTCCACCTGATGCTCCCCCTTTTTTGGGTGCTTGAGGGTCCCTCCCTGACTCCTTGAGGGGAAGGGCCACCTGGAGGGTGCCCAATCCCCTATTCATGTAGCCACTGCAAGACCTCATCCATGGCTACAGTGATGGACTGCAGGTCTGAGCGCAACTCTGGTCAAAACTGGGCATGCTGCTGAACCAGGGTCTCCATGTTGTCTGCCATCCTCCACATGGAGACCTCTATGCACTCTAAAGTTGTTGAACTCAGTATTCAGTCCGGAAGGCTGTAAAGTGCCTAGTCGGAAGATGAGGTGCTGTTCCTCCAGTTTGCGTTGAGCTGCACTGGAACAATGCAGCAAGCCAAGGACGGACATGTGGGCATTAGAGCAGGGTGGAGTGTTGAAATGGCAAGCGACAGGGAGGTCTGGGTAATGCTTGCGGACAGACCGAAGGTGTTAGATTTTAGATCATAAATTCTCTCCTCCATCCCCACCCCCTTTCCGATCTGCTCTTTTTTCCCATTAATTTATATAGATTTTTCTTTTCCCACCTATTTCCATTATTTTTAAATGTATTTCCTTTCCATTGTTTTATCTCTACCATTTAGCCTTTTTTGATTCCTTCACCCCACCCCCACTAGGGCTATCTGTACCTTGCTTGTCCTGCATTCTACCCTTAATTATCACATTCCTTAGATAATGTTACCACCTTCAACACCTCTTTGTCCTTTTGTCTGTGACATCTTTTGGTTATCTCCACCTATCACTGGACCTCTATCCAGCTCTACCTGTCCCACCCACCCTTAAACCAGCTTATATTTCACCTCTCTTCTATTTTTACTTAGTTCTGTTGAAGGGTCATTCGGACTCGAAACGTTAACTGTGCTCCTCTCCGCTGATGCTGCTAGACCTGCTGAGTTTTTCCAGGTATTTTTGTTTTTGTTTTGGATTTCCAGCATCCGCAGTTTTTTGCTTTTTACTTTCACTCCACATTGCTGTCTGCTGCTCACATTTCCATTACTCTTTACTGCAGTTGTGTGCCAGGTGTCCTAGTGCCGCTGCAGCTATTCTTTTCCAGAGCCACATCTTGAAAACCTGCTACCCTCGTGAAAACCCAATTTCTTCCTTTCAATATTCAAAGCTAAATATGCCAAAGACTTAAGTAGAAGCTGCTCCTCCTGCTCTGGTTGCTCATCTCAAGAGCCATCGCTCTTAGCAAGGCTTCAGGAGATAGAAGCAGCAAGCAGAAGAATTTAAAAAAACAATGGATTAGAACACCCCTAGCCTGGAAATTCTGCAATGTTGGGACCTGAATTTTCATAGCTCTGGCTTCAGTACAGACCTGGATTGGGATTTTGAATGGGAATACAGGTTCAGGAGAGGGAAGTGGCAAGCAGGAGAGTCAGGGCGAGAGGGTGAGTCAGAGACCGGGAGAGGCCACAGGTCAGCAGCAAGAGGGTGGGTTAGGGAGCAGGACAGGCTGTGAATTGGAGGGTTGACAAAAGGGGATGAGTTAGTAAGTGGGAAAGGCCACAAGTCAGAGGGCCAGTGAGAAGAAGGGTCCGCAGCAACCAGGAGGGTTAGGGAATGAGAGGTGTGGTGAGCATAAGGTTCAGGAATTAGGATCAGCAGCAAGTGAGAGATAAGTAGAAAGTTACCGTATTTCTTTTATATTTTAAAATTTATTTTATTTTTAAAATTATTTCATTTAGCAATATAGGAATTTTGCAATGTAAAGTATTTCAGCTTACAGAGTATAATGTTGTAATGCTTTTTTTCTGATGAAGGTCCAATAGGACCTAACTATAGCTTTTACATTGGTTTTAAAGGGAAAATGTGATTTGCTTAAAGTTGTTTCACTTAAACTCACGATTTTTAGAAACGTTACTATAACTTTAAGTGAGAACTTACTGTAGCTCCTTGGTTAATCTCGATTTCAGGTAAGTAATTTGTGTTTCCTATTGTAAATACAGATGCAAAATATTTATTTAATGTTTCTGCCATTTCCTCATTCCTATGATATTTTCTCCTGTCTGCCTCTAAGGGAGAAACATTTACTTTAGCTACTCTCCTCCCTTATTCATACTTGTAAAGACTCTCATAACCTGTTTTTATATTTCTGATTTACTCTCATTCTATTTCTGAAATATTATAAGCCCCTTATATTAATCTAATACTGTACTCAACTTCCCTGGTAAGCCATGGATAGATCTTCCTCCCCGAGTTTTTGTTTTCTCAATAGAATGTATTTTTGTTGAACATTTTGAATAATTTATTTCAGTATTTCTCACTATTGATTTGCCGCCATACCTTTTAATCGAATTTCCCTATCAACCTTTGCCAGTTGTCCCTCATACCTATGCAATTGGCTTTGTTTAAGTTTAAGGTTCTTGTTTGAGACTGGAATATGTTGCTCTCAAAACGAAATTCGGTTGTATTATGAACACTTTCTCAGAGGATCCTTTATTAAAAGATTACTAATTAACCCTGCTTCATTACACAATGCTAGAACTAAAATAGCATTAACCTGACTTGGTTCCACAATCTACTGTTCCAGGAAACTTCTGTGAAAGCATTCTACAAACTTATCTTCCAGATTACCTTTGCCAATTTGAGTTCATTTAAGGTGTCATCACCAGGAGTGCCCTCATAGTTCCTTTCAGAAATCAGAGGAAAAAATGACTGATATTCATCAGTTCTTCAGAAGAATACTAAATTCTTCAAATAATCCTATTACCCATAAAAGATTGCATAATGATTATAAATACTTTCCTCGTTCTTAATTTGTTATAAAGAGCAGTACCAAATACACAGGTAGCCAGAATTTTAGACTGAGATGGTAGCCTTGCCCACCAGCTGAAAAGTTGGGAGGGGGGGGGTGCCCTGCCTCCTCCACTTGACTGGGCCCGTTAGCATCGATTGGCTCTGACCCATCTGGGAGGAGGTGCCACATCTAAGGGATGTCAGCCAATCAGATGGCTGGCAACTCTAACCCAGCAGCCCGACTGGGAGTGATGGCCACTGCTGGGACTGAAGGGAGCTCCCTGTGATGATTGTTGATGGAGCTGGACTGAAAGATAAGGGGCGGTCTGGCATGCCCTGGTGAGTTGAAGTTGGAGGACTGGGTTTGGGAGGATGGGTTGGGGAAATATATGGGGGCATCAATAGAGTGGGGCCATGGGCTGCCCGAACAGGAGGGACACCCCCTCAGCCTGCAAAAGGTCCACCTGGTGGCCTCGCCATGTGGCATAGGCAACCTTGGGAAGAGATCCTTAAGTGGCCATTAATTGGCCACCTTAAGGGTGTCAATTGACCCAAGGGTTGGCAGCCTGCCTGATGCCTCCCAGTGAAGGCGCATTAAATTCTGTCCACTAAATGACACTTTGGTTCAGCAGAATATGATTCACAGGTATTGCTCAACAACTGGAGCTTTAGTAATTCTCATCAATCCACTGCAGCATACAATTAAATTCCTTCTTTCAATTTTCCGTTCATTATTATTTTCAAAGTCGCTTATTTGTGAATACAGTGACCGGCTTCATCTTGCATCTACAGTTCCACAATGTTTCCTGTAGTTACAAGATATCGCCTTGTCCCACTGCACTCCTGCTGCTTCTGTATGCGGAGAGCAGGTTTAGCATCCTGAGTGCAGCCGTTCTATCACACGGGGGAAAGGAAAAAAATGGCAGTTGATGACAAAGGGTGAAAGGAAGTAAAAACAATCGAGACTGCATATTCAGAGGTTCTAATATCTAAGTCTCATGAATAGAGACAGTTTAGGCCAGTTTGAGATGGTCGCTGCATGCTGTTACATCTAAAACAAGTATAACCTCAATTGTTTGGGAAAACTGAATAGCTATGTTGAAACCAAATGCCAAACTAATGGCTGTCATGGAATCCTCACTGACTCATGGATACAGCAACATAGGGCAGAATTGAACTCTGATCAGTTAACAGGCTACATTACTAGAGACCAGTGTAGAGGAAATTAAAGTCATTTTCAAGGGAGAGTTTGGTCAAGGCTACGGACGTCATTCAACACTCTCTACAGAAGTACAAAAGGAGGACATTCAGCCAGTTGTGTCTGTACCGGCTTTCCAAATGAGAAATTTACCTAGTGCCATTCTCCCACCTTCCCCCTGTAACCCTGCACAATTTTCTTTTTCAGATAACAGTCTAATTCTCTTTGGAATGCTTTAATTGAACCTGCCTTCACCACTCTCAGGCAGTGCATTCCAGATTTTAACTACTCGCTGCCTGAATAAGTTTTTCCTCATATCACTTTCCCTTCTTTTGCCAATTACTTTAAATCTGTGCCTTCTCATTCTCAATCCTTTCATCAATGGGAGCAGTTTCTCCCTATTTACTTTGTCCAGACTTCTCAGGATTTTGAACACCACTATCAAATCTCCACTTAGCCTTCTCTTCTCCAAGGAAAACAGCACTAACTTCTCCAATCTATCTTCATGCTTGAATTTCCTCATTCTTGGAACCATTCCCGTGCTTTTTTTCTTGAACCCTCTGCAATGCCTTCACATTCTTCCTTAAATGTGGTGCCCAGAACTGGATGCAGTGCTCCAGCTGAGGTCAAACTAGTGTCTTAACATAAGTTCAACATAACTCCCTTGCTCTTGTACTCTATGCCCCTATTAATAAAGCCTAGGATGCTGTATGCTTTATTAACTGCACTCGCAACCTGTCCTGCCACCTTCATTGACTTATGCACATATAAACCCTCTGCTCCTGCACCCCCTATAGAGTTGTAACATTTATTTTATATTGCCTCTCCATGAATGTCCTCACATTTCTCTGCATTGAACTTCACCTGTCACCTGTCCACACAATCCACAACTTGTCTATGTTCCTTTGAAGTTCTACACTATGCTCTTCACAGTTCACAATGCTTCCAGTTTTGTATCATCCACAAATTTTGAAATTGTGAAAAGCAATTGGCTTTTCAAAGTTTAAGAAGTGTCCAGCAAGGGAAATTGACAGGGTTACACAAGTTATACTTCAATGCAAGGAGTATTACAAACAAGGTAGATGAGTTAAGGGCACAGGTAGACACATGGCAGCAGGATGTCATTGCTATAATGGAGACCAGGCTAAAGGAGGGACAAAAATGGCAGCTAAATATCCCTGGCTAGAGAGTCTTCAGACACGATAGAGTAGGAGATAAAAAAGGAGGGGGGGGGGTGGTGGTTGGTAGCACTAATGGTAAAAGAATCAATTCCAGTTGTGAGAAGGGATGATATACTAAATGGGTCAGTAAACAAGGCTTTATGGATTGAGTTTAGAAATAAAAAAGGGGCAGTCACACTACTGGGAGTATACCACAGACCCCCAAATAGTGAAAGGGAGATAGAAGAACAACTATGTTGGCAAATTTCTGCTTGTAAGAGCAAGAGGACAATAATAGTAGGAGCCTTCAGCTATCCTTATATCAACTGGGATTCAAACAATATAAGGGGCACTGGGGGAGAAAAATTCATGCAGTGTGTCCAGGAAAATATTTTCAACCAATTATTGACAAACCCAATGAGAGGAGATGCAATTCTAGATCTAGTCTTGTGGAACGAAGAAGGGCAAGTGGGTGAAGTGACAGTTGGCGACCATATCAAGGACAGTAATCACAATTCAGTTAGATTTAGCATTCACGGAAAAGTCTTGAAGTGGGGGAAGGCAAATTTTGCAGAAATGAGAAGGGACTTGACTGAGGTGGACTGGACAGCACTGCTGGAAGATAAAACCAGTGGGAAGCACTAAAAAGCGAGATCCTAATTGTACAAAGTAGATATGTCCCCTTCAAAAATAAGAGTGGTACTGCCAAATCTAGACCTCCCTGGTTGTCTAGAGGAATACAGGGGAAGATCAAACAGAAAAAAAAAGCGTAGGCACAAAAAACTAAGCACTGCAGATAGCCTAGACGAATATAGGAAGTGCAGGGACGAAGTAAGAAAGGAAATAAGAAATTCAAAGAGAGAGCATGAAAAAAGATTAGCAAGTAAAGTTAAAGATAACCCAAACATGTTAAAAGGTTAGTTAAGGAAAAAGTGGGACCTACGAGAGATGAAGTTGGAAACTTGTGTGTAGATGCAGAGGCTGTGGGAAGGGTTTTGAATGAATATTTTGTCTCCGTGTTTACAAAGGAAAGGGAGGATGTAGATATAGTAGTCCAGGAGGAACACTGCGAGATATTGGACGGGATAGTCATAGAGAGGAAGTACTTGAAGGGTTGAAATCCTTGAAAGTTAATAAGTCACCAGGGCCAGATGGATTGTTTCCAAGGCTGCTGAAGGAAGTCAGGGAGGAGATAGCAGATGCTCTGAGGATGATTTTCCAATCTTCACTAGATACAGGGGAGGTACCGGAGGACTGGAGAAATGTAAACATAGTTCCATTGTTTAAAAAGGGATCGAAGGAAATGCCAAACAATTATAGGCCAGTTAGTCTCACATTGGTGGTGAGCAAATTAGAAGATTCAATCTTGAGAGATAGGATTAACTGTCAGGTGGAAAGGCATGGACTATCAGGGATGGTCAGCATGGATTTATTAAAGGAAGGTCTTGCCTCACAAATTTGATTAGTGCAGTGGATGTAATGTACATGAATTTTAGCAAGGCATTTGACAAGGTCCCACATGGCAAATTGGTCAGAAGGTTAAGTGGGTGAAGCAGTTGGCGACCATATCAGGGACAGTGATCACAATTCAGTTAGATTTAGCATTACCACGGAAAAGTCTTGAACTGGGGGAAGGCAAATTTTGCAGAAGTGAGAAGGGACTTGGCTGAGGTGGACTGGACAACACTGCTGGAAGATAAAACCAGTGGGAAGCACTAAAAAGTGAGATCCTAATTGTACAAAGTAGACATGTCCCCTTCAAAAATAAGAGTGGTACTGCCAAATCTAGACCTCCTTGGTTGTCTAGAGGAATACAGGGGAAGATCAAACAGAAAAAGAAAGCGTATGATAGGCACAAAAAACTAAGCACTGCAGACAGCCTAGACGAATATAGGAAGTGCAAGTAAAAAAGGAAATAAGAAATTCAAAGAGAGGGCATGAAAAAAGATTAGCAAGTAAAGTTCATGGGATTAAGGGTAATGTGGCAAACTGGATAAAAGGTTGGCTTTGTAACAGGAAACAAAGGGTAATGGTCGATAGATGCCCTTGCAAGTGGAAGGTTGTCTCAAGTGGTGTTCCACAGGGCTCGGTGTTGGGACCCTTGCTGTTTGTGTTATGTATTAACGATTTGGACGTGAACATGGGGGGCATGATTGGGAAATTTGCAGATGACGCAAAGATTGGCTGAGTCGTGGATAGTGTAGAGGATAGCCATAATCTCCAAAACGATATAGATGGGTTGGTGGAGTGGGCGGTAAAGTGGCAGGTGGATTTTAACAGAGAAGTGTGAGGTCATACATTTGGGGAGGTCAAACAGTTACAAGGATTACAAAATATATGGGAATATACTAAGAAGGGTGGATGAAGTGAGAAATCTTGGCGTACAAGTACACAGGTCCCTGAAGGCAGCAGTTCAAGTAGACAAGGTTGTAAAGAAGGCATATGGAATGCTCTCCTTCATTGGCAGAGGTATAGAATATAAAAGTAAGGATATAATGTTGGAATAGTATAAAACACTGGTGAGGCCACAACTGGAGTATTGTGTGCAGTTCTGGTCACCCACATTACAGGAAAGATGTAATAGCTCTGGAGAGAGTGCAGAGGAGATTTACAAGAATATTGCCAGGGTTGGAAAAGAGTAGCTACGAGGAGAGATTGGATAGGTTAGGGTTATTTTCCTTAGCACAAAGAAGGCTAACAGGTGACTTGCTTGAGCTGTACAAAATTATGAGGGAAATAGAGTGGACAGGATAAAATTGTTTCCCTCGGTGGAGAATTCTAAAACCAGGGGACATAGATTCAAGATAAGTGGCAGAAGGTGTAGGGGGGACATGAGGAAGAACTTTTTTACGCAGATGGTAGTGGGCGTCTGGAATTCGCTGCCCAAGTTGGTGGGAGGCAGATACTTTAAACTTTTTTAAAAAGTATCTGGATCTGCACCTAAAGTGCTGTAAGCTGCAAGGCTATGGGCCAGGTGCAGGAAGGTGGGATTAGAAAGGGCACCTGGGTGTCCTCAGGCTGGTATGGACAAGATGGGCCAAATGGCCTCCTTCTGTGCTGTAACTTTTCTATGGTTCTAAAAGCACGGGTCCCAACACTGACCCCTGGAGAACTCCTCTCCAGCCTGAAAAACATCCTTTAACCACTACTGCCTGTTTCCTGTCACTCAGTTAATTTCCAATCCACGTTGCCGCTGTCCATTTTATTCCATGAGCTGTAACTTTGGTCACAAGTCTGTTGTGTGGCACTATCAAATGCCTTTTGGAAGTCCATGTACACTGCAGTAACAGCATTGTCGTCATCAACCCTCTCTGTTGTCACTTCAAAAAACCTCTAGTAAATTAGTTAAGCACAATTTTCCCTTAAGAAATCTATGCTAGCTCTCCTTAATTAACCCACATTTGTCCATGTGACTGGAATGCCCCTTTCTGGAAGTTTCCCCACCATTGAAGTTGAACTGACTGGCCTGTAGTTGCTGGGCTTATCTTTACACCCTTTGTTGAACAAGGTGTAACATTTGTAATTCCCTAGTCCTCTGGCACTAACCCTGAGTTTAAGGAAGACTGAAAGTTATGGCTAGTGCCTCCGGAATTCCAACTGTCACTTTCCTCAGTATCCTTGGATGCAACCCATCCAGTTCTGGTGATATTCAACTTCAAGTACAGACAGCCTATCCAATACCATCAGCTGATCAATTTTAAACACTTCTCATGTCTGAATTACATCCCCTTTCTCCATGGCATGGGTAGCACCTTCTTCTTTGGTAAAGACAGATGTAAAGTATTCATTTAATATCCCAACTATGCCATTTGCTTCAATGCATAAATCCCCTTTTGGTTCCTAATTGGCCCTACTCCTCCTTTTACCATCTTTTTATTATTTATATGCCTATAGAAGACTTTGGGATCCCTTTTTATGTTAGCTGCCAGTCTCTTTTCATACTCCCTCTTTGCTTCTCTTACTTGCTTTTTCATCTTCCCTCTGAACCTTCCATGTTCTGCCTGGTTCTCAATTGTATTTTCTACCTGACATCTATTTTAAGCACACTTTTTTCTTAATTTCTGGATACCTTGTCTTGTGAAGAAAGGTTGGGCAGGCTAGGCTTGTATCCACTGGAGTTTAGTAGGGCAAGAGGCAACTTGAGTGAAACATATAAGATTCTGAGGGGTCTTGACAGGGCCGACGTGGAAAGGATGTTTCCTCTTGCAGGAGAATCTAGAACTAGGGTCATTGTTTAAAAATGAGGGGGTCATCCATTTCTCTGAGGGTGCTGAGTCTTTAGAACTCACTCCCTGAAACGGTGTTGGAAGCAGAGGGCAGAATTTTGCTGTTGGTGGGCAGGGTGATGCATGAAATGATGCAGGATGACATTGGGTGGAACCCCCGATCTCATCCCTCCCCATTTAAATTTTCAGAAATGCGGGCCCGCAGCAAAATCAGCTGTCCGCCCACTAACCTGTCAATGGCCAATTGAGGCCATTGACAGGATCATTGAAACAATTAAAGGACCTGCCCGTTCAACATTAAGGTTGGTGGGCAGGCCAGGAGCCCCGACGGGGAATAGAAAAAAACATGAAACCTCATCCACCAGCGGGATGAGGTTTCATGCAGGGTTTTAAACAGTTTAATAAAGTTTTATTGTAATTTATGAACATGTCCTATCTCATGTGACATTGTCACATGAGAGTGACATGTTAAGGATTTTTAAAATTTCTATTTTTAATCTTTTTAAAAGTGCCTACGACCTCCCTGAGGCAGCACTTAGCCTCAGGGAGATGTGCGCTCTTTCGTGCACTTAAGTGAATGACCGCACTCTTGCTTTTGGAGAATCCCCCCTGCCCGGACGTCACGCTGGGCGGGCCTCAATTGGCCCACCCATGTAAAATAGCAGCGGGGCCCACTTCTCCGCGGGGATCGGCTCCCCGCCCGCTGGAGATTGGGTCGGGCCCACCCGCCCGACAGGCAGAAAACTCTGCCCAGAGTGTTTGAACATTTTTAAGGCAGGGCTAGATAGATTCTTGGTAAGCAAGAGGGTGAAAGATTATCAGGGGTCATGGGAGTGTGGAAATGAAATTGCAATCAGATCAGCCATGATCTTATTGAATGGCGGAGCAGGTTCGAGGGGCCAAGTGGCCTACTCCTGCCCCAATTCATATTCTCATATATTCTATCTCTTTTGTCGTACTAAGTCTGCATTGACAGGACATTGGTTCTGAGGATCAGGGAGAATGACGGTGATGAAGATACAGAGCCCAAACAACATGTTTTTTTTTCTCCAGGGTACATGAAACTCTGCACTGGGAATGTAAAAGCCATTATGTGCTCCATTGTTGAGACATCACAGTGTATGGCTGAGTTGCTTTGATCACTGCCACACACACAACTGCACATTTGATGTGAGTTCTTTCCCCAGAGCATCAGCTAGATGCACAAATGAACTGTATCTACAACACTTGAGCTGCTGTATTCTTTCCTGGCACTAGGCCTGGTGCTGGCACTTCCCTCCTCATCCACTGTGATATGACCCTTTCCTTCTATTCCTTCTCCAACAAAATAAATGCAAATACAGTTGCGGTGAGATCATCACTTTTGGCTTCAAAACAGTCAGCCTTTGGTCCAATGGTAACATTAAATCTCTGACTAAGTCTAATTTATCACACAGGTGTTGCAAGGAATAGCAGCCAAAAACGGAGCACTTAACAAATTGAACTGGATTCACACAAGTGGTGTTTTTTTTTAAATTCTCTCCTGGTAACTACAATAATGTGACTTGGCTTTAAAATGGCAAAACTGAGATTTAATTCCCAGGTCTGTACTTTGCAATCAATCTTAAACTGATTAATATTTGGAAAATATATTTACCGGCACAAACTTGGTACAAAGTCAAATAAAGTCTGGTCGGCACTGCATTCTTAAAGGATAACGACAATCAAAGGTAGGACGTTTTGCCAAAGCGCTGCCTTAGTCATTCTCTGAGTTGTAACAAAACCTTTCCCACATATTTCAGACTTTTCTGCCTTCCGAGCTGCTGCAGTGTTGTTAGTGAAGGCAAAGAGTGTCTATTTCCCAGAGCAATCAAATCATCTCAACCGTACATCTGTGTAGCATTTTGCAGGCTGCGGCACATCACTACATCAAGCTGGTGACGGATCCATTTTTTTAGGAGACCAAATGTCCCAGCGATGAAGCCAGCCAGGCCTAGAGAGGAGGAGGGTTTGGTTGCATCATGGGATTCCCCAAACCACAGGGAGTGATAGACTGCAAACATGTGGCCATTATGGCTCCGATGGGCCAGCTAGGGGCATTGGAGAACCGCAAGGGGTTTCATTCTCTGAATGTAAAACTTGTATGTGATTCCTGCCAGAGGATCAGGCAGGACTGCATGCTATCCTGAAATTTGGCACAATGCCCACATCCTCAGGCACTCCCAGGTAGCACAGCCATTTTTTTAAAAATTCTTTCATGGAATGTGGGTGTCACTGGCTAGCCCAGCATTTATTGCCCAGCCCTAATTGCGCTTGAGAAGATGATGGTGAGCTGCCACCTTGAACCATTGCAGTCCATGTGGCGTAGGTACACCAACAGTGCTGTTAAGAAGGGAGTTCCAGGACTTCAGCGACAGTGAAGGAACAGCGATATAGTTCAAGTCAGGATGGTGTGTGTCTTGGAGGGAAAGTTCCAGCTGGTGTTCCCATGCATTTGCTACCCTTGTCCTAGCTGGTAGAGGTAGCGGGTTTAGAACGTGCTGTCGAAGGAGCCTTGGCAAGTTGCTGCAGTGTATCTTGTAGATGGTACACACTGCTGCCACTGTGTAAAGGGAGTGAATGTTTAAGATGGTGGATGAGGTGCCAGTTAAGTGGGCTGCATTATCCTGGACAGTGTCAAGCTTCTGGAGTGCTTTTGGACAGTAAGGCAAGTGGAGGGTATTCAATCACATTCCTGACTTGTGCCTTGTGAATGGTGTACAGGCTTTGGGGAATCAGGAGGTGAATTGATTGCTGCAGTATTCCCAGCCTCTGACCTGCTCTTATAGCCACAGTATTTATATTGCTGGTCTAGTTCAGTTTCTGGTCAATGGTAACCCGCAAGATGTTAATATTGGGGGATTCAGTGATGGTAATGTCATTGAATGTCAAGGGGAGATAGTTAGATTCTCTCTTGTTTTAGATTTGTGCAGCATGATTGTTACTTGCCACTTATCAGTCCAAGCCTGAAGGCTGCCCAGGTCTTAGTTCATATGGACACAAACTGATTCAGTGTCTGAGGAGTCATGATTGGTGCTGAACATTGTGCACCCCACTCCTGACCTTATGATGGAGGGAAGGTCATTGATGAAGCAGCTGAAGGTGGCTGGGACTAGGACACTACCCTGAGGAACGTGCGGCAGGGACAGCAGTGCAGAGTTTGCATCAAAGGGTACAGTCTTCTCCAAGCTCTGTTTAGCTGGACACAGATGCTGAACTCTGAGGCCTAACGTTAAGAAGGACAATGCTGATGTGCATCAGCAACTTGGCCAGGTACTGACAAACGTGTAACACATACTCTCCACAATAATGGAGAGGATGGAGGTGTCCAACATGATTATTAGTAGGTCATTGGTGCAGGGAATTATGAGAATGAAGAGTGATCCTGGTAGTAGGAACAGACCGCAGGATTTTGTTTCCTATGTTTTACTCTAGGTGAATGTTATGATATTAGGATATCTCTGGCATCTGGGCAACAATGTTAGTGGCTGGTCTGGCAATGAATTTGCCATTTTTACCCTTCTCCTCTTGCTTCTCTTTCTCTTCCTCCTCCTCCTCCTCCATGTTTTCCTCTTCTGAGGATGAGGGATGAGACTTTTAACCAGTCAGCACCTTTTTCCTGTCGTGTAAATTAGTGTGATTGTTTGAAATTTAGCATTCTTGCATTTGTCCCGATGAGTGCAAGATGAAAAGCTTCAACAACATGTCTCTCTTTTCAGCAATATTCCAGTTCTGTACTACTAAGCGACTAATGAGACTTCTTGTTTTCTTCCACCTGCAGTACTGCCTGCTGTGCAATGTTGTGCAGAACTGAGCACATTCTGGACACCCTCCCTGGTGAATACTGAAGGTTGCCTGCAGACTATGTAGGCACCAGAAGCGCATCTTCAACAGTTTGGATGGCTTATCCTATGACAAATCTGGTGGTTCCTGTAGTGCCACTCCTGTGCCTTAATGGTAGAGTTGCCTCACGTGTGTCATGAGGCAATTTGAAGGGGGTATCCTTGTTTCCTGCAAGCCAGCCCTTAATTCTGCTTCCTGGAACAAAAAAGTCTGCAATATTGGACTGCCGCAGTATGAAGGCATCATGACAGCTCCCAGGGAATCAGCCCTAAGCCTGTGTGAACCTATGTGGTTGCACACCAACATATTGATGGACGAATATTCGTTGTAGTTAATAAAAACTCTTGGTTGCTGTGGCGGTGCTCGCATTGCCATCTTTGAGCAGTCAATGGCACTCTGTACTTGAGGGTATCCAATCAGAGACTTGAATTCGAGTATCTGCTTATTCCAGAAATTGTCATCACAGGGGAAATTTACATAACTCCCAGTTAAGTCCCCTGTTAAACAATCCATCAGTCACCCGCCTCATGCACATATCTCCATCAGTTCTCTGGAAGGAAACAGAAGAGAAAAGGATTGAGGGCGGTGCTGCCCCTTACACTCAATGATAATGCAGGTCCATCCAGTAGATGGCAGGTCTTCTTGGAGGCACCAGATGTCAAGGAACAGCTGATATGACAACCTCTGCTTAAAGGTGAAGAAAACTGAGCCACGTCTGTAAATATTGTGTCATGAATAATGCCTCCTATGATCTTGGCCCCTCTCCTATGTACCTCTCAACTGTGCAATACCCTCTTGTGCACCTCATACCTGAGCATCTATGTCCTGTGGGCCTCTCGCCATGCTACTTTCAGCTGTACATCTCTCATGTGTACTTGCTGATGCCACCACAGCATACTGTCCCTTGTATGGGTGATGATGATCTTCCTTTCTTGATGTGCTATCAAACGCATTTAATACACCTTACATTCCGATCTTGTGGATTTGAAAGTCTCCAAAGTTGAGACAAACCTGTACCTACACAAAGAATCTTTGGCAAACCTTTGCCAGAGGGAACTGTATCTTTCCCAGGTCAGTTTGCCAAGCCCCAGGAAACCCATGCAAGGGACATCAAATTTAAGCCCAAGTTAAATTCAATTTTAAAAAACTCATTGAAGTATTTGAAGGATATTGATTTTATTGCTATCCATTCATGGGATGTGGGCATTGCTGGTTAGACCAGCATTTATTGTTCCTGAGAAGGTGGTGGTGAGCTGCCTTCTTGAACTGTGCAGTTCATTTGGTGAACCAAGATATCCACAGTGACGTTGGGAAGGGATGATGAAGGAAGGCGATATATTTCCAAGTAAGGATGGTTTGTGACTTGGAGGGGGACTTGGAAGTGGTGATGTTCCCATGCATCTGCTTACTTTGTCCTTCCAGGTGGCAGAGGTCGCTGGTTTGGAATATGCTGCAGCCTTGGTGAGTAGCTGCTCTATATCATGTAGATGGTACACACTGTAGTCAAATGCTCCAGTGGTGGATGGAGTGAATGTTTAAGCTGGTGGATGGGATGATGGATTGCGCCAGTTAGTACCCGCCTGCCATAATAATTAAAGGCCCGACTTCGGTGGGTAGTTTACTCACAGATATCCAAAAGCGCCCCCATTAAACTTGAAAATAGAAGCTGTGTTGCAGTCACGTTTGAATGATCGTTAATTTTTAACTCCGTGTCCATCCCGAACCCACCCATTCTTGAGGGTTAAAATTTCTCCCTTTGTATTGTACATGTTTTATGTTAACCAGATTTACTTGGGATCATTAGCGTGAGATGGCTGTACTGACACATCAGGGCAGGTACTGTAATGAGACCAGCTTTGCTTTTACCTTATAAAGTGCTTTTTAAAAAAATCTACTTTCTTCTCTTTAAGTCTCCCAGCAACATAGCTATACTGCATTGAGATTTGGTTTAATGACCATCTCCTCAGTAATGTGATTCAAGAAAGCTATCTTCTGCTCCCTGGAGGAGGTAGGTCCCTTTACTGACTTAATTATTTTGATGTATGAATGAATAAAGTAAAGCAAAAAATGAATGGCATTAATATCACACTCACAGATAAGTGCAAAGAATTGACAGATGGACACTGTGCAAATCAATCTTATTGTTGATGACAACTTGGAAAAGGAATTGTAAATTTAATTTAATCCATAAGAAGGAAGAGATATTAAAACAACTGCTGAGATATGGTAATTGACCTCTGCCTTTGTGGCTTTGTAACGGATTGCTGCAAGGGTGTGTGACCTTGGTACGACTCTCCTCTTCCACCCTGTCGAATGGCTCCTGCACTTGTCACATGAGGACATAGCTGAGATTAGGAACTCACTGCGCTTGGAACTAGAGGCATGATGACAAATCCTATTGCTGTATGTCACAGTTTATAAGAGTTTCAATGTGCCACGTAACTGGACTGCCCCAGGGACAGCTTTCATGATGTGACTGAAACGGACATTTTTACAAGTACATAATGTAAGTCAGAACTGTAATAGTGTATCTTGACAGCAAGGGAACAATAATAGTTTTTTTTATTAAAACTGTGATTTAATACTGATATATTTGCAATGTCTTTAGAAACACACATCCAAAACTTCTAATTTAGAGTGAAAAATGGTACCAGGAATATCTGTTATTGTGCTAAAGAAAGAAAAAAACATACATTTTCCTGCATCTTTAAGGACTTCGGGATGCAGCAAAACGCTGTAAAGACAATTAAGTATATTTGAAGCATAGTCATTTTTGCAGCATACGAAACACAGCAAAACTTCCACAAACAGAAATGTGATGATGGCCAGATAATCTGTTTTTGTGAGGGGTTGGCTGATGGATAAATATTGGCCAGGTCAGAAAACACTCCTGTTCTTTTAAATAGTGTAGGGGAATCTTTTACATCCACCTGAGAGGGCAGGTGATGTTGTATGACCTTTTATGTGCCTGCATACCATTATAATGTAAAGGTGCTTGGCAGGGCAAGGGTTAATGTGGGACTGGAGAATAGCACCACCCACAGTATGATGTACAGAGCCACATGATAATAGACTCAGAGAGGACTTTCTAGAGAGAACATTCTGGAAACACCCTACCAGCATGGCAACAACACCATGCATGACAATATTTGGAATCTAAATAATTAAAAATCAACAATAGAGGGTTCGTGTTTAAATATACAACTCTGCAGGATCTCATCACCAAGCCACCACAGCTGGCACCATATTACAACATGGTTGGCAGCGGTGGCAGCTCCTAAAAGATAACACATTAGTGATGATATGAAAGGTGGCATTTTAAACGATAAACCCATAATAGGATCCGAAGGTATGAGAAGCTAAAAGCAGCGGAAGCCTGGCCAGAGACACATACACCTAAGAAGAAAATTTGAAGCAACAATTGAAGAAACTTTGCTACAGACTCAGAAGTTGAGGAATCCACCAAAGTGAGTGGAAGTCCATTGCAGGATCCCTGAGTGACATGGAGTGAAAAACCTGGTCAGATCACAAAGACAAGTGAACACAAATACCAAAAATTGCAAGACCTTGAGTGATACTGAGTTAAGAAGCTTTGTTAATTTACAAGATGGTGAGTAAAACTATAAAAGTTGCAAGATCCTGAGTGACAGAGTGTCAAAGGACCTGGTTCGATCATGAGACAGTGAGCAAAAATATAAAAAGAATCTGTACTTACATTATAGAATAAGTGGCAGTCCCAGGGCTCAGCATATCCATAGAGAAACTGAAAGACAGCTGCAGTATAAAAAAAAATTAAAAAGGCAGCCAGAGCAGAGAAAAAACTGCAGGGTACAGTTGAATAAAAGGAAAAAGCCAGTAGAATTTAAAAAAAAAGAATTGAAGATTTAACAAAAATGGCAAGCAGAGCAAATGGAAAGAAGCGCTGTAGCTGTAAGTTCAATGAAGAAGTGTGCCTGCCGAAACACCCCATGCGCAAAGTTCAAAGAGCCTGCAGCATTTAAAAAAAACTAAAGAATCGCCCAGGAAAGTGTTGCTGCAGCTCTAAAAGGTTTGAAAAGTTCAAAAGCAAAAAGAAAGCTATGATTGCTGGGGAGCCCACTAATACCCGTAAAAGTGCGGGAAACTCACAACAAAGAACACTGACAGCTGCAGGCAGCCTGAAATGAAAAAAATGGATATGTGCTGACAGCCTTAGAGGGGCAACAACATTTAAAGCTGTAACTACGAGAAAAACCAAACAGTCATGGGCAGAAAATGAGAAGAGCCAGGCACATTTTGGATAAGAAGAGGACAACAAAAGACCTCAGAGAGAGAGCCACTCCAAATAAAGTGCCAGGAGCAACAAGAGGCCCCATATAGAGGGCCACCCCCAAAAAAGCATTGAGGGGCAACAAGAAACCCCAGAGAGGGGGCAACTCCCGATAAAGTGCTGAAGGCAACAAGAGACCCCAAAGGGGGACAACAAGAGACCCCAAAGGGAGAGCAACAAAAGACCCTAGAGCAAGGGAGCCAAAAGATCCCAAAGGGAGACAGAAGACCCCAGAGTGAGGGAGACAATATTCAAGTAAACCACAAGAAGGTTGCCGACCATGCCAGTGTAATGAAATGAACGAGCTGAAGAGTTTAGCGCAGAAGAAAGAAATGACTGAGAAGCAGCCAAACGGCTCAAAATAGAGTTTCTTCAAACTATTGACATAATACCCAAACTGCAGTAGCAGATGGCAATTGTGGAGTGTGCAGATGGCTATGAATGAAGGAAAGCTATCTGAGGTAACTCAAAAGAAGCAAAACATGCAAAAAGTAAATAAAGCTGTTCTACAGAAAATGTTCGCATCTCAGCTGAACTGGAAGATTTGTAGTGCAAGATTCAAGCTGAGTCAGTGAGATGATGCACTGACACCCAGAGTGAGTTGGCAAGAGGTCAACAAGAAAATAAACAGTTGAATGCACAGTTGATTGTCCTGCAAGATCAAATGCAAAAGGAATGTGTGACCATTCAGCAACATGGGGCAGGTTTTTCCAGTCGGTGAGTGGGGGTGGGGCCCACTTGCTGACATGTCACATGATGCGGGGATACATCAGGCATGTGTCCCAACATTACCCCGCGTCATTTAGACTTTCAGTTCGGCGGGTGCGCAGCTGAATCGGCTGCATGTGCGCCGAACTTTCAACGGCCTACTAAAGCCATTAAAAAACTAATTAACATGATTAATGGACCTGCCTGCCCAACCTTAGGGTTGGCGGGCAGGCCGGGAGTCCAAGCGGGCCTTGGAAAAAGCATGAAACCTCATCCACAGGCGGGATGAGGTTTCATGAGGGATTTTAAATGTTTATCGAATGCTTAAATAATAGTTAAGGACATGTCCCAACTCATGTGACAGTGTCACATGAAGGGACATTTCAGAATTTTTTTTTATTAACTTTCTGTCAACTTTTGAATTGGAGCCAATCTCCCTGAGGCAGCACCTTGCCTCAGGGAGATCTGTGTGCTCTTCCACGCGCTTGAGCGAAAGAGCACACTCCCAGCTGAGGGAATCCCCCGCCCGCACAGAGAGAGCATAACGCTTCCTGGCGGATGTTATGCTGGGCGGGCCAATTAAAGCCTGCCCACATTAAGCGGCAGTTCCCCCCCAACCAGGGGCACCGATCAGAAGGCCAGCCACCGGCGCCCGCTCCCGCACTCCCCCCCCGCCCCGCAACGGGGGGAAAATGTTCCCCCATGAAGAAATGAAAACTGTCTTAAACAGCAGATGGCAGTGTGGAATGCACAGATGGCTGTGAATGAAGGAAAGCTATCTGAGGTAACTCAAAAGAAGCAAAACGTGCAAACAACAGAAAAAAAACTCAAGGAGACTATGCTGAGTTACAGAAAATCTCAAGATGAAGCAAGTGATCTTCTCAAAGAAAGAGAAAACCTGTTGAAAGACCTTCACACGCTGAGAATCCCTTTGGTTCAAGTTTATTCCTCTGGAAAATTATTAAGAGAAGCAAAATGAATGTAATATCACTGAACAAACTGAAGGAACAGTTGACAGAGACAGGCTTGGCCAACAGTGAAACCAAAATGAAGGACAAAGTTCTGTCGTAGACAGAGAAAGAAAAGACAGAAATGAGATTGGAAAATGTAAATCCGACACTGAAGCACAAGGAATTAGAAGAACAAAAAGCTGAGCTGAATGAAAGGGTTCATAAGCTTGCAAAACAATTGGAAAATAAATCTGCGAACAAATGTGTAGCTGAAATTGTGAATGAAGTGGAAATGAAGGATCCATTTGTGGAACATATATGTCTAACAAGATCATGATGGACACCATGGAAAAAGAAAATCAGAGTCCACTCTAGGAGTGAGAGGATTGCACGTTCCCTTTGGAAGGAACAGGACAAACCCACACTGTCCGAAAAAAGCAGACAAGTTGTTAATAAAGGGAAACACAACTCAAAAGGAGTGCAAAAAGCAAATCAAATGGAGATAACTAAGTACCAGAAACCTAGAGTACTACTAACATTCCTCAAACATGACAGATCAAGATTGGAAGAACTGTCAGGCCTCAAGACAATCTGAATTTATAAAGTCAGAGACTTGAGGTGGACGAGAAGGGATAGCAAGTAAAGATTGTATTGTAAACACTTATACTCCACTTGGAGGGAGGAAAATTTTCTTTGGGGAAGAAAGGAGGATGTGGTTAGATGTTGTATGTGCCTGTATGACATTGTGATATAAAGGTACTCGGCAGAGACTGGAGAATAGCACTGCCCATGGTATGATGTATAGAGTCACATAGTAATAGACTCAGAGAGTACAGTCTAGAGAGAATACACTGGAAGCAGCCTACCTGCATGTCAACAGCACCCTGTACAACAATATCTGGGATCTGAAAATAGGTAAAGATTAACAATAAAATATTAATGTTTAAATATACAAGTCTTAAGGCCTTCTCATCAAATGACACCACAGCCAACATCATACTACAACAGGTGGGGAGCCTCAGTTTAACGCCTCATCCAGAAGACAGTACCATCTGACAAACCAGCACTTCCTCAGTACTACACTAGAATATCAGCATTGATTTTGTGCTCAAACCCCTAGAGCAAGACTTGAATCCATGATCTTCTGAGTCAGAGGTGAGAGGATAATCACATAACCCCAGGTGACATTGCTGGTATTAGGATAAATCTTCACTTTTGTGCGATGATGTAAAATGGGTGGTAGCAGGGCTATGGCCTGTTATTTATTTCTTCCAGCTTTTATTTCCACTGAAGTCAACAGAAATAAAAATTTCAAGAGATTTAAAACAAGCTGCCGATTTGGTATCACCTGTTTCCCACTTGAGCATGATGTCAAAACCTGCCCCATTTTCTTTTGAAATTACCGTTGGTTTTTTTTAAAAAAGTAAAACATCAATGGAGTGCAGTTTTCATCAAAATATATTTGAAATATTGCATAATTTTTATACTTGTCTGGTTCTGGGCTACATAAAGAGTTACTATCAGGTGACCTGTGACGAGAATTGATTGTGGGTGATGGGTGAGGCTAGGACTGATCTCGGTTCACTTGACTGTTGGTAATGATTCTGGTATTATCATTAACACGTCTCTACATACATCTTTTGTCTCTTCAGTTGTCTCATTACCATTGACTTTTACTTTGTCGTTTAATTTCTCCTTATCGTAGACCTTCCGCTTTGTCCTTTCTTCCCAGTCTCCCCTTTCACTGCCACAGGATTTGCTTAAAACTTGTTGCATCGCTAACTTTTTCCAGTCCTGACGATAGGTCATCGACTCGAAATGTTGGGCAAGGCTTTCCCTGCGTGCTTAAGGCCCTGCCATCTGACTAAATGGGGGTCAGAAGCCCGCACTGTGTAGAGAACAGTCACCCAGCTGTGATTTCCCCTAATTGCTTGATTAATGCCCAGAAGGCAAGCTCGCCATCTAATTAAGTTCAGTGGGTGGGTTCTCGAAACTGAAGTCCCGCCAGCATTGAAGTGAAAGAGAAGGCTTCACGATGGTGGCGTCAGTCCCCAACCTTTTTGACATAAATTTAAAAATACTCTTAGTATCTGGGCCGCAATTGTGGAGGGAGAACCCTAGGACCCGCAGAGTGGCCTGCAGCTGCAGCTAACACCAGGCCGGCTAGAAGGATCTCACTCAACTCCTGCCTGGACCACTGGCTCCCAGGTCTGACACCATAAGTCCACCTACAAGCAGTACTGTTTCCTGACATCTCTGGTTATCTGAAGACCAAGTGGAAAATTTCAGTCAGCTTCTCACAACAGGCCTGTTTCGGGCAGATAATTTTATGGCACCTCCCCGCCATCCTGCCTCATGGAAAATGGCCCTGGGGAGGCGGATGAAGCTGGAAAACAGGCACACTTGCTGAAAGTGTGAAGTTTGGTGCCTACCCATCTTCGTGGTCACCCTGTTAGGGCTTAAAAATTCAGCCCAGTAACCGTGTTTCTCTCTTCACTGAGGTTGCCAGACTGTTGAGTATTTCTAGCATTTTCTGAATTTATTTCAGATTTACAGCTTCTATAGTATTTCATCGCAGGTGGGGGGAGTGAGTGAAGATTGGTGCTGATCAAGCTTCTTGAGTGTTTTCAGGGCTGTGCTCATCCTGGCAATTGGAGAATGTTCCATCACAATCCTGACTTGTGCCTTGTGGATGATAGGGCAGGCTTTGGGGAGCTCTGAATCCCACTTTAGGCCTTAAGTGTGTGATCCAGACTGACACTTTCGTGGAGCACTGTTGGAGTGCTGCAGTGTATGATATGCTCTTGCTTTCCAACGGGAATGTTACACTGAGGCCCTCTTTGTCTGGACATAATAAATCCCATGGCATAACAAGAAGAAAAGCAAAGACTTCTCCAGACACCTGGCCAAAGCTGATGCCACCACCAATGTATATTACCTGGTTATTTGTGTTATTGGTTGATCATGGAATCTCACTGTGCAAAGATTAGCTACTGTGTTTGCTTACATAACAATTGTGACTACACTTATAAAATAATTTAATGGCTGTGAACCACTTTGGGCTGTCCTGAGGAGCTGAAATTTATGTTCTTCTTTCACACACTAAGGGTGAAATTTAATGCCCCTCTCCACGCTGGAGGCATTTGGAGTGGGGGGGCGGGGGTGGGGTTGGGGGGGGTGGGCAGCCTATGGCAGGGGATTTGTTCAGGCAAGAGGGTGCAGTGTATGATTCTGCCGCCTCCACCTGGCAATTAATGCCCAATAAGAGCCTCATCCCCCCGCCATTGGTATTCAACCAATGATGGATGGGGGAGTTGCCATGTAGCGAGCCCAAAAAGCAAATTCTGTTGCCTTTGGTTGCGGAGTCCCGGAGGAAGGGGACTGTCATTCAAAGGCACTCGGTGCCTGCATGAGGGAAGGGCAGTGGGGGAGGAGGTACTGAAAGCCAATGCCCTGTGCTTACCTCCGATCCTCTTCTACCCACCCCCTGTGATCTCCAACCAGCAAACCCCATCCCACCCTCACTCACCTTCAGCCTGGGGTTCCTCGTTGATCCAGGACCTCTGGTGGGTGCATTGTCGGCAGCAGCCTCCACTCCCTGTGGCACTGAGGCAATGGAGAGCTGCCAGTCTCTAATTGGCCAGCTGCTCTCAGAGGGCTGGGATCTCTACAGCTGGGGTCCTTAATTCTGGTTAAGTCCCAGGCTGCCCAGTTAAGTGCCTGATGGGCACTTAATTCCGCAGGCCTTTAATAATGGAGGCAATACTGCTGGCTCTCCAGCCAGTGGACGAGACTGCCGTCGCCAACATTAAATTCCACCCTAAGAGTGGCCATCTGGGTAAGAGGACTGCCTGCACACAGGTCATGTAGGTAACTTTAACTAATATTGCCAGAAGGAAAAAGAAAGTAAAACTTGGAAATGACTGATATTGGCCGAACTGGCCTTGTATACATGAACGTGGAACTCCAGTAGTACTGGTGCCAATGGTACTGGTTTTTGAGAATTTTGAACTGGCTTTTCCTTTCAATTTATTCCCATTTGCACTGGTGAAGAAGATCGGGTGGCTGATTCACTATCACACATTTCTTTTTGCTGGTCGTAAAAGTTAAAATTGCTCCCAGTGTCTTTAAGAGAGAAAAGCAATGAATGGGAGAAAAATCAGGGGTCAGTGGAAGTAAAATAATTGACAGATCCAATTTGGAGGGAAAGAAGACCCTGAAGAGATGTAGCATTTTTGTCAAGCAGAGTTGTGTCATGCCCAGTAAAGGCATGTCATAGCCATAACTTTTAAAATACAAATTTTATTCAATGAGAAATCTTTGAATTGACTTAAAGTGGACAGTGTGCCTTGACAAAGATAGCCGCCAGAGCTCAGATGACCTGGTCTGTTCATGCAAGAACTGATTCACTGTCTCACAAGAACAAAAAGGTGCATTCCATACTGAAAGGCATTAATTACACATATCCTAAAGACCATCAGAAGGCATCATTGAACTGAATGGTTCTTTTGAAAGAAAGCAATTGTCTTAACACATCAAATGGCTGCCTCTAATTGATGGAATAATAATCCAGAAACAATAAAACAGGATGTAGTTTGTCAATCTAAGAACACCACCATACTTGGTAAAAAACCCACAATTGTGAGGAGTCACAGGGTGGAGCAGCCATTTTTGTCCTTTTCAGTCTTTAAATAAGGAATGCTCTTTGCAGAAAAAGAGAGAGACAGAAAAGACAGTAACATCTGTGCCTGATAAAGTTCTAGAGTTAATGTTTAGAGTCCAATATGACTCTTCAGTGTTCAGAAGAAGAGTCATATTTGACTCAAAATGCCAACTCTGTTTCTCTCTCCACAGATGCTACCAGGAATGCTGAACTTTTCCCAGCACTTTCTGTTTTTATTTCAGATCTCCAGCATCCGCAGTATTTTGTTTTTATTACCAGAGGAAGTTCTGAAGACTGTGACATATTAAGATCTCTAAGCCTGTTCCATTTTGGGTCCACCAAAACAGCAAACCAACCTTCCTGGTAACAAGACTGCAAAAAACTAACTTCATGACCCACAGGAAATCCATCGGTTTAAGAAAACCCTGCAAACAACGTCGGCATATGACTTTGGCTGTTGAATGAACCTAAATTGCATGTCAGATGTGAAGAAAATGTACCATCAGGCCTGCAAACTTTGATCTTCAAATTACATCAGAAAAATTATATATGATCATTTCTTTTCCTTTATAAGATGCAAAAGTGCACTATTCTCTTTAACTACGCTTTCCTTGGGTGTGTTTGCATGTGTGAGATTGTGTGAATGGGTGCTGCAGCTTTTGGCTTCGGGGGTGAGTGCTTAAATAAACAAATATCTGCCTTCATTTAAACCCCAAATAGCTTGCTGCTGGTTATTCAAATCGTCCACACACACGGGTCAAAATAATCACAGACATATCTTCCTCTCAAAAATTCACTGTTTATTGACATTTGGAAAGGGAAGTTCACTCTCACCCTGCCCATAACATTCATTTTAAGTCAAGTGTGTTAGACTATATGCTGTTGCTGCATCATTCCTAGGGTTTTCCAACAACCTACTTGCACTCTCACCTTTGAATCAGAGGGCTTTGGGTTCAAGGCCTCTTTTAGTGATTCAGCACAGATCTAGCTTCTTGTTTCAGTGCATGCTGAAAGAGTCCTGCATTATGAGGTGTGCCATCTTTCTCATGGAAAGCTGAACCAGGCTCATCTGCCTATTCAGGAAGATATGAAAGGTCTTTTGACAGTGTCAAAGAACTGATTTTATTTTTGGTGACCTGACCAACATTGTTCACTTACCAAATTATTACAGCGCAGAAGGAGGCCATTTGGCTCATCATGTCTGTATTGGCTCTCCAAATAAGCATTTCACCTAGTGCCATGCTCCTGCCTTCTCCCCATAATGCTGCATATTATTTATTTTCAAATAATCATTTAATTCCCTCTTGAATGCCTCGATTGAACCTGCCTCCACCACACTCTCAGGCAGTGCATTCCAGACCCTAACCACTCGCTGCATGAAAATGTTTTTTTCTCATATCACATTTGTTTCTTTTACCAATTACCTCAAATCTGTGCCCCTTGGTTCTTGATCCTTCTGCCAATGGGAACAGTTTCTCCCTATCTTTCCTGTCCAGGCCTCTCATGATATTTTAAATAGTTGTTTATTTCATTGTTAAATTTACTGGCTTAACAGTGTTTGAGGTCTCTTTGATGGGAGTACACATCACCCATATGTCCCCCTCTGCCTTACAAGGATAATAGTATGTATTTTATTGTTGCCCTGTAATCAGGCTGAACTTTCATCAAGAACTCTTCAACAGGAGACAAGGCGGGCCCCAAATCTCAATGCTTTTCAAAAGACAAAATTAACCCCATTGGTGATTGCTCCATTAAGGCTTAAGCAAAAAGGTTGTCAATCAAAACTCCATACATTTTATCATCTCCCTTATGACAGCTGCCATTCACTAATCCATAAATATGTATCAGATACTCCAGAGGATGTAGTCGTGTTGACTTGTCCCCTTTATCAGCACTTTGTTGCCCTTCAAACACTCTCAATAGGCAGAAACCTCTTCCTGATGCAAAGCATCTTTCAATATGTTCCTTTTATTATTGAAGGGAGGTACTGTGATATGCAAAGTTTTTCTTAAAACTAAATTTATTCCATCTGTATGTTTTTTTAAAATTTAATTCATTCATTCAGAGAATGTCAAACAGATGTGACATTTTAATGATTTTGGAAGTATAGGAAGTTAGCAGCATAAGTTTAAGTAAAGATTAATCCTGGCCTGAAGGCAGATTTACCTCCTTTCACTGTGTAACAAGATTCCACTTGATGGGTTAAGATTCTATCTAGAAATTACATTAATGAGTCATTTATGAGCAATGTGTGGCTCTACTTTCTGTCTGACAGAAATTGTTTGTGAACTGTAGTGTGCAGTTTTTTTTCTCCACATACCCAGTCTATCACCTCCAGCCATTCAGCACTCAGTCGTAAACTCGATTACCTGATAGATCATAAACTACATTAGCAGTCAGTTATATATGCTGTGGCTTATATGTGTCTGCAGGCTAACTATCGACTGCAAAGAAAATTATTGGACCTCTTCCCAAGATGCGTGTTTTATTGATATAATTTAACGTCAAAAGCATTTCAAAGAAAGAGAAAGTGTAATTTGTAATATTTTCAAGCTAATGTTGTCCAATAAGCATAGTTGTGACGTCTGAAGTTAAAAAAAAGCCTAAATTTATATGCACACACACACACACAGTCAAACATTTTCAATGTATCTTTGTATCTTTATTTTGATGGGATTTCAGTTTCAAATTAAGGTAACCTTAAAGTGACAGAATTTTGACTAAACGTTCCTTCAGTAATTCTTGGCTATGAATGTGTCCCTTAAGATTGCAACAATTCTGTACAACACAGAACCAGGCCATTTAGTTCAATCGGTTCAAGCTGGTGTTTATGCTCCACATGAACTTCTTCCCACCCCTCTTCAACAAGCCAAAAGATGTCATAGACAAAGGGACAAAGAGGTGTTGACGGTGGTGATATTAGCTAAGAAATGTGCCAATGGGGACATTAAGGGTAGAAAGCAGGACTAGCAAAGGACAGATAGCCCTAGTGGGGGTGGGGTGGGGGGGGGGATCGAAATAGGCTAAAAGGTAGAGGTAAAACAATGGATGAAAATACATTTAAAAATAATGGAAGTAGGTGGGAAAAAGAAAAAATATATATAAATTATTGGAAAAAGGGGGATCGGAAAGGAGGTGGGGTGGAGGAGAGAGTTCATGATCTAAAGTTGTTGAACTCAATATTCAGTCCGGAAGGGTGTAAAGTGCCTAGTCGGAAGATGAGGTGCTGTTCCTCCAGTTTGTGTTGAGCTTCACTGGAACATTGCAGCAGGTCAAGGACGGACTTGTGGGCATGAGAGCAGGGTGGTGTGTTGAAATGGCAAGCGACAGGGAGGTCTGGGTCATGTTTGCGGACAGACCAAAGGTGTTCTGCAAAGTGGTCACTCAGTCTGCGTTTGGTCTCTCCAATGTAGAGGAAACCACATTGGGAGCAGCGAATGCAATGGACCATCTATATTGATATTAACTTGTCAATTATATGCCCATTTTACAATTTTATTAACATCTTCTTATACTTTGTAACAGTCTTCCTCACTATTAACCATAAACCTAATTTGGCATTGACTCCAAATTTTAAAATTGTACTACTGATTTACGAATCTAAATCATGTATGTAAATAGTGAAGAACAATGGTCACAATGCTTGTGAAACACTTCCTTCCTTTTGCCATTCTGACAAACTACTCTTAAACCCTACCCTATTTTCTGTATATTAGCCAGTTTGCTATCCAATCTATAACTTGTCCCCTAACTCCACATGCTTTGTCACATCTATTACATAGTACCTTTTTGAAGCCCTTTTGCATTTCATTTACTGCATTACCCTTGTCTACCCTTTCCATTATTTCTTCAAAGATTTCTTCAAAGAATAAGTTTGATCAAGTATGACCTATTCACAAATCAATGCTCACTACTCTATTACATTTTTGGTTTCTAGATGTTTCTGCTATATTGGTGAGGAAATATTACATTATCTTCCTGACCATTGACATTTTGCTCCTTGGGGCTTTAGTTTCCTGAACTTGTTCTATCTCCTTATATAGATGCAGGAATTGCATTAGCTATCCAGCAGTCCTCAAGCTCTTTTTCCTTTTCTAATGAATATCTGCTCTATGTTTGATTAACTTATCAATTATTTCTCCGCTTTTTATCTTAAATGTTTTAATATCTTTTTTGATTGTTTCTTCTCACATCATGTCAACCCCATTAGTATCCTTGGTCAATACTGAGGTTTAGCAGGTACAAAGGTTTTTTGCTGAGGTAAATTTAGTATTTCTGCCATTTTCCTGTGAATACCTGTGAGATTAACTCCTACAACATTAGGGCCTCACCCTTATTCTAATTTTCCTTTTGTTATTTATGTGCTTATAAAATAGTATTTCTTTTTTTTATTCTTTGATAATTACATTTCATTGCTGCTCTTTGATTTCCTGATTTTTTTTTACTTCTCCCCTAGCCCCTCAGTCTTCGCTCGTGTTATTCTCTCCTTCATTGTTGATATCCCAGTGTATGCCATTTTCTTCGATTTCACTTTTACTCATTTCTTTATTTGTCTGTGATATTTCATTGTTGAATGGTTTTATCCTGTTAAATTGAATATGTTTCTCCTGAACTCAATTAATCAACTTTTAAAAAATTTCTACATTGTTTTCTTTGTCAATTATTTTTCCAATTTACTTTCCCTATTCCATTCTCATCTATTCCATTATTTTGGTTGCTGTCTTATTTATGGGTAAAATTTTTTGCTTGGCAGGTGGGCACGCCCCCGACCTGGTAAAATGATGTGCGATGATGTCGGGCGAGCGTTCCAAAATCATCATGCGCTCATGCAATATTTCGGTTGGCGGGCACATGCCAGAGTCAACAGCATGCCCGCTGACTATTAAAAGGCCTATTAATTAAAATACATGTTTCACTGCCTGTCCAATCTTACGGTTGGTGGGCGAGCGAAAACGCCAAGCGTCCTTTGCACTTTTTTGGAAACCTCATCCATAGGAGGGATGAGGTTTCCAAAAGCAAATAAAAATAAAATAAAAACTTTAATTTTTCATTAATAGCATGTCACTGCTCATGTGACAGAGTCACATGAGGTGACATGTTTCATTATATTTTTATTTAAATTCTTTTTCCATATATCTCCATCTCCCTGAGGCAGGCGCAAAGGTGACACTCGTCCGACTCGTACCCCTGTCCCCGCCCACACAGGCAGTGCTGAGTGCTGACACTCGCATTTCACGCTAGGTGGGCCTTAATTGGCTCGCCAGCATGAAATTGCCTTCTGGGCCTGATCACGGGTGGTGGTCGGCTTCCCGACCGCCCCCCGTTTGCTCCTGCCGAGCCCGCATGCCAAGGGCAAAATTCTTCCCCATTTCTTTCTACGTTTTTACCTGAAAAATTATATTGTGATCGCTATTACCTAGATACCCCCATGTCCCAGAGCTTGAACACAAAAACCAAGGCTGACATTCCAGTGCAGTACTGAAGAAGTGCTGCACTGTCAGAGCTGCTGTCTTTTGGATGTGGTTTTAAGCTCAAGCCTTAGCTGCTTGCTTGGATGGAAGTAAAAGATCCCATTTTGAAGAACAGCAGGAGAGTTGGCCTTGGTGTCCTGGCCAATATTTACTCCTCAATCAACATCACAAAACAGATTATCTGTTCATTATCACATCATTGCTTGTGAGAGTTTGCTGTGCACAAATTGGCTTCCATATTTCTTACATTACAACAGTGACTACACATCAAAAGTACTTCATTGGCTGCAAGGCCAACTTTAAAATATCTGGTGGTTGTGAAAAGTGCTATATAAAATGCAAGTCTTTCTTTTTTCAAAAGTAGCTACTTGGATGGAGGTCTTGTGATGCAGATGTACTGTCCCTACCTTTGGGTTCAGCCCCAGTTAGGACTTGAAGGCCATGGAAGGTGCATTCATTATGTGGCCAAAAAGTCGATTATCAACCTGTAAGTCCTTCCAATATGCCTGATGGCAGGTGGTAATAGTGGGAGAGTTTCCTGGTCAGCCATACTGCAGAAGGCAGTGACAAACCACTGCAGTACTTTGCCAAGCATTATCATGGACCAATCCAATTGAAGACAATGGTTGTGAATGCCTTCAGGTATGGTACCTGAAGGAGCTAATTGGATAATATTAATGGAGTAAATATGTTACCTATTTATGGGCAGTGCTTTATATTTGTTCATGTTAAATTTCACCTCCATGTTCTACTTATAGTATTGTCCAAACAAGGGGTTGGGGGGGGTGCGGTGGCATAAACTTAAAATTACTTTAAGAGCTAGAGTGATATTAGGAAGCACTTCTTCATTCAAAGAATAGTGAAAATCTGGAATTCTGGGCAGAATTTTGCCCTTGATGGGCGGGCGGGCCCCACCGGCTTGGCGGCGGGTGGGCAGCCAACGAAACGGGCCCCACTGCCATTTTAAGTGGGTGGGCCAAATAAGGCCCACCCAGTGGGCCGCCCGATGGGTAGCGCTATGTGCTTCTTGTGTGGGGGGAGGGATTCACCATCTGTCAAAGCACGCGCTTTCGCGCATGCACGCAAAAGAGTGCACATCTCCCCAAGACTAAGTGCTGTCTCAGGGAGACCAGTGACAGCGTTTTAAATATCAAAAATCAAAAAATTATTAACATGTCCCCCTCATGTGACAATGTCACAAGAGATAGGACATGTTAATAAGTATCACAGAAACTTTATTAAACTTTTTAACAACAGACATGGGACCTCATCCCAACAGTGGATGAGGTTTCATGTTTTTTCAGAAGCCCGCTGGGGCTCCTGGCCTGCCCACCAACCTTAAGATTGGACGGGCAGGGCCTTTAATTGTTTTAATTACCTTGTCAATCGCCTCAATTGGCCATTGACAGGTCGGCGGGCGGACAGCTGATTTTGCTAATATAAAAACAAAAAACTGCGGATGCTGGAAATCTAAAACAAAAACAAATACCTGGAAAAACTCAGCAGGTCTGGCAGCATCAGCGGAGAAGTGCAAAGTTGATGTTTTGAGTCCTCATGATCCTTCAACACAAGTTCTGTTGAAGGGTCATGAGGACTTCTCTGCTGATGCTGCCAGACCTGCTGAGTTTTTCCAGGTATTTCTGTTTTTGCAGCTGGTTTTGCTGTCCGCCCATCTTCTTGAATATTTAAATGGGGCAGGATGACGTCGGGGGTTCCCCCTTAAGTCATCCCACGTCATTTTTGCGTCGGCAAGCGGGCCCCACCCCCAACTCGCTGACGGAAAAATTCAGACCTCCCTCTTACAAAAGGCTGTTAAGACTAGGGTATTTGAAAATTTCAAAACCTTGGTTGATAGGTTTTTATTAGACAAAAGTTTTAACAGTTAGGAAACCAAGGCAGACAGGTGGAGTTAAGATACAGATTAGTTGTGATCTAAGTAAATGACTCAAGGGGCCAAATGGTCTACTCGTATTCTTATGTTGCTCTTCTGTATTTCCCAAGTCACACCTCTGAACCTCCTCCCTCTCTTAACATGGTGTAATCAGTAAATTGGATCAATTTGCATTGAGTTTCTGAATTCCAAGGGCTGAATTTTCCAGGCCCATTGGTGACAGGCTGGGAGGCAGGAGGGCTGGCAAAATGGCATCGGGAGGCATTGGGAAGAGAGCCCGACATTGTCCTGCAGCCATGCCATTTTGCCAGCAAGGGAAACTTGGCAGTTTAGCCAAGTGGCCAGTTGAACCACTTATCTGGCCAATTAAGGGCCACTTCCCACTTCCAGGGGCATTTTGCAATGCCAGCACTCAACTTCCCCAAAGATACTTTTAAGTGTCATTGAGAGTGTGTTTCCGTTGAGTCACCCTCATCCTGGGGCTGCAGCTTCAGCAATGGCCACCACTAGCCATGGTGCTGCTGAGGCTGCTGAGTTGCTGGCTTTCTGATTGGGCTAGCAGCTTTTGGATACTGGTGGTGAGACTTCGAGGTAAGTGATTAAATTCAGCCCCAAGTCATTGATTAAATTAAAAACAGCACTGGCCCCAAACCCAAGTCCTGGAGCATCCATTTAGCATTCTATCTCCTGACAAAACTCTGTTGACAAGAATCTGCCCTTCCCAAGATTTACTCTGGATCTCCACAATTTTTAGTTTAACTTGTCGTTTTTCATGTGAAGGTGTAGATACACCATAGTCCACTTGGAATGTTACTTTGTCAAACAGATAATCTAGTCATTAACAGATCAATGTTTGTAGCAGTTTGCTATGTGCAAATTGGGTTTTGATCAAACAAGAATTTCCCTACCTGTATTCATGTTGATGGCCGTTTCTACATTATGATCATACTGATAATCCTCAAGATCCTCTTCATAATTGATCCCAATACTTTACATGAACTAAAACCAACAATAATGTGTAATTACCTGCATTTGTTTTGTCACCCATTTTGATAATGCCACCACATTAGCCTGTTTCCAGTTTATCAGTATCTCCTCAGTCCTCCTTTATTCCTTCATGATCAGCATTAATGCCTCTTAGTACTTGATGATAAATACCATCTGTCCTTGTGGATTTATTGTTGTAGGTTCTTCTTGGCTGGATCGGACAGTCGTCTCATTGATAGCAAAGTCATTAATTATACTTAGCCTATCACTGCATAGGCAGGGCATATTACTCATGCCCTCCCTTGTGAATACTTGGAGGAGACAATAATTTAGAATATGAACTATCTTAAGCTTATCCTTTGTTTCAGCTGCATTTCATGATTTGTGCCACTTCTTTGACCATTAAAGTACCAAAGAACCTCTTGCTGTTATGTTTGGCATTTATTTCTAACCATTCTTCTTTTGCCATTCTGACGTTCCATTTAACGTATTTCTGCAGATTCCTATGTTCATTCCAGTGAGCCTCTTCACCATTCGCCCTACAGGACATGCAATGGTTCATCTGCCTCCTAACTTCTCTCCTGATTAATTTGTTAATCCAATTAGGGATGTGCATTTAATTAATCTACACTAGCTGACTCTAGGTATGTAATTACTTTGCATGCATTATGCACTTCTCCTCTGCTCTGTGGTTGTAAATCCCTGCCAATTAACTTCGTTTAACCATTCCCTCATTTTTTTGACGTTAGCTCTTATAGAGTTACACTCCACATTCATGGTGTGTGATATTTCTGAACATCAGATCGTGTTTAACTTGATGATTTTGTATTCAGCGATCCTCAAGGATCCCATGGCTTTGGTTCCCTGTTTATTTTCTGGGTCACTTACCAAGTTATGGATGCCATTCATGGTTTCAGGAATACAAAGGGTCATGAAGCATTTGTGTATGTTACATTCAGGAAGTTGATTCTGAACCAACTGGTATTCACAATTTATATTTTGTTTGGAAGGATAGCAGGCTGCTACAAGGCTCCCTCCCTCTATGGGAGGAACTTAGGGCTATTGTCACTGATTCCTGGGATGTACATAACCTTCCCAAATAATCTCCTTGGTTTCATCCAGATAGTTTTTATAGTGATAGTTCCATGTGAAGCCAACTTTTCCTTCTCTAGCATATGAAGTGGAATGGTTTAAATCTATTCTTTGCGATGTTGATTGAGAGATAAATATTGGTCAGGACAGTGGGGATAACTACCTTGCCCTTTTTCAAAATAGTGCCATGGGTTCTTTTATATCTACCAGAACAGGCAGATGGGGCCTTGGTTTAACATCTCACCTGAAAGATGGCACCTCTGACAGTGCAGCCCACCTTCATGACTGCGCTGGATTGTCAGGCTTGATTTTTGAATTTTTATATAATTAATTAAATTATTTTTAAATTATCAGTCATTCCAAGGAATCTTTGGATGTCATGTTTGTTGAGAATACAACTTAGTGTTTCTTCAGCTTCAGCATATCAGATTTTAGACCAACTTTAAAGACAATTCCCTACATATTCCACTTTGCTTTCTTTGAACTTCATTTTATCATTGTTCAGTTTTATACCTTTTTGTTGGCCCCATCTCAACATTTAATTCCTCTTTCAGGTTGCTGATCAGCGCCAAAGGGAATACTATTTGCCACAAAGGAATTTCATTCTTGATTTTCAAGTGCTTCAGGAAGTCAATTCTGAAATTCCTCGGGAGCTGAGGTATTTTAAAAATCCTACGTACCCATTTGTTACAAACTGGTCAGTGAATCTTTTTTTATTCATTCATGGGATATGGGTGTCACAGGTTGGGCCAGCACTTATTGCCCATCCCTAATTTCCCTTAATGTGGTGGTGAGCTGCCTTCTTGAACCACTGCTGTCCATGTGGTGTAGATTCACCCGACAGTGCTGTTAGGGAGGGAGTTCCAGGATTTTGACCCAGTAACAGTGAAGGAATGGCGATATCTTTCCAAGACATTATGGTGTGTGGCTTGGAAGGGAACTTCCAGGTGGTGGTGTTCCCATGTGTTTGCTGCCCTTGTCCTTCTAGATGGCAACAGTTGTGAGTTTGGAAGGTGCTGTCAGAGGAGCCTTGGTGAGTTCCTGCAGCACATCTTGTAGATGGTACACTGTGCATCAACGGTGGAGGGAGTGATTGTTTGTGGATGGCTGGGGGTAGAGAGGGGGGAATCAAGCAGGCTGCTTTATCCTGAATGGTGTTCAGTTTCTTGAGTGTTGTTGGATCTGCAGTCATCGAGTAAGTGGAGAGTATTCCATCACACTCATGACTTGTGCCTTGTAGATGATGGACAGGCTTTTGGGAGTCAGCAGGTGAGTTACTCACTTCAGAATTCCTAGCCTCTGACCTGCTCTTGTAGCCACACTATTTATATGGTTAGTCCAGTTCAGTTTCTGGTCAATGGTAACTCCCAGGATGTTGATAGTGGGGGACCATGCAATGGTAATGCCATTGAATGTCAAGGGGCGATGGTAAGATTCTCTCCTGTTGGAGATGGTCATTGCCTGGCACTTGTGTGGTGTGAATGTTATTTGCCACTTATCAGCCCAAGCCTGGATATTGTCTAGGTCTTGCTGCATTTGGCCATGGACTGCTTCAGTGTCTGAGGAGTCGCGAATGGTGCTGAACATTGTGTAATCATCAGCAAACATCCCCACATCTGACCTTATGATGGAAGGAAGGTCATTAATGAAGCAGCTGAATATGATTGGGCCTAGGAGACTACCCTGAGGAACTCCTGCAGTGATACTTTGAAACTGAGATCATTTTCCTCTAACAACCACAACCATCTTCCTTTGTGCTAGGTATGACTCCAACCAGCAGAGAGTTTTCATCCTGATTCCCAATGGCTTCAGTTTTGTTCGGGCTTCTTGATGCCATACTCAGTAAAAATGTTGCCTTGATGTCATACTCAGATTTCAGCTCTTTTGTCCATGGAATTCTTCATTCTAACACAATTTGCCAAATCCACTCTTTCTTACTGCAAATTTTCTCTAGTTCAGCCAGAAAATTATCGATGGTTCAAAATGAATATCGAAGAAAGCTTGTCACTTAGGGTACATGACAAAGCACAAACCTTTGTACCAGCCAGTTTATAAATATGCTTTTTAAGAAGTTAAAAAGTAGAGGTAATTTCCTGGCTGGCAATGATGTAGTGGGATTGTGGGATCAATTTGAAGCTCCCATGACAATTCTTGGTATTTAGTCACTATACTGCAAATTTTGATGAATCCTCTATCATCATAATATTCTTATGATTCATTGTCGTAAGTTGTATATGTTGAATGACTCTAGTGTCAGAGCAGGTGTACATCTACTTGGCAAGAGGTTTGGTAACCATAAAGCACAGATTTTAAGTAATTGGAAAAAATATCAGAGGGGTAACGAAAACATTCTTTATGTAGCACATTGTATTGATCTGGAATGCAGGGTACTGCTTGAAAGAGTGGCAGAAGCAGATTCAATAGTAACTTTCAAAAGGGAATTGGATATATAGGTTAAAGGGAAAATTTTGCAGGGCTATGGGGAAACAGCAATTGAGCAGGATTCATCAGACAGACCTTTCATTGAGCTACGCAAACACAGTGGGAGGAATGGCCTCCTTCTGTGCTGTATGATTTTATGCCACCTATAATTCTATTTGAAGCACAATTCTATACTTATTGTTCTGTCTTGGGGTTTAACAATGATTTATTTTTCCCCAATGGCTTAATTTCTGTTTTACTCAATTCAAGCAGTTGAGTGTTATAATCCTTGCATCTCCAAGAACCTCAAGTAGAAGGCTGACCAAAGCCCCACAGACTAGCTGACTTACTTGTTGTTTGTGAGCATGGTAGACTACAATTTTTTTGATGAGTTGGCCATTTTCAGGTCCACTAACTTCAAACAAGCAAATGCGATTTTCATCTGAGTCATCTTATTTACATTAGCTACACTTTGCTTTATTTCTAAATTCTGGACTTTGGACACATGGCTGAGAGTAATTCCGTTTTCAGGTTCTATTCTTCCAGCCCCAACCTTGTTTTTTTTCTGACATAACATTTTCTCAAATGATTCTAGTCTATTTCATGAGCTTTCTTGGACTTTCCATAGAGTCATTGAACCCGCTGTTTATCCAAAAACATGCAAGTGATCATTTGGAGCAATTCAGCCACCATTAATACACCAATGTAAAATGCTGTCAAAGAATCAACTACTTTAGGATGCACGATCATTCACTTGGAGAGGCCTGTCTCACAAAGAGGGAGAGAAAATTCGAGCATGAGTCAGTCAGGCAGTTCACAATATGGTCTAGCAATATTTTGCCTGTCATTGAACACTTGGTCACAATAGAATCAGACAAAAGAACAAACATGTGGAAAAATGAGTGAAAGCAGAGAAAGAATAAGCAGAAACAAATAATGCAATGAAAATAAACACAGCAAGGGGAGAAAATAAAGCCCAACAATGACAATTTGTGAAATTAGTACATGTTTAATGTAGTCATTCCACTGTTACTTAACTCAACAGCTCCAATAAAATGTCATCAGAAATATCACATAAATGTGCCTGGTGTTCAAAGGATAATATCTCAAACTGCAATTTATAAGCTTAAATATCCAACTTAATTGGAGGGACACAGTTGTGACTTTTCTACTGCCTATTGATAAGAGCTGCGGAGACGTGTTAAATACTATCTCAAAACCTACTTAATCTACAAGTAACATTTAATTAGATCAGTTAAGAGATAATCATACTAGCTTCTCGGCAAAGATTCATGTTCTTCTGACATCAGTTGTACTAACAGGAATTCGTCTATCTCCACACTGACAGTCATATAAACGAACCTCCTTTACAACAAAAAAGGAAAAGAAAGGCTTGTCAATCACATCCTTTCACACTTCACACCAGAAGCCTGTGAAACATGGTGATGCACTAAACATTGGTGGGATACCAACAAAAATATGCATGTGTAGAATAGATGCAAAAACACCAAATTGTCCCCACTCCCCATGCTCTGTGCCATTTTCCTGAAGGATTATGAGCTGACACATCAGTACCTGAATAGCTTGAACCATGTGAAAAAAAACTCCATTTTAAGAATTTGAAAAAGCAGCAAAGACAAGGGGATGAGACATCTGTCTGTGCCCATTCTCCTTTGTGATCGATGCTTTTATTTCTAGCGTATTTTCAGGTTCATTGTTATCTGGGGTTGAATGAAAAGGATTAACTTTATTCAGGCCTTGGGGGTGACAGAATTCTATGTTGCTCTTGTCTCTGACCGCAGTAGTCTGCCTCCAAGCCAGTCAGCTAATTGACACCTTGTCACTCACTGATTGTGTTATTTCTTCTCGTTCCCGTAAATTAGAAATAACCACACTTTACACTCAAAATGCTGGAGCTTCGTCTAGTGTGTTTCTTTCAGCTTTCCCTGTGGCTGGTGGACTGATATATTATCACTCAGCACATGACAGCAGGGCAACAGTAAAATGTGACAGCCTAATGTATATTCTCATAGCAGTTAGTTCCTATTTATTTATAAACAGCAATACAACATCCCACTTTCTTTAAAAAGAATATAATGCCTCTATATCGATATAATTGTTCCAATCACTGACTTTATTTTCTAGTCTAAAGATTAACAATTGATGTATAAATAAACTGAACACCTTCAAGTCTGTTATAGGTTGATTTTTCAATCTAATTCAGCATTAAATTGTTTGAACTGTTTGGGTTTTTACTTACAGACACTCCACTGCCACCATGTTATATTTTCTGGTTCTCATAAGTTAGAAATAATCACATTTAAGATTCAAAATGCTGGAGTTTCACCAGTGCAGTTCTTTCAGTTCTCCATCTGGACTGATACTTTGTTACTTGGCACATGACTGCAGTGGCACCCTCGATGTACCTTCTCAGAACAATTAGTTCCTATTTCTAACAAATAATATAAAAATATAATATTGTTAAGGGGATGTCACTAAATTACTTACCTCAAACTGATAGGGAATATTGACAGATGTTAAAAGGAAGGAACATCTGTAAATGCTCTTACTAGATAACTTGAATGGGAAAGTTCTGAAAAGGGCTGAGGTACTTCTCAAGTGGGAAACTGAACAGTGAAATATCTGTAATGTTGTCTTTAGGCTGTACTGACGCTTATCCCAGCATTGGGTTTCAGGTTTGAGATGGGAAATTACTTGGTCCAAAGAATTCCAGGAAATGAGAAGTAAAATGCATTCAAATTAAAATATATACAGCAGCCCAAATTCAAACAAATCCATTTTTTATTAGCTTAGAAACTCATTCCAGTTAAACTGTCTCGCTTAATATATAAAAAACATGGGGTAAGTTCAAGAATGAGCAATGTTACTTTCTGACTGGATACATATGGTTAACCTTAAATTCATTTGAAACGATTCCTGCTGGCCTGGAAAAACAACCTTATTAAATCTGGATATCTTAAATAAATGTAGATCTTATGTTGTTCTCCCATATTTCTTCCATCATACCCTCAAGGTGTGGCCCAATATTGTGATGCAGGTCCAAGGTGCCCAGGGTCTTCTGAGCACTTCACCAAAACAACTTTTCTTTTTATGTGAGCATAGATAGGTAGTGTTGATAAACTATTTAAGATGAAAAGCAGATGGAGAAAATTGGCAATATATGCAATCCATTAATAGGGAAGCAGTTAAGAATGAATTTAAAGGACATCTAGTTGGACTGAATGGCCTCCATCCATCTTGTAAATTCAATGATTCTAACATCAGCTTTGACAGAGCAGAAAGACAAATAGAATGCTGACGAATATACCAGAAGACTGAGACTGAATAGAAGACAGTGGAAGTTGAGCTCTGGTCCAATTCTAGTCACCGTGACAGAAAGGAACATTCATTCTTCTGGAGACAGCTGTGTTTTATGCTTAAGGACAGCCGTACTTCAGTGTACTCAGTGAGAGCCTTTATTAAACTGTATGCCTCCAGAGGCAGCCTCATGGCATAGTCACATGACTGTGCCAAGCCAGATAGTTCACTGGTAGTACACTTAGTAGGATTGCATTTCCAAAACTCAAACATCCCCCCCTTTCGTATTGAACAAAAGGTACAAACATCCCTTTTTCCTAGCAAACAGAAAACAAATGTGCATGCACGATCCTGCGTGATGGTGAGTTACCTGTTTCCCACTATACACACACAGTCCTCATCCATTTACACTGTTTGTTTTACTAGTCAGTCACTGCACATGCATTACACACATAGTCTTTAAACTGTACAGTTCTCTTAATGGATCACGTGTGCGTTGACATTGGCTGTTCGTCTGGGTGATGTTCCCTGTCCATGGCACTTGTTGCCTTGGTGACTGTTGTTATTCCATTTCGGTTGCTGGCATCTCGTGGACTTCTCAGATTGATGATAGTGCTATACGCAGTACGGCTGGCGCGATCCCTTCTCCCTGACCGGCCAGGTGCTGTGAAGGAACAGCTTTGCTAGTTGTTTGGATGTACCTGTGGTTGCACCGGTATATTTGGTCATTCACTTCCACTGCATACGATCAAGGTGACAATTTCCCTACGTATGTGCCAAGTTTCCACGTGGGCTGACTCCTTTTGAGAGCGTTGAAGTTTTGCACCCTGACTGGCCCTCCAATGCTCAACTCTGACAATGGTTTGGCAGTCTCGTTAAACTGAAATTTGGCTTTCTGTTATTTCACCTTGCTCTTTTCACACACGCCTGTTACTACTTCTGGTTTCAGTCACTTTTTTGCGATTGGAAGAATAGTTTGTGTGTGGCGTGACATTAGTCTCTGGTCAGGAATACTTTCCTGCAGAACTGCTTCATTTACCTTCGGATCATGCATTTCATTGCACTGATGTGGTCGGCAACCATCTTGTGGTTTACTTGAATATTGTCTCCCGCTCTCTGGAATCTGCTGTCTCCTTGTTCTGGAGTCTTTTGATGC
The DNA here is from genome assembly GCF_017639515.1 of Carcharodon carcharias. Taxonomy (NCBI): domain Eukaryota; kingdom Metazoa; phylum Chordata; class Chondrichthyes; order Lamniformes; family Lamnidae; genus Carcharodon; species Carcharodon carcharias. The sequence continues at coordinate 19,456,617 of NC_054486.1, read as the reverse complement.
CCCTTCTCCGTTGGTACTTTCAGGATTACCAGCCCAAGCTTTAGACTTGCTTCAGTGTCCCATCTATGATCTGGAACTCAAGATCTTCCTTCTTGCCATTGCATTGGGCTGTCATACTAATTCATCCCCTTGGTATGAGCATTGTGCCATCATATAGCCTCAATCGTACTTTCGAGGGTTTCATTTTCGGATCGCAGATCTGTGAAGGTCAGTATGTTGTATGATGCACCTGTGTCTATCTGACACTTCTTGTTTGCTTGATACTCTCCCTCCGTGGTTATCATTGTAACAATCACAAACCATTTGTTTCCTATGGACTTCACTGAACCAACATGCTGTTTGATGTATGGTTCTTCATCAGGCCCATCAGTCGATATCTCCCTAATGGCTACCTGTGTAGGCTTGTTTTGCTTTTTTCTGGCCAAACACTTGTGGGTGAAATGATTTTGTTTCTTTCAGTTAAAACACTTCTTTCCCAATGCTGGGCTATTCTGCTTTTCCTGTGCATGCTGTCCTCTGCAAAATTTGCATCCTGCCCTTTGTCTGCGATTGCTCCGCTCTTTCGGCTTGGATTGCCTCGCAGCATAATGTATCTCATTGTCTGTTCTGCCATACACATGCCTTAGCTTACGTTTCACAACTCCTGCATTTCGACTCATGCCTTTCTTTAGCGTCAGTTTCTCATCTTTCAGTAGACTTGCTTTCACCGAAGGGTCTCTCACGCCTAAGACTAATCTATCTTTAATCAGATCATCTTTTAGCAGTCCAAAATCACATGATTCTGCTAGCTGCGTTACTGCCATGATGTACCATTCAATGGTCTCATTTTCACTCTGAACTCGAGTGTTGAGTACATATCGTTCATATGTAACATTTATTCAGGGTTCAAAATGTGCATTCAAGACTTTCAAAATCGCTGTCACTTTTCTCCGTGCTCGTCTATTGGATTTAAGGTGCTATACACTTTGTAGCTGTCCCTCCCCAGCAGTGTTAGGGATGTGGCTACTCTTATCGGTTCAGGCTTGTTAATTATGTCTTTTGCAATCTCATAGTCTTGCCAGTGTAAGTGGAAAAAACTGCCAGTTTTGCCACGCATCATTTTTGAACTGACTGGAGCTGGGATTGGAAAATTTACTACAGCCATTTTAACTCACTCAGTAAGTAACTTACAGCCTCTACTTGTGTTTCCTTTGTCCTTTTGCTTTTCCACCAGTAAGTTGACTTGCAGCCTGTGTATGTTTTCCTTTGTCCTTTTTGGTGTTTCCTTTGTCCTTATTCTCTGCAGCCAGTAGGCGGTATTTTCCGTGCCCATTGGCATTGGGCATATTCGGCAGATGTCGTGAAACCAGTTTGTGATTGTACGCTCAGCCTGTCGATGGCGGGCTACGTTTCCCGCCATCAGACATTGGGAACCTAATTGTAATACATCTGCATATCATTATAAGGCCAGACCACCAGAATCGTTCCCCCCACCCTAGATTGTCCGCCCACATCAGCGTGATTGATTGCATGTTGCAACTTGTTTCACAACAGCATTTATAAGGCATAGACTTGGTGGGCTGCACTTTGAGGGGAACTCGGAGGTGAGTGTACAGTAATAGTGCACAGTGCTCGCCCAGGTCGCCTGTTGAACTTCACGGTATAGGTGCGTTGGTGTAGGGGTTGGGCGTGGGCTGCCCTGCAGTTGAGCGATTTGGTGGTGGCCTCTGGTTGAAGGTAGTGCACAAGCACGAGCAGGGTGGAAGGGAAACCTAGCATAAAGTGACCATTCCTCTGCACCTGAGACAGTTCAGACACAGCCACATTGACATATGTGGAGTTGGGCCTTTAGCTTATCTGCCCACTCACTGCAGAGGCATGAAAGTGCCACCAAGTGTTCCAGAGCTTTTCACCCCTTGGGCAAACTAATGACCATTTTAGTGGACTGCAGAACAGTTGGACGACTGGGCACGTTGTACAATCTCCTTGCTAAAGCTGGCCGTGGAGCAGTCACTGGTGGAAGCGCTTATAGCCCCTTGCAATGTCATCACCCTGGTTTGGACCAGCCTCCCCCGTCGCTCAAGCTAACAGTGCAGCCTTGCAATGTGGGTTAGAAGAATGCCTGCACCTGAGCTGAAAGCTCAGCATGCAGTCCAATGGGCAAGGCTGCTGCCAATCGGCCGGGTGGAGTGGGGCAGAGATGGGTGGGGTTTCGGGCAGCCATGCAGCGCACTTTTCTCTGGCCAACTAAGTGGTGGCCAGCATTCTCCGGGATAAGTTAAGGGGCTTCAGACTTAACCAAGAGAGGTTCTTAGTACACCCAAGCTAACCAATACATCTCTCTCTTTCATCCTGCAGGAGGAGTACATCAGGAGCATGGAGCCTGGTAAACTAGCTGTATGCCTCGTGGCATACAGAGAGCATAGACGACAGAGAAAAGAGGGACAGAGGCGCCTGGCTGCGCAGAGGGAGGAGCAACAACCCCCAGAAGAAGGGGCTGCTGGGGCTCCTGCCCCTGAAGAGCTACAGCGAGCCATCATTGATCAGTGCTAGCTAGACCCAGGGTCTATAGACTCCATCTTTCATTCAGATGAACGAGAACCAATGTCGCCGAAGACTGTGCATGTCTATGGAACTGGTTGGTCATATTTGCCAGCTACTGTAGGATATGGCGCCACATGGACATGAAGAGCATCCACTGCCAGTGGCCGTGAAAGTGACTGTGGCACTGCATTTTTACGACAGTGGCTCCTTTCAGGGTTCCACAGGTGACCTCTGTGGGATCTTGCAAGCCTCCACCCACAAATGCATGCATCAGGGCACAGATGCCATCTTTGCAAGGGCACACAATTTTGTGCATTTCACCCAGAACCAAGAGAGCCAGAATGCAAGAGCAATTGGATTTGCCCAGATCTCAGGCTTCCCACAGGTGCAGGGTGCAATCGACTGCACTCACATGGTGCTCAGATCTGCATTGCAACAAATGGTCAACTGTGTCAACCACAAGAGCACCCATTCACTGAATGTGCAGCTGGTGTGTGAACACCACAGATGCATCTTGCAGGTCTGCACCTGGGTTTCCAGGGAGTGTCCACGAACCCCACATTCTCAGTTGGTCACAGAGCCCTGATTACTTTCAGGTTCCACAGAGGCTGCAGGGTTGGCTCCTAGGGGCTCCACAGAGGACGTGGCTGATGACACCTGTGTGATGGCCTCAGACTGCAGCAGAGCGATGGTATAATGAGGCTCATGCTGCAACTTGCAACTTGGTGGAGCAAACTATCGTGATGCTGAAAATGAGGTACCGGTGCCTGGACCAGTCTGGTGGAGCTCTGCAATCTTGTCCACAGAGGGTGTCACGCCTCATTGTCACCTGCTGCACCCTTTACAACCTGGCGCTGCAACTGGGAGAGGAGCTGGCTGAGGAAGAGATGCAGGAGTAGGAGGTCTCCTTTGATGAGGATGACGTTGACGGTCATGAGGGTAAAGAGGTCCTCGAAGGCAACTTTGACTGCGATGAGGCCCTCGCACTGACCAGATGAGGTAGACGGGCTTGAAAGGCCCTCATTGCTGCTAGATTTTTGGAGGATGATGACAACGTGCAGTGAGGAGGTACCATAGATCCTCACATTGCATCTGGGAACGTTTGACTGGCTTATGGCAGTGCGCTTACCCTCTGTGATAATGCTCCTGTCATGGAGACACAATGGAGACCTTAATAGTTGCTCGATTGCAGGAGGATTATGACAACATGCAGTGAGGACACTCCATAGATCTTCACGTAGCCTCTGAGAATATCTGATTCCTGTCTGGCCGAGGGCAGCTCGCTTGCGCTCGCTCTGTGATCAGGGTCATACCATGGAGATACAGCCATGAAACTTTAAAAGCACCTGATCCTTTGTCTGCCTTTAGCACCTGACCTCTTCAGGAGCACAACGTCACTGGTTACAAATGCTGAAGAGCTGGGGACCAGCCCCACCTTAAAGGTGCTGAGAACACACCGAGAAAATGACAGAACACTGTGTCACCTGCCCACGACATTCTGGTAGCAGTGACCAGCACCGGCGAGGTGCAGGCATCAGTAGTGTTTCCAGGGAGTGTGAGGCCAGACCATAACTTTGGTCTGAAGGCTGCACAAAGCACAGGGAAGAGGCTCTGGACAGAGACACCTGCCTTAATCTTGTGCAGAAAGGTTTTACATCTGAGTGACACAAACACTGTTCGTCAGAACAAGGAGCCATAGGCAGGGAGACATTGTTAAGAGTTCACTTATAATAGTGAATATTACGTACAAATGTTTAACACCCATGCCCTGGCTATGCAACTACATCTGCTTAACCTTCCTAACACTGCCGCTACATCTCAGTGCTCCACAGATATCCACAGCGGAGGTGGAGGCAGCCTGCTGACTGGTTTGCCCTGCCTGTGGTGACCTTGATGGGCATCCTCTGGAGGGCCGAGACCTGGTAGGCCCCAACCTGCTTTTGGGGTCCTGCTGTGTGGCAGTGGCACCCTTCTCTGCCTGTAGAGTTGGATTCGCTGGGGTCACAGGAAGAGGGGATTTGAATGGGATGGCCACTTCCAGAGTCACCTGGATGGATGGCCCCGGGGGTTACACCTGCTGATCCTCCTCCCTATCAGTGCCTGAGGGCCCCAGGCTGACCCCTTGAGCAGAAGGGGTGGCTGGAGTGAGATCAGGCTGCCCCGCACCCCTCCACATACACATTGTTGGAGGCCAACTATGGTGTCAGCAACGGAGTTGAGCCTGTATGGCAGTGCAGGAGGGACATCCTGGATCAAGGTCTCTGTGGTGGCTGCCATCCTACCAGAGTTGACCTCGGTGCGTTAACCTGCCGGCGCTATCACCTCAGAGTGAAGGTGGTTGGATTCCTCCATCATGCCTCGCAATCTGAGGAGTGCAGTGAACATCCCTTCCTGATGTTACCGAGCTTGCCTTTGCAGCTCCAACAACAGTGACATGACCAAGTTCAGAGGCTCGTCATCTGACTCGGACTCAGCAAATTTCTGGCCTCCAGCAGTCTTCCGAATGCCATGGACCTGAGAAGTCCCAGCTGCTGCCTGCTGTGGATCAGAAAGCATGATGTGCTCACCAGATTGTGATTCTGAGGTTATTCTAAAGCTAGGTCCCACCGAGGTGTGTGTCTCTGCACTGGTGGAGGGTGTGGGTAAACACTGTGACAGTCTTCAAGGAGGGTTTCAGTGGATTCCTCTTCTGAGCTTCCCTTGGGGGTTGATAGAGGCCCTGGGTTGTGGACTCTCTTGACTGTTTAGCAGATGTACCTGCAAAAGTAAGGAGAGATAATTAGTGCATGGCAATGGCCTGTGAAACAGGACACATCATGCACAGTGTGCTTGTCTGATGGATGTTGCTCTGCTGGATCCTCACTTGGTAGAGCACCACCAACCTTACTGTCAGCACTGGAATGGTCCACAACCTTGTCAGCCAGCTGATTGGTTCTGTTTTCGAAGTCTGTGAGGACTTTGATGTCAGACATTCTTCCACCAGTAAGCAAGCTCTCGCTGTTATGCACAGCTTGTCTTGCGTGAAGAGAGATGGAGAGAGTGTAAGCGGGACATCTGTTAGGCCAGATGATAAGTTTTCCTGGCATGTGTGGGTGGTGAGTGGTCGCTTGGATGGGATGAGGACAATGAAGGTGTGTATGAGAGAGTGAATGGTGATGTCCCTTGACTGGCAGTGAGTGAAGGCCCTGTGGATATGTGATGGGTTTGTGAGTGTGTGAGTTGAGAGTGATGAGAAGAGTGACTTCCTCTGGTGGAATGGAGGAGATCATTCATCCTCTTGCAGCACTGGGTGGCTGTCCTCTTTTGCAGGGCATTGATGCTGACCACTGCTGCCACCACCTCCCACACTGGATTGGTGATGCTGCTTCACCTCCTGTGGCCAGAGCCAGGATAGAGGACCTCCACGGCGGGCCTCCACGGTGCCCAAAATGCGCTCGAGGGATGCATCAATAAACTGTGGGACTGCAGTCTTTTTGCCTTTTGGGGCCATCCTGTATTCTGTACAGCAGTTCTGAGCTGGAAGCACTGAAAGATGTGCATGCGGCTGCACTTTAAATATGGCGCCCGGCCTGATGAAGTGGCAAGGTGATGGTGTGGTGGGCGAGCGCCCGCCACCGAAACAGCGTGTTTCCCAGGAATACATAATTCATGGGGCAGGTTTGGGACAATATGGCACAAGAAGCCACCATTGCAGCCAACAGATAAAACATCGTTATAATATAAAAACAAAAAAACTGCGGATGCTGGAAATCCAAATCTCCTTCAACTCCTCTCACTTCCTCCAAATAAAAGTTGTGGCTATGGGTACCCGCATGGGCCCCAGCTATGCCTGTCTCTTTATGGGGTATGTGGAACATTCCTTGTTGCAGTCCTACTCCGGCCCCCTTCCACAACTCTTTCTCCGGTACATCGATGATTACTTCGGTGCCGCTTCATGCTCTCGTCGGGACTTGGAAAAATTTATTAATTTTGCTTCCAATCTCCACCCCTCCATCATTTTCACGTGGTCCATCTCTGACACTTCCCTTCCCTTCCTTGACCTCTCTGTCTCAATCTCTGGTGATAGACTGTCCACCAATATCCATTACAAACCCACCGACTCCCACAGCTATCTCGACTACAGCTCCTCACACCCCGCTTCCTGTAAGGACTCCATCCCATTCTCTCAGTTCCTTCGCCTCCGTCGCATCTGTTCCGATGATGCTACATTCAAAAGCAGTTCCTCTGACATGTCCTCCTTCTTCCTTAACCGAGGTTTTCCACCCACGGTCGTTGACAGGGCCCTCAACCGTGTCCGGCCCATCTCCCGCGCATCTGCCCTCACGTCTTCTCCTCCCTCCCAGAAACATGATAGGGTCCCCCTTGTCCTCACTTATCACCCCACCAGCCTCCGCATTCAAAGGGTCATCCTCCGCCGTTTCCGCCAACTCCAGCATGATGCCACCACCAAACACATCTTCCCTTCACCCCCCCTTATCGGCATTCCGTAGGGATCGCTCCCTCTGGGACACCCTGGTCCACTCCTCCATCACCCCCTACTCCTCAACCCCCTCCTATGGCACCACCCCATGCCCACACAAAAGATGCAACACCTGCCCCTTCACTTCCTCTTTCCTCACCGTCCAAGGACCCAAACACTCCTTTCAAGTGAAGCAGCATTTCACTTGCATTTCCCCCAACTTAGTCTACTGCATTCGTTGCTCCCAATGTGGCCTCCTCTACATTGGAGAGACCAAATGTAAACTGGGCGACCGCTTTGCAGAACACCTGCGGTCTGTCCGCAAGAATGACCCAAACCTCCCTGTCGCTTGCCATTTCAACACTCCACCCTGCTCTCTTGCCCACATGTCTGTCCTTGGCTTGCTGCATTGTTCCAGTGAAGCCCAACGCAAACTGGAGGAACAACACCTCATCTTCCGACTAGGGACTTTACAGCCTTCTGGACTGAATATTGAATTCAACAACTTTAGGTCGTGAGCTCCCTCCCCCATCCCCACCCCCTTTCTGTTTCCCCCTTCCTTTTTTTTCCAATAAATTACAAAGATTTTCCTTTTCCCACCTATTTCCATTATTTTAAAAAAAATATATAAAAAAAAAACCCCACTAGAGCTATACCTTGAGTGCCCTACCATCCATTCTTAATTAGCACATTCGTTTAGATAATATCACCAACTTTAACTTTAACACCTATGTGTTCTATTGTACTATTGTCGTTGACATCTTTTGATGATCTGCTTCTATCACTGCTTGTTTGTCCCTACAATCACACCCCCCCCCACCTCTCTCTCTCTCTCTATCTCTCCGCCCCCCACACACACACCTTAAACCAGCTTATATTTCAACTCTTTCTTGGACTCGAACTCGAGTCCTGTCGAAGGGTCATGAGGACTCGAAACGTCAACTCTTTTCTTCTCCGCCGACGCTGCCAGACCTGCTGAGTTTTTCCAGATAAAACATCGTATTTCCCACCCAGATTAGTGCAAATCTGGGACGATTCTGCCCAGTAAGCTCACTTGCAGCCTATGTACACTTTTCTTTTGATCTTTTTTTGTTCAGCTTTTTTGCAGATTTGAATCTTTCTGTATTCCTGGCTTCTCAGTGTCCTCTCTGCTCCTTTTGCAGGGTTCACAAATCTATTTTTTTTTTCACTTCTGTACACCACGTTTCCTGTATAAGGACTGCTGTACTTCATCAGTGTGTGCTCAGTGAGAGCCTTTACTAAACTGGTCTTAAGATGTCTGCTTCCAGAGGCAGCCTAATGTCATAGTCACATGACTGTGGCAAACCAGGTAGTTCACTGGTAGTATACTTAGTAAGATTGCATTTCCAAAACCCAAACAAGCTCAGAGAGGAGCCATCAGGCTGATCACTATCATCAGAGGTATCAGAGATAGACTGGAGAAGCTTGGGCTTTTCAATGTTGACAGGAGTTGATTTTGAGAATGACCATAGAGAAATAAGAGAGTTGGATGAGGGGATACTGGTTTAAATTAGAAAAAATCAAATTGAGGACTTATGTTGAGAAGCTCTTCTTCACACAAAGGGTGATCGATAGTTGGAATGAACTTCCAAGTCAAGCATGGAAGCCAAACTCTAGAATCTCAACCACGTCTGCTCTAAACTATTCTAAACTGCACATCACATCCATCAACCGAGCCATTGGGACTACTAGGTGCAAGCCTGGTCATGAAATTTTAATTTATGTGCACCGACATTGGTCAAAAGTTAGCGGTTAAGTTGTGAGAGAAGAAATAATGAATATAGCTTTAGAAAAGACCTACATTGATTCAATTCTTTCCCCATCATCCAATCTCTCCTCACTTACATTTGTGACTTTTTTGATGTCCTCCCTCACTTTAAAAATTTCCAATTACCTGGCCCTAACCATCTCCTTTTCATCATGGACATCCAAATTCTCTGCACCTCCATCCCCACAGGACAGTCTGAGGGCTCTTTGCTTCTTCCTTGAACAGAATTTCCATCAACCATCACCCTCCCCAGCCTGCCTAAACTTGTTCTCTCATTGAACAATTTTTCCTTAAATTCATCTAGCTTCCTCCAAATAAAAGGTGCTGCTATCAGTACCTGTATGGGTCCTAGTCTTGCCTGTATTTTTGTAAGATGTGTCGAATATTTCTTGTCCCAATCCTATTCGGGCTCCCTCCCTCAACTCTTTTCTCGACATCTTGGTGACTGTGTTGCTGCCGTTCTCTGAATTGGAAAACTTCATCAATTTTGCTTCCAATTTCCACACCTCTCTCAGTTTCCAATACTCCATCTCTGACTCTTCCCTTCTCCTTCCCTTCTCCGTTTCCATTTCTAGTGATAGGCTATCAACTAATATTCATTATAAGCCCACTGACTCACACAGCTATCTCGACTGCACTTCCTCACACCCTACTCCCTGTAAGGACTTCATTCCATTCTCCTTGTTCCTCACCTCCATTGCATCTGTTCCGATCATACAACCTTCCACACCAATGCTTCTGAGATGTTTTCTCTTTCCCTTAATCGAGTACTCCCCCATCATTGTCAACAGGGCCCTCGACCTTGTCCACCACATTTCCTGCACTTCTACCCTCACCCCTTTCCCTCTTGTTGAGAACCATGATATAGTTCTGTTGTCCTCACATTCTGCCCCACTAGTCTCCATATAAAGCAAATCATTTTCCACCACTTCCAGCGTGATGCAACCACTAAACACATCTTCCCCTCCCCTACCCTTTTATCATTCTGGAGGGATTGTTCCCTCCATTATACCCTGGTCCACTCCTCAATCAGCCCCAATACCCCATCCCTTCCCATGGCACCTTTCCATGCAAACTCAGGAGATGTAACACTACCTTTTAACCTCCTCTCTCCCCACCGTCCAGGGCCCCAAACACTTTCTAGGTGAAGCAGCAATTTACGTGTACTTCTTTCAATTTAGCATACTGTATTTGCTGCTCACAATGTGGTCTTCTCTACACTGGAGAGACCAAATGCAGATTGTGTGACTGCTTTGCGGAATACCTCGTTCAGTCCACAAGCATGACCTCAAGCTTCCAGTGGCCTGTCATTTTAGTTCTCCACCTTGTTCTCACCTTGACATCTCTGTCCTTGGCCTGCTGCCCTGTTCCAATGAAGCTCAATGTAAGCTCAAGGAACAGCACCTCGTCTTTCAATTACACACTTTACAACATTTGGGACTCAACATTGAGCTCAACAATTTCTGACTATAAATCCTGTCCCCCTATTTTATTTCCTTTTCTTTGCTTATTTCTCTTCTTTTCTCTTTCAGATAGGTAGCACACCTGCTTTAGGCACATCTTTCATTTCTTTGTTTCTTTTCTAGCCCCCATCACCAATCCCTTTAGCCCTGCAACAAATTCTTGTGTCATTCAGTCTCCTGTCTTCCACCCTATCACAGGCCTTCACTTTTCCATGTCCCACCCACTCCTTGCTCAAAACCTATTACATCTCTAACTTTTCCCAGTTCTGATGAAAGATTACCTCTGTTTCTCTCTCCATAGATGCCGCTTAACCTGCTGAGTAATTCCAGCATTTTGTGTTTTTATTTCAGATTTCCAGCATTCACAGCATTCTGCTTTACACTCAGCAAAACAGGTTGCCTAGCCACTAGAACAGTCCAATTTAGGCAGCTGGCCAAAAAACCAAGCAGGCTTAAATCAAATTATTTGGAGGGTGTTTTTAGGCATATGGTGATTAGGTTTATGATTGGAAACAGTTTTATTCAAATGAATTACACATCATAGTTCATATTTCCCCAGTAACTGAAATCTGGATCTGTAACCTTGTAAAATGGAGGTGCATCCTGACACAAAATATGAACATTTTAAAATACATGAGCTTAAAAACATATGGATGTGAAATAGATAAAGTGTGCTTTAGGGGATTCATTCTCTCTGGATGCTCTTTTCTGTGCACAATTTAATGGGCATGTTTACAACTGCTGTCTCCATTTTAACACTATGATCAATCCATTTGAAATAAACAACTTAATGATTGTGTTGGAATAGGGGATACAGGAAGTTAATGGGCAAGGGTTAACTATTACTCTAAAACTTTCACACAAAGGGAGGGCACAGTGATGTGACAGTCTGGAAATATGTAGCTTTTAAGGGGAAGCTACATGAGGGAGAAAGGAATAGAATGGAATAGGAAGATGTACTGATAAAGTGAGATGAAATGGAGTGGGAGGAGGCTTGTGTGGAGCACAACCCTTGGCACAGACCAGTAGGAACAAATGGCCTGTTTCTCTGCTGTAAATTCAGTGTGACGTTTGCATCGATGTTTCTCCTTCACTAAGATCGGAATGCAAGTTGTTATTTTAAAGTTTACTTGTGCCACTGGGACATTGAGTGCAGGTTCGGGGCTACCTCACAGTGATTCCAAGTGTCAGTTTCCTTGGTTCTCAGTAAGCAGAACCAAGCGCAGTTCACTTGCCTACCATCATGTAGGGGAAAGTACTTAGCTTGGGGCAGACAGAGAGGAAATGTAAAATAAACAACTTTCCTCCCCAAAAAGTAATTTGCCTGTTCCTGTAAAATATAAAAGGGGTATTATGCTTGAGTTTCTTTCCCTTGGGGAAAAATAACAATTCTAAAATTACTGACTGCAGGTTTTGTTTTTGTTCTAATATTTCCAGTGTGGTGCTTTGCATCAGTTGATATTTTTTAATTGTTTATTTGGAGCTCAACTCAATTCATGAAATTATTTATTTCATGAGGAAATGATAGACAACATATAGTATCTGCTAATAGCAAGGCTATTCAAAGATTCTTCAGAGTTGGGGAAAATAAATTGACTTTGACCCATTTTGAAATGTCTTACATCTGGGAGTAAATTCTTCGGTTGCCTGAGAAACCAGCTAGAACATGTTTCACCATGCCACAAATATTACTCAAAGTTGGCAAAGTTTAGCTGTCGCTCTTAGCCATAGAAGCACAAGTGACTTTCTCCCAGGATGGTAATTCATTCCGACTACTATTTCAGCACGAACATATGAGGTAGGCACTATAGATCATTCTCCAGCTACTGCATTAATACAAAAGCAAATTACTACAAACGCTGGAAATCTGAAATAAAAAGAGAATATGCTGGAAATACTAGCAGGCCAAGCTGAGTAGCAGAGGAGACAAAACAATTTTCCTTTCACCTTTTCCCTTTCCATTGTCCAGGGCCCTAAAGATTTCTTTGAGCTGAAACAGCAATTTCTGGTAGTTCTTTTAATTTAGTATGCTGTGTTCATTGCTCATAATGAGGTCTCCTCTACATTGGGGAAACCAAGCACAGACTGGGTGATCACTTTGCAGAAGTGTTCAGTCCGCAGCCATGACCCTGAGCTTCCTGTCACTTGTGATCTTAATTCCCCATCAACCTCCCACCAGGATCTCTCTGGTCTCAGCTTCCTACACTGTCCCAAAGAAGCTCAAGGAACAACAATTTCACCTTTTAATTAGGCACTTTACAATATTATGGAGTTAAGATTGATTCATGGATATTTCCATTATTTTCTTATTTTATTTTCTACTGTATTAATTATCATCAGCAAATCACTGCACCTGTTACAAGTCAAAAGCAAATCTGTATTTTGAAAATAGTACCAGAACATACAAACACTTATTGAAATTAACTATCATTACAGCAGTGCTTTGACATTCTTTGAATTTCTGTCATTTCTCTATGTTCAGTATGCCTCCCAGTTTTGCATTTAAAAGCTCTGGAATGAAAGTGTAGGCCTTCAAACCAATCTGAGTGGCAACAAATTCCATGCAGCAAATCAGGTGTCCTAACTGCCATTTATTTATATTGAACAAAGTGTTGCCATGACTGATTCTGGTTTTCAGCTTCCTTGTTGCGTGAGTTTTCAATCTTTGTTAGAACAAGAGTTTTTACATTAAAGTCACAAACAACATCTCACAGGGGTAGGAGTTCTTTTTAATCAAGTAAATAAAAGGATACGATGCCTACACAGACAGTAGAGAGAGATTTAATTATGTTGGAGGGGAGGGAGTGTTGAGTATACCACAGCATCTTTAGGTTTTGATTAGGTACTTGTGATATCTGTTCCCACTTAATTATAATGGTGTTGCGTTTTTTTATTCGTTCATGGGATGTGAGTGTCACTGGCCAGGCCAGCATTTATTGCCCATCCCTAATTGCCCTTGAGAAGGTGGTGGTGAGCTGCCTTTTTGAAACGCTTTGGTGGTGTAGATACATCTACAATGCTGTTAGGGAGGGAGTTCCAGGATTTTGACCCAGTGACAGTGAAGGAACGGCAATATATTTCCAAGTCAGGATGATGAGTGGCTTGGAGGGGAACTTCCAGGTGGTGGTGTTCCCATCTATCTGCTGCCCTTGTCCTTCTAGATGGTAGTGGTTGTGGGCTTGGAAGGTAATGTCTAAGGAGGCCTGGTGAGTTTCTGCAGTGCATCTTGTAGATGGTGTGCATTGCTGCAACTGTGCATCGGTGGTGGAGGGAGCTAATGTTTGTGGATGGCTGCCAATTAAGCAAGCTGCTTTGTCCTGGATGGTGTCAAGCTGCTTGAGTGTTGTTGGAGCTGCACTTATCCAGGCAAGTGGAGAGTATTCTGCACGCTTCTGACTTGTGTCTTGTAGATGGTGGACAGGCTTTGGGGGGGTCAGGATGGTGTTATTTTAAGATGCACAGCTGTAGGTCATTGTCATTGGGAGAGAATTTGGAGGTTTTCAGGATTAGTTAATTCATAAGAACAGGGAGAAAGAATAAGTGTATTTATCTCCATGTCCAGTGCATGTAATCTGTCCAGTTTGTTCACTTGTTTTAAAGAAAGGCCATTCTTCATCCTAGCATTTCCCACCATTATCTGTTTTTCTCCCGTTATGTCTGTGTTGGCCTTGCTTGATTGAGACTGTCTGGACAGTTTATACTGTTTTGTAGTTGAAAAAGCATAAAACTAAATAAAAGAAATAATTAGAGATTCCAACAGCCATAGCTAAAAGGTTGCAGAACAATTTTTCTTGTAAATCTTTCAAAACATCTCACAAGGAGTGAAATGGGAAACGCTGGGAACACATTTAAAGAAAGCCAATCATGGAATAATAATCCCATTGCTGCAAGGTCTCAGCACCATTATTCTTCAATCTCAATCAGCAATGGTGTAAGAACTGGCTTAAATACAGGCAAATTGTGATTCCATTGACTTTAATGAAGTTGGAGTAATGATATATACTTTCTAACTCCCAGCGAGCAGTGGAAAAGACCCAGGAAAATATGGAGTGGTGGAAGTAATTAGACATAGTCCATGAAGGACCTTATGCAACACTCTCCATTATGGAGAGACATTGGTTATATAACTTGAGGGGCACTACTCTGTATCAAACATGCAGCAAGGCAAAGAGACAGGCCTCCATGAAATACCACAACCAGTACAAGGGTCGAACCCATGCAACTCACATCATTCTACATCACACTCGGGCCTTCTAGCTAACTGAGCTAACCAACCCCAAGTAATGGCATAAATCATTACATAATTTTCTCTTTATGGTGCACTAGGGTTCCTAACGTAAAGGTGCTGTTGCACTGGCTTAAATCTACAGGAAAATCTGAGTCATAACATTTTAATCAATTAGTCTAAATAGACCTTTTCTTAGTAAATACATTTTCCTTGAAAATTTCCTCTGCAGCTGACTTGAACAGCTCTCGGTGGAATCGTCCCAGATTTGCAATGTATGGTAGTAGGTGGGAAGAAGGACGTTTTACCCGCCAGCCACAATGGCGGCTTTTTGCGCTGTATTATCCCCTTCCCGGCACGTCCCACCTCATTAATAATGCATTCCCGGGAAACATATCAGGTTGCTGGTGGGATGGCATCTGATTTACCCACCCCGCCATCACCTCAGGCCTTCTTTAGAGCAGACGTCATATTTAAAGGGCATCCCTGCACAGAACTAGCACTCTTCAAGGGATAGGAAGCTGCTGGGAACAAACAGCCGCCCAAGGGAAGAAACATCCTGCCCCCGAATTTAGCGATGCCTCCCTCGAGCGCCTACTGGACACAGTCGAGGCCTGCTGCGAAGTCCACCACCCCTGCCCTGGACGGAGACCAGCAAGCAAGATGACCAATCCAGTTTGGGAGGGGGTGGCAGCACCAATGCCCTGCAAAAGAATAGGATGAATGGCCTCATCCGTTCTTCCAGGGTAATTCGGCTCACCACCATCTTCTCAAGGGCAACCAGGGGTGGACAATAAATGCTGGCCCAGCCAGCGAAGCCCACATCCCGTGAATGAATTTTTTTAGAAAGTCACTCTTCTCATAACCCTCAACTCACAAATTGATCACACATCCACAGGGATCTCACACTTCAAGGGACAACACCACTATCTCTCACACACACCCTCACATCTCCACCAGGCTCATATCCTCAAGCTCGCGTCCTCATCCCACCTAGATCACTGAAAATATTTAAAGAGGAGGTAGATATATTTTTTTAATATCAGGGAGTTAAGGCCTTGAGGAGCTGGCATGAAAGAGGATTTGAGGCCTGGGGCATATCAGCCATGATCTTATGGTGGGGCAGTCTTGAAAGGGCTGAATAGCCTATTCCTGCTCCTATTTCTTATGTTCTTGCATCCATGTCACCACTCACCACACAAACATTCCATGCACTGTCATATGTCCTGCTGACACTCACTCCATCTGTTTTCATGCAAGAGAAGCCTTCTCACATCAGCAGGGAGAGGCCTCAGACCAAGGGGCTGGTTGAGTGGCCCACATTAGGCCCCTCACTCACTTTGAGGAGAGTGCTATCGCACTGACTGTTGAGGACAAGGACCGTGCCTGCGGCGACAGTGATGTCAGTGGCGAACATCCACGTGAGGATCCTGCACCACATCATCCCTCTCTCAACAGAACTGTGAGTGCTCTCTCTCCTGCATTTGACTCTGTTGCCATGCACTAATTATCTTTACTTTGGTTCACAGGGAGTTCTGCCAAGCAGCCGATGCCCTCAGCCAGTCAGTTCCTCAGCTCCATCCAGGCCTTCACCTCCAGTCCAGAAGACACCTCCTCCATTGAAGAGCTGGAAATAAACAGCATGGAAGACCGGTCACAGCGCTTACCCACACTCCACCAGCGGAGAAACACACCCCTGGGTGGGACCTAGATCTAAAGCGGGCTCGTGTTCACAATCTGGGTGGTCACTGCATGGACACGTCCACAGCAGGAGGAGGCAGGTTCAGCCAAGCTCCCAGCACTTGGCGGTCTGCTGGGGAAGAGGCATCTGTGAGGACCAAGTCAGATGAAGAGCCTCTGGATTCGGCCTTTCAACTCATTGTGGCGAGTCAACAGAAGGCAGGGGAAAATCACGCAGAGCTGTTGGAAGCCCTCAACAGAGTGGCAGGTGAATCAGGGGAGTGTGTCCCCCTGCTCAATGATGAAGTGGTGTCCACATGCACACGTATGGAGATCTCCATGGGAAGGATGGTGGACGCCATGGAGAACCTGGTCTAGCAGAACACAGAGGTGAATGCAGACCTACTCTCTATTGCGGTAGCCATGGGTGCATTCCTGCAATGGAAACGCAAGAGGGAAATGGAGCACCCTGACGTCTTTCCAGGTGCTCCTTCCCCTCAACATGTCAGGCCGGGGCCCTCAGGCACCTGAAGGGAGGAGGAATGGCAGCTGGGCCCCCTAAGATCATCCACTCAGGAATCTCAGAGGCTGCGAGTCCCGTTTGCCTGTGACCCTCTCAGCTTCATCCTCTGTCACCACAGAAGGAGCAGCTGGCACACAGGAGGACAGCCAAAGCAAACTGGGGTCCCCAAGGCCTAGGCTGTCCAGAAGACACATGCTGGAGTCATCAGAGGCAACAGGGCTAACCATTGCACAGGCTGTCTCCACCCCTGCTGTGGATGTCAAGGCAGCACCTAGAAGAAGTGGTAGGCCTAGAAAAGTTAAGAAAGTCTAATCACAAGTGGTTGCACGGATGAACATGTTTTTTCACTTTGTAATCTGAAAATATATTCACTTTCACTGAGTAATGTGTAATGGTGTCTTTCTGCTTCATTTATAGGCCAGGATTTTCCCCTTGGCGATTTGGGGGCGGGGCCAGCTCGCCGAGGGGAAAATGATGCGGGATGACGTCAGGAGGAACCCCTGACGTCATCCCAGTCCATTTAAATCTTCAGGAAGGCGGGCGGACAGCGAAATCAGCTGTCCGCCCACCGAGCTGTCAATGTCCAATTGAGGCCATTGACAGGCTAATTAACCTTGTTAAAGACCCTGCCCATCCAAGCTTAAGGCTTGAATGAGGTTTTTGAAGAGCTGACTGAAGTAGCGAACAGAGGAATGATTGGATGTTATTTATATGGACTTTCAGAAGGCATTTGATAAGTTGACTCAAGAAACTATGAGCTAAAGCTGAAACTCATAGGACTGAAGGCAAATTATTAACCTAGTTAAAAAATTGGCTGAGCAGCAGGTGACAAGAGTATAAGGATAATGAGTAGATACTCTAATTGGCAGGATGTGGCTAGTGGTGTCTCATAGGAACCTGTATTGGAGAATTGCCTATTCATTGTATTTAGTAACAACTTTGGATAGAGAGCCACATATCCAACTTTGCTCAAGACACAAAGATGGAAGGTATTGTAAGCACTGTAGAAGGAAGTGTAAAATTACAGAGATATTAATAAATTAAGTAGGTGGACAAAACTGTGGCGAATGGATTTCAAGAATGGCTAGTGTGAGGTCATCCAATTTGAACCTAATCAGGGTAGAATGGGATATTTTCTAAATGGTAAAAAGCTAAATTCAATGGTGGTCCACAAAAGGCTTAGTTAGGGATCCATATACATAGAATATATTAAAAGGTAATGTATAGGTACAGAAAATCATCACAGAGAATGTCAGCTGTGGCTCAGTTGGTAGCACTCTTGCATCTCAGTCAGATAGTCGTAGGTTCAAGTCTAGCTCCAGAACCTGAACACAAATTCAAGGCTGATACTCTCCAGTGCAGCATTCAGGAAGTGCCACACTGTTAAAAGTGCCATGTTTTGATTGAGATGTTAAACCGAGGGCCTGCTTACTCAGGAAGATGCACAAAATCCCCTGGCACTATTTTTGAAGAAGAGTAGGGGAATTATTCCCAGTGTCCTGGTCCATATTTATCCATCAATTAACATCACAATAAACAGATTAACCGGTCATTATCATATTGCTATTTGTGGGAGCTTGCTGTGCACAAATTTCTGTCGTGTTTCCCATATTACAATGGTGACTACACTTCAAAATTATGTCATGGGCTGTAAGGAGTTTAGTGGTTGTGAAAGGTGCCATATAAATACAAGTCTTTCTTGGTCTAATGGAATACTAGCCTTTATACCTAAAGATCTAGATTATAAGAGGGTAGAAGTCATGTTTCAGCTATAATATACAAATCCCTGGTTAGACTACACCTGTAGTACAGTGTTCAGTTCTTGGCACCACACTTTAGGAAAGATATGTTGGCCTTGGAGGGAGTGCAGCATAGATTTACCAGAATGATACCTGTATTCCCTGGAATTTAGAAGGGTAAGGATGATTTGGATGAAAGCTTTCAAGATATCAAAAAGGCCATGGACTGCTCACTGTTATATCTAGATGAGTAGAAAATAAAGTTTCAAGGCTATACTACAGCTACAAAAAGCTTTGGTTCAACCACATCTCGAGTACTGTATTCAGTTCCTGGCACCATATCTTTGAAAGGATATATTGGCCTTAGAGGAAGTACAGAGCTGATTTACTAAAACAATACCTGGGCTCCAAGGATTAAGCTACAAGGAGAGGTTACACTAACTAGGGTTGCATTCCCTGGAATTTAGAAGGTTAAGGGGTGACTTGATTGAAGTTTTCAAGACACTAAGGGAATCTGCTAGAGTAGATGGGGAGAAACTATTCTGCTAATTGGATAAGCTAAGAGTAGGGAATATAGCCTAAAATTTAGAGCCAGGCATTTCAGGAGTGGTGTTAGGAAACCTTCATCACACAAAGGGTGGGAGAAATTTGCAAATCTATTCCACATAGGGTTGCCAACCCTCCAAGATTGGCCTGGAGTCTCCAGGAATTGAAGATCAATTTCCAGGACACACTGCTTTGTGCAGTGCTGGAGAAAGATCATTGGGATATTAAAAAATACTGCTTTATATTTTCTCATTTTCTTTGAACTTTTCTCTTTACCAAATATAAAAATATTGAAAATGAGGGGAAAAGAAAGGCAGTTTGGCTGACAGTCAAGCATCATCCAACTGGGTAATGAATCTTTTTTTACTTCCCAATTGGCATAGGAAGGCAGTGCGTCACAAGGATGGATGAGTTGGTCGTCTAGTGGTTGGAGTGTGGTGGAAAGTCATGTGATGAAACCTCCAGGAATACACTTAATCATAGTTGGCAACCCTAATTTCACAGGAGTCGATTTTGGGTCAATTGTTAACTTTAAATCTGAGATTTAACATGGAGCAAAGGCTGGTGTATGGAGCTGGGTCAGAAATCAACCATGATCTTATTGAATGGCAGAACAGGCTCAGGGGATAAACTGCCTACTCCTTTTCCTTTGTTCCCCAGCAAATGCTAAAGCATAACACTTTAATTATTCTAAATTAGATGTTTGTTTCCGAAACAAATGTTCTTCTGTAATTCCCTCAATAATTCAAAACCACACGTCATGTCTTGATAAAACTTCAGGGATAAACCTAACATGCTGATAAAGAACCAGAGTAAAGACATTTGCTGATCAGATCTAATTTGCATATACAGTCCTTTAAAATTACAAAGTAAACTGCACCCATAACTCAATTGTAAACTCATTCATTATGCAACTGGTGGTCCTAATAACTATATTGAAAGAGTATATCTGTATTAGCTATTTTAGAAGTATAAGAATTTAACAGATTTTGACTGTTACTGTGCATTCTGTATTATATTAATTTTATCTTACCAGCTCACAGCCATATGATTTCTACAATAGATATATTTTGGAAAGTCATTAACAAAACTGAAGGAGGCTACCACTTCAAACATGTCAACCTCCTTCACCCCATCTAGTCTAAATAATGTGCCCTTCCTCTCCACAGCTACTATTTGCTTTTTTCTTTTCAAATTCATAAGCCAAACACTTCACTGGCTGTAAAAAAAAAATGCTCCTCGTTTTGCATTTGTGAATTTTATACCAGAATATGATTGTTTATATGGCTGTCGGGGGAAACAACTGTATGGAACACGTACATCTACCATTTCGAGGCTCACTAAGCATTTTAGAAATACCTTCTTTTGTTGAATAGCAGGGAAAGGTCACAGCTTCATTAAACAGCGAATTAAACTGGAGGCGCGTACAATTCGGGCACACCCGATTAATTGTAAGGAATTTATTGTCAAGCTTTTTCTTTGTTAAAAGGCTTCAACTAAAAAACAACTGAAGAAAATAGCATTTGTTGCCACTAATATGTCTGCGTTTTCATTAAAACTTTAAGTTTTATGATTAATTTGGTTTTTGCTTTAAAATTGTGGTTCACCACCACCTTCTCAAGGGCAATTAGGGATGGGTAACAAATGCTGGCCCAGCCAGTGATGCCGACATCCTATGAAAGAATAATGAAAGCATCTCTGCATGATGGCCTATTATGGGTTAAAGACCAGTTGGAAGTGTCATAGAGTTGTAGAGTCATTCCTCGTCAGCTGTCCCGCAATTCGATGATGACTACTCAGAGTCGTGAACTTCTGCTATGGATCTTCATGTGAGTGAACTAGCCGATTTTTGACCTGCAGATGTTTGGGCACATGGGGCTGGACATCCTACCAGGTAGTGGGATCTGGAGTGCAGGATTTGCTTCCTTTTCCTTCCTCTCTGCTGCCATTCTGCCTCACCATTTAAGACATTGTGACTCAAAGCAAGATACAGCTTGATAGACAGGTTACCACCATGCTGAACAATGTGACTAGTATTTAAGGTAACTGTTCAAACCAAAAGTAATTTACTAGAAGTGAAATAAGCCCACATTTCAGTTTCTCACAGATTTCAGTAGCTTAGCAATGATTGAAAGGGAATTTAAAAAACTGTAAACCTCCCAATGCCGGTCTAACTTTATATGCTAGAACGATAACAGTGTTGAATATATTTACTGGGCAGAATTTTGCCCTCGTCGGGTGGGCTTGGTGGGGTCGATCCGGAAACTGCCCACGATCAGGGCCTGACTGCGATTTCATGCTGGCGGGCCAATTAAAGCCTACCCAGCATTAATCGCGTGCTGCAGCGCTCAGCACTGCCTGAGTGGGGCGGGGGTAGGAGGGCAAGCATGAATTTCGCTGGTGCGTACTGGAAAAGCTCCCTGAGGCACAGAGCTGCCTCAGGGAGATGAACAGTTTTCAAAATAAAAAAGTAAAGGATTTTAAGGTGTTTAAAAAAACACCTCCCCTCATGTGACTCTCTGTCATATGAGCAGGGACATGTTAGAAATTAGGATGATTTTTTTTTAAAGACGGATCGAAACCTCATCCCACCCATGGACGAGGTTTTGCAAAAAATGCAAAGCCTGCTTGGTCTTTTTGCCTGCCTGCCAACTGTAAGGTTGGACAGGCAGCAAAAAATTTAGATCAGTTGGATTGTTAAGGGCCTTAATAGGCCTTTTAATTCTTGGCGGGCAAACTGCTAACTCCTGCGTGTGCCCACCGACTGAAATATTGTGCATGCTCGCCCAACATCATTGTGCGTCACTTTACGCTTGAGTGGGTCGGGCGCACACCCGCCCGCTTAGCAAAAAATCCTGGCCACTATCTTTGAACAAATGTTTCATTAGGGCAAGAAATTATTGAATGGAGTTTTTTGCTTGGGCTCAAGTAGACAAAAGCTTTGAATATAAAGCTATGCAAGAGGGAAGTGAACTGCATTCTCATTACTAAAATGTGCTGCAGGATTATATTTCTATAACTCTTATATCTCCTGATTCACTATGCTATTGTTCTCCTTGCACTGCTTGCTGCTTTTCAATATATTTTTGGGAAGGAGCTCTCATTTGGTAACAAGGTGTTAGGTGTTGTTTTCTGTGGGCTGAATTTACCAACTGTTTGGATAAATGGACTGAGTATAGGCAACACACATTGAATCCCCAACTGTGCCTGGTTTCAACAAGTGGGATAAAGTTTTAATAATTTAGTAGCTGAAGTCAACCAGATGATCAAGCTCCCAATTCCAGAAAACTTAGTAATTTACAGGGAGTTACATTTGTGTGGAAAGCTAACAGTAACTGGCTGAAAGAAAAAGTTGTTTGCTAAGGAAATACGAATACTTGCACCCTGAAAGGTGACTTTATCAGACCTATATGGAATTCTGCTTTAATCATAGCTGCATTAATCACTTGCTTGTTACAGTATTATTCCTCTTTAAACACCTGTCAGCAACAAACACTATTTCCGCTGGCATGTTGAAAATAAATTATACAATGATTAAGAGGTTGGATATAGGCCAATCTACAACAAGGCGAGTTGCAGCCAGTCTCATCACTTCGCTCTCATGAAAACAAATCGTTACTTTAGTCCCCTTCTCTCATCTCCCTCAAATTGCTGGTGGTTTTTGATTCTGTGATATCAGGATTTTTCAAGTGCAGACTTATTGAATTTAGCTTGCTAGGAGGGTCATTGCAAAGAGAACATTGATCCATTGCATTGCAGTCCAAACAATGACTCAACACATTGTTGAAGAATAGACTAAACTTGAAGGTGGGCTTAAAGAACTCCATCTAGCCACTCACAAAGCTATTGCTTGGCTCTGTGACAATGGACATGCTAAATAAATACATCTCTCCTATTAAGTAAGGCCTAACCTTGCTCTATAATAGGAATGAATCCAGAAGGAGTACCGGCATGGACTTAGGCACTGGATTCGGACATGACAAAGACACGCACAGTAGCCCTGCAAAGTCTTCCTTACTATCATCTAGAGGCTTGTGCCAAAATTGGGAGAGCTGTCCCACAGATTAGTCAAACAACAGCCTGACATAGTCATACTCACATAATCATATCTTACAGCCAATGTCCCAGATTCCTCCCAGGACAGAGGTGTCAGCACAGTGGTCCATAGTTGGGATGGTGTGGCCCTGGAAAGTCCTCAACATTGACTCAGACCCCATGAAGTCTCATGGCGTCAGGGCAAACACAGATAAAGAGACCTCCTGCCGATGATCAGGTATCGCCTTCCCTCAGCTGATGAATTGGTGCTCTTCAATTTTGAGCATTATTTGGAAGAAGCACTGAGGGCAGCAAAGGCACAATGTACTCTGGATGGGGGATTTCAATGCCCATCACCAAGAGTGGCTTGGTAGCATCACTACTGGCCAACCTGACTGAGCCCTGAACTACATAACCGCCACACTGGGCCTGTGGCAGGAGGTGAAGGAGCCGATGCAAGGGATAAAACCAACGACCTCATCCTTGCTAAGCTACCTGTTGCAGGTGCATCTCTCTATTACAATATTGGTAGGAGTGATCACTGCACAGGCCTTCTGGAGACTAAGTCTTGTCTTCACACTGAAGGCACCCACCATTCTGCTTTGTGTGGTACTACCAGCGTGCTAGTTGGCATTAATTCAGAACAGAGTTAGTAGCTCAAAATTGAGTTATACATGAGGCTCTATGATCAGCAGCAGCAGAATTACATTGCACCACAATATGTAACCTCGGCCTGGCATATGCCTCACCTACCATTACTATCAAGTGAGAGGACCAACCCTGTTGAAGAATGTGGAATAACATGCCAGGAACAGCACCAGATGTCAACTTGGTAAAGCTACAACACAGGACTATGTGCATGCTAAGCAGCAGAAGCAACATACTATAGACAAAATCGAGTAACCCCACAACCAACGGACCAGATCAAAGCTCTAGAGTCATGAATAGCAGTGGACAATAAACAATAAATGAGAGGAGGAGGCTTCATGAACATCCTGCCCTCAATGATGGCAGAGTCCAGTACTTCAGTGCAAAAGACAAGGCTGAAGCATTTGCAACCATCTTCAACCAGAAATGCCGAGTGGATGATCCATCTTAGCTGCCTCCTAAGGTCCCCACCATCGAAGAACCCAATCTTCAGCCAATTAGATTTACTCCGTGTAATTTCAAGAAACTAGATACAGCACAGGTTGTGGGCTCTGACAACATTTTGGCAATAGCGCTAAAGACTTGTATTCCTGAACTAGCCACGCCTGCAGCTACACTGTTCCACTACAATCACAACATTGGCATCTACCCAACAATGTGGAAACTTGCACAGATGAGTCCTGTCCACAAAAAGGACGAATCTGTGGCCAATTATTGCCCCATCAGCCTACCCTCAATCATCAGAAAAGTAATGGAAAGTGGCGTGAAACAGTGCTATCAAGCAGCACATATTCACCAATGTTCAGTTTGCATTCTGCTACAGAATGCTCGGCTACAGGATTCATTACAGCTTTGATTCAACCATGGACAGAAGAGCTGAATTCCAAAGGTGATGTGAGCATGGCAGCATTTGACTGAGCGTGGCACCAAGAAGTCTTAGTAAAATTGAAATCAGTTGAGATCCGGGGGAAACCCACTGCTCATACATAGCAGGAAGGCAGATGGTGTTGCATTATTCTGTGGTATGCACTTCCAGTCTGCACTGGGAGCAGAGAGGCAGAATCATACTCGTGGGCAATCCTACATTAAACATACATATATTGCACTTCACAACACCATTCCCTGCGTTCCTTTGACCAGAGCCAGGAACTGTGGATCTACATGGAATTACCAACCTACAAACATTTCCCTCAACAATTAGCCTGAGGATGTACCAATTTAGTCCACAGCTTAGATTTTCCAATAGGACTGGAATCCAGTGGTGGGCATAATTTGTACCAGTCCATTCCCCTGACTTCTGACCCTGGCAGAGCTCCCAGGGGTCATGTTTATTTAGAATGTTTTTGGTGGTATTTCTGCCACCTTCATTTCACTGACCTTGGGAGCCTCTGTCAGGGAGCCAATGGTTTTCATAGAATCACAGAATTGTTATGGTGTAAAAGGAGGCCATTCGGCCCATCGTATACTGGCTCTCTGAGTATTTTAACTTAGTACTCAATATCCTGCCTTTTCCCTGTAATTCTGCACATTGTTTCTCTTTAGATAATCATCCATTGCTCTCTTGAATGCCTCAATTGAACTTGCCTCCACTTCCAGGCAGTTCATTCCAAACCTTAACTACTCGCTGTTCTCATCTTGCATTTGCTCCTTTTGCTAAACACTTTAAAACTGTGCCTTTGGTTCTTGATCTGTATACAAGCAAGAACAGTTTCTCCGATCTACTTTGTCTAGGCTCCTCATTATTTTGAAAACTTCCATCAAGTCTCCTCTCAGCCTTCTCCTCTCCAAGCAAAGCAGTCCCAACTTCTCCAATCTTTCCTCATAACTGAAGTGTCTCATCCCTGGAACCATTCTCGTAAACCTCTTCTGCACCCTCTCCAATGCGTTCACATCCTTCCTATAATGTGGAGCCCAGAACTGTACACAATACTGCAGCTGAGGTCTAACCAGTGCCTTATATAAGTTTATCATAACCTCCCTGCTCTTGTACTCTATGCCCCTGTTAATGAATCCAAGAATATTGTATGCTTTAGAAACAGCTCTCTCTTTCTGTCCTGCCACCTTTAATGACTTATGTACATATATACTCAGGTATCTCTGCTGCTGCACACCTTTTAGAATAGTATCATTTATTTTATACTGTCTCTCCAGGTTTTTTGTACCAAGGTGTATCCCTCACACTTCTTCGCATTGAACTTTATCTGCCCACACCACCAATGTGTCAATGTCCTTTTGAAGTTCTACACTGTCCTCCTCACAGTTTACAATTCTTCCAAGTTTTGTGCTGTTCGCAAACTTTGAAATTATCCCCTGCACACCAAGATCTAGATCGTTTATATATGACAGAAACAGCAAGGGTCCCAATACCGACCCCTGGGGAACTCCACTACAAACTTTCTTCCAGCCCAAAATATACCCATTAATCTTTACTCTCTGTATCCTGTCCCTCAGCCAATTTTGTATCCACATTGCTACTGTCCCTTATATTCCTTGACCCATAACTTTCCTCACAAGTGTGGCACAGTATCAAACACCTTTTGGAAGTCCATATGCACCACATCAACAGCCTTGCCCCCTTAACCATCTCTGTTACCTTTTCAAAAAACTTTAGCAAATGAGTTAGACATGATTTTCCTTTAACAAATCCATGCTGACTCTTCCCAATCAGTCCAGATTTTTCCGTGACTATTAACTCTATCCTGAATAATTGTTTCTAGAAGATTCCTCACCACCTAAGTTAAACTAACTGGTCTGTAGTTGCAGGGCAGATCTTTACAACCTTTTTTGAACAAGGACGTAATGTTTGCAATTCTCCAGTCCTCCGGCACCTCCCCCGAATCCAGGGAACAATTGAAAGATTATTGCCAGTGCCTCTGCAATTTCCACTCTCACTTCCTTCAATATTTTGGATGCATCCAGTCCCAGAGCTTTATCAACCTTAAGGCCAGAATCTTCTGTTCAGTGTGCGGGGGTGGGCCCTGAAAGCCAACGCGTAAAATGATGCGCAGTGACATTGGGAATGCGTCCCAATGTCACTGTGTGTCATTCCGATCTTCAGTTTGGCCGGCGCGCACCGGAGTCGACTGCGTGCCCGCTGAACTGCCAAAGGCCTGTTAAGGCCATTAATTAACTAATTAAAGTGATTGTCAGGGTCCAACCTTAAGGTTGGCGGGCAGGTGAAGAGCCCAGGCAGCCTTCGCGTTTCTCATGAAACCTCATCCACTGGCAGGATGAGGTTTCATGAAGGGTTTATAAATTAAATAAAACTTTTTATTAAAATTCATAAACATGTCCCAGCTCATGTGACAATGTCACATGAGGGGACATGTCTGAATAATTTTTAATTTTATTTTTAACATCTTTTGAACTGAACTTAATCTCCCTGAGGTATGGACCTGCCTCAGGGAGATTTCTACGTTCTTTCGCACATGTGCGAAAGAGCGCAGGCCCCGACTCTCCCTCCTCCCCCTGCCCACACAGGTAGCGGTGAGTACTTCCATTTGTGCATCACATTGGGCGGGCCTTAATTGGCCTGCCCACGTAAAATGGCGCGCAGCAGATCACAGGCGGCAAGTGTCTCCTCGCCCATTCCCGACCGGCCCGCCCGACGGGGAGAAAATTCTCCCCTAAGTACCAACAGCTTATCCAGTATCTCCTCCTTATCAATTTTAAACCCTTCTAGAAACTGAGTTTCCTCCTCTGCCTGGGCAGCATCTCCCTTGTGGGAAAAGACAGATGCAAAGTATTCATTTACCACCATGCCTCTTGCCTCTGTATAAATCCCCTTTTTGGTTCCTAATTGGCCCTACTCTTTTTTACCACCCTTTTACTATCGATGTGCTCATAGAATACTTTGGGATTTCTTTTTATGTTAGCTGCAGTTTTCTTTCATAATCCCACTTTGTTTCTCGTATTTGCTTTTTCACATCCCTTCTGAACCTCCTACATTCAGCTTGGTTCCCAGTTGTATTTGCTACCTGACACCTGTCGTAAGCACACCTTTTCTTCTTCAACTTAATTTCTATCTCCTTTGTTATCCTGGGAGCTCTGGATTTGTTTGCCCCACCCTTCCCTTTTGAGGAAACGTATCTTGACTGTGCCCAAACCATCTCCTCTTTGAAGGTCAGCTACTGTTTTTCCTGCAACCTTTGGTTCCAGTCTATCTGGCCCATCTCTGTTCTTGCCCCATTGAATTCCACTCTGTGCCAGTTGACTATTCTTACTTTGGATTGACCAATATCCTTTTCCACCATAATCCAAATCCCTATGATACAATGATCAGTGTTCCCTAAATGTTCCCCTACTCTCTCTTGATCTACTTGGCCCACCTCATTCCCAAGGACCAGGTCTAGCAGTGCCTCCTTCTTCTTCTTGGACTGAACACATACTGCTATAGGAAATTCTCCTGAACATAATCTAGGAACACTTGTCCCTTACTGCTCCTGGTACTACCACTATCCCAGTCTATATACATGTAAGTAATTAAAATCCCCCATTATAACTACTCTACGATGTTTACACCTCTCTGTAATTTCCTTGCAGATTTGTTCCTCTATATCCTTCCCACTTGCTGGTGGTCTATATATTACACCGAACAATGTAATTGTACCCGACTTATACCTTAGTTCTAACCAAATCAGTTCTGTCCTTGAATCCTCTGATACGTCCTCTTTTTCCAGTACTGCAATACTCTCCTTAAACAAAAACCCCACCCGTCCTCCTTTCTTCACTTTCCTATTTTTTCTGAACACTTTGTAACCTGGAATGTTTAACATCCAGATCTGCCCTTCCTTAAGCCAGGTGTTCATTATTGCCACAACTTCATAATCCCACAAGGCAACCTGTGCCTGTAACTCTCCGATTTTATTAACTATACTCCATGCATTCACATACATGCAGTGTAACCCTGAATTAGACTTCATTACTTACTCCCTACTCCGACTCCATCCATTAACCTACTATTCTCAATTTTAGTGCTATCTGCCTCTCCCAACATTCCATGCACCCTATTAATTTCTAATATTTTCTTCTGGTTTCCACACCCCATCTACAACGGCAGCACTCATCTTTCCAAATGGGGTTGCCGGTTGCCCAGAGCCACCCGTGCGCCAATTGGCTCTCCCAGTTGTGGAGCCTGCCTGCTGTCCTTAATCGGACAGGGCTCCCTGATGCAGCCTTTTAATTGGTTATCTCCTCCAAAATCTCCCTCAGGGTCCCGCCACCAGCATTTCCATGTTCCTGACCCGCAATTCACCCTTTCAGGACCAGGGGAGTAAAAATCCAACTCATTGTTTCCAAAGATCAGTTTCGCAATAACCCCCCTTAGGCAGACCATGTCCTGTGACTCTCTTGCACCACACAAAATAAAACAACACCCTAAATGCAGTATTCATATCACTTCTCAACTCTTTTCCATGACGACATGTCCAATTTACTTAATCATTACCAGTAATCCAATCTCTCCATTACTCATTCATTCTGCACCCTTCAGTAGTTGCAATATCCTTTTCGTACTGTGACAACCAGAGCTGTGCACAATATTATTTTTATTCTTTCATGGGATGTGGGCATCACTTCCTAGGCCAGCATTTTTTATTGCTCATCTCTAATTGCCCTTGAGAAGGTGGTGATGAGCTGCCTTCTTGAACCATTGCAGTCCAATAGGTACACCCACAGTGCTGTTCGGGAGGAAGTTCTAGGATTTGGATCCAGTGACAGTGAAGGAACAGCGATATAGTTCCAGGTCAGGATGGTGTGTGGCTTGGAGAGGAAATTGCGAGGCGGTGTTGTTCCCATGCATCTGCTACACTTGTCCTTCTAGGTGGTAGAGGTTGCAGGTTTGAAAGGTGCTGCTGAATGAGCCTTGGTGAGTTGCTGCAAAGCATCTCATAGATGGTATAATCTGCTGCCACTGTGCATAGGTGGTGGAGAAAGTGGATTTTGGAGATGGTGGATGGGGTGTCAATCAAGCGAGCTGCTTTGTCCTGGTGTCGAACTTCTTAAGTGTTGAAGGAGCTGCACTCATCCAGGCAAGTGGAAAGTGTTCCATCTCTCTCCTGACTTGTGCCTTGTAGATGGTGGACAGGCTTTGGGGAGTCAAGAGGTGAGTTAGCCGCTGGAGAATTCCCAGCCTCTGACCTCTTGTAGCCAGAGTTTATTTATTTGGCTTGTTCAGCTCAGTTTCTGGTCACTGGTGACCCTCAGGATGTTGATAGTGGGGGATTCAGTGATGGTAATGCTGTTGAATGTGAAAGGGAAATGGTCAAATTCTCTCTTGTTGGAGATGGTCAATGTCTGATGCTTGTGTGGTGCAAATATTACTTGCCACTTATCAGCCCAAGCCTAAATGTTGTTCAGATGTTACTGCATTTGGACATGGACTACTTTAGTATCTGAGGATTTTTGAATGGTGCTGAACATTGTGCAATCATAATGAACATCTCCACTTCTGACCTTATGATGGAAGGAAGGTCATTGATGAAACAACTGAAGATGGTTGGGCCTGGGACACTACCCTGAGGAACTCCTGCAATGATGTCGTGGAACTGAGATGATTGTCTTCCAACAATGAAAACCATCTTCCTTTGTGCTAGGTATGACTCCAACCAGTAGAGAGTTTTTCCCCTGATTCCCATTGACTCCAGTTTTGCTAGGGTCCCTTGATGCCAAACTCAGTCAAATGCAGCCTTGGTGGCAAGGGCAGTCATTCTCACCTTTCCTCTTGTTCAGCTCTTTTGGTCATGTTTGAACTAAGGTTGTAATGAGATCAGGAGCTGAATGGCCTGGCGGAATGCAAACTGAGCAACGGTGAGCATGTTGTTTCTGAGTGAGTGCCACTTGATAGCACTGTCAAAGATACTTTCCATTAACTTTGCTGATGATCAAGGATAGGCTGATGGAGCAGTAATTGGCTGGGTTGGATCTGTCCTGCTTTTTGTGGACAGGAGATAACTGGGCAATTTTCCGCTTTACCGGGTAGGTGCCAATGTTATAGCTGTACTGGAACAGCTCGGCTAGGGATGCGTCTAGTTCTGGAGCACAAGTCTTCTGTACTATCGCCAAAATATTGTCATGGCCCATAGCCTTTGCAGTGTCCATTGCAGTTACACCAACAATTTATAAAGTGGCAGAATTAACTTACTACTTTGGCTCGGTATTGGCCTTTAATATTTCCACTGATTCCTGCTTTGTTTTCCAAAACAGTCTTTCCAGTGGAACTGTATCCAAGGTCTTTCTGCAATTCCAGTATTCTACACCACATCATAGCCATGCTTCAGACCTAGACTACTAGTGTACAATGCCCTAAGAGATCAACAAATCTGTATCAAATTCTTTGAAGGTAAGGAACTGTTAGCTCAAACATGTCTCAAGTTAAATGTTTTAATTGATGTAGTGACAAGTTCACAAGATGTCTGGACACCAACAAAACAGAAGTGGCTCATTTTATGATTTGTGTTGATGAATTTTATTGAGTGGTTTCTTCACTAAACAGAAATTTACTGACTAAATTAAACCTGCTTTAGCCATGAAAATAAAACTGATATCATAAAGAACAATAATGCAACCACACTCAGAGCATGTGCCCATTTGCAAATTGCATTAAATGATATTGACATTTCCTTCTTCCTTTGGCCTATTTGAGAGGGTTTGTGCAACTTATATGTCAGTTAGTTCTAACTTGTGAGCAGGTCAGAACCGTGGGCCACAAACTCATTAGGAACTGTATTGAGACTATTCTGACATTTTATTATTTTGGACCCTTAATAAAAGCCTAACCAAGAGGAGATTTAGACTGGCTGGCAAACCAGATTCTAGCAGTGAAAGGATGCTTAACTGCTGTGTTCTAATTCAAAGGCAAAACCATAAAAATAAACCAAATGGTCAATTTATGCATTCAATACAAGAGTCAAATTCTATTTGAAACTATCATGACTCATTGTGATTCAGGTTCATTTTGCATTTGTAAATGTTCCTCCTCATAGTGATCCTCCAATTGAATCGCATATTAATTCTGATTTAGTTTTAGTGTCTCATTATATAAGCCTTGGTTTTATTATCGCTAGATTGAACTTAAGTAGCAAGTGCAGGCTAAACATTTTCAGGATAAATTTGTTCTGAAACACTGGTAAGGCTGCATTTGTTGTCCACAGTTGCCCGAGGGTATTAAGAGACAAACATGTACTCTGGGACCAGAGTCATGTTTTGGAGCAGACCAAGCAGGATAGCTGGTTGGAAATGAGTTACCCAATTGGATTCCTGCGTCAATCGACAAGCTGTCTTGCTTATTTCTTCCAGTACTAGTCTACATTTAACTAGTTTAATTGAAATTAATTTTACACCTTGTTATCATGGAATGTTAACTCTGCGTTGTTAGTGCCATTTCTACATATACTATTGTACCTCTATGTAGCTGTAAAACCACATACTGTCAATGTGTGATACCAGGTAATGGACCTACCTACCTACAACACATTGCATTTATATAGTGCCTTTAACCCGGTCAGCCAGCATTAAATCTGGAGCAGAGGAAAAGAATCTGAGGCATGCGTCTCATTAAAATATTGAAATGGGTAACCGGCCACTTGAGATCAAGTTGGTCACCCACCCACTGTCCCAACTCTGTTAAAGCCGGAACTGGGTTGGGTTTGGTTTTGAGATGTTTTACATTTTTACTTCCAATCTGACCCAAACCCACCCATTTTTGTGGATTAAAATTTGCCCACAATGGACAGTATTTTTATTCATTTGTGAGGGTGGGAAAGGAGGCAGACATGAGATGAATGGACTCCCCCATTCTCATCCCATGACACTGCAGTGCCTCAGGTAACTCTGACACATGGATGCACATTCTCGCTGGTTCTCCAGGAAGTACTACCTGTTTCGTGACTCCTGAGGCTCTGCATCTCTACCCTGGTGAACAGGGCTGCACCTGTCCTCCATCCTCTGAGGGGGACTGGCCACAGCTGACTACCCCTTCCCCGTATTCTCCTGATCGGAAGCAATGTGTACTTCACTCTATGCCACACTCTCTGATAATGTGGGAGGATCCACCGAAGTGTAAGTATCTGCGCTGGTGGAGGGTGTACAGAAAAGATATAATGGTGCAGGGCCTGAGATGTCACCCTCCCCTGAATCCTTGTTCTCTTTGCCTGGCCTCCTGACCCTCTGCAGGTGACCCTGTGGAGGACATAAGAAAAAATGGCTATGAGAAATCAGGACAGTCAGCAGATACTCACGATGTTAAAAACAGTGAACTGACAGTTCACGCTTGACAGCCTGTTGCACAGGAAGCATTGCAGTGGCACCTCCTAAACATAGAGATCTTGAGATGTTCTCACCCTATCAACAGTGGACCACCATTTCTCTGTCCCCAGCTTGACGTGTTGGCCACATGCAGGTCCAGCTTCTCAAAGTGCAACAGTAACACTAACTATGGCACTCTGCCATGCAGGCATGCCCTCTCCTTTTTCCTGGTATTCAATTCCCATTTGGCCTGCAAGGTGAAGAAAGATGCAATTAGGATAATGCCTCTTTCTCTCACCACTTGCAGGTATTAAATTGTATACATTGCTGCAGTCTGCAAGTCCCTCATCCTGCTCAATGCACTAGGGTTCTGACTCTTGCTTATGGATCATTAAGGCTGCTGAGCATACATCTTTCCAATGGTCAGGAGACCTCTATGCCCCCTCAGGATGTCCCTCCCCTTTGCACTAATGCCTGCTGACCAAGAGGCATGCCATCTGGGTCTATCTATGGACTCACCTTTCCAGACCTGTGAAGGTCACGGAAGTGTTTCCAGCACTGCACCCAACTCCTTCTCACCACTTCTTTGCTGCTGTCCTCATGATCCACTTCCAGGCGTACCCTCTTGCTGAGTCTTGCAGACCATCTGTTTCCACTGGCATTCAGTCAGTGAGCTCCAGTGGGACCTCCAGTGAAGCATGTGAAAAATGGGTGGGTGGCCCTGGCATGGCACGCATCCCTTCCCACTATCCTTTGCCCTGCAATTACCTCCATCCCTCAGGCAAACAGCCATGGCTACCGCCTGCCCTTTAAACCAGGTACGCCGCTGCCTATGTCCTGCCTACTTTCCGCATCCATGATGAATGTGACCATAGGCCAGTTAACTGCTTAATGTAACAAGATTGCAATGTATGTGCGTTGCTGATGCCATGAGGGGTTGGAACCTGGGAGTGACTGGGACATCAGAGTCCTGACCCCAGGATGGAAATCCCACCCCATATAAGTGTTTCTCTCTGAAATTTTCTTCCAGAAGTTTCCAGCTTCTAAAACTATGAAAAAAGTCAGGAGTCAGGAATGTGTCCTTTTGTCTCAGTGTCCCTCACCCTCTGGATGAGCCAGGAAAGCAATCATAGCTGGGAGTTTTACGGTTCACAGTATGACGAAGAAAGACTTGCTGAATCAGCCTTTCCCCTCCATTCACTGCTGGAGCTGGGAGGTGCTACTAATGTGGAAAACACTTGAATAAATACAATTGCCTTCAACATGAATGCCTAGTTATATTGGAGCCAAGGAATGGCCTGTTTGTCTCCAGTTGTGGTCCTGTTTGGCAGTCAGCTTGGAAACAGTCTAAAGTTAACCTTTGCAACTTGTATAATTTACAACTTTTTTTTATGGTCATAAATTGTGGTATCATTGTGATCATGAGTGCCTATATTGATTCCATTACTTTTGCATCATTGCTTACCATAAACTGAATTGAGACCTCTGTGTCTGTATTATTCCATTTACTGAGTTGGAAAGACCTAAAAGCTATTTAGAACTATTCAATCATGACTCTTGAACATGTCCAAGAAAACAACAAGGCAGATTAATTTTCTGTCCTGCTCATGACTTACAAAATTACTGTTTGTTGAAGCAGACTAAAAAGCAAATGAACACAAGGCTGCTGACGCTGAGGAAATATTAGGAATTAGATTTATGATCACAGTGCAGGAGCCAAATAGCAAACTAATTAGAATATATAGAGCTATGTTACTTTTTAGAATCGTGTGCAACAATATAGGATACATTATCAACTTGAAATGAGCAGTCTTTCTAAGGAGAGTGGTTTGACAGATTCAGGGAGAATCAAACCCAAATCGGTTCTTTGCTCACCCCAAGCTATAAACAATGAAAACTGCAATAGTCTCAGTGGCTCAGTGTGTAAATGACTGGTTATTATGCTCCTGAGCCACACAGATTGCTGATTCAGTCGCTGTTGAGTATGTTAGCCAATCTCAGCAGGGACAACATGAGTATTATAAGTATTTTGGGCCTATTTTAACCCTATCTGCCCTGCTGAAATCAGCCGGTTGGGCTGTTACCTGCGCAGAACTCAAACCTTTCCCGCCATTTCTGATTTTAACCTGTAGTTCTGCTGGTGAAGCAGGTGGAGGATGAGGGGGAGGGGGTGATGGGGGCTTATAAACTTCTCCAGATCAGGGAGCTATTACACCGTTATGAAGAGGATTCCCAGAAAGCAAACACATTTCCTTTGTGAAATGCAGACAGGTATGAGCATTCTTCAAGGATTTTCCGAGTATCCTGCTATAACTTTGACAGAAAATAGGCAGAAATCCGAGGAACTGATACTAAACGCTATTTCATCAGGGTATCTGGATAACTGTGCAGCCATTCTACCCCACCTCTTGATGCCTTCATTACATGCAGTAGCATGAGTTGATTCATATATAATAGATATTATTGGGCTTTAGTTTTAACTAAAACAGCTGGAATTATCTGAGAATGGATGCAATATGTAGCTGCTGAGAGCTTTTAAAATAATTCTAAATCATCCCAAGAAAATACAAATTGGATCATTATCAGTAATTGCATTCTGAAAGTTCGGCAAATTCTGCTGACTCCAGCTTTGTACCCTTATGTCAATACAATTATATTGCAAGGAAAAGAATTATGACTGGGCTCGTGTGAACAGGGATAATCCATAAAGGATATCTTTACTGGCATAATGAAGCCCAGAAAAAGATAGATGGCAACTGATCTGACATGGGATTCCTTGAGATCTTTCTATTGCCAGAATACTCAGTGGGAAACAGTAAATGCCAGCCTTTAATATCAAAGGCATTTTGTCACTGTTTCTGGAGAAAGGGTAATACAAATAAGAAAACACTGAATTATATCGAAGATGAGCAATTCATTTTGACTTCCTGTCAGCTGAATTGCAGATGCCACCACAAGGTACTCTTCATCATTTGGTAGAGAGGAAATCTCCATTAGTAGTGGCTACAAACAGCATGCATAGTAACTCTGATTTTTACAGGGACTGACTGCTTATAATGAATAAATGGGTCATAAGGACCAGAAGATTTGTTAGTTTGTTTTCAACATTGCCTTAGTGGGGCCCCTGGCATTGTCTTGCTTCTTCTGTGATTTTCTTCAAGACTCCATCAGTCCACGTCTCAATGTTATCCACCCATGTGATTTTTCTTCTTCCTCTTCTGTTTTTGCCCTCAATTTCTCCCTCATTTGCTGACAAAACTGTTGGGTCTTCGTTTCTAATGTCTATACTTGCCTATCTTCCTCTCTCTAACTGTACTGAGCAATCCTTTTGATTCCTGAGCTTCTACTCTTGATCAAACAGTCATTTGGCTTTCTGTCCATCCAGCTGATTCTAAGCACCCTCCCTACCCACATTTCAAAAACTGTTCTCCTCCTCTTTCTTCAGAGTCCAACTCTCGTCTCCATAAATGCAACAATCCACACTAAAGACTGTAGTAGATGTATTTTCACCTTCATGCTGGTGTTATTGAACTCCCAGGCACTAAAGTCACTGGGCACGCCTCATGTCATAGCCAGTCTAACCTGGATTTCATTCTTGGATGTAATTTTGGTCTTTGTCATCATTTGTCCACTGTCTCTAATTCGGTGCTTCCGATCTATACTTTTCCATTGCCGTTGAGAGCATGACCTTGCTCTTTGACTCATTTACGTTCAGTCAAAAAGACTCACCGTGTCTTTTGACCAGGCCTGCCATAAACTCTAGAAGGTACCTAACTCAATTCATAATTTGTGCTGAGTTAACTGATCTTGACCAGGCTGTCAAAAGGTTTCAGCACCTAACGCTAGAAGGTGAAAGAAATCAACCAAGATTTCCACTTCTGATCATGATCCAGCCATGATTAGCTTCTTGAGACTCTCAGCCAGATGGGAGGTGGCTGCCATCATCCGTGGAACGATAGCCCAGTACAAGTCAATGCCTTTAGGAGAACAATGGAAAAATCAGAAAGTAAAACATAACATGCAGGGGCAAGAAGGCCGTGACACAGGTGAGATACCTTGATTGTTGCCAGCACTAATTAGAAAATCTTAGGTAAAGTGCCCACCTGCAGATATCCCAATGGGATGGACTCAGAAAATTTTGGTCATAGATTGTATTAAAAAAAATAGCAGTTATTGATGGCACCATGTTGACCTTGACATTCATAGTTTGCTGTTCCCACAACTATGCACTTTCTTGGAGTGGTTCGTTTCCCCACTAGCTACCACTTGTATAAACAAATCAAACTGCAGAACTTGTGCCAAAACTCCATAGTGATTACTGACACTTCTTCCTGTAGTTAAAGGTGAAAAAGGGTTCAGAAATATAGTGAACTGGAAATCTGCCAGAAGTCTCAAATTATCAGCTCGCTTGAGTCTTTGAGCAGTTGGGGCAGCAGATTATGGCTTTAAGTCTAAGGCTTGTCTCTCACTCAAACTGTAAATTTTCAGCTGGGAGGCTATTTTGGCTTGCCAGCTACGTCCAGTACATCTGATGTGGAGTGTGGGTGGGAAAGCAAAAACTAACACACTCCCACTTAAAAAGTAATTATTGTTAACTGGTCAGATTTGGAACTGTTGTTGCAAGATGGATTCTGATCAGGAAACCTCTATGCCTGTTTGATTGTCACTTTCCAAAAGTTCAATGCTCTGGTTCTTTTTCTTGGCAGCCATTCCTGCTCTTGACTGCATTCATCTGGCACAGTCTTGTGCACCATCTCAGGTATCAAAGACCACTTTGTTACCCTATCAGCCCTGACAGACACCTGGGCCATGAAGCTTGAGCTTTCAATGGGTGGGTTGGTGGACTGTATTGACAAGTGTGGATTGCCTCTTTCCCAGATTTCTTCAGAAATCTCATTGCCAAAGACAGGCTTGCTTCAAATTTACCCACAGCTCACGGACAGG
This sequence comes from Carcharodon carcharias, assembly GCF_017639515.1. Lineage (NCBI taxonomy): Eukaryota > Metazoa > Chordata > Chondrichthyes > Lamniformes > Lamnidae > Carcharodon > Carcharodon carcharias. Next base: position 19,418,800 of record NC_054486.1, on the reverse strand, counting down.
TCACTGATAGTGTAACAATGGTCTTTATAAATAAGCATGTGTAGCTTTAAACTGACTGACAGCACAGATGTGTGTGTGGTAGTTGGGATATGTGGCATTTTGATAAATTTGCTCACAATTCATTGTGTTTGCTTTGCCTGAATGAGGAAGAAATGGAGGAGAATTACTTTCAGGAGAATGTTGTGCAGTACAACTTCATCTATAGCTGGTTGAATATCTGGAACTCAAAGATTTTCTGTACTTTCGAAATAAAGCTTGGTCAATTTCTTTACATTTTACCTTGTATGCAACAAGGTTTCCCTACTTTTTAGCCCATTTTGGACAATTCCCATAATGCCTATTTGAAATGCCAACAGGACAGACTCAGGTGTGGGCTGAAGACATTTAAAACCTCAAAAAGTGGCAGCGTGTTAGGTACCTGACAACGATCCTGCCCATTTCCAGGTATAACCCAGGGGTGCCTGGAGGCAAGTGGGAAACCTCCAGGGATTTGTCAGATAAATAAGTCTGATATTTTAAATAGTTGATTGTTGGTTTAACCCAGCATTTTGGCTCTAACAGTCAGTGCATGAGTTTCTTGAGCTTTGTGAAACATGCTAGGATCAACAAAGTGAGAAGACAGCAGGGAGTCATTGTTTAATGAAACTGACAGACTTGTAAGCCTATAAGTAGTGAAATTGCATAGCTGCTGGCCAGCCTATGTGAAAGGCTTGTGCTTACATGCTCACAACACTTGTTTTGAGAGCCTGATTTCACTGATTCAGAAATGATTTCCAACTTTTTGGAAGTCATTTCACCCACCTTGGCCTTTACCCAGTTTGATCTGAACTTCACTACTGTCAGCCTTCACTGCAGCATGGGAGCGGCTTCTTCAGTCATGGACCTTTGGCAAGGAACAACAGGAGCATCCACACCAACAGCTGCAGCACCAACGGCAAATACACCAACGACAGTAGTCTTCTCTTTACCCCTTTATCATTCCACGAGACAGAGAGGATGGAGCCAGCTCAAAGGAAGCAATTGAACCAGCTTGCCTTCCCTTATTAGGTCATTAAACCACTTGACACACTGCTTCCTGTTTTGAGAAGCCATATTCCTGCTGCTCTGGATCTCAGCGACCTCCAGTCATGCCGGCTTGGTTTGAATGGTTGGCCACTTCCTCCTGTCTGGGGGAGACATTTCCCTTCTGTCCCTCACTGTCTCAAGCACGACTGCAGGGTAGAATCAGAGAACTGGGAGAAGTGTGGAAGTTGCCTTCCTAACATCCTTCTGCTTTATTCTGTCTTCAGCAGCAATGTTGCCTCTAGCCATTCTGATAGGGTCTTTTTAAATAGAGATCCTTCATTAGATAGAGTCATCATTATGCCTGCACTCTGTAATTGGTCAAGAAACCCAAAAGTGGCATGCTAAAACCTTGGCTGAGTTCAAGAGTCACATCAGAGGTCATTGATAAAACAATGAGATTCCCAAACTGCTACCAAGCTCTCCCCTTTCCTCGTTGCGAGGTAAAATTCCGCCCATATTGTGAGGCGGGATGTCAGCAATTTTGTTTAAATTATCACCCATATGGTTTATTATGTCCACCATTGGGGACAGCAGTAACACTTCTTTCAATGTGCTCAGAGCACTATTCAAAATAGCCAAAAGCACAAACCTCGGGTAGCCCAGTCATACAGACTGAGGGTAAGAAGATGGTTCTTTACCCCCATGAGCTCCCAAACTCAGCCGAGGTGCTCCATGAGGCCGCAATGTAATTTCTTCCAGGGAAATGTTAAAACTAAATGGTGATATGCCACTGGAGTTTGATTACATTGGCAAAATGCTGACAATAGGTCACCATTTCAGCTCTGCCATGGGATGTGACATGGAGTGGAGTGGCAGGTGTAAAAGGGGGAACAAAATTATAACTTTTCTTAATTGCTTGACTACATTTCAAGATCCAATATGGAAACAATTGTTGCTTTCTGGCTATGCACAATAAGAACTAGGTTAAGTCTTTCCAAACTCATTTCATTTATAAATCCTTCACAGCTAACAAACACAGGCTCATATCCCATTAGCTGGGCCTCAAGTAGTTTCCATATCCCTGAGGTGAAAGAAGAGTATTGCTGAAAATGTCTCTACATTCTGTCAAAGCTTTTCATCTTCGATTCATCAGGATTCGAAGAGAGCAACAACTTACACTGCAAGAAAAGAGGGTGCTGATTGGTTGGCAAGTTGACTGGTTGAGGTGTTGCCATGGAAAATACACTAGGGAACTATTGTTCCCCAGGCTTTTACTTAATTTTTGAAAAAGCGCAATGCATGTACATGGACATGTTCCTTTTGCCTATGGAGGACAAGCCCCTGCATATGAATATATGTAGCTTCTAGCAAGCATTAGTGAGCCACATTGTGATCCTGACTGATAATCTTCAATCGGTTGTTAGTGTCATTCTTAACACACTCGGGATTGTTCAGTGAGTGCTGTCCAATCATGTGATCAAATCTAATGTTAGATTTTATGTTCTGAATTTAGCCAGCACGGGCTGGCTGGGTGTGGTCAATCTCTGCCTATTGTGAACAGCCAAAGGGACATGCTGTTTGATATGATCCACCAGGCGTTGGGACTTTTTAAAAATTCATTCACGGGATGTGGGCTTTACTGGCTGGGCAAGTATTTATTGTCTATCCCTAGTTGCCCTCCCTAGTTGCCCTTGAGAAGTTGGTGGTGAGCTGCCTTCTTGAACCGCTGCAGTCCATGTGTTACAGGTACATCCACAATGCTGTTAGAGAGGGAGTTCCAGGATTTTGACCCAGTGACAGTGAAGGAACAGTGATATATTTCAAAGTCAGGATGGTGAGTGACTTGGAGGGGAACTTCCAGGTGGTGGTGGTGTTCCCATCTATCTGCTGCCATTTGTCCCTCTAGATGGTAGTGGTCGTGGGTTTGGAAGGTGCTGTCGAAGGATCCTTGGTGAACTCCTGCAGTGCATCTTGTAGATGGTTCACATTGCTGCTACTGTGCATCGTTGGTGGAGTGAGTGAACGTTTGTGGATGTGGTGCCAATCAAGTGAGCTGCTTTGGCCTGGACGGTGTCAAGCTTCTTGAGTGTTGTAGGAGCTACACTCATCCAGGCAAGTGGGGAGTATTCCCTCACACTCCTGACTTGTGCCTTGTAAATGGTGGACAGACTTTAGGGAGTCAGAAGGTGAGTTACTCATTGCACGATTCTTAGCCTCTGACCTGCTCTTGTAGCCACAGTAGTTATGTGGCCAGCCCAGTTCAGTTTATGGTCAATGGTCACCCAGGATGTTGATAGGGGATTCAGTGATAGTAATGCCATTGAACATCAAGGGGCAATGGTTGGATTCTCTCTTGTTGGAGATGGTCATAACTTGACACTTGTGTGGCGTGAAAGTTGCTTGCCACTTGTCAGCCCAAGCCTAGATATTATCCAGGTCTTGCTGCATTTGGAGATGGATTGCTTCAGTATCTGAGAAGTCATGAAGGGTGCTGAACATTGTGCAATGATCAGTGAACATCCCCACATCTGACCTTAGGATGGGAGGAAGCCTATGACTCTTTTTTTCAGCAATACTCAAGTGCTGTACTACCAAGCTACTATTTGAAAAAGTATTAATCTATCACTAACCCCGGATTGTAAAATGAAAATCATAATTGTGTTTTGAAGTAGTGTGTGTAGCTTTGAGATATTAGGAGAGATTTTAACCCAACCTGCCTGGAGGGAACAGGACAAGTAGGTGGTAAAATCTCTTTCAAATACTTAGTGCTCTGGTCCCACTCGTTGTTATTTTAATGCTACAGTGCTTCGGTCGGTCAAGGCATCTGCTAGGAACAGGTGGTGGCCTCAGCAATACATACAAATCTTGGACTTATGTTGTTATTAGGATTTCAACATGATTTCAACACAAAATCATGGAAATCCCAGTTAGTGCCCAATGCACCATTAAAGTATCAGGGTGATTTCTCAGAGTCAGTGGAAGCAGTATTTAAAGAGATAATTATCTGCAGGTAGTCCAGTACTAGGATCTGAGTGTTATTGTGCTGTTTGGATTGGTGGAGAGATTCTGAGTTGCTTCTTTCTGCAATTTCTTTTTGTCTTATTGATCCTCGGTAAGCTCTAATAGCTTATCATGGGTGCTGTTATTAACAGTTTGATCTGAATGGAAGGAAGACGTGGGGCAGGAGGAGCAGCCTCAGGAAATAGCATGATCTGTTTCTCCTCCACTTGCACTTCTTGCTGCCCAGATGCTGTGAAGGGGCGTTACCTCATTATTACAAAGATATACAGAATGTAGTAGGTGACCACAAATCTGGATACACGCTCAGAGCTCCTCTGGAATGGTTCAGGCAGTAGAAGTGTTGCTTGAACACACTGATTATTTGCTCAATGGCGTTTCTGGTGGTGGCACGGCTCTCATTGTGGCCCTGCAGCTGTGTCCAAATTCCTGACTGGATTCATGAGCCATGTCCAGAGGAGAAAACTGTTGTTGCCCAGTAGCCACTCTGTAACCTGACAGCCTGGTTGGATTAAAGGTAGTGCAGGTGACCAATGGAATTCTCTACCACAGAAGGCTATGGAGGCCAACTCATTGAATATTCTTAAGAAGGAAATAGGTAGATTTCTGGGTTCTGGACTCTAAAGGCGTGAAGGGGCATGGAGAGAATGGTGTTGAGATAGAGGATCAACCATGATCCCATTGAATGGCGGAGCAGGCTGAAAGGGTCAAATGACCTGCACCTGCTCCTATTTTCTGTGTTTCAAACACAGGTGACAGATGTCGGGATAATGGTTACTGACTGGCTTACTCCATTCATTCTCCAGTCACAGAAGCAATGAAAGCCCAAAAGGTAACCAGCAACTTAAAATTACAAACCGGCAACTAACTTGTATGCATTGGATGAGCCCTTTAAAAGCACCGTTAAAGGGTCCATTCTGCCTGTAAGCATCATGAGTTGCAATTACATAAAAGGGCCTACAACAAATGTAGGACTTTATTTCAATTTGATAATGAGGCCTCGAAATGATCTCAATATGGCGAGAGGTGCAGCCCTGCTGCATTTTATGCTACCCACCAAATTGCATTTTATGATTGTAACACAGAAGCAATGCCATCAAACCCTGAGGCCATGAAAGCAGGAATTGCAAACTTGCTTTAAGAGGTGCATTCCATTTCAAACAGGGCCCAATGCTGCACAAATGGATGGCCTGCCAATCACTCACATCACTAAGGAAGCAGGCAGTCAGTCATCATATTAAAATGGGAGTCTATTATAAAGGATGTGATAATAGGTCACTTAGAAGATATCAATGGGATTGGACAAAGCCAACATGGAAAGGGAAATCATGTTTAACAAACCTACTGGAGTTTTTTGAGGACGTATCTAGCAGATTAGATAATGGAGAACCAATGGCTGTGGTGTATTTGGATTTTAAAAAAGCTTTTGACAAAGTCCCACATAAGAGGTTAGTGTGCAAAATTAAAGCACATGGGATTAGGGGTAATATGTTGGCATGGATTGAGAATTGGTTAGCAGACAGGAAACAGAGTAGGAATAAATGGGGCTTTTTCGGAGTGGCAGGCGGTGACTAGTGGAATCAGTGCTTGGGCCCCAACCATTCACAATATATATCAATGATTTGGATGAGAGGACCAAATGTAATATTTCCAAGTTTGCTGACAACATGAAACTTGGTGGGAATGTGAGTGGTGAGGAGGATGTTAAGAGGCTTCCAGATGACTTAGACAGGTTGAGTGAGTGGACAAATACATGGCAGATGCAGTATAACAAGGATAAGTGTGAAGTTATCCACCTCAGTAGGCAGAGTATTACTTAAGTGGTGATATATTGGGAAATGTTGATGTGCAAAGGGACCTGGGTGTCCCTGTACACCAATCATTGAAAGCAAGCATGGACGTGCAGCAAGTAGTTAGGAAGGCAACTGGTATGTTGGCCTTTATTACAAGAGGATTTGAGTACAGGAGCAACCATGTCTTACTGCAGCTGTACAGGGCCTTGGTGAGACCACACCTGGAATATTGTGTACAGTTTTGGTCTCCTCACCTAAGAAAGGATATACTTGCCATAAAGGGAGTGCAGTGAAAGTTCACCAGACTGATTCCAGGGATGGGAGGACTTGTATGAGGACAGATTGGGCCGGCTAGGCTTGTATTCTCTGGAGTTTAGAAGAATAAGAGGGGATCTCATTGAAACATATAAAATTCTGACAGGATTGGACAGACTGGATGTTTCCTCTGGCTGGGGAGTCTAGAACAAGGGGTCACAGTCTCAGTATATGGGGAAGGCCATTTAGGTCTGAGATGAGGAGAAACCTCTTTCACTCAGAGGTGGTGAACCTATGGAATTCTCTCCCACAGAAGGCTGTGGAGGTCAAGTCACTGAATAAATTTAAGAAGGAAATAGGTTTCTGGACTCTAAAGGCGTCAAGAAGTATGGGGAGAGAGTGGGAGTGTGGCATTGAGATAGAGGATCAGCCGTGATCATATTGAATGGCGGAGCAAGCTCAAAGGACCAAATGACTTACTCCTGCCCCTATTTTCTATGTTTGTGTTTCTATGAGACTTGGAAGTTAAAATCATCTGGGCCTCATGCTAGTGCCTTTGGGGGATAGAATGGAATTAGCTATTCGACAAGTCCTTCACCCCACCCCCTCCCCTGATTTGCCTACGCCTTCACCCCAGCCCCCTCACCTATTCACCTACCTCTTCACTCCACCCCCACCCCACCCAATTTGCCAATGCCTTCAACCCCCACTTTTTGATTTACCTATCCCTTCATCGCGCCCCCTCTCCAGCCAATTTGCCAAACCCTTCAAACTACCTCCTCTCCACCCAATTTGCCAAGCCCTTCACTCCACTACCTCTCCACTTGCTATCCCTTCTATCCACCCCTCCCCCACCATGCCTGATTACTGCTTTGTGGTTAAAATTGAAGGTATAATTTTAAACAACCATTTCCATTTTGTGTTCACTGTTTAAATTTTAATAATTGTCTCCTGTTTGTTCACTTGCTCTGAAAATCATATCTGAAACCATACATGAAACCATAGCAACCATCCCGCTTTTAATGAACAGGAGATCCAAGCAATCCAATTAAAAGAGCCTCTGACGTAATTTATGGAACTAATAATTTTGTCACGTCTTTTGGCATCAGCAAAGTCCTGTTGTCACTGTTTATGCATCAAGGGTATACCATGTTATGTATGCTTCTATTTTTGGACCTATTCCAAACTTCATTTGCATCATTACTGGGACTGGTACTGCTTTGGATACAATATTAATACAATATTAATATTGAACAGTTTGAACATTATGTTGTTTGTCATGGCTGCTGTTGGATAATTATTCTATCTAATAGGTCCCCAGTGTATAACTCTATAATTTCATATCTCATCTGCAATGAAATTTTGCTGCACTAAATCTTGACTGGAGCACATCAGTGCTTATCTTAACAACACTGGGCAGCCAGCAACCGTCCTTTCATCTCTGAGACCCGGGTTCAACTTAAAGTAAAGCTAAAATGTTCCAGTCTGACAACTGTAAATGAAATGACCATCTTTAGACAGTCTTACCTAAGCTTCTAGCAGATAGTCAGTGCCAAGATGTCAATGCTTTAAAGTGGTGCCATTTTTCTCCTACCGTCAACCATTGTCAGCATCAAGCATTTCTAGGTCAGCTATAGGGCAGATACAGCGTAAAGCTCATTCTATTGTGCATCAACTATGTGCTTAATGTCCAATCACAACATAGCATCCCAATTGCACCAGCCACATTTTCTCAATTCCTTTCCTAAAGATGTTAACTCTCATTGAAGTACAATTCCTCAGGAACTGAAGATTCTCTAAATATCTCACTATATTCTCTGATACCTCACTCAGAACTTCAATACCTCACTCAACTCTCTGATGTCTCACCCAACTCACCTCACCAAGCTCTGATTTCTAATATTTCTGCATTTATGACCTTAAACCTTGTGACTTTGGAAAGCCAGTCCACCTTTGCAGCCATCACAGCAGAGCCTGATCACGAAAAGTGCATTTTCCGTTAGGAACATTCTGGAGAATTGCAAGCCCTTGAACAGCCCATTTACAGCCTTGCTACAGAATCTTCTTCTTGAGTTCTCTGCCCGAAGGCAGGTCTGATCCACAGCGCCCCGATCTCCACCATGGGTAATGCAAGGAGGCAGGTCCCGAATCCATCCCAGCCGGTACAGGGATTGAAATATGTGCTGTTAGCTCCAATCTGATCCATGCTGGCCATCCAGCTAACTTAGCCAACCAGTCTCCCAAGGAGTCCGAGTTGCTGTGGCAACGTACACTTTACATGCATATTGTATCCTGGAGCTATACATAGTGATGGTAGATGCTCCAATTTTTTTCCATCACTTGGTTAACCGGGAATCTCTTCCATTCCCACCCCCTGTCATTGGTGTGCATTGGAAGCATTTGCAAGTTGATAATCATGGCCCCGTTATGATCGCACCTTCCTTGGCCATCAGGTCCTGGGGTGGAATTCTCCCATGCCCTCGCAAGTGGGATCAATGGCGGGCTGGTGAGGGGGCTGGAGAATTCAGCAGGAGGTCCAAAAATCGGTTTTGCAACCAATATTATTTGACATTGGGATCTTCTGATTTTGCCCCCCCATGGTGGATCGGAAATCCCGCTGGAGAACAGCATGAAAGCAATTTACATCCCTCAGACCAAAATTGAACAGAGCCTCATGATGGAAGGGCATAGGTGCTGCATGGGAGTTGGGTCAGTGTGTGGGCAGTGATGCAGGTCATCTCAGCTGGATAACTGAAAGGGAACCGCAGCAGGCAGTATTGACTATGCTAGGGACCAATGAGGTGAGTTTGATGGATGAAGATTCAACGTGGCCAGGAGAGTGCTTGCACAAAGCTCTGAAAGGCCCTGCCACAGACCCTTCTCCTTTGTGACAAGATTCACTTGTAGGGTTAGCTACATGTAGGAGAACTGCTTGTTGGGCGGGTTGAGGGGGCCTTGTAAAGCCTTTATAAGGATGCTGAAAGAAAACAATAAGCTTTATGCTGTAAAATTGAATTTATTTGCAGACATTTAATTTGTGACATCTATCGTGTTCACACGTGCAACCAGTTGTGAACAAAATTTATTGATTTTTCTGGCCTACCACTTCTTTTATGTGCTGCCCTAACATCCACAGCAGGAGTGGAGGCAGACTGCTGACTCATTTGCCCTGTTGCCTTTGATGACTTCAGCAGTCAACCTCTGGAGAGCCAAGACCTGGAGAGCCCTGGCTTCCTTTGGCTGTCCTCCTGTTGGCCAGCTGCTCCCTCTGCGGTGATAGAGGGCGAGGTTAAAGGGGTCACAGACAAAGGGGATTCAGCGGACACCATCTGAGAGCCCTGAGTGGATGACCCAGGGATGTCCAACTGCCTCCCCTCCTCCCTTTGGGTGCCCTATGGCCCTGGCCTGACTCCTTGGGAAGAAGGAGCACCTGAAGGGACACTGAGGTTCCCCGTCACCTTCTCGCATTGCCGCTGCAGGAATTCACCCATACCTGCTGCGATGGAGTACAGGCCTATGTGCATGTCTGGAAGAAACTGGGTGTTCTGCTGGACCAGGGTTTCCATGGCATCCATCATCCTGTCCATGGAGACCTCAGTGAGCACACATGGGCAACACTTCATCAGAGAGGAGGCGGATGGATCCTCTGATTCACGTGCCACTGTTGAGGGCTTCCAACACTTCTGCCGATGTTGCTCAGCCTCTTGTTAACTTTCCACTATGAGTTGGAAGGCCGATTCCAGAGGCTCATCATCTGACTTGCACCTTGTAGATATGCCTCTTCCTCAGCCGCCCTCCGAGTGCCAGGGAGCTCGGCTGAACCTGCCTCCTCCTGCTGTGGACTCGTGGCTGCATGGTGACCTCCAGGTGTTACACTAGCACTAATACCCACCGAGGCGTGCATTCCTGAGCTGGTGGAGGGTGTGGGTGCCTGCTGTGACGCCTCTACAGGTGTGCAGCTCGCGTCTTCTGCTCTCTCCTGGCTCCTTTCTGGGCTGGGACTGGTGCTGAGGCCTGACAGGGAGTCCTCCTGCTCAGTGTTTGGCCTCTTCCTGAAGGCACCTGTACTCTCTCATTTACAAGTGACAGCATGGAGGCACATTTGACCCTCCTTACTAGGTGAACACCCAAGTCCGAGGTCCCCATCGCCAATGGCACGGTCCTGCTCTACTCCTGTGAGCTCAGCCCTCCTCAAACATGGGTTTGAGAAGAGCTGCATGTTGCATGCATTGGAATATTGCAATTTTGTTCATTTATCATACTTCCCCTCATAAGATAGCCCACTTTTGTGTGTCAGGTCATCCCTGGTGCGAATTATGGAGAAGGATTGTGGACCAGCACCCTCCATAGCATTGAGCCCATCCACATGCAAGGAGAAGGCTCAGACAGGAATCTGATTGCTGAAGTTACTGGTTCTCTCTGCACCTAAGCCCGTTTCCCCCCTCTACCCACCCCCCAACTTTCATGCAGTGTTCCATGTCTGTTGAAGGGTGAAGGAGGCACAGTGATGACTCCGTGCAGAGTGGGTGCACTGTAGTGGGGCTGTGAGGCATGACTATGCTATTGCTGCTGAGGCCCTTGTACCTTGACATATTGGTCTGTTTGTGGTTTATACAACCATCTGATGAGACTTACTCTGGCAGAGCGAATAAAGTCATTCATTCTCTTCTGGCACTGTATGGCCAACCTCTTGTGCACTCCCTGGGCACTTATGGCATCAACCACCTGCACCCATGCAGGGCCAGTCTCCCTGGTGGTCTCCTCCTCCCATCAGCCGGGAAAAGTATATTTCTCCGGACCTCCACGTGGTTCAGAGGGATTAGCAGGGTGGCAGCACTAAACTTGGGCGCTGGCCCCTCAGCTCCCCTTCCGGACATCCTGCTGTTAGTTTACTCTGGATGCCTTTTAAAAAAGGCACCCGGATATGACATGGGACCATCCAGCTGCCCCGCCATGGAAGATGTCACAAAACCCCGGCTGCATAATTAATGACTCCAGGGACCAAAGATACCATGGGATTTCCCGTCAGCCTCCGCTGTGGGAATTACTCCCCGTCCCTGCACCCATCATCGGACTTAGTCCCAGACGGGCGAATTCCACTCCTGGAATAGGACTTGAAGCCAGAGCTCTGAATACAAAAGAAATATCTCCCTTCTATGCACCTAAACAGGAATACCCTTGATTAGGGAATAGCAAATGGGCACAGAAAACTTGGCTGAAATTTACTTCCACATCCCAAACATTCCAGAAGCTGCCCCATCTTGGATCAGCTAGGCAGACTCAGATCTGCTTCTTCTGTGTATGGTTCAATTCTGCACCAGGAATGCTTTTTTTCATGTACCTTTGAAGGGCATATCCATTTCTTGCACCAGACACGATTACAGTATATCAGAGATCTGATTTTTTTTATTATTTGTTCACGGGATGTGGGCTTCGTTGGCTGAGCCAGCATTATTGCCCATCCCTAGTTGCCCTTGAGAAGGTGGTGGTGAGGTGCCTTCTTGAACCGCTGCAGTCCATGTGGTGTAGGTATACCCACAGTGCTGTTAGGAAGGGAGTTCCAGAATTTTGACCCAGCGACAGTTCCAAGTCAGGATGGTGAGTGACTTGGAGGGGAACATCCGGGGGATGTTGTTCCCACTGCTAAATTATGGCCAGGTTTTGTGCTGGATGTTCAATTAAGGACATCATTCAGAGATTCCCTGAGCATGAATAGTGTGGGAAATGGAATTGTGAGCTAGGTAGGTCTCTTGTGGTTCTTCTAAAATAAATGATATAATTGGTGTTATAATAAAAGGCAAATTGTTGGTACAGACTAGAGGGGACTTTACTCTTTTTTACACTTATTATGGCCCAAATCTTCCGGAACCATTTTGTCCAACACTGATCAGACAGAAAACTACTCACTAACCTGGATACAATTTCTCAGGCCAAACTTCTGATCCACGATGCAGAAGACCTCCCTCAGTACAGGAATCCATGGAGAGCGGTGAAGAGAATCAATGCAGAAGCCACACTGTCTTTGTACGGCACTAGTTGCTGTATTCTGGTAAGTGTTTAAAGGTCCCAAAGTTTTTCAGTGTGTTGATGAATTGTATTGTGTATTGGGCGGCAGTGCACTGGGACTTGCACAGAGTCCCGATGCACATCTTGGGTCATACATCCAATCTCTGAATCCAGAAACCAGGAGATCTGGGCCATTATTTCCCTTCAACAGCTTCATAAAAATACAAGATTCCATCTACATATGAGTAAAGCACTGCAATAGAATAATATTGGGATATAGGAGAATTAAATTGACCAATCCCTTGCCATTCTTGAACTGGATCAAGGTGGATCTGCAAGAGTACCTTGAGGTGACTGATTTTTACCCTCTCAACCTCCCTCCGCTCATTACCTGTTGCTGCTATTATGGCTAAAGAATTTTCCATGAGGGGTCGAGGCAGAATAGATATAGAGAAAGTGGTCACCTTGGCAGAGATCTCAACAACCAGATGACACGGATTTAAGTTGATTGACAAATCAAGCAAAGGTGATGTAAGATTTTTAATTTATTCTCTGAGTTGCTATGACCTGGAATACACAGCCTGAGAGGGTGGTGGAGGCAGGTTCAATTGTGGCTTTATAAAGAGAATTATATAAGTACTTGAAGATAAGAAATTAACAGGGTTTTTGGCAAGGACTAGTTGAATTACTCTTTACAGGAAGCAGGTGTAGACTTGATCAGCCAAATGGCTTCCTTGTGTGTGAGAACCATTCTCTGATTCTATATTACAAGTGGGACAAAGTGATTTTTGGTTGGATGTGGTGGTTTGAGGTGAGAGGTTAAGTGATGAAACCACAAACCAGAATTGACAACCCACAAGAACAAATCAACAAATTTTGAGCATCAGAGAAAAACAGTACAGAAAAGGTGAATATACTTTAGTAAATGCTAACTAAAAGATAAGCATTCCTAAATTCCAGTTTAAATAGGCACAATCTTCATGAAAAAGTATTTTAAAAACCTACTCCTGTTTGAAAGGAGAACTATGTTATGTTTATCTTGATGCATTTAATAACTTACAATATTAAATCATGTATTTTTGAACAAACATTTGCCAACATTATTTTTCAGTTTTTCCACCTCTCAGTTTTGATCTCTTATGTATTAAAGACACTAAGTACTGCTGGGATATAAGTCCACAAATATCGCTTCTTAAATGTAGCTCCTACATATAAATTCTGTTGTCTGTGAATCTTCTTATCCTTTCTCAAATTCACTCAAGCACTCTTTTCAAGATGGGTCACTGGAGAATGATCAAGGAATGGTAACCTTGCCTGATATTTCCTCCAATCTCCTTAGCCCAGGGGCATTGAGAGCAATTATAGGATCCTCGTCCTCCCCCTGCAACAGACCTGCTGAGAGACCAAGGTAGCATTTTACCAGCCCATTGGAGATATGATGGGAAATGAGAAGGTCCAGAAAGTGGCAGCAAAAGGTGTCAGGAGGGAAGCCCAATGCATTTACGCCACCAGTGGATATCCCAGTGGCAAGAATGGCGGTAACTTGGTCTCTGTCTGACCAGAGATGGACAGTCAATAAAAGCGATTGATGGCCATTTTCCAGACCCCCAGCAGTTTGCTGGTGGTTGCACTGCCCCCCTCTATGTGGGGAGACCGTCAGCTGCATAGAGGTGGCCTCCAAGCTGCTTTCCAATGGGTGCAGAGCCTTGGTTTTTGGAGGCTCCATGCCCTGATGAAGGGGCCCCCACTGACAATGGCCATCCCTGAAGCCCCAATGCCACTTCTGGAGGGTTCACCCCTCCGATCAAAGCAGCATGCCTACCTGGCCTTGGCACAACAAAACAATTTGTTACCTTCCCTTTGAAGGTACCTCACTTATGGAGGTGCCCTTTCATTTCCCTTGCAGCCTCAGCAGCAGCCTCCTCAACCGATGGCATTGCCAAGGCTGCAGAGCAGCTGGATCTATGATTGGGCTGGCAGCATGGAAAATGAGCCCGCCGCACTCAATTGGATGGTGGTTCTGGCAGCAGCCTCTTAATTGGTTATCTCCGGGAAGGTTGCCGCTGTGGTCTTGTTGCCCTCCCAAGCACTCAGGACCCGCACTGGGTCCCAACATCAGGACTTATCTCATGGCAGCAAAATCCCAGCCGAAGAATCTAATCTGTGTCTGCCCTGACTTGGTTTAGTGGCTTTAACAATTGAGCTTCAGACAGTATCCCATTGATGAAAATATATTGTAGCTGCTACATGTAGGAGAAGCAAGCAATCAATTCATAGCAGCACTGCAATGATATAATACAAAGGTGACAGTGCTGTTATTGAAAGTAAAAGAAGGACTTAATAAAATATATAGGCACAGAAATAATGAAGAGCTATGAACTTATTTTTCAAATAGTCAGGGACTCTTAAATTATACAGTGGGGTATCTACATACAGATACTTAAGACATTCATAAAAAAGTGAGTTAATACCAAAATTGGAGAGCTAGAAGTTTCAGGTGAGTATGTTCAAATATCTGCACACTGTTACCCAAGGGTCTTGCAGTGTATAATGACTAGACAGTGTGAAAGATCCGAAGAAGAGTCATATTGGATTCAAAACGCTAACTCTGTTTCTCTCTCCACAGATACTGACCTGTTTCCAGCATTTTCTGTTTTTACGTTGAAAATGTAAAGCTTTGCTCTAAAGTGTTTGTTTTCTCAGTGCAAACTCAGTTGATGCGTCATTTTTTTTTCATTTCTGAGATTAAGTGGCACTTCAGGATCAGTACACTGACTCTTGCAAAGGTCCCCTATTTTACGAGTCATGAAATGTCAATACCCTACATCGTAAGAAGAAATAATTTTACATCGTGAATATTTCAGCTTTTTGGATCCAAAAATACTTGCGCATTCATAGGTGCACATCAACAACAGGCTTGTATAAGTGGTCAATTACATCCATGGATGAATCATTTGCAAATACTGTTCATTTATTTTTTTCTGCCAATGTATTTGTTTTACAAACTTGTAGGCTTATCATTCACTCTCACTGGGTAAATGAACTTGCCCCAGTACTCAACTATAGAGACTAGAAAGTTCAATGTTCAATCCCATGTCTGTCTTAGTCAGGCAATTGAGGAGCTACAAAAATTCTCTTCACCCTTGATATTATCCAAGTGAAGTATCACTGCACTTTTCCAAGCTATTGTCCCTTGTGTCTCAGCTGGACAGATTGCTACTTATAACCATGGGTGGAATTTTTAGGCCCCAAAGAGAGTGGGAGTTGAGCACGGAAATTTGTGAGCGTGTAAATTCACACTGCTGGCTGGAGTGGAGGTTCCCTGACTCCATGCCACCCCTGGGCCATTTTCCCAGTAGCAAGATTGCAGGGTGGCAGGGCTATCCGCCCACAAATGATGAGTAACCAACTGACCTTGTTAAAGGTCTATTAAGGCTAATCAAGGCCAATTGGAATTTTCCAGTTGGTTTCTGGAGGTGTCAGAGAACAGAAAAGCTGCCTGGAAGCCTTCCTGTGGCAGTCAGGGGTGACCAGGACTCCAGACAATCTTAGAGGTCTTCCCTGCCTGCCTGCTTAGACTGAGCTGCAACTTCAGGCCACCCTATGTGGAGGAGTTCCACAATGGTGGCCCAGCGTTGAGGTAAATTATTTAAGTTAAAGAAGTTGGAGGGAGGGCGCTTCCATTTTGGGGTGATCTCTCTCTCTCTCACGTACCTGAAAAGGCTGCCGGTTGCTTCTTCAGTGCTTCCTAAGGGCTCTTGAGAGCCCACCCATTAATTGGCTAATTCAGGGAATATCATAGCCAGGTGACTGTTCCCCACACAATGTGGGCTCCTGACACCGATTTGACCATGGTGGTGGGATCCTGAAGCCCAGAGATAAAAGTCTGACCCATGTTTTTTTTTTAGGCACAAGGTGATACCTCAGATTTAGATTTACAGTTCACAGCTGAAAATCTCATGTATAGGAATTTTTCCACTCTTGATAGCATTGGGGTTGCTTGTTACGAACATATGAAGAAGGAAGAGGAGTAGACCATTTGGCCCCTCAAACCTGCTCTGCCATTTAATAAGATCATGGCTGATCAGAAAGTAACCTCATCTGCATCCTGCCTACCCCCAATAACCTATCACCTCCTTGCTTACCAAGAATCTATCCACCTCTGCCTTAAAAACATTCAAAGACCCGGCTTCCACTGTCTTTTCAGGAAGAGAGTTCCAAAGACTCACGAACCTCCGAGGGAACAAAATTTCACCTCATCTCTTGTTTTAAATGGGCGACCCCTTATTTTTAAACAGTGACCCCTAATTATAAATTCTCCCACAAAAGAAAACATCCTTTGTACAGCCATCTTGTCAAGACCCCTCAGGATCTTATATGTTTCAATCAAGTCGTCTCTTACTCTTCTAAACTCCAGCAGATACAAGCCTAGCCCATCCAACCTTTCTTCATAAGACAATACCCCCATTCTAGGTATTAGTCTGGTAAGCTTCCTTTGAACTGCTTCCAATGTATTTACATCCTTCTTTAAATATGACAATAAATACCGTCCACAATACTCCAGATGTGGTCTCACTTGTGCTCTGTATAACTGAAGCATAACCTCCCTACTTTTGTATTCAATTCCCTTCACAATAAATGATAACATTCTATTAGCTTTCTTAATTACTTGCTGTACCTGCATACTAGCCTTTTGCGATTCATGCACTAAGACACCCAGATCCTTCTGCTTCTCAGAGCTCTGCAATCTCTCACCATTTAGATAATATGCTACTCTTTTACTCCTCCTGCCAAAATGGACAGTTTCACATTTGCCCACATTATACTCCATTTGCCAGATTTGTCCACTCATGTAACCTATGGCCAGGATTTTCCGTTCGTTGGGCGTGTGCGGCAGTTGGGCCCAGGAGCGGCTGGGAAATGGCCCACTATCCGTGATCGGCTTCAGACTGTGATTTCACGCTGGCTGGCCAATTAACATTCAACCAGCATGAAAGGCACGCTGAGGAGCTCAGCGCTGCTGGGTTGGGGCAGGAGGAGCGTGAGCACTGAAATCTGCGCATGTGCGGGGGAGCTCACATTGAAAGCCAACTGAAGGCAGAGCTGCCTCAGGGAGCTGAAGAATTGTGGATTCAAAAATAAAGATTTTAAAAATGAGAGAAACATGTCCCACATGTGATTCAGTCACATAAACAGGGACATTTAAAAAATAATATTTAAAACTTTTTTTTCTTTTTAGTTACTGTTGGAAACCTCATCCTGTCCGTGGGTCAGGTTTCCTAAAAAAAAATCCAAAGGCCCCTTGGCCGACAAAAAATATTGCTTAATTATTGATTAAAGGGCTCAATAGCGCTCTTAGTTGTGGGCCGACGCACTGCTGACTCTCGCGCATGTCCCCCAACCAACACAGGGCACGATGACGTTGGGACACTGGCCCAACGTCACTGGGAACTATTTTATGCCCGATTAGGTCGAGTGCGCGCCCGCCCGCCTGCAGGATGTAAAATCCTGCCCTATATCTTTTTGTAGCTTCCTTATGTCCTTTTCACAACCTACTTTCCTACCTATCTTTGTGTCATCAGCAAATTTGGCATCCATCCCTCCAATCCCTTCATCCATGTCATTTATATAAATTGTAAACAGTTGAGCACCCAGCACTGATCCCTGTGGCACACCACTCATTACATCTTGCCAACCTGAAAAAGACCCATTTCTGCCTACCTTCTGCTTCCTTTTAGCTAGCAAATCTTCTATCCATGCCAATATGTTACCCCTGTACCATGAGCTTTTATTTTCCGCAATAACCTTTGATGTGGCACTTTTATCAAATGCCTTTTGGAAATCGAAGTACAGTACATCCACCACTTTCCCTTTATCCATGTTATTTCCTCATAGAACTCCAATAAGTTGGTTAAACATGATTTCCCTTTCACAAAATCAAGTGTCTCTGTCTGATTACCTTGAACTTATCCAAGTGCCCTGCTATAGCTTCTAACATTTTCTCTATGACAGATGATAAGCTAACTGGCCTGTAGTTTCCTGCTTTCTGTCTCCTCCCTTTTTGAATAATGGCATTACATTTGCTATCTTCCAGCCTAATGGGACCTTCCCCGAAAGTAGGGAGTTTCAGAAAATTAAAACCAATGTATCAACTATCTCACTAGACACTTCTTTTAAGACCCTAGGATGAAGTCCATTAGGACTAAGGCACTTGTCAGCCAGCAGCTCCAACAATTTACTCAGTACCATTTCTCTGGTGATTGTAATTTTCCTGAGTTCGTCACTACCTTCCGTTTCCTGATATACAGCTGTTTCTGGGATGTTACTTGTATTCTCTGTAGTGAAGACTGATGCAAAATACCTGTTCAATTCATTTGTCATTTCCTTGTTTTCCATTATCGATTCTCTAGGCTTACTATCTATAGGACCAATGCTCACTTTGTTCACTTGTTTCTTTTTAAAATACTTACAGAAACTCTTAGTGTCTGTTTTTATATTTCTGGCTAGCTTTCTCTCGTACTCTAATTTTTCCTTCCTTATTAATCTTTTATTCATCCTTTGCTGTTCCTTTTATTCTGTCCAATCTTCTGGCCTTCCACTTAGCTTTGCACAATTATATATTTTTTCTTTGGGTTTGACACCATCTTTAACCTTTCTAGTTAACCACGGATGCGGTGTCTATCCCTTGGACTTTTCCTTACTCGTTGGAATGTATCTATTCTGTGTGTTCTGAAATATCGCCTTAAATGTTTTCCACTGCATCTCCATTGACCTATTCCTGAACCAAATATGCCAATTCACTTTAGCCAGCTCTGCTTTCATGCCCTCATAATTGCCCTTATTTAAGTTTAAAAACATAGTATCGGACCCACTCCCCTCTCTCTCGAACTGAATGTAAAATTCAACCATATTATGGTCACTGCTTCCTAAGGGTGCCTTCTTTGTGAGATCATTAATTAATCCCATCTTGTTGCACAATACCAGTATATACCAAAACAAAAACAGAATTACCTGGAAAAACTCAGCAGGTCTGGCAGCATCGGCGGAGAAGAAAAGAGTTGACGTTTCGAGTCCTCATGAGCCTTCGACAGAACTTGCGTTCGAGTCCAAGAAAGAGTTGAAATATAAGCTGGTTTAAGGTGTGTGTGTGGGGGGCGGAGAGATAGAGAGACAAAGAGGTGGAGGGTGGGGTGGGGGTGTGTGGTTGTAGGGACAAACAAGCAGTGATAGAAGCAGATCATCAAAAGATGTCAACGACAATAGTACAATAGAACACATAGGTGTTAAAATTAAAGTTGGTGATATTATCTAAACGAATGTGCTAATTAAGAATGGATAGTAGGGCACTCAAGGTATAGCTCTAGTGGGTTTTTTTATATATATAATGGAAATAGGTGGGAAAAGGAAAATCTTTATAATTTATTGGAAAAAAAAGGGAAGGGGGAAACAGAAAGGGGGTGGGGATGGGGGAGGGAGCTTACGACCTAAAGTTGTTGAATTCAATATTCAGTCCAGAAGGCTGTAAAGTCCCTAGTCGGAAGATGAGGTGTTGTTCCTCCAGTTTGCGATGGGCTTCACTGGAACAATGCAGCAAACCAAGGACAGACATGTGGGCAAGAGAGCAGGGTGGAGTGTTGAAATGGCAAGCGACAGGGAGGTTTGGGTCATTCTTGCGGACAGACCGCAGGTGTTCTGCAAAGCGGTCGCCCAGTTTACGTTTGGTCTCTCCAATGTAGAGGAGACCACATTGGGAGCAACGGATGCAGTAGACTAAGTTGGGGGAAATGCAAGTGAAATGCTGCTTCACTTGAAAGGAGTGTTTGGGTCCTTGGATGGTGAGGAGAGAGGAAGTGAAGGGGCAGGTGTTGCATTTTTTGCGTGGGCATGGGGTGGTGCCATAGGAGGGGGTTGAGGAGTAGGGGGTGATGGAGGAGTGGACCAGGGTGTCCCGGAGGGAGCGATCCCTACGGAATGCCGATAAGGGGGGTGAAGGGAAGATGTGTTTGGTGGTGGCATCATGCTGGAGTTGGCGGAGGATGATCCTTTGAATGCGGAGGCTGGTGGGGTGATAAGTGAGGACAAGGGGGACCCTATCATGTTTCTGGGAGGGAGGAGAAGGCGTGAGGGCGGATGCTCGGGAGATGGGCCGGACACGGTTGAGGGCCCTGTCAACGACCGTGGGTGGAAAACCTCGGTTAAGGAAGAAGGAGGACATGTCAGAGGAACTGTTTTTGAATGTAGCATCATCGGAACAGATGCGACGGAGGCGAAGGAATTGAGAGAATGGGATGGAGTCCTTACAGGAACCAGGATGTGAGGAGCTGTAGTCGAGATAGCTGTGGGAGTCGGTGGGTTTGTAATGGATATTGGTGGACAGTCTATCACCAGAGATTGAGACAGAGAGGTCAAGGAAGGGAAGGGAAGTGTCAGAGATGGACCACGTGAAAATGATGGAGGGGTGGAGATTGGAAGCAAAATTAATAAATTTTTCCAATTCCTGACGAGAGCATGAAGCGGCACCGAAGTAATCATTGATGTACCGGAGAAAGAGTTGTGGAAGGGGGCCGGAGTAGGACTGCAACAAGGAATGTTCCACATACCCCATAAAGAGACAGGCATAGCTGGGGCCCATGCGGGTACCCATAGCCACACCTTTTATTTGGAGGAAGTGAGAGGAGTTGAAGGAGAAATTGTTCAGTGTGAGAACAAGTTCAGCCAGACGGAGGAGAGTAGTGGTGGATGGGGATTGTTCGGGCCTCGATGCCACCACCAAACACATCTTCCCTTCACCCCCCTTATCGGCATTCCGTAGGGATCGCTCCCTCCGGGACACCCTGGTCCACTCCTCCATCACCCCCTACTCCTCAACCCCCTCCTATGGCACCACCCCATGCCCACGCAAAAAATGCAACACCTGCCCCTTCACTTCCTCTCTCCTCACCGTCCAAGGACCCAAACACTCCTTTCAAGTGAAGCAGCATTTCACTTGCATTTCCCCCAACTTAGTCTACTGCATCCGTTGCTCCCAATGTGGTCTCCTCTACATTGGAGAGACCAAACGTAAACTGGGCGACCGCTTTGCAGAACACCTGCGGTCTGTCCGCAAGAATGACCCAAACCTCCCTGTCGCTTGCCATTTCAACACTCCACCCTGCTCTCTTGCCCACATGTCTGTCCTTGGTTTGCTGCATTGTTCCAGTGAAGCCCAACGCAAACTGGAGGAACAACACCTCATCTTCCGACTAGGGACTTTACAGCCTTCTGGACTGAATATTGAATTCAACAACTTTAGGTCGTAAGCTCCCTCCCCCATCCCCACCCCCTTTCTGTTTCCCCCTTCCCTTTTTTTTCCAATAAATTATAAAGATTTTCCTTTTCCCACCTATTTCCATTATACATATAAAAAAACCCACTAGAGCTATACCTTGAGTGCCCTACTATCCATTCTTAATTAGCACATTCGTTTAGATAATATCACCAACTTTAATTTTAACACCTATGTGTTCTATTGTACTATTGTCGTTGACATCTTTTGATGATCTGCTTCTATCACTGCTTGTTTGTCCCTACAACCACACACCCCCACCCCCCCCCTCCACCTCTTTGTCTCTCTATCTCTCCGCCCCCCACACACACACCTTAAACCAGCTTATATTTCAACTCTTTCTTGGACTCGAACGCAAGTTCTGTCGAAGGCTCATGAGGACTCGAAACGTCAACTCTTTTCTTCTCCGCCGATGCTGCCAGACCTGCTGAGTTTTTCCAGGTAATTCTGTTTTTGTTTTGGATTTCCAGCATCCGCAGTTTTTTTGTTTTTATACCAGTATATACCAGTCTAGTATAAACTGCTCTCTGGTTGGATCCAGAACATGCTGTTCTAAGAAACTATCCCGGAAACATTCTATGAACTCCTCATCTAAGTTACTTTTGCCCATTTGACTTTTCCAGCCTATATGTAAATTAAATTCCCCATGATTATCACTGTGCCTTTCTGACAAGCTCCCATTATTTCTTCCTTTATGCTCCATCCTATCATGTGGTTACTATTAGGGGGCCTGTACACAGCTCCCGCAAGTGACTTCTTGCCTTTACCATTTCTCATCTCCACCCAACCCATTTCTTTGTCCTGGTTTCCTGAATTTAGGCCATCCCCTCTATTATGCTAATACCATCATTAACCAACAGAGCACCCCCTCCACATTTTCCTTGCTTCCTGTCCTTCCTAAATGTCCTATGTGCTTTAATATTTAGGTTCGACTCCATGTCCTCCTGTAATGGCTATCAAATTGTATTTATTTATTTCTATGAGCGCTCTCAGTCCATCTGTTTTGTTTCAAATGCTTCGTGCATTCAGGTACAGAGCCTTTAGTTTTATCCTTTAATTCTTTTCCTACCCTCTAGTCTCACCTGTTGACTTACTGTTAGATTTGTGCTCTCTATCCCTTCCTTTCACCGTCTGTTTCTCATTTCTGGTAATAATACCTTTCTCTATGCCTTGTCTCTCCTCTTTGATTTACCACACCTTCCCAAATTTGTACCCTTGCCCCCCACAACTTAGTTTAAAACCCTCTCTATTTCCCTAGTTATGAGGCTTGCAAGAACACCAGTCCCAGCACAGTTCAGATGTGGCCCATTTCAATGGTACAGATCCCACTTTCCTCCGTATTGATGCCAGTGCCCCACAAACTGGAACCCACTTCTTCCACACCAGTCTTTGAGCCACGCATTCATTTCCCTAATCTGATTTGTCCCATGCCAATTTGCATATGGCTCAGGTAATAATCCAGAGATTATGACCTTTGAGGTTCTGCTCCTTAATGTGGTGCCAAGCTCCTCATACTGACTATGTAGAACCTTCTTCTTTGTCCTGCCTATGTCGTTGGCACCAACATGGACTATGATGACTGGTGCCTTCCCCTCCCACTGCAAATCCCTCTCCAGCCCTGAGCAGGCATTCCGAACCCTGGCAACGGGCAGACAACACAGCTGTCAGGACTCACACTGCAGAGAATGCTGTCAATCCCTCTGACTATACGTCCCATTCTACCACTGCTTTCCTTGTAACTCCCCCTGTTTGAATGGCTTCCTTGTACCAGGGTGCCATGGGCAGTTAGCTCATCCACCCTGCAGCCCCCACTCTCATCCAAACAAGCTGAAAAAATCGCAAACCTGTTGGACAATTGCAAGGGCCAAGGTTCCTGTACTCCTGCCCTCTGGGTCCCCTTACCTGCCTCACTTGCACTCACACCCTCCTGTCCCTGACCATTGACCAAATCAGAAGAGTCTATCCTAAAGGGTGTGACTGCCTCCTGGAATAAAGTGTCCAGGTAACTTTCCCCCTCCCTGATATGCCGCAGTGTCTGCAGCTTGGCCTCCAGTTCAGTAACCCGGAGCCGAAGTTCCTGCAGCTGCAAACACTTGCTGCAGATGTGTTTGCCCTGGATCACACTGGTATCCAGAAGCTCCCACATCCTATAATTGCAGTACTTCACCTGCCCTGCCATCTTCAATATGCATTAATTACTTATAATTAATGAAGCCTACACCTCCCAATGGGTTTTGGCACTGCCAGTAAATTTTACAATACTGATAAAACAATAGAGTACTGGCAATACTGGTAAAACTAATAATACTAGTTTCTGGCTTACCTGCTCCTACTGCTGCATCAAAATAGAAATCAAATACTGTGGAGGCTGGAAAAGAGTAGAAGGGGAAAAAAAGCACCCCCTCCCCACCCTTCACTGAACTCCCCGCTCAGCACACTTCACTTCTTGGAGTAAATCTTACTTAAAGCACCTCTTTCCCCCCCATGCACTGAATTCCCACTTTGAAGCAAATTCCAAATATACACACTCAGTCTCTGTCTCACCTCTCTGACTGTGCATCTCTTCCTGACCTCCTCCTGTTAGGAGTGGATGGTTGGGAATGGGATCATAAATACATCTGTAGTCTAATGTCGGAACCTCAGGAAAGGCTTTGGCCTGTTTTGAATACTTGTGATGAAGTGTGGGATTAACACTTGAGTTTGGCACGATATTCTACTCGACATATACTGTTCATAAATTGGCAGGATTTTACAACCTCAGCTTTGCATTTGCAAAGTTAGAAAGAAAAACTTGCATTTATATTGCTTCTCATAAGGTAGGACACCCCAAAGTGCAAGTAGAAACCAGACAATTACATGACAGGAATACTTCAACTGTGCTCCTTTTGTTTAGAGGCATAAGTTGTTTAGCCATGTTATAATTAATGGAATTCCACCACCAATGTTCCTGCTGCATCCTCTGGATTCAATGGGAGGACTGTCAAACAAACGCTAGTGTTTTTCTTGAAGCCAACTCCAGAAGCATTCAGGCAAAACTCATGCAAAACCAACTGTGGTGGCCCAGACCCTGAGTCGAGATGGCCTAATAGCATCTCCCCTGCCATGTCCTGTTTTCTCAACTCTCAAACAGCCAACATGCCAGGGGAGGACAAAGAAAATGCTTCAAAGATACTCAGAAGCATTCCTTGAAGCGCTGCAGCATTGACATTAATGACTGTGAGGAGTTTGCTACCAATCATTCAAAATGATGACATTTTGTCCATTAAGGTCTATAGTTAATGTTTAGATCTCTAGTCTTTATTTTCTCTTTAGTAAAAATAGTTTAAGTATAACACCGATACTGGTGTAAATAATTAATTTCAATAAAGTGTTAAAAGCAGCGATACTAGAGTAATTAATTAATTAATCTTATTAATTCCATGAACGTCTATAAAGAAAAAAGTAAAATAAAATAAGATAGTGATGGCAGGGCGGGCGATATGTTGCTGCTGCAGCACATGGGAGCTTCTGTACACCAAGGTGATCCAGAGCAAACATATCTTTAGTAGGTGTTTGATGCTCGAGGAGCTTCAGATCCAAGTTAAGGAGCTGGAGTCTGAGCTGCAGACATTGCACCACATCTGGGACGGGGAAAGTCGTCAGGACGCTTTGCTCCAGGAGGCAGTCATGCCTCACAGGTTAACTAATTTGAATTTGGCCTGTGATCAGGGACAGGAGGGTGTGATTGCAGGTGAGCCAGGTATGGGGACCCAAGGGGTAGCGTTCAAAGAGCCTTGGCCCCTGCAATTGTCCAACAGTTATGAGGTTCTTGCAAGCTGTGTGGATGAGAGCGGGGACTGCAGGGAGGATGAGTGAACTGACCACGGCACCGTGGTACAGGCAGCTATTCAAGCGGGGGGAGGAAATAGGAACGTAGTAGTGGTAGGGGACAGTATAGTTAGGGGGATAGAAACTTCTCTGCAACTGTAAGTGTGAGTCCCGAAAGCTGTGTTGCCTGCCCGATGCCAGGGTTAAGGACATCTCCTCAGGGCTGGAGAGGAACATGGGATGCGAGCGGAGGGATCCAGTTAGTACCAATGATATTGATAGGACTAGAAAGGAGGTTCAGTTGAAAGAATTTGAACAGTTAGGAGCTAAATTAAAAAGCAGAACCTGCAAGGTAATAATCTCGGGATTACTACCTGAACCACAGGCAAACTGGCATAAGGTAAATAAAGTTAAGGAGTCAAATATGTGGCTCAAAGATTGATGTGGGAGGAATGGGTTTCAGTTCATTGGGCATTGGCATCAGTACTAGGGTAGAAAGGAGCTGTTCCGGTGGGAAGGCCTTCACTTGAACCGTGCTGGGACCAGTATCCTGGCGAATCGAATAACTGGGGCTGTAAAGAAGGCTTGAACCTAAATAGAGGGAGGGGCAGTTTGGAGAGGGGGTAAGTAGGCTTACAAATAAAAAGGATATGGCAGCATTGCTGGACAGCTACTTAGTTAATGATACCCAGAGTGTGACAGGAAGGGACTGAGTGTACAAATATAAAAAAGCAGCAGCAAATAGGGTCAAAGGGGGGAAAAATGGTAAAAAGGCAAAATTAATGGCTCTTAAATGCATGTAGCATTCAGAACAAAATAAATGAATTAACGGCACAAATACAGGTTAATGGGTATGATCTTATAGCCATTACGGAGACATGGTTACTTGGAAATCAAAGCTGGGAACTAAATGTTCAGGGGTATGTGACTTTTCGAAAGGACAAGCAGGAAGGAAAGGGTGGTGGGGTAGCTTTGTTAGTATGAGATGAAACAAGTACGATAGCAAGAAATGATCTTGGATCAGAAGATGTAGAATCCATGTGTGTGGAGCTAAGAAATAACAAGGGGAAGAAGACACTGATGGGAGTAGTCTATAGGCCCCCTAACAGTAGTTATGCTGTAGGACGGAGAATAAATCAGGAGATAATGAGAGCATGTAAAAAAGGCAATATATTAATCATGGGTGACTTTAATCTTCATGTAGATTGGGAAAATAAAATTGGCAGAGGTAGCCGGGAGCAAGAATTCATAGAGTGTATTCAGGACTGTTTCCTAGAATAATACATTGTGAATCCAGCCAGGGATCAGGATATTTTGGTTCTAGTAATGTGTAATGAGGCAGGTTTAATAAATGATCTCAGAGTAAAAGATCCCCACAGGAAATAGTGACCATAACATGGTGGAATTTAGCACTCAGCTTGGGAGTGGAAACAACTGCACTTAAGTTAAATAAGGGTAATTACAAAGGAATGAGGGCAGAGTTGGCTGTAGTGGACTGGGAAAGCAGTTTAGTAGAAAAGACGGTTGATGAACAATGGCAGACATTTAAGAAAATAGTTCATGACTCATAACAAAGATATATCCCAGTGAGGAAGAAGGATTGTAGGAAAGGGATAAACCAACCATGGTTAACCAAGGAGTTAAGGATAGTATCAAAGTGAAAGAAAAAACATACAATGTGGCAAAGATTAATGGTAAGCCAGAGGATTAGGAAAATTTTAAAAACCAACAGAAGATGACTAAAAAAAATAAAGAGGTAGAAAATAAACTTTGAGGGTAAACTAGCAAGTAATATAAAAATGGACAGTAAGAGCTTCTTTTAATATATAAGAAGGAAGAGAGAGACCAAAGTCAATATAGGCCCCTTAGAGAATGAGGCTGGGGAAATTATAATGGGGAACCAGGAAATGGAGAGGAGTTGAATAAATACTTTGCATCAGTCTTCACGGTAGAAGACACTAATAGCATACTAAATATACTAAATAATCATCGGGCAAAAGGGGTGGAGGAAATAAATACAACAACTATTACCAGAGAAAAAGTACTAGGGAAACTAATGGGGCTAAAGGCTGATAAGTCACCTGGACCTGATGGTTTGCATCCTAGGATATTAAAGGAAATAGCTGCAGAGATAGTGGATACACTGGTAGTGATCTTCCAAGAATGCTTAGATTCTAGAAAAGTCCCAGAGGATTGGAAAACTGCCAATGCAACACTCTTTTTCAAAAAGGGAAGGACACAAAAAACAATTAAATGCAGGCCAGTTAGCTTAACATCTGTCATTGGGAAAATGTTAGAGTCTATTATAAGGGATGTAATAGCAGAGCATTTAGAAACATAATATAATCAAGTAGAGTCAGCATGGCTTCATGAAAGGGAAAGCATGCCTGACAAATTTATTAGAGTTCTTTGAGGAGGTAACAAGCAGGATAGATAAAGGGAAACCAGTAGATGTAATATATTTGGATTTCCAAAAGGCATTTGATAAGGTACCACACATAAAGCTACTTAATAAGATAAGAGCCCATGGTGTTGCAGGTAGTATATTAGCATGGATAGAGGACTGGCTAACTAATAGAAGACAGGGAGTTAGGATGGCAACCTGTAACTAGTGGAGTGCCACAGGGGTCAGTGCTGAGGCCACAATTATTTACAATATATATTAATGACTTGGATGAGGGAAATGAATGTACTATCACCAAGTTTGTGGATGACACAAAAATAGGTGGGAAGGCAAGTGGTGAGGATGACACAAATAATCTACAGACAGATATAGACAGGTTAAGTGACAAAAACGTGGCAAATGGAATATAATGTGGGAAAATGTGAGGTTATGCACTTTGCAGGAAGAATAGATGAGCTGAAAATTACTTAAATGGAGAAAGACTGAAGAAAGCTGCAGCATCGAAGGATTTGGAGGTCCCCGTGCATGAATCTCAAAAAGCTAGCATATAAGTTCAGCAGGTAATAGGTAAGGCAAATGGAATATTGGCCTTTATTTCAAAGGGAATGGACTATAAAAATAGGGAAGTCTTGCTAAAACTATATAAGGCAGTAGTTAGTCCACACCTAGAATACTGTGAAGTTTTGGTCCCTTTATCTAAGGAAAGATACACTGGCATTCAAGGCAGTCCAGAGAAGGTTCACTAGGTTGATCCGGGGAATGGAGGGATTTTCTTATGAAGAGAGATTGAGTAGGTTGGGCCTGTACTCATGGGAGTTTAGAAGAATGAGAGGCAACCTTATTAAAACATACAAGATTCTTAGGGGGCTTGACAGGGTAGATGATGAGGGGTTGTTTCCCTTTGTGAGAGATTCTAGGACCAGAGGGCATAACCTCAGAGTAATGGGGTGCCCATCTAAAATAGAGATGAGAGGAATTTTTTCTCTCAGAGGGTAGTGAATCTGTGGAATTCTTTACCACAGAGGGCTGGAGAGGTTGGGTCATTAAGTATATTCAAGGCTGAGATAGATAGATTTTTAAGGAAATCAAGGTTAATGGGGAAAAGGCAGAAAGTGGAGTTAAGGATTATCAGATCAGCCATGATCTCATTGAATGGCGGAGCAGACTCGATGGGCCAAATGACCTACTTCTGCTCCTACATCTTATGGCCTTATAAGCTACATTAATTTTGAGTCCAAAAGCCTTAGTGATGAGGCAGGGCAGTGGCAGAGAAGAAAAGGAAGAAAATCCTATACTATGGCCCCCACTACCTTGTGGGATGTCCTGCCCCATGTGGCCAAAGATCTGCAGATTGAGAATCACATGAAGACCAATGGCAGAAACTCGCTAACCTGAGTGAACGTCATCCTCAAGTTGAGGGACAGCCGACAACATGCATTAATGGAATGGCAATAGAACTACGAGACTTCAGCAGTTTCTGGCCTGTTATGGATTTTTTTGAAGAGTATTTGTATGTAATGCAGAGGTTGTGTTCATGTCAGTGGAATTCATTTCCCCTCCACAGCAAAGGACCTGCACCTTAAGCTGCATACGAAGCATGTTCCAGACCATCATCACTTAGAACACTACAGTTGTTGCATTTTGGTCCCTCACAATTGGAAAGACCCCACTGATATCAGGTGGGCAGAGAGAAATTTAAAAAAAACCCTCCCCTAGGAGTTTACAAGGCATCTTCTTGCTTTGCCTGTCCTCCTCACAGAAGCATACAGTGTGGAATACCTCCAGGTGAAGCCTCTGGCCTGCCCCTCAGTCCTGCAGGATGAGTACTAGGTTCTTTTCTAGTAATTGAGCTGATGTTAGGGAGAAGTTACCTCTGCTATTGTGAATGAACATTCACTGGGAATTTCCTGGGGGAGGTGGAAAGGGGGCTTCTCCTGATTGGCTGCTGTCGCCCCGGGTGAACCATGTCAATGGAGTTTACTCTGAATGTCCACCAGAGTTTGGGTGGTCAATCGAAGTAAACCCCTCCCAGCCCGCTCCCCCCAAAGAAATTCTTGATGTTTGTGTATTTTCACATTCACATAAAAATATTTACGTGATGGTCCCACCTTTCTCACTTCCACACAATGCTTCCTGTGTGGAAAAGCTGGGACAATTGAGGTAGAGCCTGTGTCGCATCACTGGCCCACTTTGTAAAATGCAGGCACAGGATTTGTTTTCACTCCCGGTACTGCTGACTTCTTGTTTTTTTATATTCATGATGGTGTCACTGGCTGGGCCAGTGTTTATGCCCTTCCCTAATTATCCTTGAGAAGGTCGTGGTGAGCTGCCTTCTTAAACCACTGTGGTCCATGTGTTGTAGGAACACAGTGCTGTTAGGAAGGAAGGTCCAGGATTTTGACCCAGCAACAGTGAAGAAACGGTGATACATTTCCAAGTCAGGATGATGTGTAACTTGGAGGGGAACTTGCAGGTGCTAGTGTTCCCGTTGCATCTGCTGTTCT
Organism: Carcharodon carcharias; assembly: GCF_017639515.1. Taxonomy (NCBI): domain Eukaryota; kingdom Metazoa; phylum Chordata; class Chondrichthyes; order Lamniformes; family Lamnidae; genus Carcharodon; species Carcharodon carcharias. The sequence continues at coordinate 19,388,683 of NC_054486.1, read as the reverse complement.
TGTCCTTCTAGATGGTAGAGTTTGGGAGTTTGGAAGGCGCTGTTGAAGGAGCCTTGGTGAGTTGCTGCATTGCATCTTGTAGATAGTACACACTGCTGCCACAGTGTGTCGGTAACGGAGGGAGTGATTGTTGAAGATGGTGGATGGGGTACCAATCAAGTGGGCTGCTTTGTCCTTGATTGTGTTGAGCTTCTTGCGTGCTGCAGGAGCTGCACTCATCCAGGCAAGCGAAGAGTATTCCATCACACTCCTAACTTGTGCCTTGTAGATGTGGGACAGGCTTTGGGGAGTCAGGAGATGAGTTATTCTCCACAGAATTCCCAGCCTCTGACTGGCTGTTGTAGCCACAGAATTTATATGGCTGGTCCGGTTCAGTTTCTGGCCCATGGTCACCCCATGGGAATTTTCACCGTACATGACTATTGAGGTAGAGAATTTAATTTAAGAGAGAGTAGGATAAATATTTGATCACATGATCAGGCATCACACGACCAGGCAGTCATTGTGGTTGAGCTGTCACATGATCAAGCCTCCAAGCATACCTCCAAGTTGACAGGCTTACCTGCATGATTCAGAACCACAAGCGGATGTGTTTACCCATTAAGCGATGGGGGCAGGGAATCTGGAATGATTGTAATTGAGATGGTTTTGGGTTTGTATCCCCTGAGGACTCGAACCAAATTTATACATAAAATCCCTGTGGTAAACTGTCATTAGGTTAATTTGATTTGCAGTCAGTTGGTCACTAGGGGAGTTAAGTTTTCAAAAGAACAGAGTTTAGAGGTGTACCCTGCTGGTTATGAATGTGTGACTGTCTAGAGCGATAAATGAAAACAAGTTCTGACCGGGGGGAAATAAAGTGCAGCCTTCAATCAAATTATAGACACGAGTAGACAAACACATTTTCAATGGAGATGGCCTGGCATTAACAGCAGTGAAATTATGCTGAGGTACAGATCACATGTGTGAAGTGATGGTGATTGTGTCTGTCCAGTCTATTCAAAAAACATATGGAGCGTCATTTCTATGTTATGCTTGAAACCAAACCTAATGATTTCACACAACATTGCACCTGCCAGATGCATTATTCAGTCACTTTTCAAGTTTAATTCATAAATTTAAATTGCCCACTTAAGAGATTTTTGTATACTTTGGCTTAATGCTCCGTGGGCAAATTCATTGTCCTAACAGAGAGTTAGATATCCTCAGGTCTGTGCTGCAATTAATAGGGTTTTAAATGAGAAATAATCAAAGGAAACATGTTACAGCAATTGATATAGGGCAATGCTATTAATCTTCCATAATTTGATTATTATTGCGTCTGCTTTTGCCAAATGAAGGGATATTAATTTATCGAGAAACTGATGGGAAATTGGTTGAATAATCAATACTACTAAGAAATGGTTTTGAGGACAAAAAGCTTTATAAAAACAAAACAAAAAACAAGCAAACCTTTTTAAATTTGAAACCAATAATCCTGATTTACTTCCTGCCAGGAGAGCTGTTCACCATTGCACTGTCTACTATAGCAATGAAGACACTGGATTGGATTTAGTAGCTCGATGGGGGTCTCGTCCACTGGTCAGAGAACCAGCGGGGAACCCCCATCTGTTCCATGGGGGAGGTCCAACCATATTAAGTGCCCTTCAGGAGGAGAAGATCCCTGGAGAGCCAGCAATCTTTGATGAGGATCGCAGAGGAGGTCAGCAGCAGGGGAATCATCCCTTGAACATGGCTGCAGTGCCGCCAGCAGTTGAATAGGAACATAGGAAATAGAAGCAGGAGTAGGCCATTCAGCCCCTTTACCCTGCTGTCACATTCAATTAGATCATGGCTGATCTTCTACCTCAATGGCATTTCCCATGGCTATCCCCAAATCCCTTGATGCCCTTACTATTTAGAAATCTATCGAGCTCTGTCTTGAACATATTCTGGCTGAGTTTTGAGAATGATCACATGTGGTTCGCCAAGGTGAGTGCGCCACTTATTGCTTTCCTGAGGGTTTGCATGTGAGATTGGTGTAAAGGGAAAGCCAACCCAGATGGTGGCAATGGGGCCAGGGCAGCAGTATTGCCTGTCATAGGCACTGCAACCTCTCAGTGAATAGCCCTGGTCCATCAGAGTTGACTGCTGCGCTGCTGCTTTTGAATGGCCACATGCAGGAGGAATTCTCATGGCACCTTCTTGGACATTCAGGCTGCCACCAGCATAGGTATTGTGCTTCTTTGTTGGGCAACTATCAATGGTTGTTTATGTGCTTGTGGGTGAAGACTGCCCACAATGTCAAAGAAAGTGCCAAGACCAGTGACAATATCCCCAACCTCATCTTTCTGGCTCTCCATGGAGGGGGCTTTCAAACTTGGGGGTCAGCAAGGGGGTTGATAGTGAGAGAGGAGTGGAGACACAAGAGAGTGAGTGATCTAATGTATGGATTAGTGAACTTAGACATAGTGCTTATGTGTTCACTGCTGGTCACATGGAGCTCCACAATAGGAGTGCTGTGAAGGACACAATGGAATGCTTATTATCCTCCAATTGATCTCCCACTGTTATGATATGGCAGGCGGTACTTGCGAGCTTGACCAAATCCCAAAAGGAAACTTGGCCACGCTATCACAACAGTTTTGTAATTTGTATTTGTTATGAAAAAGTTTGTGCAATGAAGTCAGAAGTAATGAGTCCACTACCACCTTTAGAGATTTTAAAGATTAAATTAAAACATTTATTAACAAAAGAAAAGAAAACTTAAGCACACAAGACAACGGTTACACCAGTTCTCACAAGACTTCTACTTAACTAGACCTCTAACTACTCATGCCTTTCAGGCAGCAGTCCAAATAGATTCTTAATCTATAAAACATCCAGCAATGTTATCACAAGAACCTACTGTTGCTATAAGGGAGGTATCTCAGTTTTTGTCTTCCTCTCAATCGATAATGGAACTCCAAAGACTTTTAGCAGAACCTTGATTACTGGAACAGCAAACTTCTCCAGGGTGTCCAGAGGCTTTTTCCACACTGCTTCACACAGTGCACCTTTCAAGGTCTTACATGGCCACCTCACACACAGCTTTCTATCTTTTTTTAATATATGTTCTGCCTTTTGATCTGTAAATCCCATTGTTTCAACCTTTCTTTGGCAGCTACTCTTCCCAGAATATAATAAACTTTCATGTTGTCATTATGGTCAGCACTTCTGGGAGAAATAAATTTAATAACTTTCCCTTATTTATCCTGCCAGTTGTAAACATCTTTTCATGTCCCTTTGAAAATCAAACATGCTCTCAACTTATCTAAAAATTAAATTCCATTCACACTGTATCTGCTGAGACTTCATCCTAGCTTACCCATCGCTCTTTCAAATGTCTGTTTTACACCTAAACCCTTTTGATGATTCAAACCTTGCAGTCTGACTGTCTGCAATTTAATTAAACTAGACACACACATAAACATACATACACACAGTTCCCATAAGCCTGCTTCAGTATCCCACAGTAATATCAGAGAAAAAAATGATATTTCCTTTACACCACCAGGTCAAAGAAACACAGACTGCTCCAGTTACAGAGGGACAGCTGTCCACCTCTGAGGAGGAGAAGGGAGCTCCAGAGGGTGCACCATCATATCATATCCCCACAGCCTCCACAAGCGCAGCTACTCTCACATCACTGGGTATACACTCGTGAATTGATTCAGGATCACAAACTGGTGAGCACATCACAGACATGCCAGAGCAGCTGACAGAGTCTGTGACAGCTAAGGGCCACAGACATTCGGAAGTCTGCTGGAGGGTTCTAGGAGTGCTGAACCTCAGGCTCATGACATGCCTCTGGAGTCATCAACAAGGTGGCAGATGCAGCATGTACAGCAAAAGATATGGAAGATGTGCGAACATATGGCAGAACTTCAGGAGGCTATGATCATCCTGGCATAGATGATGGAGGAGCCCATCCAGGCTATGAATGTTGCCACGTGTCTGACGTATGGATATTTGGCTTCCTGCATTGAGAGTTTGGCGAGTCATATCCAGCAGACTACTCAGTGGATGCCAGAGATGCATGTGGACTCACAAGCTATTGACAACTCCATGAGCCTTGTGCAACAATGGCTGGGTGAGATTGGAAAGACGATGGAAGGTTGGGGGGCGTTGGTGATGGGCAAGGTATCTGGATAGTGAGCCATCTGAAATCACTGGCAGGTCTTTGGACTCCTCAGGACAGCAGGGAGATATGTGTGCCTTGTGACGGTTGGAGGAGCAGCTGCCTTCTGCATCAGAGGGCCCTTCGTAGGGTGCTCCTGCTGTGGACAGTGGCTCTTAGCTCTTCTGTCAGTGACACCAGTGCCTCACTTAGCCATAATGACAGAGGAGGCTCCTGCAGAGGCCTGCATTATGCCGTGGCCCTCCAGGCCTCAGGCAGCCAGAGGACAACCGCCAAAGTTACCAAGATCCACTGGGCAGCAAGGTCAGCAGCCTGCCTCCACCTCAACTGACAGGGAGGGCACAAAGTAGAAGCACATGTAATAGATTTAAGAAGAGAACATAGCTTAACTCAGGGTTCACATGTTCATGTTTTGTTAAAACATGCGATTTTCTTCCTCTCCAGTAAATGTGGAATATGGCAAGGCAAGAGTTATCCTTCTATTTCTTGCAGGCTGCTGAGACTTCTTGGAAGGGCATGAAGGGAGGTTGATGCATTCCCCATGTCAGAGTCTAATACTTTACTGGGGGCAGGTAAATGATAAAGTTAATGAAAGAAGTAGCAAAGAAACTTTAAAATGCTGAAGCTTTGTTGCATATTGCACAGACCGCTAATTAAGGATCATGTGAATGTGCCTGCATTAATCCGCCAAGAGCATCCCATTTTACTGAAAGGCCAAATGCCAGTTTTAGGACCCTGTCCCTGAAATTGGGCTACATTGAATACAACTGGTGCTGGGTCTGCTGCATTCAAGTTGACCAAGTGTATACAGGGCCTAACCAGTAGGATTGGCTTTAAAGGGATTGCTGGAAGCCACTACCAAAAAGCTTAATTTCATCAGATGTTCTTATCTGAGTTGGAACCAGGAGGATTAAGAGCGCCCCTCTTCCACAGGAATCTTAAATACCATTGATGTCTGCAGACTAGCCCTCTATCAATCGCCTTCCCCACCTCCCAGGGCCTACCTGAAGGCGGTTGCCAACAGGGATGCACAGTTTGGCTGGACTAATTAAAATGAGGATCAACTTCGATTGGACTTTGGACCTACCTGTTTGGACACCAGGATTGTTCACCCCATCCAACCTGTGTTGGTTGGCTGGCACTATCCAATATTCTGTCGGAGGGAATACTTTCCTTTGCACCATTATTCCCCCCTAATTGGGTAATACAAAAGAATATCAGTGCTAAAGTGATCTGCAGATTCATAGTTTATAATTTTATATTTCTAGTTGAGATACACACTGAAATCAAGTATCAGTTCCCAGCGGTATATGGTCGGTTTACTATCAGGGGTATCTTCGATGCCAGACTCACGGGTGGCCTTGGGTGACTCAGCCTCTATTTTCCCTTCTACAGAAATGACAGTGCAATTATTTATTTGAAGCTGGCAATTTCCCTCATGGCGAGTTTCAGATCTTGCCACCTTACGCTATCAGTGCAGAAAATTACTTTATCCCTTGCCAGCAAAAAAAAATTCTAAATAAATATTATTTGCCAGCTTGCTTCTCCCACGGACCATCTATAATCTGTCTTATGATGAGCAACAACCTACTTTATCTTCTCAGTGAAACTCTTGCATAAACACTTCCGAATCAGTGATGCTAATCAAGCAAAACTTTAGAATATTCAACCCCCAGTCTCTGCTACTTATCTCTGGCCTGCTGTCCTCCAGAACTAAACCTCCACATCTGGTGGCCTCATTTCACATTTCACTTATCTTGAGAGTGATGGTGACATTTGCTCCAATAGAGCATTTCAGAATGAACATGACTGCCATGTTTCCATTGAAGTGGAACTAAAAATGAATTCAACTGAGTTTTCATGGGCCACAGAAACTGATGTTACCACAGGAATCCAGCAGGACTCTATACAAAGCACTGTTGCTTTGAAAAGCATTGGAACAGCAGCTGTCAGAGAAACCTGTTCCAAGGCTGATGGCCAAGAGTAAGCTTCAAGCAGTTTATGCAGTTACCAGAAGATTGGCTTATAGCCATCACATCTTCCAGTGATTTTAGATCCTAGGCAGGAGACTCTGGCTATGTTCAAGACCGAAGGGTTGGTAGCTTGAGGTTGCAAGTAGGCATGAAACACTGCAATGGTCACAACACAGATTCCCTCATGACAAAAGCAGAAAATGCTGGAAAAACTCAGCAGGTCTGACAGAATCATACAGACTCGAAACATCAACACTGTTTCTCTCTCTTCAATGCTGTCAGACCTTCTGAGTTTTTGTTTCAGATTTCCAGCATCCGCAGTATTTTGCTTTTATCATAGGTTCCCTCATGATCCCTCACAAAGAGAATTATCTATCTCGAGCCTGGGGTTTATTTCTATTTATAAAATTCAAAAGTAGTTAAATTATGTTAAATTTGTAAGGAACCAGGTCAGGTCACATTTGGAATATTGTGCACAGTTCTGGTGTCCACACTACTTAGAAGCACTGGAGAAAATGCAAATAAAAAAGATTTACAAGGATGCTAGAAGAACTGGGATATTATAGCTCTGAGGAAAGATTGAACAGGTTTAGGGCCCTTTTCTTTAGAAAAGAGAAGGTGTTGAAGGGACTGGTTGAGGCATTTAATTTAAGAATGGGTGGGATAAAGTAAATGTGGAGAGAATATGTTCCACTTGTGGGAGATTCCAAATCTGGGGGCCATAAAGACTAGATAATTATTCATAAATTCAATCTTCTGCCATTTTGAGGAGATTCAGGGCTACAAGGCACCTATGCTCAAGAGAGCAAAAGACTTGTTACAAATGACAAACATTAGCTCGAAGATTTGTTTGCCGCTGTACCTTAATGGTTCCAGAATCATGCCTATGACCTGAAGTCGAATTCCTCTGGGCCCATAAAGTGTTGTGTCTGTTATTCGTAGCCAGAGGTCTCTCAACCACAGTTCTTTGTCCGATGGGACCGTAACACTGGTTCCCATGTCCAACTTAAAGTTTGTGAGGTGGCCATTAACCAAGATATCCACCTTCCAGAATGAAAATCCAGGATCTTTGTCCTCACCCAAGAAGCATGGTTGTGTGTGCTGTCTCGACCTTGTGAATCCTTTTGGGATCTTCTATGCATTTTGATGTTTTGACTTTGCACAGCATTCCGAATTATCCTATTCGGTCACATTGAAAGCATTGGTCTGAAATTGCCAGATATTGATCTTGCTTTTCTCCACAGCGCTGGCATGGTTGCTATACTGGTTGGTTAGGGACACCTGGAGTGTCCCTGTTTCTATACTGTTTCACCAACTCAACAGAGGGGTTTAATTTGTACCAAAGTTTGCTTTCTCCTCTTAGTTTGGATCTGTGCTGCAAACGGATTTTAGCTTGCCTGGCAATCTGAAGGGCTTTCTCAGGGTTTAGATATGCCTTCACTTGAAGCATGTCTGAGAGTGCATCGTCCGCCACTCCTACAACTATTCTATCCCTGAGGAGCTCAGATTTCACAGATTTCAGGTTATCATAATCACAGCCTTCAGCCATTCTGTTCAGTTCATTAATGAAGGAGTTGATAGGTTCTCCTGACTACATTTATTAAATTTAGCCCTTACAATGATTGTGTTACTTCTGAGGTAAAATCATTCAGCACATATCTTAAAAACCTAGCCAAATTTTGCAGATGATTTGTTGACTCCTTGTCTAGTTACCTTATTGTCGGCCACTGGGCCTACCAAATAAAGCAGTGTGTTAATTTGTTCAGCTTCTGAAGCAATTTGTATCTAAGGAATCTCTTTCTCCAGAGTGCCAATTTTGTGATTGATCTTGCCCTTGGATAAGTCCCAACTGATCTGGAAAAGAAGATTTCTGAACTATGGTTAAAATTTTTAACTGCAGGTTCAGCTTTGAGAGGTTTCTGAAAATCCAAGTTGGTGCCACTGCACACTTCTTCACAAAGGGCTTTCAGCCACTTGCCAGTTTTGGCGGGCTCCCGCCACTATCTCAGCATTTAAACTTTTCCAAAAATGGATGCCTAGATTGATTGGTTAGAGTCTTCCTCACTTTAGCACAATGCTCTCAGGTCTTGGAATTGTCGAATCCCAGCTTTTGCTGGATTTTTAATGCTGCCTACTCAGTCACAATTAGTTTTTAATTCATTATTATTATTCTCTTTGTTCAGAGTGAGCTTGGCAGCCAGATGTTCAGGTACTGACTCGGGAATCGGGTTTCTCAGACTGCGATTTAAATGGCAATTTCTGACTACTGCAGTATTTAACTTTTATCAAGACTTGTGTTGTCCAGGAATTTTAAATTTTTGGCTCACCACTGCTAGAATTGCTGAGTCTGCACTGTCTGGATATTGAAGCTGGGCTTCCATGGGATTCAATGGAATCTCCTGCTGCAGTGAGGAATTTAATTTCTGCCTTCAGTTTCCAAGCCTTTCTTTGGAGCTTTTCTCCAATGATTTCCTTCACCTTTGCTTCTTGAGTTTTTTCATTCTCAAGTCCTTCTTACATTGGCAGGCTGTGACTAGTGGGGTACTACAAGGATCAGTTCTTGGGCCCCAGCTGTTCACAATATATATCAATGATTTGGATGTGAGGACTAAACGTGACACTTCCAAGTTCATAGATGACACAAAGCTAGGTGGGAATGTGCACTGTAAGAAAGATGCAAAGCAATTTTAGGGGGATTTGGACAAACTTAGTGAATGAGCAAGAACATGGTAGATGGAATATAATGTGGAAAAATGTGAGGTTATCCACTTTGGTAGGAGGAACAGACGTGCAGAGTATTTCTTAAATGGTGATTAAAAAGTGTAGATGTACAAAGGGACCTGGCTGACCTTGTCAATAACTGAAAGCTAACATGCAAGGTGCAGCATGCAATTAGGAAGGCTAATGGTATGTTAGGACTTGAGTATAGGACTAGCGAAGTCTTGCTTCAATTGTATAGAACCTTGGCCAGATGGCACCTGGAAGGATGTTATTGCCAAAGAGAGAGTGCAACAAAGGTTCACCAGACTTGTTCCCAGGATGGCAGGGCTGTCCTATGAAGAGAGATTGGGGAAACTGGGCCTGTGTTCTCTAGAATTTCAAAGAATAAGTGGTGATCTCATGGAAACCCACAAAATACTTCAAGGGATAGACAGAGTAGATGCAGGTAAGATGTTTCCCCTGCTTGGGGAGTCTAGAACCAGGGGACACGATTTCAAAATAAGGGGGGAGCCACTTAGGACTGAGATGAGGAGAATTTTTTTTTACTCAGTGTGTTATGAATCTTTGGAATTCTCTCCCCTAGAAGGCTGTGGAACCTCAGTCATTGAGTATACTTAAAGCAGAGATTGACAAATTTCTAAATACCAATGACATAAAGGGATCTGGGATAGTGTGGGAAAAAGGCATTGAAGTGGATGATAAGCCATGATCGTATTGAATGGCAGAGCAGGCTCAATGGGCTGAATCATAGAATCATAGAGGTCTACAGCACAGAAGAAGGCCGTTTGGCACTTCGAGTCTGCGCCGGTCAAACAAGTACCTAACTATTCTAATCCCATTTTCCAGCACTAGGCCCATAGCCTTGTACGCCATGGCATCGCAAGTGCACATCCAAATACTTCTTACATGTTATGAGGGTTTCTGCCTCTACCAACCTTTCAGGCAGTGAGTTCCAAATTCCCACCACCCTCTGGGTGAAAAAATTCTTCCTCACATCCCTTTTAAACCTCCTGCCCCTTACCTTAAATCTATGCACCCTGGTTATTGATCCCTCCTCCAAGGGGAAAAGTTCCTTCCTGTCTACCCTATCTATGCCCCTCATATTTTTATACACCTCAATCATGTCCCCCTTCAGTCTCTTCTGCTCCAAGGGAAATAACTCCTCATAACTAAAACTCTCCAGCCCAGGCAACATTCTGGTAAATCTTCTCTGCACTCTCTCTAGTGCATTCACATCTTTCCTATAATGCGGATTCCAGAATTGCATGCAATACTCTAGCTGTGGCCTAACCAGCGTTTTATACAGTTCAGCATAACCTCCCTGCTCTTATATTCTATGCCTTGGCTAATAAAGGCAAATATCCCATATGCCTTCTTAACCACCTTATCTACCTGTCTTGCTACCTTAAGGGACCGGTGGACATGCACACCAAGGTCCCTCTGATCGTCAGTACTTCCCAGGGTCCTACCATTCATCGTGTATTCCCGTGCCTTGTTTGTCTTGCCCAAATGCATCACCTCACATTTATCCATTTGCCACTGATCAGCCCGTCTATATCCTCCTGTATTCTAAGGCTATCCTCCTCACTATTTACCACCCCACCAATTTTCATGTCATCTGCAAACTTACTGATCAACCCTCCTACATTCAAGTCTAAATTGCTTATATATACCACAAACAGCAAAGGTCCCAACACTGATCCCTGTGGAACCCCACTGGACACAGACATCCAGTCACAAAAACACCCCTCGACCATCGCCCTCTGCTTTCTGCCACTCAGCCAATTCTGGATCCAATTTGCCAAATTGCCTTGGATCCATGGGTTCTTACCTTTGTTCTCAGTCTCCCAGGCGGGACCTTATCAAAAGCCTTGCTGAAGTCCAAGTAGACTACGTCAAATGTATATGACGGCCTACTCCTATGAATGGCCTATGCCTACTCCTGCTCCTGTGTTCAGTTCAGAATGCTTTTTTGCTTTTTCTTTCAGTTTTCCAGGATTTTAATTTCCTTCCACAGTCTCTGTGAGGTTCTGAGTTGTTCCATTCGCTGCTACCATATTGTAAGATGCTGGGCATAGCTCGGTAGGTCTTAGTAAGCTATTCAGAGTCTTAGGTTGTTCAACAGTAAGCATTTATTAACTACTAGCAACTATATGTATGTACAGTAAAGGTCCAGGCTAGGAGATGTCTCCACGCTTGCTTCTACACACAACTCTGTCCAACACTACACTGTGGGTCATGTGTTGTCTTACATCAGTGTGCCGACAGTACTCAGAGCCACGTTAACCCTTTATGCTCCAGACCCTTATACTACACATAGGGGAGAATTTTTCCTATGGCAGGCAGGCTGGCTGGGAGCGGGCGGGGGCAGGCGCGGAGCTGCATGCCACCATTTTATGCGGGAGGGCCAATTAAGGCCCACCCAGCGTAATGCGTGCCCAGTTGCACTCAGCATTACCTGTTGGGAGGGAGGAGGAGGGAGAGTTGGGTCCTGCACTCTTTCGTGCATGCACACAAAAGAGCACAGCAATCTTGCTGAGGCACGGAACTGCCTCAGGGAGATTGAATGGATTAAAAATCTTTTTAATAAATAAGGTAAAAATTTATTCAAACATGTCCCCTCATGTGACTGTGTCACATGAGCTGGGATATGTTTGTGAAGTTAGAAAAAATTATTTATTTATTTTATAAATGCTTTAGGAAACCTCATCACGCCCGTAGATGAGTTTACTTGAAAAATGCAAAGGTCACTTAGGCTCTTCGCCTGTCCGCCAACCTTAAGGTTGGACGGGCAGCGTTCTTAACAAGGTTAATTACTTTTTTAATGGCCTTAATAGGCCATTGACAGTTTGGCGGGCACGCAGCCACCTCTGGTGCGCACCTGCCAAACAAAATATTGAAATGACACGCGATGACGTCAGGACACACGCCCGACATCATCGTGCATCATTTTACACCCATCCCCGCACACCAGTGGCAAAATCCTGCCCATTGTGGAGACAAAGACTTTGGAATTATTCACTAAGATAAAAGCAAATTACTGCAGATGCTGGAAATCTGAACAAAAACATAAAATGCTAGAAATACTCAGCTTATCTGGCAGCATCTGTGGAGGGAGAAACAGAGTTAATGTTTCAAGTCTGTATGAAGAAGAGTCATATAGACTTGAAACCTTAACTCTGTTTCTCTCTCCACAGATGCTGCCAGACAAGCTGAGTTTTTCCAGCATTTTCTGTTTTTGTTACCTTGGAATTATTTTTGGGTTGAATGCTGTTAATGTTTGAGGGGGGACTATAGTTTCTTTCTGGATCTAGTAAGATGAGCTGAGTTATTTTGCTCCTTGGCATCTATTTTGTAATCATATTCATTTCCGTTCCTGTCATAAGATTCAAGTTGCCATCTGTTCTACTGTTTCTAGTTTTGTAGTTGCGACTAAAATTACATGATTGAATAGAAGATTGCAGTGATCATCTCCCGTTCAGTGCCATGTGACAGGAAGAGAATAGATATCCAAAGACTTTTCCTAATACTCTTAGGTCCAGCCATCCCACCCTCTTTTCCTCCTCATGCTCAAGCAGTTTCATTAAAAACATGTGTAATTCTTTCTTTTTTAAACAAAAGAGGATGTCAGGATCATTTCTGCTAAAAATAAGAATTTTTTTTTGTAGAATATAAAATGATGGCTGGAAGTGTTTTATAACCCAGTCAAGTAATTGTGATATCTGAAATCCTATTTTAGTCGTCATAGAGCCATTATTACAGCACAAAAGGAGGCCATTTGGCCCATCAGGTCCATGCCAGCTCTCTGTAGCATAATCCAGTCAGTCCTATTCCCCTGTTCAATTCCTATTGCCCAGCAAGTTCATTTCCCTCATGTGCCCACCCAATTCCCTTTTGAAATCATAAATCGTCTCTGCTTGCACCACTCTCCATGCAGCGAGCTCCAGGTCACTGCCACTTGCTGCATTAAAAAATTCTTCTCACATCCTTCCTGCATCTCTTGCCCAAAACCTTAAATCTGTGTCCCCCATTCCTTGTAACAACAGCTAACAGGAGCAACTTTTCTTTGTCCACGTTAATGAAACCCGTCATTATCCTGTACACCTTTATCAAACGTCCCCTTAATCTCCTTTTCTCCAAGGAGAACAATCCAGCTTTTTCAACGCAATATGTGGCTTAAGTCCCTCATTCCTGGAACCATTCTGGTAAATTTTCTCTATACCGTCTCAAGAATCTATGCAATCAGTCACAAAGCAGACAGCTTTTTGCAGCAAATGTGTTAAACGACAGCCTTTATCTTTGTAAGATATATAGTTTTGTTTTTTCACCAAATAAGTTGGTGTGTGATCCTATCTTCCATTACTAGCGCAATATTTTCTTTGCCAAGATCAGGTTAGATATTGAATCATATGACAGATGTTTTATAACATCGTGTTTGACAAGAGTTATAACAGGGATAGTTGACAGGAAGAGGAATTTTACTGAGAGGTAATATAAATTTAGAGAGGTATAATGTTCCTCTATAAGAGCGGATTGCAGTTTGTACAGGTTACTATTAAATAGCTCATTTCTTTTGTATTCCGAAAGGCTGAAATCTGTTTTCCAGGTATCTACATAAGAATCCTCTTTAAAGATTTCAATAAGCAATTTATCAGCCTACTAAGTTGATAGATTCATTGCTCACTTCCTCAGGATGGTATTTCTCCACATGAAGGTATTCATTAGACTTGCAGTCCTCATCAGACCATCACTGCTTCTGAACAAGTAGATTGTTCTTATTTAATGACATACTTTGCATGGCAAAGGACTATGAATGTCAGGGCCTGAGTTAATAAATATGTGAACTGCTTTATAAATAGCCGCAAAAGGAGAAGCTATCTAGGAGCAGTAAACATCTCTGCTGAGACAAGGCCAAAAGCCTGATAATGATAATCAACATAACATTTCCCTAAATAAAGAAACAGCACTTGATAAGTTTACATTATGGGTTCTTGTTGAATATATTTTCTGGAGTTTTAAAGCAATGTTTTGCTTGTCGTGAAGTTGTCTCAAAAAATCCTACTGTAAATGAAAAATAAGGTCTCTTGAAAGCTCTCTCTGAGAGGTGACCTAATAGAGGTGTAAGGAACATATCTTTTAATTTCTGTTGGACTGTTTTAAAGAACATATCTTTTTATTTTCTGATGGACTGTGGTAAAATTACAGTGGCTGCAGTTGAAAAACATGTCCACTGGAACAGGATAATATATACATGAATATACAATGTTGCAGTCCTGGAACAGGGTGTGCCATGATAGACAGGATGGTGCCGGAAAGGATTCCTGGACCAAGGGAGCTGCCTGACAACAGCATTTTAATTGGCTCTTGACCAGGTGACCAGGTTTTGTGTGAATGCAGCAGAATAGCTCCTAGTCTGAAAGGAACAAGACTTTAAATCTCTCTCTCCTGTGTGTGTAAGATTCCAGTAATCCTACAATAATCGTTAGCTGTTTTTTTCTCCTCATATCTCTGTAACCCGCTGTCTCTCTGAAAACCCCTGTCAAGAGGCAAAGGGGAAAATCACTGTTTAGAGACATTGAAAAGCAGGTGTTCAACCAGTGAACTAAATACTGAAAGTGCTGGAATACCACCTCATGTCATCAACAAGAACTGAAAGGTATTGGAAGACATCAATCAAAATTAACCCATCAAATCCCGTACTCTGGAATTGGTGCTATTGAACTGTTTTATCCCACTCTTAAAATCCATGACTTGTATGTCTTATGTGTCGTGTCTGTGTGTTTGGGATTTAAGAAGTGGGTGGAGTTTAAGTTATAGGGTTAGAAGTTAGCAGTTTATATTTCTTTCTTTTGCCACTGGTTAATGACAGTTTGTTCAATAAACTTAAGTTTGCAAACCTGGTCCTCATATTCTGTTAACCTAAATTAAATCTGGTGTTTTGATCAAACTTTTCACAGTTGTCGCGACTCGGGGAACAGTGGGGCTTGATATATAGCGTACTATCCCCAGTGAGTCATGACAGAGGTCTTTAAAATTATGAAAGGTTTTGATAGAGTAAACGCAGAGAGAAAGATTCCTTTTGTGGCGAAGATCAAAAGCAGAGGCCGTCAATATAAGATAGTCACCAAGAAGTGAGTGAGTGAATTCAGAAGGACTTCTTTACCTAGACTGTGATCAAAATGTGGAACTTGCTGCACAGGCAGCAGTTGAAGCTAATTGTATGGATGCATTTATTGGGATTTTGATATGCATATGAGGGAGAAGGGAATAGAGGGTTATGCAGATTTCTTCTTGGCAGTGGATCACTTGCTTCCTCTCCAGTTCAATGAGTTCTGAGATGGCTGATAAGTTCAATGCACGATCAGCAGACTCTGCCAAATGAGGGTCAGATGGTGCTTGAACGACTGAGGAGACAGGCTGTTTGGAGGTTTGTGCACTCCCTCCGATGTCTCGACTTTGCCTCCGCACGTTTCTGATGAAGCCTTTCGATTTGTTTGATGCCTTCCCAAATATTTAGAGAGAAGAGGAGGCAGAATGTGAACATTGCTGGCAAGTCCAGCATTTGTTACCCAAACTTAATTGCCCTTGAGATTGAGTGGCTTACTAGGCCATTTCAGAGGGCAGTTAAGAGTCAACCACATTTCTGTGGGTCTGGAGTCACATGTAGGCCAGACCAGGTAAGGGCAGCAGATTTCCTTCCCTAAAGGAGCTTTAATGTACCAGACAGATTTTGACAACAACTGATGATAGTTTCGTGGTTACCATTAATGAGACTAGCTTTATATTCCAGATTCATTAATTGTGTTTAAATTCCACCAGCTCCAGAGAATTAGCCTGGGAATCTGAATTCCCAGTGTACAGTGACATTACTACTACGTCACTATCTCCCAATGCTCAATGGAGCTTAAATGCTGCCATGGATTGTTGGGCCGAATGGCCTATTTCTAAGCTGTATGGAATTCTATGAATGTAAAGCTTTCTCCTGTAACTTGCTTTATTTCGCTCATGGAGCTGCTGACTTATGTTTGTCCCTGGGGCGCTTTCTACCCTCTTGTGCCCTGCTAATGTGACCATTCTTTGTATGCAGGCCTTAATAATAGGTACTTGCAAGTTATTCGGCTCTCATGTGAAATGGGACCACTGCCAAGCCTGATCGTGCTGTCGCCCAACATCTAGACATGTGGGCCAGGATTTTCTGGCCCCACTCTCCACCAGGATTTTCCACTCCCACTGAAAGTCAAAGGGCTTTTGGCTGACCTGCCGCATCTCTTGTGGTGGGTCCTGCCATACTGGGGCAGAAAAGTCCCAGCCGTCCTTTTTCAAGCAGGGTTCACTAATTAGCAAAGGGGAATGACGCAGTTTTGAGTTTTTACGCATTCCAGCTGTGTGATGTCTTAAACACAGCCGTGGGTGTTTTACATTTACATCCTGGGACCCAGTGTGTTTAGTAATGTAGTTTTATTCAGCGTAGCTTTTTCTGGTAAAAGGTGGAATCACAGTCAGATATGACAGGGATTATTTTCTGCTCTTGGTAATTTTGAGGCCTTTTGAAAGTCCTCAACCTTACCCAGATAAAGCTAATCAATCCTGTCAGGGACCAATTACTTTTGATTTTGAGGCAATATGGTTCCTTTCAGAGTTGAAGACTGCCACAGCCACCTTTTATCATCCCCCTGATAGGATCTGGGTCCGCCAGTGTCAGTAGGTTGCTTCACTTTACACATGTAGTGGGGGGGGGGAAATGATGTTGGAGCGCCCCTGCCGGAAATCACAATCCATCCTGACCATGAAGGTGTTCCCTTGTTCATGATTTCAGGTGTAGTTGGCAACCTTCATGGCAACTCCCACAGAATTCCTAGCCTATACAATTTTGCAGCATAGGAAGAGGCCGTTTTGAACCCATCACAGCTCTGATAGCTCTCTGAAAGAGCTGCCCACTTCAGCCCAATCCTCTGTCCATTCCCTGTGCCCTTTAAATCAAGTTTGCAACTCTTTTTCAAACTTCTGACAGGTGGACAATTCAGGCCCAGTGAACTCAGGAAGCATATTTGCACAGCCTTTGGACAGTAAGTAAAAAATGTTTGAGAAAACATGTGATTTATGATATATTGTACTCGACAGTGCTGTTTTGATCCCACAATTAAATATTTTGATAAACAGATGACTTGAGTTAAGCATTAATTTCACGACATGAATTTATAGTACTATCACTGCAATTCTACAAATGACTGTCTGAATAATATGCACATGGATATCAATGGGTGTGATAAATAATAAATTTATAAAATGGCATAATCATAAAAACCTACTACTGAAGCCAGGACTCAGTATAGAAAAGTGACTGATGACAGGTGATTCCAGAAACTATAGAAATAGTACAAATCAGGTTGTCCAGCTAAATTGTGCTCCCCGCATGCAGAGGTCCCCGCAAGCGGAGGTCCCTGAGTGTCAAGATCACTGAGTTTGGAGGTCCCTGAATATGGACCCATCAAAGTATTCAGGACCTTGAGAATGGAGGTCAATAGTCCACACAGAACATTTAGTGGTAATCCTGCCCTATAATATTGCATAAAATGTGAAATGCACTCATATCCAGTTGCATAAGGTTAATCCATAGTACAAAGACTGTTCAAGATTGTGTATACTTCGACTACCTGACAAAGCGTCTTTTCTTCTGACACCTGAGTAATACCCCACTGTCAGGTGTTAATAGAGCTTTTCTAACCATTTTGCTATTTATATCCATCAGCAAAGATCAGGTGTGATGAAGCTGACAGGAAAAGAATGATAATTATTTGAGTTAGATATTCATTGACTTCTCTAGTATTGAACTGCAGAAAACACTAATCCATCAATGTGGGTATTTACCAATAATGTTGAGCATTCAAGTGGTTACTATTCCCATCTTTGATGCAGAAATGGATTCAAACTGAGGAAAATCCTAACATTAAACTGGAAATGATAAATAAGGGCAGTAGACACTGGGAGGGAAGATGCTTTCTGTGCCAAGGGCCTAACAAAATCATAAATATACTTATAAAGAATAGGTTTTGAGCTCACATCCAGCCTACGGTATATAAACAGGCCATTTGATCCAACTTGTTATGCTGATATTTATGTCCCTAATAAGCCTCCTCCCAAACCTAACTCCTTTTATGCTTATTTAGCTACCCCTTACAGGCATCTGTGAGGTCTTGTGGCACAGTGGGTAGTGTCCCTGCCTCTGACCTGGAAGCTCCAACTTAGAGTCCTCCCCACTCAAAGACCTCCACACTCAGGGACCTCCCTCATCCATGTCTAGATGGACATTTGTAAAGTGACCAAAAGGGAATAGTCTTCTCTACACTGTTCCAATGATGTTCAATGTAAGTTTGAGGAAGAGCACCTTACCTTTCAATTAGGCACTTGACAGCCTTCTGCACTCAATTTTTGAGTTCAACCATTTCAGATCATAATGACTGCCTCCATTTTTTCAGATGACAGCTTTTGGTAATGATTCTGCTATTCCCATTTACACTTCCGCTGGACTCATCTTTTGTTTCTTTACTTGTCCCATTACCATCCTCTTTTGGTTTGCCTCATCACCTCTCTTGTCATTTGACCTCTGCTGCCATCCTATTACAAACATTCCATTTAGTTTCTTTTCTCCCCTCTCCATTTTCGTTGCTTCAGTACTCGGTTAAAGCCTGTTATATCTGTAACTTTTCCCAACTCCGATGAAAGATCACAGACCTGAAACATTAATTCTGTTTCTCTCTTCACAGATGCTGCCAGACCTGCTTAGCATTTTCAGCATTTTCTGTTTTGACATATGAACATAAGAAACAGGAGCAGAGGTAGGCCATTCAGCCCCTCGAGCTTGCTCCGCCATTTGATGAGATCATGGCTGATCTTCTTGTGCTTCGAATTCCACATTTCCATCTAACTCCAATAATCTTTGATTCCCTCGCCTAACAAGAATCTATCTACCTCTGCCTTAAAGATATTCAACGACCCTGCCTCCAATTCAGAGGCAAAGTTCCAAAGTCGCACAACTCTCTGAGAGGAAAAAAATTCTCATCTCTGTCCTAAAAGGGCAACCCCTAATTTTAAAACAGTGCCCCCTAGTTCTACACTCACCCACAAGAGGAAACATCCTTTCCACGTCCACCTTGTCAATACTGCTCAGGATCTCATATATTTCAATCAAGTCACCCCTCACTCTTATAATCTCCAGTCTGCTTAACCTTTCCTCATAAGACAACTTGTTCATTCATAAATTAATCTAGTAAACCTCCTCTGAACTGTCTCCAACACATTTACACCCTTCCTTAAATAAGGACACCAAAACTGCACATAATATTTGAGATATGGTATCACCAATGCCCTGTATAACTGAAGCATAACATCCATACTTTTATGTTCAATTCCTCATTGTAATAAAGGATAGCATTTCATTAGCCTTCTTAATTACTTGCTGTACCTGCTTACTAACTTTTCGTGACTCATGCATGAAAACACCCTCTGCACCTCGGAATTCTGCAGCTGCTCTCCATTTAAATAATACTGTTTTTTATTCTTCCTGCCAAAGTGAACAACTTCACATTTTCCTATATTATACTCCATCTGCCAGATTTTTGCCCACTCACTCAACCTACTTACACCTGTCTGCAACCTCCCTATGTCCTCTTGACAACATACTTTCCTACCTATCTTTGTGTCATATGCAAATTTAGCTACCATGTCTTCATTCCCCTCATCTAAGTCATTGATATAAATTGTAAAATGTTCAGGCCCCCAGGAGGCTTAAAGAGACCAACAGCACTGATGAATAGGGCCTGTCACTTGATCTGGAACTCATAGCCTCCAGCTAAGATAATTACACTGCATGTACCTTGGAGACCTGTATAGAGTTAGAATCTGAAAGTGCTGAGTCACCCAACATGAGTGGGCTGCAGCTAGCCCAGGCAGAGAGGATGGTTCATGTTGCAGCTCACTGAAGGTTAAGGTCATAGAGGTCTGCCACCAGGAGGCTCTGATGAGGACCTCAGTGGGATGGTACATAGAGAATGCTGATAAGGATGCACACTGAGATGCTGGGTCCAACGGCAGAACTGCCAGACAGCCTCCTGTCACTGTCAAGGAGCAAGGAGGAGCCTGGTTTCCACTTGCTAGAGGGCACCATGCAGAACTTGCCTCTTCCCAATCCCCTGCTGCCTTGTAGAC
The DNA here is from genome assembly GCF_017639515.1 of Carcharodon carcharias. Lineage (NCBI taxonomy): Eukaryota > Metazoa > Chordata > Chondrichthyes > Lamniformes > Lamnidae > Carcharodon > Carcharodon carcharias. The sequence goes on along the minus strand of NC_054486.1, from coordinate 19,368,625 downwards.
CCAGAGACACTGTCCCTGCAGCCCCCATACCTCTTGCATCCTTTGTGTGGACAGATCACCAAATCCTCTCCCCCACCAACAACCCCCACCCTGCGAGGATGCAGCATTATACCCTGCCAAATTGAGGAAATCACTACAGCACCTCCAAAAACTCTCCAACAGTACTTACAGACACTATGTAAGAGTAATGGCTCTTCAAATTCACCTTGCCTGAAAGGTGGGTGCCTGGTCGCTTAAATAACATTCGTGCTGGGCCCTACACACAGCAGAGTGCTTGATCTTTGATAAGTGAATGCTGAATACATCTGCGTGGACCAAATTAGGACAGTGGGCTCCACAGCACCCAGTAGGGCTGTGTGATGTCAAGATAACATGGGTTCGGCTTCTTCTGGCACTCGTAAGGAACACCGGGTGAGTGTCTTTCTCAAGAGAGCCTGCCATGTGGGCTGCACTAGAAGCAGCAGGTGATACAATGAACACGCCCAGGATGGCCATCATGGTGATGCTTCAGACATGAATTCTGCACCTGTAGGATTCAGGTTCCACTCCAAGTTCATGTCATGTTATGAACAGTGTCTTCTATAGACAGTTTTGGATGTGACCGCATAAACATGCTTCAATTATGACCTGTACAATCTTCAGAGAGGAGAGAAGATTCATATGCTATCAGCCTGGGCTGGATTCCAATCTAGGTCAAGAAGCACAATGTTCTAACATGCTGTGCCATCGAGTCCCCACCAATTATGTTTATGTTTAGATCATTCCAACAACTTAGTGGAAGGATTACTTCCAGCATAACTCAAGTGCTTAAGATGACAGATGGCAAGAACCTTTATATGAAAGACTATGTTCTGCACAATATAAGGATGTATAGTATCTGTCTTTAGTTACACCCTACATGGATATAAACATTGTGATAGTCATTGAGCAATGAACATCAGTGTACCTATCTATGGGCATAGGAATGGAACCGAGAAGCACACTGTTATTGGTACTGTTTGCTTTATATGGTAATGCCTTGGTTGTGGACCAAACAGACAAATAACTTGAAAAAATAAATTATGTACTCTTCGTGGATGAAAGAGTAGTACTGGCAGAGAAAAAAAGGCAGTGAGGGAATATGAAGCCAAACGCTGATCTGGATTCAGCAAATGTAAAGTTTAGCATTGAGCATGTGACATTATTGCCATCAGGATTTCAGAACAGGAATCATCTCTCAACCTTGATCAGTCTTTCAGTAATTAGTTGGTCATCTTTAGGCTGTCGACGTGGGAGAGGAGCCAAGCCACAGAAAAAAGCTGTGTGGTTTGTTCAGACATATATCTGACAGGCAGCTCCTTTTGAATTTAGCTGACAGTTATACAAACTCAGAGATTAGATTCCACCTGAATTGGGTCATGATGCTGGTGTAGCGCGTGCGCCTAAAGAGAGTGGTGGCAGGAGCATGCAAAATTAGTTGGCCGGCCTCATTAGTTTATTAGCGACAAGCTGTGGGTGTCATCTGCAGCTCCAGAGACAACTCCTGGGTCCCAGGAAGCACGACAAACAGTTGACTCGGATGGCAGCTGGGTCCAGCTGACAGGAAAGGCAATAGATAGGGAGTTGGGGAGTGGATGGGAGCAATGTCAGGATCCCCTTCCTGAACTAAGCATCATAAAGGACACAGGGAATGAACAAGGGATATAACCAATTAAACTGAAGTGGCTGTGTATGAGTACAAAATTACTTGTCAGCCTCTCCGAAGGCTATAAAGGGCGAATGAAGTGTCTAGCAAAAATGAGTAGATAGTAAAACAAATGTGTTCAGAGAAATGCCTTTTCCCTTGTGCGCTGTGCATATTGTGTAATATAGCTTGCCATAGTCAATTGGCCTCTGATGTAATTCCTTTGTGAGGAAAGGATTCAGGGAGAAGCCATTTACCCACCACATGGAACAAAGTGTGGAGGCATAAAAAACAGGATTGCTGACCAAGAGAAGGCGTTGTTGCACCTATTCCCTGTTCAATGGCTGACAAAATGGAACTGCTGCTGCGTGAAGTGGATGAAAGAAGGGTAGAATCTACTCACTGCAAAGCACAGCAATGTAGCATGGCTGCTAACAGCTGCTGATGAGGACCAATGTCAACAGGATACGAGCTTGATGTACATTAACTGATAGAGATTGATTGCTATGATTGTTTTGCTATCAACATATTAGATGACTATCAGGATGGTAGAAGGCAAATTAGATGGACTGTGGTCTAGTTTTTCATCTCAAGATTCCTATGTTCCTAGGATCTGGAAAAAAAAAGTTGAATGAAAGATAGTGCAGCTTAAGGAAAATTCTAAGGTCAGACCACCAACCATGCCTGGCATGCCAAATTGCTACTTATCAACCTGTTTCACGTTTATTGTTGGCAATGCCAAACCTCCACACTATTTTAGAGTTTCAGTTGTGGTAGAACTCTCAGCTCTGAGTCATAAGGTTATGACTTCAAGTCCCCCTCCTGACTATAAAATTCTAGGCTGATGCTGCAGTACTGAGGAAATGCTGCACTCTTGGAGATACCATTGCTGAATTGAGACATTAAACCTAGGCCCTGCCTGCTTTCTAAGGTGGCTGTAAAAATCGTATGGCACTAGTTTGAAGAACTGGGGAGTTCTCCCAAATGTCCTGGCCAATATTTATTCCTCAATCAACATCACGACTTTGTTTTTTTCCTTATTCTTTTAGGGGATATGGGTGTCACTGGCAAGGCCAGCATTGTTGTCCATCCCAAATTGCTCTTGAACTGAATGACTTGCGAGACAATTTTAGAGAGTAGTTAAAAGCCAACCTCGTTGCTGTGGGGCTGGGGTCATATGTAGGCCAGACCAGGTAAGGATGGCAGATTTCCTTCCCGAAAGGACATTATTTAGTCATTGTAACTTTCCTGTTTCTGCAAGCTTGTTGTGTCAATTTGGCTGTCACATTTCCTACATTACAACAGAGACTCCATTTCTTAAAGTACTCCATTGGCTATAAAGTGTTTCTGGAATCCTGAAGTCCTGGAAGGCACAATAGGATTGCAATAATTTTTCTTTCATTACTTACTTTGCGATGCACATAAACAAGGAACACATTCAAGCTATAAATTACAACTGAAAACATTTGCAAATAGACACTGGTTAATTGGTCATTTTTGGACCTGTCCCCTTTGGGTCAGTGTCCATGATTTTCTTGATGTGCTTAAATAATCCAAACTCAAGTACAGTGGGCAGAAATCTGAAGATGAGATGAAAACTTGGAGTGTGGTTAACTGTGAAAAGGACCTTCAGCAACGTCAGGAGACCAAGGACATGCAATTTGCTAGACAGATGGCGAATGAAATTTAACGGGAGCTTTCCCTGGATCCGTGCCCAATGTGCTTAGAGGATTAAAGTAAGAGGACAGGTTGCATAAGATTAGTTTGTATTCCCTTGAATAGAGGAGATTGAGGAATGGATCAGACTGATATGTTTAAAGTTAAATGAATTTCATAACGTAGAATCATAGGATCAAAGAATTGTACAGCATAGAAGGAGGCCATTTGGCCTATCATGTGCTGACTCTTTGGAGCAGGAATCCTGTTAGTCCCACTCCCCTGCTTTTTCTACTTATTCCTGCCACTTATTCTCTAATTACCCTTTGGGCAGAATTTTATGGATGGTGGGGGGGAGGCGTGGAGCGGGTGCGGACCCGATCGCTGCTCGCGATTGGGTCCATGCCACCATTTTACGCGGGCAGGCCAATTAAGGCCCACCCAGCATACTTCACGACTCCCATGGATAGCGGGAATGAGTGGATGGCAGCGAGCATGCTCAGCCTGTCGGGTACAATGGCAACCCAGCAGTCTGTATAAAGGAAAACCTGGCAGCATTGGAAAGGCTGCTCGCAATGGCTGGGTGAAGGGCTCTGCAGAGGGGCAATGAAGGTTATGCAAGTCCGGAGGGTAGGCCATCGGGGCAGGCCAGTCTGGAGGGTAGTCCATCAGGGCAGGCCAGGCTAGAGGGTAAGGCCGGGGGGGCCAGTGCGCCCCTCGTTTTTCTGATGACTGCCTTGTTGCCCTCCTCGAGGAGGTGGCAGCACGGCGCGAGGTGCTGGTTCCCTAGGATGGGAGAAGGAGGCTCCCCCCACATGACGAAACATGCCTAGGAGGAGGTGGTGGAGGTGGTGAGCTCCTGCAACATGGTGTGGCACACTTGGATCAGTGTCGCAAGCGCTTCAATGACTTGTTGCGCTCTGGAAAGGTGAGGACAATGTTGGCATTGGTCACATAACCCAGTAGGTAGGCTTTCCCCCCTGCTGACTACCCAACCAGCCCCAACCCCCCCCCCCCCCCCCCCCCAAAAAAGTCTGAGTGTAGTGATGGCATTGAATCATTGACAGCATATCTGTCCTCAGCTGGGTGGGCCAGCAGATATTGCCCATGCCAAGGTCAGCCTGAGAGGATGGTGATGGGTTCTGCGCCTGCAGCATGTGGTACACTGAGACCCACATGACGGTTTTAGGGGCAACCTGGAGGAGCTGCACCTAGGTGCAGTGCTGGAACTCCAGGACATGTCCAAGTCAAGGTGATGACATGCTGGAAGGGGAGCTTCAAGGTGGCGTGGCAACAAGCTATCTGCTGCCCTCTGCACTCCACGTGCTTGTGCCTCCTTGCTATGGAAGAATGTACTGTGTGGTGCCTAATGTGATGGAGGCAGCATGTGGCCAAGGCGGGGTGGGGGGTGGTGGATGACACAGGCCTAGCACCTTTGTGCGAGTGTTTGGCAGCAGTGGGGTGAGGGGGCTCTGGAGCCCTGATATGTCCCACTCTGGTTGGGGTGGGCCGTGTGCGAAGTCCGTCTGTATACAATTTGCACAAATCAATGCTCGTCTCTCATTTTCAGGAGAAGAATGCTCATAATGCTGCAGATGTGCGAGGACAGGCGGCAGCCAGGCACAGTTAGCCACTCTCAGCCAGCTTGAGCAGGAGGCCCTGGATTTGGAGAGGCGCCATGCACCTAGGTCCACTGGTATTGGTGAGGCTAGGGTGTCATGGCCAAGTATTTATGCCCAGCAGTGAGGTCAGCATTGTTCTCCCAACAGCCATAGCAGCGCTGAATGTTAAGTAATTTAATTTTGCAACATGGCTTGACCATTGCTTATGGAAGGATGAGCACGTAATGATCCAGAGGACAGGGATGGACTTTGTCATTGTCTCAACATTAACTGATCCAATGTCCTTGTTCTTGCTTTCAGCATCATTGGAACAGGGTCGGGAGGAGGAGCAACAGAAGCCCCCTCTCACACCTGAGGGCCCTGAAGTCTCACCAGCATCACACCATCTCTGCCAGGCAAGCACCTGCAGAGATACTAGTACCTCGGTGGGAGTTAGAACATTGGCTAGTGTCCCGGGGCACAGCGGTGAGGGCACTTTACAGTTACTGGAGGAGCCGGTAGCAACAGAGAGTGCCCTTGGCGCTAGCAGTCAGAGGACTGCAGGAAACCAGGCACATGCTCAGTTGGTGCCTGATGATGTGCCTCTGGAGTCATCTGCAACGCAGCAGGGGCAGTAAATACAGCCGGGTGTGCAGGAGCATCTTGGGGAGATACATGAGGCTATGCTTGGCTTGGTCTCCGTGGTGGAGGAGTCCATGCGGATGATCGCCGAAGCAATGAGCCACATGTCCAAGCGCCATGTGTCCTCTTTGGAGAGATTGGCGACTCTCGTGGAGAGCCTCCTCCAGGAGACCAGTCAGGGCTTCCTGGGAATGCGCTCTGACCAGCAAGCCCTCATATCGGCATTGACCTCAGTTGGTCAGTGCCAGTGTGGGAGATGTGTGAGCACCGAGTTTCCTAGCTCAGTGCCCATCCGTTCATGGTGAGCAGGGAGGTCCGAAGCAACCTCACATTGGCGCAGCAGCTGCCTGTCATTTCTGCAGGCACCTCTCAGGGCCCTGCAGATGAGGGCGGCAGCTCCTCCGCCCCTCTCTCAGTGACCGTAGCATCTGGTGAGGCTACGATAACTGGGGAGATGTCAGCTGTGGAACTGGCAGATCCCTCCCAGGCGGGGCCAGCACAGGCTCCAAGGTCATCGAGGTCAACGGGACAGCGGAGTCAGCAGGCTGTTTCAGATACCACTCCCAGCGAGGATCAGCACCAAGACGTAGCACCCGGAAACGTAAACATAAGGCACCTTAGGCACACCATGGGTTTATCACTGGTGCTTTTGTGTTGGCCCGAGATGAGGTCCTTATGATTTGCTTTGAATTGGAACACCCTTGTCATTTTGTTTTATTAAGTTTCTTTGCCTGTGATATTAAATTCAGACATATGACCATGACTGAGGGTGCCTTTTTTCTTCTGAATGTGTATAGTTTCCAAAAATGTTAGGAGTGCTTTGTGAGATATTCAGCTATTATTAACAAGGCCCTTAGTTACTGTTCCTAACCTGGAAGATTTGGCACTTAGGTTTCGAGTATGGAGCCTACAGCCCAGGCTTGTCCTGGAGGTCCACCTGTGTTGTGCTAGCTGAAGGATCAAAGCTTCCCGGGTGTCCCTGCCTCCCTGCAGTATGTCCGGGTCAGCATCTATCCCCTCAGCATTTCCCTGTGCACGCTCATCCTCGGACTCACTGCTGAACTCATCGTGTGCAGCCACAGCCACTGTGTTGATGTCTTCATTGTCCACTGCATCCCCCTTTCCAGCGCAAGATTGTGGAGAGCGCAGCATGCAACCACTATCACTGAGACATGATCTGGGAGGTACTGGAATACGCTCCCGAGAGGTCCAGGCATCAGAAGCGCATCTTGATAAGACCGATGGTCCTCTCCACCGCAGCCCTTGTGGAGGCATGGCTCGTATTGTACCGCTGTACAGCTTCTGTTCTTGGACGGCAGAGAGGCGTCATGAGCCACCTTCTGAGGGGATAGCCCTTGTCACCCAGCAGCAATCCATCAAGCCAGGCTGGAGCACTGAGGAGCCCCAGCACCTGGGAGTGTCTGAGGATGTAGGCATCATGGGAGCTGCCTGGGTACCTTGCACAGACTTGTAGAATCAGCATCCTGTGATCACACACTATCTGCACGTTCATGGAGTGGAAGACATTCCTGTTGACGAAGGCACTGGGCTCACCTGCTGGCGCCTTGATGGCCACATGTGTACAGTCTATAGCACCCTAGACACGGGGGAAGCCAGCAATCGCTGCAAAGCCTCTGGCTCACTGTGTCTGGCTTGCCTGGTCCCAGCGGAATTGGATGAAGGTCAATGCCCGCCTGAACACAGCATCTGAAACCTGCTTGACACAAGTGTGGACAGCTGACTGGGAGACACTGCAAAGATCACCCACCAACTTGTGGAAGGAGCCAGAGGCATAGAAGTTGAGGGCAGCTGTGACCTTTGGAGCCACTGGCATGGGGTGTCCACCTACACAGTTAGCATCAGGCCCAATCATGTGACAGATATAGTTCACTGTCTCCCTTGAGAGAAGGAGCCTCATTCGGCACTGCATCTCCGACCTATTGAGGTAGCTGCTTTGCCACCTTTATACCTTGGCAGCAGGATAGTGACATCTTCTGTGGCCCCTTCTACCTTGGTCTACCTCTTGGCCCTGCGCCCCTTGTGCCTGCGCCTGTCCTCCCAAAGGTGGCTCTCCGGGAGGCTGAATGTGCACTCATGGCTTCCTCCCCCTTCTAGCCCTCCCTTTCTCCTCAGAGGAGCTGCCTCCAGTGGAGAGTTCAGCTCCCATTCCCAGGAAGGCTTCCAGAAACCTACAGGTCCAAAAAAGATTCCTTACTGCAGAGTGCTGACTCAGACAAAGCAGCTGGTACGTGTTTTGAAGTATTGCAGATCACACAGGCAAGTTTCAAAAACTTTGAAAAATCAATACTTGAGAGAGCACACCCGTGACCCCAGTGAGCCCTCTTAATCTGCCCGTGGATGAGGTTTATAAAAATGTGTCCTACCCGCCTGCCCGTTGTGCCCATGTGCCAACCGAAGATTGCATGGGCGCCAAAAAATCAGCGTCGATTGTTGAGTCAAAGGCCTTAAGTGGCCCATTAATTAATGGCAGGCACGCAGCGGATATCATTGTGCACCCGCCCAACGAAATATCACGATAGCGCGCAGTGACGTCAGGATGCTCGCCTGACATCACCGTGCGTCATTTTATGCGTGGAAGTGCGGGGCCCGCCTCTGCACGCCAAAGGGAACATTTTGCCCTTTGAAAACATGTATTGAATCTGTATTCTCCATCCTATCAGGCAGTTCATTCCAAACCCTAACCACTCGTTGCCTAAAAAAATTTTCCTCATGTTATCCCTGCTTACTTAAACATGTGTGAGTCGGGTACAAATGCAGTATTTCATGACTAGCAGCACAAAAGGATTTGCAGATTGATGCCAAAACAATAAAACACTAGATTTAAAACAAAAACTGATTCATAGATCTCGACATTTTTCAGCCAGCAAAGGGACAGATGTACTTTCTTAGCTCTGTGCTTCCTAGATACAGGCAAACCATATCCTCTGGTGGGGACATCAAGATTAAGTGGACTTAATCTTAAACTTAGAGCCAGGCCTTTCAGGGGTGAAACTCAGGAAGCACTTATTCACATAAAAGGCAGTAGGCCAAAAGGCCAGGATGGTGAAAGTTAATTGGAGATTTCAAGACAGAAATGGATGGTTTTTTTTCTCTAGGTTAGCATTTCAAGATATATGTAGAAAAGAAGGATCTATGGTTTGCCAGACTGATTCCTGGGAAAGCAGGCTTGTCGTATGAAAGGAGGTTGGGCCGACTAGGCCTATATTCACTGGAGTTTAGAAGAATGAGAGGGGATCTCATTGAAACATATAAAATTCTGACAGGGCTGGACAGGCTGGATGCAGGGATGATGTTTCCTCTGGCTGTGGGGTCTAGAACAAGGGGTCATAGCCTCAGGATATGGGGTAGGCCATTTATGACTGAGATGAGGAGGAACTTCTTCACTCAGAGAGTGGTGAAGCTGTGGAATTCTCTACCACAGAGGGATGTGGAGGCCAAGTCACTGAATATATTTAAGAAGGAAATAGATTTCTAGACTCTAAAGGCATCAAGTTGTACGAGGAGAGAGCGAGAGTATGGCATTGAAACATAGAAACATAGAAAATAGGAGCAGGAGTAGGCCATTCAGCCCTTCAAGCCTGCTGTGCCATTCATCATGATCATGGCTGATCATCCAACTCAATAGCCTGCTCCCGCTTTCTCCCCATATCCTTTGATCTCTTTCGCCCCAAGGGCTATATCTAACTCCTTGAAAACATGCAATGTTTTGGCCTCAACTACATTCTGTGGTAGAGAACTCCACAGGCACACCGCTGTCTGGGTGAAGGTAGAGGATCAACCGTTATCATATTGAATGGCAGAGCAGGCTCAAAGGGCCAAATGACCTACTCCTGCTCCTTTTTTTTATCTTTCTATAGAGTTGAGGTACAGATCAGTCATGATCTAACTGAATGGTGGAGCATGCTCAGCAGGTTGAATGGTTAACTCCTCAGTTCTGATAAAAGGTCATCTCAACCTGAAAGATGAACTCTGTTTCTCTCCTCAGATGTTGCCTGCTGGGTATTTCCAGCTTTTTTTTTTTGTTTTTATTACAGATTTCTAGCGTCCTCAGTAGTTTGCTTCTCCTGTTCCTAAAGTTCCTAAATGCACTGGGTCACCTGATGCAACGAATATTAGAAAACCAGGCATTAAACTAACGGAGGAAAGTTAGGTAGATTCCCTTATAGGTGTGCGGTCAAAAGCTGATTTCCCAAAGTTTACTGTGTCCAAGTGATGCTGTGCACCTGGCTAGAAACCGAGGATAATCACTACGTTAATGGGCAGAAATGTAAGAAATGCACACTAAATGGTGAATATTGAGAGGAGCAGAGAGAATTAGGGGTTCATATGCACAGGTCTTAAAGGAAAATAAGTTAATGAAACTATCAAAAAGCATATATAATTCCAGGTTATAAAATGAAGGCGGAGAGTGAAAAAAGCATAAAGAACCGCTCAGCCTAGAATAATCATTAGTCAGGCAGCAGTTCAAATATTGGGACTGAAATTCAATGGTTCCTCCAGCAATTCCATTGCCAATTTGGAGCGAAGGCAGTAGTGGGGCAACAAACTAGGCTAGAGCCTGGATATGCTAGGTATCGTGTTTTCCTGTGAGTTTTATATATCCTATGTTTGGGGGCTGGGATGGGGTGAGGGATGTAAAGCCTCTGCCAAAACAAAGGTATTAAATGCACTGATTAGGCCCAAAGGCTGAGAGTGGGCAAGCACAGCAATTCATGTACCTACATGGAATATAATGCTTGGAGGATCATGAATCAATATGGCCTGAAGGGTTCAGGAGTGATATTTGTGTGACATGCACTGGGGACTCAAGCCTGTGGCCTGCATCCCTGATTAGGAGGGAGTCAGATCATTTATTTTGGAGCCACCCTCTTGAGAAAGGGGCTACTGCATGGCACAGTCTCATGTTTCTGGTGGAGAGGGAGGTTGGGCCAATGGTCACAATCCCAGGTTAAGGAACAGCATCGCATGCCCATAGAATTTTGGCATTGTTGTATCCAGTTTTGAGCATCCTACTTTAGGCCCAATGTCAAGGGCATGGAGAGGGTACAGAAGAGATGTACTAAGATGACAGCAGTCTTCAAACATAATGCTAATTTGTCAATAGAGGTGCTCATGAGAAAAGGGAGCAAGAGGACATCATCTCCCCAGAGCCTCACAGCAACGGGCATCAATCTCTTACTCCAAAAGATAGTAGTGCAGCTAAAAGCCCTCTGGAAATTTGTGTCATGAGTTTCAGAGGAAAGCAGTAGGACCTGACTGAACATGAGTGAGCAAGAGCAGCTGAAGTGGTACTGAAGGAGTAGAAAAAAACAAAAAACTGCGGATGCTGGAAATTCAAAACAAAAACAGAATTACCTGGAAAAACTCAGCAGGTCTGGCAGCATCGGCGGAGAAGAAAAGAGTTGACGTTTCGAGTCCTCGTGACCCTTCAACAGAACTGTTTTGTTGAAGGGTCATGAGGACTCGAAACGTCAACTCTTTTCTTCTCCGCCGATGCTGCCAGACCTGCTGAATTTTTCCAGGTAATTCTGTTTTTGTTCTGAAGGAGTAGAACCCTGCTTGTTTTCTCCTTTAACTGCTGAGAACAGAGATGAAGACTTCACCATGAGCATTTCATTTGCTATTTTATGTGTGTGCCAGGATCCCTGCACAGTCTAAGCAAGTGCACTGTCCACATCTGTCAAGTGATAAAAGAATGGTTTACAAAAACTACAGACCAACAAAGAGAGCCTGAGAACTCTAGGGCCATCTCAAATAAGTCTGAAGACCAATTGTTCACTAATGAACAATTTAGGGATAGAGACACCCTATGCTCCAAAATAAACCAATCTGATTTGTCAGGTTTGAAAATGCTGCGGAGTATTATATTTTGTCTATCCGTGATTTTAATTGCTTTTCCATTTGGTGGCTATGCCTTCAGCTGCCTTGGCTCTCAGCACTTGAATTTCCTTTCTCAACATTGCCATCTCTCTACTCTCCCTCATTCTTTAAGATGCTGTTTAAAACTAACCCCTTTGACCAAGCTTTTGGCAATCTGCCCTAATAACTCCTTGGGCAGAATTTTCTGCCTGTCGGGCGGGCGGGTCCAACTCAATCTCTGGCGGGCGGGAAACCAATCCCCGCCAGCGAAGCGGGCCACACTGCCATTTTACGTGGGTGGCCCAATTAAGGCCCGCCCAGTGTGACGTCCGGCGGAAAGCGCTATGCGCTTCCTGTGCGGGTGGGGGGGATTCCCTAAAAGTGAGAGTGCACTCTTTCGCGCATGCACACGAAAGAACGCACATCTCCCTGAGGCTTAGTGCAGCCTCAGGGAGATTGCTTCCACTTTGAAAAGTATTAAAAATAGAAAATAAAGATACCCTAACATGTCGCCCTCATGTGTCAATGTCACATGAGATGGGACATGTTCATAATTAACAGAATAACTTTATTTTTTAAAACCCTGCATGAAACCTCATCCCACCACTGGATGAGGTTTCATGTTTTCTCTATTTGCTGCCAGGGTTCCTGGCCTGCCCGCCAACCTTAAGGTTGGATGGGCAGGTCCTTTAATTGTTTAAATGATCCTGTCAATGGCCTCAATTGACTGATTTTGCTACACCCCTGCCTTCCTGAAAATTTAAATGGGGCTGGATGACGTCGGGGGTTCCGTCCGACATCACAGCGTCATTTTACACGTTGGTGAGCAGGCCACGCCCCCTGCTCACCAAAGGCAAATTTCTGCCCCTTATGTGGCTTGGTGTAAAATTTTGGCTGATTAAAGATCTGTGAACAATTAGGTTCATAGATGAATTTGCTCAATTGGGTGATAGGCAGAACATCGTTTTGAACTGACAGCAGCATCCTGTTGGTGGGAAAGAAAGGCGTTCTGCCTATCACACAATTCAACAACATCATGTATGAATTTCAGTGCCAGTGTGATGCCATGTACGGAGGCTGTACATCCCTACAGTTGACTGATTGAATCAAACAGCATGTTCCTCCAGTTCCTTTGCTAAAAGTAACAAACAGAGAGGTATGCCCAACAGTGCAGCCATCTTATGATTTCTGCTTCTGGCAAATTAAATTCAAGCTGCCCACTAGCCACTGATGGAAAATAAGGTAGAGGCAAATAAACCCTTACAAATCAGTCGCAATCAGCAACATTAGAATAGTGAAAATGGGGCAAAATAATGGACAATGAATGCTGCTGCAGAATAACATTTTAAAGCTGTAATTGGCACTGTCCAAGGGCAATCCCCAAAATATAAATGCATCAATCTAGCGCTCATTTTAAACAGGCACTCGGTGACTCTAATGCATCCCTAGCTCTAAATTCAAGAGTCATGGAATATAATTAATATAATTTGTGAATCCTTTAACATTATGAGGTGTGTATTAGCTCTGTACACCAGGACCAATCTGGCCATAAGACAGCACTGCCCACACCTCAGGCAAGCCTGCTTATCTGACTTTCTGCCCTCTGTTCACCTGCAAGACTAGTTTAACATGACAGATAATATTTATATAGAAAATATAATTTATTCAAATTTGCATATAATGAGAAGAACATTAACTAATAGAGGCAAAGGTTTAAAACTACAATTAGGCAGTGCATTTTAAGGGATTTTTGTGCAGTGGTCAATAGGCCTCGAGGAATTTTTCATCAAATTGATGGAAAATCTTATGGGGTTCACTGAGCTCTGTACCCAAATTTCAAATATATGTTCCTGGTGGATGAAGAGATCCCAAAATTGAAAACTACTCCTATAGGAAAAGTTTTATCTTTTTCTTTAATGTGCTCTGGCACACAGGCCATCATTTGTTTTGTATACTTATACAGGACAAAGCCAATTGTATTTTAATAAGAATCCTGATGTTTGTAAATGTAAGAAAAACATTGTTATTTGATGCTTGAATCCTCTTCATTTTGATGATTTCATGAATGGTTGAAGAGTCAACTTGAGGACTTGAAGATGCACTGTGCTCAGGTCACTACCAACTCCCGAGACCCGTCCTCCAGCAACACAATGTACTGATAGTGCTGTGTAGATCATATTAAGGGGCCATGTTTGTCCTGTCAGTGAGCAGCAGAGCTGCAGTTACGTTATGTCCTAGTGTACTTGCTCGGAAGTAGTTTTCCTTTCTCTCATTATTCACTAAGAATAAAATAGATAATGGTCACAGAAAGTGTTAAAATACATGAGACACTTAAAATGCAAACTGCCCCTCAAAATCCATTTACATTGTAGGTGATGAAAGTGTTGAAGTTTGCAATGACCATAACATTATACTGTTCAACATAGTATTAATATGCTGTGTAATATTAACAATAAATATGACACATTCAGAACAAATTCCTTTGCCTGTTACTATTTGGTGGTTGCCAATCTGCTTATTTTAAATTTCAAGGCCTTTATTTCAAATGGCAGAAATCTGTTACAAACATACGAACAAGGAGCAGGAGTATACCATTCAGCCCCTCGAGCCTGCTCCACTATTTAATAAGATCATGGCTGGTCTGATGGTACATTCAAATCTGCATCCTGCCTACCCCAGTAACCTATCACTCCCTTGCATTCCAAGAATCTATCCACCTTTTGCTTAAAAATATTCAAAGATTCGGCTTCCACTGCCTTTTCAGGAAGAGGGTTCCAAAGATTCTTTGCCCTCTGAGAGAAAAAATAGGCCTCATCTCCATTTTCAAATGGAAACTCCTTATTTTTAAAGAGTGACCCCCTAGTTCTAGATTCTTTCACAAGAGGAAACATGCTCTCCACATCCACCCTGTCAAGACCCCTCAGCATCTTATATGTTTCAATCAAATCACCTCTTACTCTTCCACACTCCAGTGGATACAAGCCTAATCCATCCAATCTTTCCTCATAAGACAACCCGCCCAATCCAGATATTAGCCTAGTAAACCTTCTCTGAACTGCTTCTAACGCATTTACATCCTTCCTTAGATAAGGTGACCAATACTGTACACTGATTTGGTCTCACTTATGCCCTGTATAACTGAAGCATAACCTCCCTACTTTTGTATTTGTGTTGACGTGGCTCTGGAAAGGGAGTACACAGTGTTTGCTGATACACTTGGTGCTTTATGTGAACTACAGTGCATCAAAACAGCCAAGCACAAAGTAATTTAATTAAAATTTTGTAAGGAAAGGACAGGGGTGCTTGTGGATATAATAGGGGTTGATGATGACTTCCACATCAAGACAGCATGTCAGGAAATATCTTCGAAGCTCTGAAGAGTCAAACAGACTCGAAATGTTAACTCTGCTACTCTCTCCACAATGCTGCCAGACCTGCTGAGTTTTTCCAGCATTTTCTGTTTTTATTTCAGGTGTCCAGTATCTGCAGTATTTTGCTTTTATTTCAGGAAATATCTTGCCTTTCCATGCTTAAAAGGTATAATTGGAATTCAATTGGAAGATCTCAAACTTTCATTGGAATAAGCTGTTTGATCCTGGAGGGAACTCTCTGGGAGCTGAAGAATGAAACCAAACCTGTTTTCTTCAGCTCAGTTGGGGCATAGGTGGACCATTGGCAGAGTGGTGTGCACTGCTGCAGTGGAAGATGGGAGTGGAAGTCATCCAGAGACCTAGGCCAGTACTCTGGGGACTTGGATTCAAATCCCACAAAAGCAGTTGGTTAATAAAAAATCTGAAATTGAAAACTAGTTGGTATTAACGGTGACCATGAAACTATGGCTTGAATTTTTCGCTTGTCGGGCGCACGCGATCAGTGGGCCAGGGAGCAGATGGGAAACGGGCCCCCAACCGTGATTGAACCCCGACTGCGATTTCACACTGGCTGGCCAATTAACAGCCAGCCAGCATGAAATATGTGCTGAGAAAGGCTCAGCACTGCCGGTGGGGGCGGGAAGAGGGTGGGCGCTGACGTCACTGCAGATGCTGGTGAGCTCTTCCACTGAGCTCCCTGAAGGCAGACAGCTGCCTCAGAGAGCTGCAGACCTCCACAGAATAAACGAAACAACAAAAATGCTGCAAAATATGTCCGTGCAGCACATTTAAGCACCTGAAAGCATACCTCATAAAAAAACAGTCCCCAAATATCTCTTTTTATTTTCCTTCCCCATGGAGATTTCATCCCGTCCTGGATCAAGGTTTGAGCAAAAATGTAAAGGCCGCCTGGCCAATTGGCCCATCTGCCAACTGTAAAAGTAACTCTTTCGAGTACAAACACGTTTCCATCTGTTCCTATTCAGATGAAGTTACATTGTTTCATAGTTTGCCATTGTGAGATGTGAACTCTTGATCTTGGGGTTACAAACCCAGTACCATAACCACTTGGCTATTTAGGCCAAGTGCCAACTGTAAAAGTAGATGGACCACAAAAAAAATCGTTTTCAATTGCTTCCTTAATGGGCTTAATTGCCTGCTTAATTGTTGGCAGGGCCGCTTCCAACTGCCACGTGCGCCCGCCAAGCGAGATATCACGCAAGTGCATGATGACATCAGGACTCGCACCCGACATCATCTCACGCTATTTCACAGCTGGACAGGTCAGGCGCATGCCCACCCATGGGATGTAAAATTCTGGCCCATAGTTTTTTTGTTGTTAAAACCCATCTGGGAACCGAAGGTATCGTTGCTAAGTTTGCTAATGGCACAAAAATAGGCCAGAAAGTAAGATCTGAAGAGGACATAAGGAGGCTACAAATGGATATAGATAGGTTAAGTCAATAGGCAAAGACCTGGCAGATGGAGTATAATGTAGGAAAGTGTGAAATTGTCCATTTTGGCAGGAAAAGTGAAAAAAAAAGAAGCATATTATCTAAATGGTGAGAGATTGCAGAGCTCTGAGACACAGAGGGATCTCGGGTCCTAGTTCATGAGTCGCAAAAGGCTAATGTGCGGGTACAGAAAGCAATTAGAAAAGGTAATAGAAAATTGTCATTTATTGCGAGGGGAATTGAATACAAAGTATGGAGGTTATGCTTCAGTTATATAGGGCATTGGTGAGACCACATCTGGAGTACTATGTACAGCATTGGTCTCCTTATTTAAGGAAGGATAAAAATGCATTGGAAGCAGTTCAGAGAAGGTTTACCAGACTAATAACTGGGTTGGGCGGGTTGTCTTATGAGGAAAGGTTGGATAGGCTAGGCTTGTATCTGCCAGTGTTTACAAAGTAAGAGATGACCTGATTGAAACACATAAGATCCTGAGAGGACTTGACAGGGTCATTGAGGAGAGGATGTTTCCTCTTGTGGGAGAATATAGTACAAGGGGCCACTGTTTAAAAAATAAAGGGATAGATGACAAAGGTGAGGAGAAATTTTTTCTCTCAGAGGGTTGTGAGTCTTTGGACCACTCGTCTTCAAAAGTTAGTGGAAGAAGAATCTGAATATTTTTAAGCCTGAGCTATATAGATTCTTGATAAGCAAGGAGGTGAAAGGTTATTGGGGGTAGGCAGGAATGTGGAGTTGAGGTTGCGATCAGATCAGCCATGATCTCATTGAATGGCAGAGCAGGTTTGAAGGGCCTAGTGGCCTACATCTGCTCCTAATTCGTATGTACGTCCATACATATGTATGTAAGTACTAATGTCCTTCAGGGGAGGAAATCTGCCATGCTTACCTTGTCTGGCCTACATGTGACTCCAGATCCACAGCAATGTGGTTAACTCTTAACTGCTTTCTGAAATGACTAAGCACACCCTAAGTTCAAGGGCAAGGGATGGGAAATAAATGCTGACCCTGCCAGCAATGCCCGCACCTTATCAAAGAATTAAAAATAGCTCTGTTTTATAAAGGCAGAACAGGATTGGCAGAAGTGGCACTGTTGGTGTCACTCTTCTGGTGGTGGCAGCCTACCCTGCTGTATCAATGAATCCATCCCTGGGATTTGTGACGGGATCTCCAGCTGGGGCCAGGCAGGGTGGGTATTCTGCCCCAGCAGTGTAATGGGCCCTAGAGCCTTAGGGCTTTCATCTTATCAGCTCAGTATCTCCTAATTATCAGCGTGCTTGGTGTGTAGTTATTTGTAGATGGATCAGAGCTGGGAACCTGCAGTTGGTTTGCCTCATAGCGGGGAAGTAGTTGACCCAGACTTGGCAGATGGACAGTTTTCCATCAGTTACGATGTCTAGCAAACATCATTCTTGGGATGTGAACACAAGTCTCATTTGTGACAAGCCCTGTCAGTTGGCTGACAATTGAGACATGTTAAATGAGTCCTTAGTACCTATTTTCACGGTGGAGAAAGAGAACAAAGTACCAACAAGATAGGGGAGGCTAAAAATAACACAAAGGGAGAAACTTAGTGGATTTAATATTGAATAAAATTGTAATTCACAAACAATGGGACTTCAGACAGACAAATCTCCAGGAACTGGTGGTTTCCATGCCAGGCCATTAAAAGAAGGAAGAAAAAAAGAACTTGCATTCATATAATGTTTTCCATAGTCTCAGGACATCCCAAAATGCTTTAGAGCCAAAGAAACGCTTTTGAAACACAGGCACTGTTATAATTAGGAAATACGGCAGCTAATTTGTGCACTGTAGTAGGGTTGCCAACCCTCCAGAATTGACTTAGCGTCTCCGAGAATTGGAAATCAATTTCCAGGACACAGCTCTGCAATCCTGGAGGAAAATCATCTGGACATTAAAAACAGATTTTTTAATGTTGTTTTCTTTGAATATCTCTCTTTACCAGATATAAAAGTATTGGAAATGGGGAAAAAAAGGCTGTTTGGCTGACGGTCACGCAACATCTAATTGGATAATGAGTCTTTTTGCTTTCGAATTGGCGTAGGAAGGCAGTGCATCACAGAGATGGATATGTTAGCCGACTAATGGCTTGAGCATGGGGGACAGTCATGTGGTGAACCCTTCAGGAATACATTTAATTACAATTGGCAACCCTACACAGTAAGGTCCCACAAACATCCATAAACTGTTAATTCACTTTTTAAAATAATATTGGTTCAGGGTTAAATATTGGCCAAGACAATGGGGAGAACTCCCCTGCTCTTCTTCAGAATAGTGCCATGGGATCTTTTTTGTTCACCTCGGGAGGCAGAGGGGGCCTTGGTTTAATATCTGATCCAAAAGATGGCATTTCGGTCAGTGCAGCATTCCCTCAGTACCGCACTGTAGTGACAAGCTAGATTTTGTGTTCTCTGGAGTGGGACTTAGTACCATAATCTTCTGACACAGAGGCCAGAGTGATGCCACTTTTAAAGTTAATAGGTGAGGAAATTGCAGATGCATCAAATCATAATGTATCAAAGTTCTCAAGACGCAGGAATTTTGCTTTTGAATGACAAATGTCATTCCATTTATTTAGAAGCGTGCGAGAAGGAAACCAGCTAACTACCGACCTGTGATTTAACAGAAATTGTGGGGAAATTACGGGAATCGGCCATCAGAAACAAAGCAACTGAGCATCTGGACTGGGTGTAAGTTGATTAAAGAGGTCTTTAAAATTATGACAAGTTTTGATAAACTGGATATAGAGAGAATGTTTCCTCTTGAGGGGAAGATCATAACTAGAAGCCATCAATAGAAGATAGTCACCAATAAAACTAATAGGGTATTCAGAAGAAACTTTTAAGAGTGGTAAGAATGTTGAACTCACTATCACAGTAAGTGGCTGAAGTGAATAGTACAGCATTTAAGGGAAACTAGACAAGCATTTGAGGGAGAAGGGATTAAATGATTACAATGGTAGATTTAGATGAGAAAAGATGGGAGAAGGTCCAATCGGAGCATAAACAGCGGCATTGACTGATTGGGCCAAATGGCCTGTTTCTGTGACATATATCATATGAAGTGTGAAATGTCAATCATACCTGACGAAACTGGTTGAACTTTTTGAGAGAGCCACAAACCTCATGGATAGGTGTGTGTATAAGGTGTTGTCTATCAGGACTTCCCGGAAGGCAATTGATAAAATTCTGCACGAAGTATTATTAACAAAAATGAGTGTGCACAAAATTGGAGGTCACCTAGGGACTCGGGTTGCTAATTAATATGGAGATAGGAAACAAAGAACCCAAAATTGGGCTTGTTAGCACCTGTTTTTATTGGACAATATGAATGCCCTGAGAGTTCCAAAATGGTGTCCACAGTTTGTGTGCACACTCATGGGGAAAACCACACCAGACACCATATTGGTGAGGCTTTTAGCATGCCCATCGGAAGTATGCAGAGCAGGTAGATCATGGGCCAGGATACTTTGGATGGCAAGATTTTCCTTCCCGCCACCTGAAGAGCTGGCAGGGAAGACATCCCCACCGACTCTGCCTGCCCCACAGCCATTTCATGCACAAATGACTTCAGCCCCTCACCCAGAAGGAAGTCCCACCTTAGAGACTTGCTTACCAATCTGACTGGCCAGCAACATTCTAGTCCCTGCAGCAACAGAAGCTGCAGTGGCAGAAGAGGAAGTCCATGAAGATGACAGAGCCTAAGTCCCAGGGCTGGGCGGTCCCAGGATGGGGAGAGTAGGGAAGGCTTGGGTGGGGGGGGGCGGGGGGGTTGGTGGAAAGTGGGAGATCTGGGTTTCGGAGGAGAGGCCTGGGATGGGGGGTGGGGTGGGGGGTGTGGGGGGAGGTTGGGGGGGGAGGTCCAGCAGCCACCAGACCTTAAAGCCTGAAGTTAGAGAAGGGAGCTTCTCATCTAGGCACCTCTTCCCCCTTCCCACCCAAGACCTAAGCCCAATTATTTTTGGGCTTCCCCCATGCCTGGGAAATCCTCACCCACAGCCTAAAAATTGATCCTGGGCAGGAACCGACCCTCAGGTGTGCCACTTAAGGACTTCAACTGGGTAAGGGTGCGCAGCCCATCTGAAGCCTTGTCCACCCCAGAGTAAAATCGCTGCAAGGTCAGGGCAAGCAGGAAGCCCATTCCTTCTATTTCATGCTCCCCCCTCCACCTGTCAAAAAACATGCTGGTGGGGCAGTGTGAAATTCAGGTCATAATGTCAACCAGCATACAATGCTAATTTGATGCCAACCCCGCCATTCTGGTGTTCAATGTTCCAGCTAATGCCTCGTCTTAACCTGGCACAGTTAGACATGCACTTTGCAACAGGAAGGACTCCCACATGAGTACTATTTAAAGAGATAATTATCTATGTTTGGGTTAGTTGCTGGTTGATTTCTTCTAGCCATTGCTACAATTCTACATGCCTATTGTGCTTTCTATAATAGTTTCAAGTTACAAAAGTCTACAGGGAGTGATGTGGCAGGTGCTGAAGGACTTTTTACTGACTTAGAGGCTTCCACATAAACCAATTGGCAGTTGCACTACTAGGCATTCCTCTAGAAATACATCGTGACTTGGAGAATGAACAGAAGCTACACAGAGCTGGACAAGTGGTTGGAAGGAGGAGGAAGGGAAGGACTCTCAGCAGGAGGCCAAATCCATTCAGCAACTGCTCCCTGAACCTCAGCAACAAACAATGTGTGAGAGATCTATGCTTCAGTAAGGCCATCCTTGCTGAAATCTGTCACCAGCTGCAGTCACAACTTCAACTTCTGTGCAGGGCAAGGACCACATTGCCAATGGCTGCAAAGGTGACCATGGTTACAAACTTTTATGCATGTAGTCTCCTTCCAACATCTCACAGTTTGCTATCCACTTTTGTGTAAGGGAGGTCACTGAGTCTCTCAACTCAAAGATAGTTTACATAATTTCATTCCCTCTTGCAGTTAGAGTGAGCATGTGGCTTGGGTAAGATTGCAGGATTCACCCTGATGCAGGGTGCCATTGACTGTACGCATATCGCTTTGCAGGCACTGCATGTCATCTCTGCCCCATACTGGAACTGAAAGGGGTGCGACTCCCGCAACATCTAGCTGGTGACCATAGGTTGTGGTTAATGTCCAGTATTCTGGCAGCAGTTATGCCTTAATTCTGTGGTAATCCGCTGTGCCTGCTGTATTTGAGACACCTTGAGGATGGCTACTCCGCAACAAGGGCTATCCACTGACGACACAGCTGATGACTTCAGTATGCAGCCCACGTACATGTGTGTAGCATGCACACAATGAAAGACATACTACCACACGAAATGTGATAGCGCTGACCATTGGTTCACTGAAAGTGTTTCTGCTGCCTGGACCTCTCTGATGAGCCCTGCAGTATTCATGAGGGAACAGTCCTTGCCACCAACTACATGGCAAGCTGCTAAGGAGCATGAGTACAGGGATAAGTGGAAGAAGACAAAAGGAAAGGGACGAGGCAACCTGGACTGCTCCGATATGCCCAGGTTGTCCATGAAGAAATTATCCAAGCGTTACACCAGTAACTGAAACCTAATGGTTTCACCAGTGGTCTCACACCTTACCTTCTCTCTGTCGCTGACAGTGTCTGCTTAGCCACTATACAAAGATAAACGCCACCACAAAATGAATATTCTCAACCAAACTTATAAAATAAATCATGCCATAGTGCTTACAAATGTCAACTTCTTTTGCACACATGGGGGGATTGTGCAGGGGCAGGCAATCATTTCAACACTCTGGACTCATACGCTCACTGAAGTGCTGGAAGGGGTCATCAGCAGTACTATCAAATGACACTTGCTTAGCAAAAGCCTGCTTACCGACGCTCAGTTTGGGTTCCACCAGGACCACTCAGCTCCTGACATCATTGCTCCAGAAGTGAGGTGAGAGTGATTGCCCTTCACATAATGGTAGTATTTGACTGAGTGTGGCATTATGAAGCTCTAACAAAACTGGAGTCAATGGAAATCAGGGGGAAAACGCTCCATTGCTTGGAGTCATACCTAGCATAAAGGAGGATGGTTGTGGTTGTTGAAGTTCAATCATCTCAATTCTAGGACAGCACTGCAGGAGTTTCTTAGGGTAGTGTCCTTGGCCCAACCATCGCCAACTATTTCATCAATGGCCTTCCCTCCATCATAAGGTCAGAAGTGGAGCTGTTCTCTGATAATTTCACAATTTTCAGCACCATTCGTGACTCCTCAGATACTGAAGCAGTTAATGTCCAAATGCAGCAAGACCTAGATAATATCCAGACTTGGGCTAACAAATGGCAGTAACATTCATGCCACACATGTGCTCGCCAATGACCATCTCCAACAAGAGAGAATCTAACCATTGCCCCTTGACATCTCCTGACTCCCCAAAGCCTGCCTATCATATACAAGGCACAAGTCAGGAGTGTTATGGGATACTCCCCACTTGCCTGGATGAGTGCAGCTCCCACAACATTCAAGAAGCTTGACACCTTTCCAGGACAAAGCAGCCTGCTTGATTGGCACCCTATCTACAAACATTCACTCCCTCCACCACCGACACACAGTAGTAGCTGTGTGTACCATCTGCAGGAACTTTCAAACCCATGACCGCTACCATCTAGAAGGACAAGGGCAGCAGACAGATGGGAACACCACCACCTGCAAGTTCCCCTTCAAGCCACTCACCATCCTGACTTGGAAATGTATCACCATTCCTTCACCGTCACTGGGTCAAAATCCCAGAACTCCCTCCCTAACAGCGCTGTGGGTGTAGCTACACTACATGGACTGCAGCGGTTCAAGAAGGCAGCTCACCACCAACTTCTCAAAGGCAATTAGGGATGGGTAATAAATGCTGGCCTAGTCAGTGACGCCCACATCCCGTGAGTAAATAAAAAGAAACTCACAAGGCCATCACACATTCATTGGCATCTCACTCGCTACCAGCTCAAAGGACATCACCACTCATTCTCTCACACACGCCCTCAGATCTCTATCTGGCCTCATCTCCTCTGGAAACTGCCTCCTCAACACTCACCATCTTGAAGCCACTTGCACAGATCAACATATGCCCCCACACACATCCTGGGATACCCTCCTTCCCCAAACATGCCCTAGCCCTGCAGCCATTGAAAAGCCACTCCTGCCTTACCACTGGTCTGGTAGGTAGAGACCTGCCAATGATACCCCCTAAAAGTGACGCAGTGCTCGCTGCTTGTGAAGCCTGGCATTGATGACCGTGAGTGCTGCCCAAAAGCAAGGTAGGCAAATGTACCTCGAAGTCCCGAGCGATGTGCGGGTAATCAGGTGCATGTCGCTTATGTACCATTGTGAAACACGTTTGCATGCAATCACACCAGCGTGAGCTCGTGATCCAATGTGGGGGGATGATTCTGGTGAGCAGGGCTTATAATGAGACACTAAAGTATTGAAATTAGGTTCCTGATGTGCACCGGTGGGAAACACGGCTTGCCATTGACGGATGATCGCAAACTGGTTTTAGACAACGTAAAACCGATTGTTGTGACCTCCTGATATTCTTTTCCCACCCACTGTGACGCCCACCACAAACGGGAGGGCAAAATCCTGGCTTTAATCTCCACAACGATTGGTCAAATCAAATTAAAGGTAGCCTGGAGGATGAGATCAAATACTATATTTAGGACAGTGTTTTTAGAACAGTATGTTCTGTAACCTACCAGGGGACAGGTCATTTTGGATCTGGTAATGTATATTGAGACAGGATTACTCAAAATCTCACAGTAGCGGATCCTCTAGGCAAGAGTGTTCATAACATGATAGAATTTCACATTCAATTTGAAAGTAAGAAATGTGGATCCATAACTAATGTCTTAAACTTAAATAAAGGCAATTACAAAGCTATGAAGACAGAGTTGGCTAAACTGGACTGGGTAAATAGGTTGGAAGGGAAGATGATAGAGAAGTAGTGGCAGACATTTAAGGAGATATTTCATAACTCTCAACGAAGATATATTCCATTGAGAAATAAACACTCTAGGTGAAGGATGCCCCATCCATAGCTAGATAAGGAAGTTAAGGATGGTATCAAATTGAAATAAAAGATATATAATGCTGCAAAGCTTAGTGTTAGGCCACAAGATTGGGAAAGATTTGGAACAAAGGATAACCAAAAAAAAACATAAAGAGGGAGAAATTGGAGTATGAGAGAAAACTAGCAAGAAATATAAAAACAGGCAGTATAAACTTCTAACAAAAAACTTCTATGTAAAAAGGAGGAGTGTGAGGTAAGCATTGGGTCTTTAGCAGGTAGGACTGGAGAAATAATACTGGGAAACAAGGAAAAGGCAGAGGCTTTGAACAAGTATTTTGTATCCATCTTCACAGCAGAAAACAAAAAAGCCTCCCAAGAATAGTAGAAAATCAAGAGGCAAAAGGAAGGGAGGAACTTAAAACAATCAATATCACTAGAGAAAAAAAATGGGAAAACTAATGGAACTTAAAGCTGACAAGTCCCCCGGACCTGATGGCCTGCATCCTAGGATCTTAAAAGGAATGGCTGCAGAGATAGTACATGCATTGTTGTAATCTTTCAAAATTCCCTAGATTCTGGAATGGTCCCAGCGGATTGGAAACCTACAAATGTAACATTTCTGTTCAAGAAACGAGGGGGACAGAAAGCAGGAAACTATAGGCTAGTTGACCTAACATATGTCATTAGAAAAATGCTAGAATCCATTATGAAAGAAGTAGTAGTGGGGATTTAGAGAATCATTATACTATCAGACAGAGTCAACATGGTTTTGTGAAAGGGAATTCATGTTTGACAAATTTATTAGAGTCCTTTGGGGATGTAATAAGCAAGCAGGGTGGATAAAGGGGTACCAGTAGATGTAGTGTGTTTGAATTCCAAAAGGTATTTGATACAGTGCCACATAAAAGGTTACTACACAAAATAAGAGCTTATGGCGTTGGGGCGATAGTTTAGCATGGATAGAGGACTGGCTAACTAACAGGAAACAGAGTCACAATAAATTGGCCATTCTCAGGATGGCAAACTGCAACTAGTGGAGTGCCACATCGATGTGCTGGGACCTCAACTATTTATATTAATAACTTGGATGAGGATATGGTATGGTAGCCAAATTTGCTGATGTTATGAAGGTAGGAAATCAAGCTGTGAGGAGTCTGCAAATGGAGATAGATTGGTTAAGTGAGTGGGCAAAAAACTTGGCAGGTGTCGTATAATGTGGGAAAAGTGAGTTTGTTTACTTTGGTAGGAAGAATAGAAAAGCAGGATATTTTTTAAATGGAAAAAAACTACAGAATGCTGTAATATTGAGGGATCTGGGTGTCCTTGTATATGATTCACAGAAAATCAGCATACAGGTTCAGCAAGTAATTAGGAAAGCAAATGGAATGGTGGTCTTTATTGCAAGGGAGATGGAATATAAAAATAGGGAAGTCTTGCTACAACTGTACAGATCGTTGGTGAGACCACGTCTAGGGTACTGTGCACAGCTTTGGTCACCTTACTTAAGGAGGGACATACTTGCATTGGAGCAGTTCATACAAGGTTCACTTGGCTGATTTCTGGGATGAAAGGGTTTGTCTTATGAGGAAAGGTAAACAAAGTGGACCTATACTCGTTGGAGTTTAGAAGAATGAGAGATGATCTATTGAAACATAAAATTCTGAAGGGGCTTGATAGGGTAGATGCTGAGAGGATGTTTCCTCTCATGGGAAATCTAAAACTAGGGGGCACAGTTCCAAAATAAAGGACCTCCTTAGATGGAGAAGTGGAAAAATTTCTTCTCTCAGAAGGTTGTTAGTGTTTGGAATTCTCTTCCTCAGTGGGCAGTGGAACATTGAACATATCCAAAGCTGAGGTAGACAGATTTTTAATTGACAAGGGAATAAAGAGTTATGGGGGGGCAGGCAGGAAAGTGGAGTTAAGACCACAATTGGATCATGATCTTACTGAATGGCGGAGCAGGTTTAAGGGACTGAAAGGTCTACTCCAGCTCCTATTTCTTATGTTCTTATGTTAAGGATGAGGAGGGACAGTTTACCTTTGACACATAGGATGGCATTTAATTTGAAACATGAATTCACTGCCTGAATTTCATGCAAGTCAGTGGGAGTGGCAGTGTATGTGGAATCCATGCTGGATGGTGGAGGTAGCTCCCTGAATGTTGCCAGGGAGAATGTTTGGAGTCTGTCCAGGAGACTGAAACAATGGCCTTGCCAGTGGCTGGAAACATCAGCTGATCTTCTCTGGATAACTACTCCAGTAACATACCAAAATGCTACTGTACCCTTGGTGAGTCCCAAAGATCAAGAATTGTCTCAGTGCGGCTCTCACTCTGCTGCCATGCCTCTTGCTGGCAGTGTGGCAGAAATTCTATTTCTTCTCTTTGGAAATTCCTCCTTCATGTCTTTTCTTTAGTTGCCATATTCTCCATTTTACCACCAAAACATTGCAAATCACTTTTGTACAGGCTTGCTTCTATTTGTTAGAACAGAAAATTTTAATAATTTCTCAGTTAACTCATTGTAGTAAGTTAAACTCTGGTGAAGTTAAATTTTTGGTCTAATCATTCAGCCAATCCTTAATGAAACAAAGCTAATTAAAGTGCCTTTACTCGCAAGATATTTTCCCCATGAAGTTTAAGGATGAATAAAATGTTGAGTTTGGTTCCACCTGTTTATGTTAGGCATGGAGGCCTTCTGTTCTGCCATGTTTTGTTAATCTGTTTACTGGTGTGACCATTAACAGCATATATTGTTATTTTCATTTGATATGAGTGCCAACATGGTATAAACTTTGCTTTTGTCTTAATGGCCTGAAGATGCTTCACTTGTTTTGTAGGCGTAGGGCACACCAGTCTTTAATGCTGGACATGAGTTGCTCTAAACTTTATTGCAAGGCACTGAGTGGACTTTGGGTTCAAAGGAAAGGATCATTTCAAACATCTGGGATGAAGGCAACACCCCTGGCATGAGGTGGAAGCAGATCTATGAAAACCTAGCTAAAGAAGCGTTAAATCAAGCTACCCTTGGTGTCCTTGCCTCAATAAAGGATCCAGGGGTCTGCCTCCAGTCCCTCAGCGTCCTCCTCACCATGCTCCTCTTCTGACTCACTACTGGATTCATCCTCTCTGGCCTGCGGAGCTGCCTCAATATCTTCCTCCTCCAGTGGGTCCCCGCTTGCCAGAGCTAGTTTACGGAGAGTGCAGCATGCAACCACCCTCAGTGACACCTGCTCTGGAGGGAATTGTGGTGCTCCCCCTGAACAGTCTGGGCATCAGAAGCGCATCTTCAGAAGACCTATGGTCCTCCCTATCACCCCCCTTGAGGAGGCATGACTCCTATTATAATGCTGCTTTGCCTCTGGTCTTGGGTAACGGAGAGGTATCATGAGCCACCTTTTTAATGGATAGCCCTTGTCACCCAGCAGCCAACCATCCAGTCGAGCTGGAGCAGTGAATAGCCTTGGCACCTGTGAGTGTTTGAGGATGCTAGCGTCATGGGAGCCACCAGGGTACCTTGCACAGACTTGTAGAATCTGTGTCTTGTGGTCACGAACTATCTGGACGTTTGTTGAGCAGAAGCCCTTCCTGTTAATAAAGGCACCCGGCTGACCTGCTGGTGCCTTGATGACTACATGTGTGCAGTCGATTACACCCTAGACATGGGGGAACCCAGCAATCACTCAGCCTGGCTGGCCTCATCCGGATGGAAATAAATGTAATTACCCGCCTGAACAGAGCATCAGTCACCAACTTGATGCAACTGATTGGGACAGCTAATTGGGACACTCCACAAAGATCCCCCTCTGACCCCTGGAAGAAGCTGGAGGCATAGACATTGACGGCCACTGTGACCTTCAGAGCCACTGGCACGGGGTGTCCACCCACACAGTTGGAGGCGCTCTTAGGCCCAATCATTTGACAAATGGAGGTCACAGACTGCACGAGGAGCCTCCTTCGGCATTGCACCTTGAGCATATTGAAGTAGCTGCATCGCTGCCTGTAAACTCTGGCAGCTGGTTAGTGGTGTCTTCTGCAGCCTTGGACAACGGCTGGCCCTGCGCCCCTTGTGCCTGTGCCTCTCTTACCACAGGTTGCTCCCCTGGAAGATGCATAGGGACACCTGACTTCCTCTCCCTTCTGTCCCTCTCTTCCTCCTTAGAGGAGGTACCACCAGTGGAGTAGGTAATCCCATTTTCAGGGTAAGAGAAACCTGCCTGGTGCCTAGAAGGCCCACATGGTCAAAATCCTCCTGGAAACTTGGAGACACCAATGGGTCCTGAAATGAAGCCTAGAAATGCTAATACTGAAGCTCAGAACAGAGATGATTCTGTCAAGTTCAAATAAACAACCAAGAGCAAACTATCTCCTAAACCACTCACTACTCACAATGGCAATGCTGCAGATCCATTTTATCCCACGCTTAGATGAAGTTTCGTTAAAAGTGGGCTGCCCGGCTGCAAATTTTGCCCATGCAACGAGCGCAAAATCGCACAGGCAGTGTAAAACCGAGTACAATTGCCTTTTTAATGAACTTAAGTGGCATTTTAATTATCGACAGGCATGGCTCCGGGAACCACATGTGCCTGCCGACCTGAAGATTGTGCGCACGTGGGGTGACATCGGGACGCTTGACCCGACGTCATCTCACGCTATTTCATGTCTGTTTGGGTCACGTATGCGCCCGCCCACGAGACGTAAAATTCTGGTCACTGTAGCTTGTGAAAGTGAAAGCCTGATTTTAGTGCAGCTATACTGGCACTTCAATTAGTCGCATTACAATCTGCTTGCTGGTTTGTTAGCAATAGTATCATGGAAAATCTCAACAATATAATCAGAATTAAGCTGCAACCAAGCAGTTTAGTAATGCCAGTGACATTAAAAATATGCTAATAACACTGACTCTACTAGCTCTAGATTATGATGAGTCACCTCACTCATGGCATGGTCATAAAGTACACTGTAACACAAAAGTAGATAGCCTGAAACAAAAATATTGAAAAGCATTCTCTCTCTGAACCTATCCTCCAATAGTGAAACAAATAGCTCAGAATAGATTCAGAATTTAGATTATAAGTGTTTTATTCTTTAACTCATTTTATTTTTCTATTAAACCCATGCAGACAATATGTTCCATCCACAGTAACAGCACCAAGTATCAAAGGTCTTCAGTTGGAGAACCAACCATCATGTGGGTAAACCCACAGTTGCCAACTTCTGTCATGTCACAAAAGTCACAAACCTCTGAAATGCTTCCAATGCAAGTATATCCTTCGTTAAGTAAGGAGACCAAAACTGTATACGATACTGGTGGTGCTGTCTCACCAATGCTCTGTAGAATTGCAGCAAGACATCCCTACATTTATACTCCAACCCCTTGTAATGAAGGTACCCAAATTGACTGCTGTGTTTTCCACAATACAACAGTGACTGGACTTTAAAAGTACTTCACTGGCTGCAAAGCACTTTGGGACATCCTGAAATTGCAAAAGGTGCTATAAATTGCACTGGTACCAATGGATATGGCTGCAGCTAGGCCATGAGAAATGAATGGCATCCTTCCAGCAAAGTTTGAACATAGATGTGGAAGGATCAGTGGAGCATCAGGCATTAATCTTGGACCTGACCTGGGGTAACCAGAGATGGGCGAATCAGAGTTGGGAGTCAGTCATAAAGGAAGAATCGGAGATCAGCAGAAGAAATAGGGCGAACAAAAAAAAACTATGATTAAACATGGCAGTAAAACGTGACAGGAAAGTGTTACAGCTACGTGAAGTCTAGCAAGCTTATATTAAAATCAAAGAAATAGAATTGGGTTTAAGTGCACATCAACACAGCAACATTATATTGATGTTTAGAGCAGGATCAGCAAAGCAGAATAACAGGATCAAAAAGGGATAAAAGGTAGGATGCCATTTGGAACACAAACAGATTAAACTGTAAGATAGCGGAAAGCGAGAGATGCTAATCATGTGCAGTCATATCTTGCTTTTGATAATACAAGAAAAATGTCTATCCAGAATTGGAAGAATAACAATATTTGGCTGACAAATGTCTGAAAAAGCTGCAGAAACACTTTGAAAAGGTGCAGTGTTAGGCTTTTTAATGGGAGCTGAGATACATCTGCAGAAATTATTAGCTTCCAGAGGCATCCTGTCACATAACAATCCTATCGCCAAATGTCACAATGGTGTCACTCCTGACCTCTTAAGAGACTGTTCAAAGGAGCTATTTAAAATCCAAACAATGGCTTATGTGCCGTCATTTATGAGCACTGATTTTCCACAGGGCTTTGATCCACTTAAATAAATAAAATTTATTGTTTGCTGAAAAATTACCTTTATGTTTCTAAAGGAAACGGTTGAAAAAGGTGCCTCGATGTTAATTGCTCAAGCAAGTCATGTCAGCTTCAGGGAACTTCCTCAGATTGATTAGTACAATGCTCCACTTCATATCCTGGATGTTATTCTTTTCCCTTTGTTTGACAGATTTCTAAAGCAACCACTCGGAAGAACTCAATATTCATTGAACCTGTATAAGATATAATGTAAGAAACAATGCATTGCAAATCTTTGGGCGTAATATGTTCACGTATATAATGCACACCCTTTCCTTCCATTTTGAGCTGCACATTTCAAATTTTTGGCCTGCAGTTTTTTTTGAGCTGGAGGGAAGCCCAGTGCTGAGGACAAGTAGCTGGAACTCAGCAAGACCCAAGTCATGTTGTGCAGGAGCTGGAGGATAATCTGCAGTAGCAGAAGCACAGCCCATCTGTCAGGTAATAGACTAGCTTCTTTCAGAAACTGCCAACTGACTTGGAAGATGAACTAACCCAGTTTAAATGCTTCTTACAAAAAAACACAACTATAAACTCTGTTGCACTGTAAATGCATGTTGGATTCCACTCGTTTTCAACAAGGTAAATGCAAGTAACATTGCTGCAAAAGACAGCAAAATTATTTCCAAGAGTACAGCAGATCAAAAATCGTCGTTCACTGCATGTTCGTACGTACGACACATAGGACTGAGTTATTGTCACACATCTTGACAAAAGGAAGACACCATGGTAACATCTGTGTGAGAATGCATCCGAAAGATAGAAGGCCACTGCATTGAATCAAGCTGTTAGGCCATGTGCTCTGCTTAACACCAAATGTTCATGGGCTGACAATACAATGACAGGCACATGGTGCCCACAACATAAGAAATAGGAGCAGGAGAAGGACATTTTGGCCCCTTGAGCCTGCTCTGCCATTCAACTAGTTCAGGCTGATCTGATCATGGCCTCAACTCCACTTTTCTGCATGTCACCCATAACCTTGACTCTGTTATAGATACCTTACGGATAATGAACCATACACAACCATCACCCATCCCTGGGTATGTCCTGTTTCCTGGCAGGACAGACCCTACAGAGGTGGCGGCACAGTGGTGTACAATCAGGAAGGAGTCAGGCGGTCTCAATGTCGTCTCTGGGCACCATGAAGTCTCATGGCATCAGGTCAAACATCTGTGATGATATGTGTATATTTTTATATTTCTGTGTTTACGTAAATATTCTGTGTAGGTAAGGGTAAACTGTTCTGTGTGTGTCCAGGGTTAGTTAAAGGTGAGGTCGTTGGAGCCAGTTTGTCTGTGGAAAGCAAGGGATAAAAGTGTAGAGGTGATATCTTGTATTTTGTAATGAGGCGTTATGCTGGGCTGTTAATTTACAAGTGAACAGAATAGATTTGAAACAAAAATAAAAATACCTGGAAAAACTCAGCAGGTCTGACAGCATCTGCGGAGAGGAACACAGTTAACGTTTCGAGTCCATATGACTCTTCAACAGAACTAAGGAAAAATAGAAAAGAGGTGAAATATAAGCTGCTTAAAGGGGGGTGGGACAGTTAGAGCTGGATAGAGGGCCAGTGATAGGTGGAAATCAAACACCAGGAGAGAAATGTAAAGCAATGAAGGTGAACAAGGCAAAAGAGAGAGACGGAAATCCTGTCGGAGAGAAGATCAATACTTCTTCAAGGTAGGCAGTCCTTGAAGAGAAGTGACAGTCAATTAAACACTAAGATAAAATCAAAAAACTGCGGATGCTGGAAATCCAAATATCCAGCTCTCCCTGTCCCACCGCCCCCCCTTAAACCAGCTTATATTTCACCTCTTTTCTATTTTTCCTTAGTTCTGTTGAAGACTCATATGAATCGAAATGTTAACTATGTTCCTCTCCACAGATGCTGTCAGACCTGCTGAGTTTTTCCAGGTATTTTTTATTTTTGTTTTGGATTTCCAGCATCCGCAGTTTTTTGCTTTTATCTTAATGTTTAATTGACTGCCACTTCTCTTCAAGGAATGCCTACCTTGAAGAAGTATTGATCTTCTCTCCAACAGGATTTCCGTTTCTCTCTTTTGCCTTGTTCACCTTCATTGCTTTCCATTTCTCTCCTGGTGTTTGATCTCCACCTATCACTGGCCCTCTATCCAGCTCTACCTGTCGCACCCCCCCCCCTTTAAACCAGCTTATATTTCACCTCTTTTCTATTTTTCCTTAGTTCTGTTGAAGAGTTATACGGACTCGAAACGTTAACTGTGTTCTTCTCCACAGATGCTGTCAGACCTGCTGAGTTTTTCCAGGTATTTTTATTTTTGTTTTGAATTTCCAGCATGTGCAGTTTTTTGCTTTTATCAGAGTAGATTTGAAATTTGCATTTGGGGTTATGTGTTGAAATAGTTGTGTGGCTATTGCATTTCAAAGGAACCAAGGAACATTTGCATTTTTCAGGAGATTTGTGAGTAAACAGAAACAGGCGTTTCAAAATTGTATTGATCCAAAATCGTGGTGAAATAGGAACCTGAAAAATTTTAATATTTGGGAAACTGAGTTTTCAAAGGGATATTTGAAAACAATGGAGGACTAAGATGAAAGGGTAATTTGTGACAACAGAGCTTCAGCTATAGTGAGTTGCTGTGGGGGGAAGGCCCACTGAATGGGCAATTCCTGTGTGTGTGAAGTATGTTGGAAAAGCTGTGAAAGTCTTTTAATTGAAGAAAAGCAACTCAAGTTTTGGGCCAGGAGAATATATTTCCTGAGAAATAATTTGTTTTAAATCTCTCTTTGGAAAAATCACATCAATGTGGAATTATTCTGGGAAATCGTGGATCGACTTCTGTTTAAAGTGAAAGCAATTTCTCAGTTTGGGTAATATTTCCTGGATTTTATGATTAAGCATCTATAAAAGCTGTAGCCAAAAAGGTAGTATTACTATTGCTGATTACTACATACCGACTTCCTCAGCTGATGAATCAGTGCTCCTCCATGTTGAACACCACTTGGAGGAGATGCTGAGGGTGGCAAGGACGAGGGACTTAATATCCATCACCAAGAGTGGCTCAGTAGCACCACTACTGGCCGAATCCTAAAGGACATAGTTGCTAGACTGGGTTTGCAGCAGATGGTGAGGAAACCAACAAGATGGAAAAACATACTTGACATCATCTCAACAACCAGCTTCCCGCAGATGCATCTGACCATGACAGTATTGGTAGCAGTGGCCACCGTATAGCCCTTGGGGAGACAAAGTCCTGTCTTCACATTGAGGATAGACTCCATCATAAAAACAAAAAAACTGCGGATGCTGGAAATCCAAAACAAAAACAGAATTACCTGGAAAAACTCAGCAGGTCTGGCAGCATCGGCGGAGAAGAAAAGAGTTGACGTTTCGAATCCTCATGACCCTTCTGTCGAAGGGTCATGAGGACTCGAAACGTCAACTCTTTTCTTCTCCGCCGATGCTGCCAGACCTGCTGAGTTTTTCCAGGTAATTCTGTTTTTGTTATAGACTCCATCATGTTGTGTGACACTAACCATCGTACTAAATGGGATAGATTTTGAACAGATCTAGTAACTCAAGACTGGTCAGCCATGAGGCACAGCAGAATTGTGCTCAACCACAATCTGTAACCTCATGGCCCGGCATATCCCCCATTCTAGCATTACCACCAAGCCAGGGAACCAATCCTGGTTCATTGAAGAGCGCAGGACGGCATGCCAGGAGCAGCACCAAGCTGAGGTCTTAACCTGGTGAAGCTACAACGCAAAACTATTTGTATGCCAAACTGGATAAGCAGCAAGCAATAGACACAGCTAAATGATTCCACAACCAATGTCTCAGATCAAAGCTCTGCAGTCTTGAAAGGTCCAGTCGTGAATGTTGGTGGACAATTATACAACTCACTGGAGGAAGAGGCTCCACAAATATCCCCATCCTCAATGATGGGGGAACTCAGCACATCAGTACAAAAGATAAGGCTAAAGCATTTGCAACAATATTCCAGAGGTCCCCAGCATCACAGATGCCAGTCTTCAAGATACATGATATCAAGGAATGGCTGAAGGCACTGGAAACTGCAAAGGCTATGGGCCCTGACAATATCCAGCAATAGTACTGAAGGCTTGTGCTCCAGAACTTGCTGTGCCCCTAGCCAAGCTGTTCCAGTGCAGCTACAACACTGGCATCTGCTTGGCAATGTGGAAATTTGCCCAGGTATGTCCTGTACATAAAAAGCAGGACAAATCCAACCCAGCTAATTACCGCCCCATCAGCCTACTTTTGATCATCAGTAAAGTGATGGAAGAGGTCATCAACAGTGCTATTAAGCAGCACCTGCTTAGCAAAGACCTGCTCGCTGATACTCAGTTTGGGTTCCGCCAGGGTCACTCAGCTCTTGACTTCATTACAGCCTTGGTTCAAACATGGTCAAAAGAGCTGAACCCCAGAGGTGAGGTGAGAGTTACTCCCTTGACATCAAGGCAGCATTTGACTGAATGTGGCATCAAGGAACCCTAGCAAAACTGAAGTCAATGGAAATCAAGGGGAAAATGCTTCGTTGGTTGGAGTCATACCTAGCACAAAGGAAGGTGGTTGTTGGAGGTCAATCATCTCAGCCCCAGGGCATCATTACAGGAGTTCCTAAAGTTAGTTCCTAGGCCGAATCATCTTCAGCTACTTCATCAACGACCTTCCTTCCATCATAAGGTCAGATGTAGGGATGTTTGCTGATAATTGCACAATGTTCAGCACCATCCGCACCTCCTCAGATACTGAAGCAGGCCATGTCCAAATGCAGCAAGATCTGGATAATATCCAGGCTTCAGCTGACAAGTGGCAAGTAACATTCACGCCACACAAGTGCCAGGCAATGACCATCTCCAACAAGAGAGAACCTAACCATCTCCCCTTGACATTCAATGGCATTACCATCGCCGAATCCCCCACTATCAACACCGTGGGGGTTACCATTGACCAGAAACTAAAATGGATCAGCCACATAAACATTGTTGCTACAAAAGCAGGTCAGAGTCTTGGAATCCTGAGATGAGTAACTCACCTCCTGATTCCCCCAAAGCCTGTCCACCATCTACAAGGCACAAGTCAGGAGTGTGAAGGAATACTCTCCACTTGCCTGGATGAGTGCAGCTGCAACAACAGTCAAGAAACCTGACACCATTTAGGAAAAAGCAGCCCGCTTGATTGGCACCCTATTCACAAACATTCACTGCCTCCATCTACCACACAGCGACAGCAGTGTGTACCATCTACAAGATGCACTGCAGGAACTCAGCAAGGCTCCTTCGACAGTACCTTCCAAACACATGACTGCTACCATCTAGAAGGACAAGGGCAGCAGACACATGGGAATACCACCACCTGGAATTTCCCCTCCAAGTCATTCACCATCCTGACCTGAAAATGTCTTGCTATTCCTTCAATGTCGCTGGGTCAAAATCCTGGAACTCCCTCCCTAACAGCACTGGGTGCACTACACCACATGGATTGCAGAGTTCAAGAAGGCAGCTCATCGCCACCTTCTCAAGGGCAATTAGGGATGGGCATTAAATGTTGGCCTAGCCAGTAACACCACATCCTATGAATGAATAAAAAAATTTCTGTCCAACTCAGCCTTGAATATATTCCATGACTCAACCTCCACTGAGGTATAGGGAATTCCAAAGACTAATGACCCCGTGAGTAAAGAAATCCCTCCTCATTTCCTCCTTAAATGGGAAACCCCTTATTCTGAAACTGTGCCGCCTAGCTTCTAGATTCTGCAATGCAAGGAAACACCTTCTCAGCATCTACCATGTCGAGGCATTCACTGCTCAGACACCGTACGGCTGGATCTTTGCTCAGTGTTCCCCATCCTGCCAAATGCAACAGATAAAACAAAAAGGTGCAGTTGCACAGTACCCATTTAGAATGGTTATTGAGGGAGAGGCCATCATTAAATTTAAAACTAAAATTGGGAATCTTCACCATTGGCTCTCCTAATGTTCCCCATGTCCAGTCTCCCCATGTTCCCTTTACCTTTGCCTTTCCCGTCCTATGTCCCAAAACTCATCCTGGGAAAATGCCCATTGTACAATGAGTGGCTAGCAGCCCTCCATTGGCCAATTCTCAATAAAAGTCTTCTACTCTTGGCATGTTGTGTGCTTGGAGCAGCAACAAGTTACGAAAATGAACTGACTTGTTTTATCTGATGGGGTCCATTTATTGTGATAGCTCCATGAGCGTCAACCCTCAAAGGCCTCCTCTCAGGGTAGACAGATCTCCCCTAACAATGATCTGGAATGACTGTGACTGCTGGCATACACACCTTCACTGCTGCAAATCATATGGATATGCAGATTCTGGATGATAGTGGACGTGTGGAACACATTAGGTCCATGGAATACTGTGTATTTAATGCAAGGGGTGGGAAGTAACCTCAGTTGGGCCCATTGCGAAACAATAATTACTGTGTGACAACTGAGTGGAGTGCAAAAAAAGCTGACTCGCATCCTGCGTTTGATGAATCAGATAATGAAATTGCGTTTTCGTTACAAATATTGTTTGTGCCAAGTATTCTTCTACCTTTACCAGTTTAATTAATGCAATCGCAGTAATTCATTAAAGCTTTATTTAATCTAATCTGAATTGCTTGAATATGATTTTCATTTTAATATGCATGATTAATTTGCAACTCAAATATAGGAATTTAATTGGGAGGTGAAATGTGTATTGTAGCATTGAAATTTACTGTAATAGTCTCCTAATACTAAATGCTAGATTTTACAAAGTAATGGTTCCAGTTTTGCAATGGGATTGCAGATTGGAATTTCAAGAATGCAAACCTGTGTATCCCATATGATTTCCATCCATCGGTATCTTCCTGAATCTCTGATCATTGCTCCCACATGATGATCTCCATGAGGGGCACCAATTCATAAAAGCTGTCCCACATTTTTAATGTTATTCTTGACAGTGCAGACCTCAGCTTGTGCATGCAATCCTCCTTTATTGCATTGTTCTAGTCTTCACCAAGCATTGATTAACTTGAATAGATCTATTGCACTACTTAGGAAAGATTCCTAGTATCTATGAATTTAATAACAGCCTTGAAGGAAGCTTAATTTTAATTGCTCACATAAGACATGTCAATTTTTTGAAACTTCATCAGATTGATCTTCACAATATAGCAAATTAAATCCTTCATTTGCATAATATCTAATATGCATACGTTTTTAAAAATTCATAGCATTCCGGCATTAATAAGCCTTTAAATTTCTAATAGGTTTCTAATTTATTTAAAACAGACAAATTGAATTAAATTAACATTTTAAATGAAAGAGAGATTAATTGCTGTCCATTCAGACAGCGTAGCTAGATATTAAAGCACCGAGGAATGGGATGACACTTGCATAGAAATACTTAAGTTAGAAAATTGGATCAAGGCACTTAAGTAGTCCATGTTGACGTTTATGCGTGAGCAATTCATTCTAATCAGTTACCCACGCAGTTCCCTTATCCTTTTAGTTTCTTTCTTCACCACTAACCTAGAAGTGATTTCTATGTCTGCACAATTTTGTTGTGAAAAGGTTTCTCCTGGCCTCTGTTCAAAATCCCTTACTTTTAATCTTGTATCAATTGCCCCTTATTCTTGACCCCTCATCTGCTGGATATGTCTGCTTCTTCATGTCCAATGCTTTCATAATTTTAAATGCTCGCATTATATTGGCCTGTAATCTGGTTGTTTAAACAATCAAAGAGCTTTTCAAATCTTTCTCCATATTTGTATTTCCTCATATGGGCAGAATCCTAGTGAATCTACACTGTAATCCAAAGCCCATTGCATATGATACTCTAATTAAGGCCTTATTAACCTTTATCTAGGCTTATTATCTCCTAGCTTTTATATTGTATATCTCCTAAAATAGAATTCTATTAGCAACCTAATAACCTTTGACCTTATCAACCTGAAGTGCTTTCTTTAATGTTCCTTGAATCTGTACCTCAAGTCCCTCTGCTCTTCCACAGCACTGAGCCACCTTCTATTACTACTACTTAATTAATACTCTATTAAATCAAAATGCAACACCTCACATTTACCTCAAATGTGATCTGCTATTTTTTTAGCCTAAGTCCCCTATCTGTTCAACATCCTTTTGCAGTTTCCTTTCCTCTCTTAAAGAATTAGCTTTAATTCTATTCTTCTAGAATATTCTTCTATATTCTAAATCTCGAAGACATCACAGCACTATTAGGAAAAGAGCATGGGTTTTCTCTTGGTGTCCTGGTCAATTTTGCTCCCTCAACCAGTCTCTTTTTAAATTCATGAATAGAATATTCATATCACTTCTTGTTGGCCTGTATCCAAGTCATTGTACCTTTGCCATCCATCAGTTGAAGGTAGGAGTGAGAGGGAAGAGGGCAGGAGAGGTCATAATTTTTCTTGTTGCCCCGGAAACCAACAATTGAATCAAGGAGAACTCCTGCTTCCCTGGTCCCACAAACAAAAGTATTTGAACTCACCTGTTTGGGAATCTTCGTCTTGTCTGACAGTTAACCGCCATGACTTCACAGGTCTGAGTTAAAATCACAGTCAAGGTCCAATGACATTGCTGGATCCTGTCTTGTATCTTTAATGAAGAACCCCAACAGGGTCCATCCAAACGTCTGACTAAAAATAACAGTTACTAGGAAATGGGTGGCTTTCTGACCTGTAAGTAACTAAGGCCATTTTAACAGTCCCTTTACCCAGTTTCTGCTAGGTGGGTTAAATTAAAATAGCACACAATTCGCTGCTTTTTACCTTCTAGTCAATTTCTGATCAAGTGTTTACTCGTATTCTAATTCCATAGTTCTTAATCTTCTCTAGTGAGCTCCCACATGATAACTGTAGCATTGTGGCTATGTTACTGGGCTAACAATCAAGACATGGATCCGGAGATATGTGGCAAGGAAGTGGGTGAATTTAAATTCAATTAATTAAATAAATATGGAATTAAAATAGCTCGTATCAGTAATGGTGACCATGAAACTACCAGATTGTTATAAAAATCCATTTAGCTCACCTAATGTCGTTTAGGGAGGGAAATCTGCCATACTTAGTCTGTCTGGCCTATATGTGACTCCAGATCGACAGCATGTTTGACTACACCATGGAGATTGTATCATCTATGAGATGCTATGTGGCAACTGGCCAAGGTTTCTTCAAAAGTAACTCCCAAATCCATGACCGCCACACCCCAGAAGGACAAAGGCAGCAGGCGCATGGGAACACCACCACCACCAAATTTCTTGTAAGGCACACATCATCCTGCCTTGGAAGCATATTACTATTCCATCATGGTCACTGTGTCAACATCCTGAAATTTCCCATCCGATCATACTGTGGGTGTTGTGCTTCCCAAAAGTCTGAAATAATCACATTTGGGCATGATACTGTGCTTTCATCGACCATATGGGCAGGATTTTCTGGCCAACCCACCGGCGAGATCTTCTGGTCCTGCTGAAGTCAATTAGCCTGGCTGGCTCGCTGCATCCGCCATGGTGGGATCCTCCTCGGAAAATCCCAGCCTGTGTCTTGCAGCTCTCCACGTGGATGGTGGAACGATACGTTGTACCTTTGGTGCACAAACTAGTGCAGTGATGAGTGAAGTTACAATCTGACTATACATGCATGCCTACACGTGACATAATAGTTTGTAAATCATCTTGGAATAATATAACAATATAACAATGGGCAGCAGCTGGTTACCACAGGCAGCTCACTACCACCTTCTCAGAGATAATTGAGGATGGGAAATAAAGGGAGGTATATCACGCTACACCCCAAAGGCAGGCTGTGAGGTGGGGGGGCTGTGTAAGTGGGCGGGAGGTTGCAAGGTGGAGACCCCATCGCCTTCCTGACTTTCCCTGATTAAGTCCGGGAAAGGAGGTTCAAGGACAGCTTTCCCACCCAGAAGCCAATTGTGGCTCTTAAGTGGCCACTTAAGGGCCTCATCCTACTGCTGCTGGTATTCAAACAGTGGTGGCTGAGGCCTATGCCATGTGGAAAAATTGCCAGGTATACTGTGACTGGTATGCCTGTGAGTCCCTCCGTTTTGGGCAGCCTGTACCCAATGGAAGACCCCGCCAGTGGCAAGGGCCACCATATGGGAGGACTCCTGCCTATCCTTTCAGCTGACACCCCTTTCCGCCGCTGTCCCCACCCCCCCCAGTGGGGCGTTCTTGACTGGCCCTGACAATCACTCTTCACTTACCTTCCCTCCAGGGCTCCAGTGACAATCTTCAACTTGGGTCCACTGCAGTACCAGTAGTGGCCACCACTCCCAGTGGCGATGCCAGTATTGAAGAGCTGTTGATTGGCCAGCAACTCTCGAAGGTCGTAAATTCCCTTTGAATACACCAAGGACCCCATTAAGTGCCTGATTGGCATTAAATTGGTGTGCAATTCTGGAATCTGCATTATAGGAAGGATGTGATTGCACTAGAGAGAGTGCAGAGGAGATTTACCAGGATGTTGCTTGGGCTGGAGAGTTTTAGCTATGAGGAGAGATTGGATAGACTGGGGTTATTTTCCCTGGAGCAGAGGAGATTGAGGAGGGACATGAATGAGGTGTATAAAATTATGAGGGGCATAGATAGGGTAAACAGGAAGGAACTTTTGTCCTTGGTGGAGGGAACAATAACCAGGGGGCATAGATTTAAAATAAGGGGCAGGAGGTTTAGAGGGGATTTGAGGAAGAATTTTTTCACCCAGAGGGCGGTGGAAATCTGGAACTTGCTGCCTAAAAGGGTGGTGGAGGCAGAAACCCTCATAACATTTATTTGGATGTGCACTTGCGATGCCATGGCATACAAGGCTATGGGCCTAGTGCTGGAAAATAGGATTAGAATAGTTAGGTACTTGTTTGACTGGAGCAGACTCAATGGGCTGAAGGGCCTTTTTCTGTGCTGTAGACCCCTATGACTTTATGACTCTAAATCGGGTCGGGGGAGGGGGTCTCAAAATGGCGCAGCAGAGTTGCCACCAGCTCTCCAACCAGTGGACAGGCTCACTGCTGCAACCATTAAATTCCACCCAAATGCTGCTTTGCTAGTAACCTTGGTCCTTTTGAAATCAGTGCTATTTCCAATTATTTTCTCTTCATCTAGAGGTATGATCATTTCTTTCTTAATTGAAAACAGCATCCACAAATTTTATTAAATAGTACTTTCAGAAATATTATCCATCATGAATTAGAATCTCTGGAATAGATGACCTGTGTTAATGTGCTGCCTACATTTCCTAAAATTATTGCTATAATTTCTGACCTACACCATCAATATCCATTTGAGGAAATTATAAAGAAAGCATCACAAAAAACTCAGTATTTTGGTGCTCCCCTTTTGGCTCAGCATGTTAATCAGCGAACAGCTAACAGCAACTCCAAATCCAAATCTCATTCGTCGACCTTTGCTGAATCAGTTGATCATGTGCAAGGTGCCAATTGGAGAATGACAATTGCCTGCATACCCCTGGGTTTAGAGGGGGTGAAGAAAATCAACCAGGCTTCCTGCTCCTATTTGCTATCCAATAATGGCTGCTGGTAGACAGTATCTGATTTGCCAATGATATTGTCCACAGTTGAATAGCCTATAGCTCCTGTTCACCTATCACCAATGTGCTCGTTAACCGACATTGGTTCCTGGTCCAGCAATGGCTCAATATTAAAATACTCACCCTTGTTTTCAGATCCTTCCATGATCCCGCTCCTCCCTATCTCTGTAAACTTCTCCAGCCCCGCAGTGCTCCAAGTTCTCTGGACTCCTCCAATTATGGCTTCTTAAACAGCTCCATCATTGGTAAACATGCTTCAGTTGCCTTGACCCCGTGCTCTAAAATTTC
Source organism: Carcharodon carcharias (assembly GCF_017639515.1). Lineage (NCBI taxonomy): Eukaryota > Metazoa > Chordata > Chondrichthyes > Lamniformes > Lamnidae > Carcharodon > Carcharodon carcharias. The sequence goes on along the minus strand of NC_054486.1, from coordinate 19,326,108 downwards.
CTCTGCAAACCTCGCCACTGCTCTACCTCTATCTCCTACTTTAAGATGCTCCTTAAAACCTTCTCTCCCCCTTATGTCCCCTGCCAGACAGATGTCATTTCTACAACATCTGTTAGCAGTTTCTGTTACACACTCAGTTGCACACTTGGCATCTATAATTTCGTCTTCAGCTATTTTCAAATGTCACAAGCTGTGATATTTCACAAGCTGCCCATGATTCATGCAGCATCAGAACCTCATTACTTATTTAGATACATGAGAATTTTTAAGACCATTAGTGAATTTCTTGCTAACCCTTAATGTTACGGTACATGCTGCGGGAATTAAGGTTCAATTCTTGAGGTCAATTAGAAGTCAGCAAATGTAAATTTTGGAATTCCCATCGTAGAACTCAGGGTAAAATGGCTTGTTGTGCATCTGCAACAAGCTGTCAAGCTAGAGTGGGATGGTTGCATGTTAAATGCTAGAATTGTTTACATATAAAAGCCAACATTTTGTGGTGTTGCTCAAATACAGCAGTGAATGTCAGTGCTATTATCAGGGGCTCTGATTTAATCAGCACCAGAATGGTGGGGAGTGGGGTGGGGGGGGGAGTCTCATGATTTGGGAGTACAGGGGTTTGGTAGAGCTGGGCTGGAGCTCAGGGTTTACCAATACTTCAAAAGGATCCTGGAGCTGATGACTCGAGGAAGGGAACTTTAGGGCGGAACCAGTTTGCAATCATTGCTCACCCCATCGATGACAGGCTGCGTTTCCCGCCATCGGACGTAACCTCATTGTAATACATCTGCATATCATTATAAGGCCAGCCTGCTGGACTCATCCCCTACACCTCCTCCCATCGCGCCCCCCCCCCCACCAAGCTGGATCGTCTGCTGATGTTGGCGTGATTGCATGCCAACATCTTGCATAGCAGCATGCACTTGGCGTGCACTTGGTGGGCTGCACTTTAAGCGGAACTCGAAGGTAAGTGCGCAGTTACATTGCGCAGCGCTCGCCTGGGTCGCCTATTGGACTTCAAGGTTGAGATGCGTTAGAAGCGTGGGGGCAAGGGCTGCCCTGCATTTGGGGTGACTTGGGGGTGGCAGCAAGGGCTGCCCTGCAGTTGTGGTGACTTTGAGGGAGCTGGCGAAGGCTTCCCTGTTGGTGAGGCAACTTTGGGAGGGTGAACAAAGGCTGCCCAGTGGTTGAAGGTAGCACGCATGCACGTGCGAGGTGTGGGGGTGATGGGCGAGGGAAGCGGCCACGCATTAGGAAAACCTTGTATAAAGTGACCATTCCTCTGCAGTTGAGACAGTTCAGACACAGCCACATTGATATGATTGGAGTCGGACCTCTAGCTTGTCTGCCCACTCAAGCAATGCAGAGACATCAAAGTGCCACCAAGTACTCCAGAGTGCCTAGGGCACAGACCGCAAACTAATGAGCATTTTAGTGAACTGCAGAACAGTTGAACGACTGGGCAAGTTGCACAATCTCCTTGCGAAAGCTGGCCCTGGAGTAGTCACTGGTAGAGGTGCTCACAGCCCCTTGAAATATCATCATCCCGATTTGGACCAGTCTCTCCCATGGCTCAAGCTAACAGTGTAGCCTTGCAGCATGGGTTAGGAGAATGCCTGCCCCTGAGCTGAGAGCACAGCATGCAGTCCAATGGGCAAAGCTGCTGCCAATTGGTCAGCTGGAGTGGGACAGAGGAAGGTGGGGTTTCGGGCAGCCATGCAATGCACTAATCTCTGGCCATCCAAGTGGTGGCCAGCATTCTCCGGAATGCATTAACAAGCCTTCAGACTTAACCAAGAGAGGTTCTTAGTACATCCATGCTAACCCACGCATCGGTCTCTTTCATCCTGCAGGAGGAGTACATGAGGATCATGGAGTAGATCAGGATCGTGAACCAGCTGTATGCCTCATGGCTTACAGAGAGCAAAAACAACAGAGAATAGAGTGACAGACGTACTTGGCTGTGCAGAGGGAGGAACTGCACCCCTCGGAGAAGGGGAAGCTGGGGCTGCTGCACATACTGAAGAGCCACAGTGAACCGTCGCTGGTCAGCGCCTAGCTAGACCCAAGATCTATAGATGCCACCTTTCATTCCTACAGATGACCGACATTATGACACAGCAGTTGGTAAAAGCTGAGCTATTTAAAATCCTGGAGGAAAATTTTAAACAACTGTCATAACCTATATTTTCGATCGATATGTTTGAGATGCAGCTCTGAATTCAGGAACAAGACCACTGAGCTTCAAGAGGCTTTTTATATAAATTAAATTAAACATTTATTAATTTAACAAGATATTCAACACATGCACATGTCTACAAATTGCTACCATAATAACTATTAAGCAAATCCCCAAATTAATCACCCCCAGGCAATCTTCCCCAAGGCAACAATAACCCAAAGACTTAAACAGACACCAAGCAAAGCATATTTTATCTTACGAATTCAAAATGAAGTTCCTTTCAATATGGTTCCTTCACACAGTTGCAGGCTTACAGGCAGCATCCCTCTGACCCACACACACAAATCTTGTCTGTAAAAACCTAGTTTTCCCTTTGAATGCAAATTCTTATTGTATCACCAGGCCCTTTGAACTCCACCTCTTCTAACAATAAAACCCCTTTCATAGTACCAATTTTATTAGTAATATAAACATGTTGCTTGGTGTCTCTTAGCTAGGTGCAAGATTTCACCCCCAGTCTTTGAATGGTTTATTGAACAAAATGCAAATGTATCTTACTGTTTACATCTCAAAACTACTATACATCAAAGCACCCAGATTAGCTGTCTTTAATCCAATTAAGACACACATACACCCACAGACACAAACCCTGCTACAAGTCCAATTTAAAAATAGTTTTTAATAACATTATATACATTAATATCTTCATGACACCCCCTCCCTATCAAAAAATGAACCGTCATAATTCTAAAAGTCGGCTGGCTTCATTTTTTAATAACCCTTCTCTCTTTATCTCCTATACTTATTACACTATCAGATGCATGTATTAACATAACAATATATATACACAAGTTCTTAGAATCAACAGAAATCCCTCCAGTTCAGTGTCCAGGTTTTTTAAAAAATATCTAATTTTCCTTTAAGCTTCAAACTCTTGATAACACATATGCAAACAGATTCTCTCTACCAGCAACATGTATAAATTAAATGGTTGCAATAATATATTCCACCTGAGAAGTCTTGCACTTTTGTCTCAAAATTTGTCCAAAGACTTTAAAGCATTGTGGCCTGTATAAACAATTATTTCTGATGAATTGTTGGCAGCGTAAATTTCAACATGCTGCAATGCTAACACCAAACTCAAAATCTCTTTTTCAATTGTTGAATATCTTCCCAGTTGTACATTCAGCTTCCGTGAAAAATACCCTATCGGTTTTTCAATTCCAGTGTCATCTTGTAACAGACCCAATGCCTATATCACTTGTGTTAACGGCCAACTTAAATTGCTTGGCATAGTTGGGTACTGCCAACACTGGGGTCATAGTTAATAGTTTTCAAACTGTCAAATGACTTCTGACACTCCAGTGTCCATTGAAACTTCTTGTTCTTTTTTAATTGTTCAGTCTGTGGAGCAATCTCACCGCTAAAATTTGGTACAAATTTCCAATAAAACCCACTCATGCCCAGAAATCTCAAAACTTCTTGTTTTATTGTAGGCACTGGGAAATCCACCATAGCCTTGACTTTCGCATCTCTTGGAGCCACCTTACCATGTCCAATGGTATGGCCTAGATACGTAACTTGCGCTTTTGCAAATTCACTTTTAGCCAAGTTCATAACCAAATTAACTTCTTGTAATCAAAAAAACAATCCTTTCAGATGCTGTAAATGCTCCTCCCATGTAGGACTGAAAATGATTAGATCATCAGTATAAACAGCACAATTGCTTAGACCTGCAATTACTTTGTCAGCCTTTGAAATGTTGCAGGTGCATTCTTCATACCAAATGGCATGAATTTAAACTGATATAGTCCATTTGGCATTACAAAAGCTGATATCTCCTTTGCTTCGTCTGACAAGGATGTCTGCCAATATCCTTTTAACAAGTCAATCTTTGTGATAAATTTCAATTGTCCCAGTTTCTCAATGCAACCTTCCAACCTTGGTATAGGATATAAATCTGCTTTTGTCACAGCATTCGCCTTTCAATAGTCCACACACAGTCTTATTGTTCCATCTGGTTTCGGTACCAGCACAATAGACAAACTCCAGTTACTGCAACTAGACTCAATTATATCATTTTGAAGCATAAAATTAGTTTCTTTTTTTACTTGTGATAACTTTGCCAAATTTAATCTATAAGTTGCCTTATTGAAAATGAACCCTGTACAGAGACATCATGTATATCTAAATGTGTCTTTCCCAATTTATTCCCAAAAATAGGTTTGTGTGACTGCAATATCTTTTCCAAATCACTTTGACACTTGCTTAGAAGGTAACTCAATATTTAATTTAAATTTTCAAGCGCCCCCTCATTATACAATTTGATTAGAGGAAAATCAATTTCAGAGTCCTGCACTTCTACCTCTTTCTCATCATCCACCATCACTAATTTTTGTTCCTCTTCCCTGTCAAAGCATGTTTTTAATTTCCAGCCTTTTAAGCAGGTATTCTTTTTCTCTCTATGTCCCTCTTTCCTGAAATTCCTGTTCCAACTTCTTATCTTTCTCCTGCCTTTCTACTCGCTCCTTTTTAAAAGCCATTTCTCTTTCCTTTGCTTCTAATTCAAGTTTTATCAGTTCCTTTGGTTGTTCAAATGCAAGCTTCTTCATTTCAAACTGAAGTCTCACTGCCTCCAGCCATGACTCACTAGTGTCAGGTATCACTTCCAACTGCAGATGCTGTTCTATACTTTTAACTATATCTGATTTCCTAGCCCCCGCAGGTAACCCCAATTTTAGCTTATCTGCCAACTCTGTTAATTTACTCTTGGTTATTGTTTGCAACCCAAGACAGCCAGGATGCAAGAGCGACTGGATTTGCCCAGATCTCTGGTTTCCCACAGGTGCAGGGTGTGATCGTTTGCACTCACATGGTGCTCAGATCTCCGTCACTGTCAGCTGAAAGAGATTCCATTTGCTGAATGTGCAGCTGGTGTGCGACCATCACAAATGCATCCTGCAGGTCTGTGCACAGTTTCCAGGCAGTGTGCATGACTTCTACATTCTCAGTTGTCACTGATCCCTGATGTCTTCCAGGGTCCACAGAGGCTACAGGGATGGTCCCTCAGGGATAAGGGCTACCCGCAGAGAACGTGGCTGATGACACCTGTGTGGCAGAGTAAAGGTATAATGAGACACATGCTGCAACTCCCAACTTGGTGGAGCAAACCATCGGGTTGCTGAAAATGAGGTTTCAGTTCCTGGACCGATCTGGTGAAGCCTGGCAACATAGTCCACACAGGGTGTCACACATTGTCGTCGCATACTGCGTTCTTTACAACCTGGTGCTGCAACAGGGAGAGGAGCTGGCTGAGGAGGAGATGCAAGAGCTAGAGGTCTTCTCCAATGAGGAGGACGTCGAAGGTGATGAGGGTGAGGAGGTCCTCGAAGGCAATGATGATGGTGATGAGGCCCTTGCACTGGCCAGGCAAGGCAAGCATGCTCAGGAGGCCTTCATTGTTGCTTAATTTGTGGAGTATGATGATGACACACAGTGAGGAGACACCATAAGATCCTCACATTGCATATATGAACATTTGACCCCAGTCTAGCTTATGGCAGCACACATACCCTCTGTGATAATGCTCCTGTCATGGACACGCAGTGGGGTCCCTAATAGTCGCTCGATTGCATGAGGATGATGATGACACGCAGTGAGGACACTCCATAGATCTTCACATGCCCTCTGAGAATGTCTGACTCCTGTCTGGCCGAGGACAGCTCGCTTGTGCTCTGTGATCAGGGTCATATCATAGAGATGCAGCCATGGAACTTTAAAAGCATCTGATCCTTTATCCGCCCTGAGAACCTGACCCCTTTAGGAGCACAGCATCACTAGCCACAGATACTGAAGAGATGGGGGCCAGCCCCAGCTTAAAGGTGCTGAGAGCACGCAGAGAATGACAGAACACTGTGATGCCTGCCTACGACATTCTGGCAGCAATGACGAGCACCGTCGAGAAGCAGGCATCAGCAATGTGTCCAGGGAGTGTGAGGCTGAACCATCACTTTGATCTGAAGGCTGCACAAAGCACAGGGAGGAGGCCCTGGACAGAGACACCTGCCTTTATCTTGTGCAGAAAGGTTTCACATCTGAGTGACAAGAACACTGATCATCAGAACAAGGAGCCATTGGCAGGGAGACATTCTTGGGAGTTCATTGATAATAGTGAACATTATGTCAAGATCAAGAGTTCAGATCTCACAATGGCAAACTATGAAACAATGTAACTTCATCTGAAACAGATGGAAACGGGTTTGTACTCGAAAGAGTTACATCTTCTTAATCTTCCTAACCCTGATGCAAGGTCTTGGTGCTCCTGGACATCCACAGTGGAGATGGAGGCAGCTTGATTGCTATGCCCTGTCTGTGATAACCTTGACAGGTGTCCTCTGGAGGGCTGAGACCTAGGGGTCCCCAGCCTGCTTTCAGGGACCTGCTGTGTGGCAGTGGCACCCTCCTTGAGCTGTGAAGCTAGAGCTGCTAGAGTTACAGGACGAGGGGGTTTGGATGGGCTGGATACCACCGGAGTCATCTGGGTGGATGGTCCTGGGGTGTGCACCTGCTGATCCTCCCAAGGCCCTTGGCTGACTTCTTGAGGAGAAGGGTAGCTGGAGTGAGATCGGGCTGCCCACACCCCTCTCATGTACACACTGTTGGAGACCAACAATGGCGTCAACGATGGAGTTCAACCCATGCAGCAGTGCAGGACCGACATCCTGGACCAAGACCTCCATGGCAGCCGCCATCCTACCAGTGTTGTCCTTGGTGCATTGGCATGCCAGCTCTCTCACCTCAGCCTGAAGGCGGACGGACTCCTCCATCGTGCCTTGCAATCTGAGGAGTGCAGCAGACATCCCTTCCTGATGTTCCCAAGCTTGCCTTTGCAGCTCCAGCAACTGTGACATGACCAAGTCCAAAGACTCAGACTCAGCAAGTTTCTGGCCTCCAGCAGTCCTCTGAGTGCCAGAAACCTGGGAAGTCCCTGCCACAGATCAGAAAGTGCAATGTGCTCACTAGATTGTGATCCCAAGGCTACTCTAAAGCTAGGTCCCACCAAGGTGCGTGTCTCTGTGCTGGTGGAGGGTGTGGGTGAGCGATGTGATGGGACTTCAAAGAGGGTGTCTTCGGATTCCTCTCCAGAGGTTTCTTCAGGGCTTTATTGGAGGCCCTGGGTGTGGACTCTGTCAGCTGTTTGGCAGATGTGCCTGCGAAAGCATGGGGAGATAATTAGTGCATGGCAGTGGCCTGTGAAACAGGACATTTCACTCATAGCGTGATAAAAGCAAAATACTGCGGATGCTGGAAATGTGAAACAAAAACAGAAAATGCTGGTAAAGCTCAGCAGGTCTCCACAGATGCTGTTAGACCTGCTGAGTTTTCCCAGTATTTTCTGTTTTTGTTTCACTCACTGCATGGTTGTTTGATGGATGTTGCATTGCTGGATCCTCAGTTGGTAGAGCACTGCCGACCTCACCGTCAGCAGAGGAATGGTTCAGATCCTTGCCAGCCAGCTGGATGGCTCTGTTTTCAAATTCCATGAGGACTTTGATTTCAGGCATTCCTCCACCGGTAAGTGGCCTCTCCCTCTCGTTGTGTGTCAGCTTGTCCTGCATAAATAGAGATGGAGAGAGTGTAAGCAGGATGCCTACCAGGCCAGATGATAAGTATGCCTGGCCTGTGGGTGGTGAGTGGTCCCATGGACGAAGATAATGAGTGTCTGAGAGAGTGAATGGTGATATCCCTTGAATTGGCCCTATGGATGTGTGATGGGTTTGTGAGTGTGTGAGTTGTGAGTGATGAGAAGTGACTTACCCTAGCGGAATGGAGATCATTCATCCTCTTGTGGCACTGGTTGGCTGTCCTCTTTTGTTGGTGCTGACCACCACTGGCCACCGCCTTCCAAGCCAGATTAGTGATGTTACTGCCCATCCTGTGGCTAGAGCAGGGGCAGAGGACATCACAGCGGGCCTCCACAGCATCCATATGAGGCTCAAGCGTCATGTCGCTGAAATTGGGGGTTGTGTCTCCTTGCCTTTTAGGGTCACGTCTTTCGTGCAGCAGTTGTGGGCTGGAAGCACTGAGAAGTGTGCGCACGGCTCACTTTAAATATGGCGCCCGGCGTGATGACGCGGCGAGCTGATGGCATGGCAGGTGTATGAGAGCCCGCCCGCCATGAAAGCATGTGTTTCCCGGGAATGCATAATTAATGCGGCGGGTTTGAGACGATGCGGCATGAAAAGCAGGCATTGTGGCCAACGGGTAAAATGTTGTTTTACCCACCCCTACTGACTCAGCCCTTCGTCTCCAAGAACACTGCTGAGAGGGCTCCCTGAGAGCAGAAAGCCAAATCTGGGCTCTGAGAGAAGGGTCCAAGAATCCATATGTGTTGGGGCAGTTCTGGAGGCACTGGGAAAGTGGGCTGGGGATTTGTAGGGGAAGGGCAACTCAGGTTCTGAGCGCATGATGGTGGGGATGACTCTACAGTCCAACAGGACTGGGGAGAAACATTTGGGAGTATTGAGGGGGTAGGGTAGGGCAAGATCTGACCCTATGAAGGAGTGCCAAGAACTGAACAGTTTTGGGAGCAAGGTTTAGCAAAGGTGGGGACTGAAGCCTTGAAGAATGGGTTCCAAAATATTCTCTTTTTATTTGGATTAACACATACCACCTCTCTCTCTCTCTCTCCGCCTGTTAGAACAGTCTCACCGCCCCTTTTAGGTGAACAGGTACACTTCTATCAGTTTGCCTTCTGTTAGTGGCTTCTTCCCCTAAAGCACAATGAGCAAAACTAGTTAAACACTTGATATAGTCCTTAGACACTGCCACAAACCAAGCTAGTAACATTATTAAATACTGAAGCAGTCATTGTCAATGCAACGTCTGAGTTTTTCTGCAGAAAAAATGGCTCAGTCTTTTTCACAAGTGATTTTCAAAATAAAGTCGGAGCCAAAGTGAGGGGAAGTTTGCTGCGACTGATAATTGGTCAATCAGGAGGAAAATTATCATTCAATTCATCCCTCTAGCTGGATTTAAATCATCTGGAGAAAAAAATAGTTGCAAAAATATTCGACTTTTCACCAAGAAAAAGAAACCCATTTTCAACAACAATAATAAATAAAAACAAAAAGTGCTAAAAAAAATACTCAGCATGCCCGGCAGCATCTGTGGAGTTCAGGTGAAAGGCCATTGACCTGAAACGTTATCCTGGTCGTTCCATTCTTTCACATCACAGATGCTGACGGACCTTTCCAACATTTTCCGTTTATATTTCAGATTTGCAGCACCCGCAGTTCATTGCCGTTGTCTCATTAAATGTTTTTTTGCTCTGTTTTCTAAATGTTAATACAAATGCAGCAGTGCTGTTAATCATAAATTCATCATGGAAAGTCAGCAATTGTTAAGACTTTAAATGTAATTTTTGGCTGAAATTCAATTTCCAGTTAGTGTCAAAGTGTTTTGGAAAAAGCAAACACATAAATCATCACAGGACACAGCTTTGTATTTCAACTCAGATAAAGCAACTGTTCCTAAATTGCACGTGTTCATAATATACAGATGTGGCTGATAAAAACAATATCCTGTTAATTCCTAAACTTTTGAGATTGAGGGCTTGAAATAAGTTATTAAAAGTTATCAGAAGACAATTCAATGGATGAATTTAACCACATTGCTGTGAAATATTTACATTATGATGCTTTTATTCTGCTAAAAGAATCTTAATTTGGACATTATAGGGTAGAAGGTTTTCTTAAGGAGAGGTGGCAAAAAACAAGCAGTGTTGTATTTGCCACCTGCTGTATACAGCACCTGATATTGAGTTGCATTGTAGTCAATACAATTATATATAACATGCTGTGTATAACAGCCAGCTTCTCTGGTTTTGTGTAACTGTCAAAATGAACTTCTACCCTGAGAAGTTTCAGTTACTGAGAAACAATGGTAGATGTATTTTTTCTTCAAATCGTGCATTGAGTGATTCAATTGGTTCAATTCCCTTCCTATTAAATTGTTTTTGTAGCTTTTTTGACTGAAAAGAAAGAATGTGCATTTATATAGCACCTTTCACAACCATTGAACATATCAAAGCTATTGACAGACAATGAAGTACTTTTTGAAGCTTGGTCACTGTGTAATGTAGGAAACGCAGCAGTCAATATGCTTGCAGCTATCTCCTACCCGGTAATGTGATAGTGACTAGATAATCTGTTTTTGTGATGTTGGGATAAACATTGGCCAGGATAACAAGGATAACTTCCCTGGTCTTCTTTGAAATCTTTTACATCGTCCTGAGAGGGCAGACAGGTCCTCAGTTTAATATCTCTTTCAAAAGACAGCATCCCTGACAGTGCAGCACTCCCTCACTACAGCAGTGGAACATCAACTTTGATTTTTGCAGGCAAGTCCTGGAGTGGGAATTGGAATATAGAAGTGAGCGTGCAATCAACTGAGCCACAGGTGAGATCCTAGTTGGCTCTGTGGATGATTTATGTTTGTAAGTCTGTACTAGTTTCTCACTGACTGTTTACCAATGTTTTCCTCACTGTTGATTTGTATGTGCCTGATCTTTTCAGTTCTATTTTACTGATGTTTTACTTTGAACCAATCACTGAAGCTTTGCAGCAATGTGATACTAGAAGTGTCAAGCTACAAGCTACAAGAAGTATGGCAAACACAAAGTATACACAAGATGCCAGATTTTTCATATATTAATGGGAGTAAGCAGTCCTGTGGAGTTGCTCATAGTAGCCAATGATATCATGTTTTATTATATTGATTACGTTGCTTGGTGTAGTCTACAGGCCAGCAACTTCCAGCAAAAAAGTAGAGGAACAAATCTGCAAGGAAATTACAGAGCAGTTACAATGACAGACTTTCATCATCTGAATGTAGACTGGGTTGGCAATAGTGTAAAGGACAGAGAGTGGCAAGAGTTCCTAGAGTATGTTCAGGAAAATTTGCTAAGGCAGTATGTTTCCAATGAGCAGTCCAACCAAAAAGAAGCCATTGCTAGACCTGGTTCTAGGGAATAAGTCAGGCTAAGTGGATCAAATATCAATATGGCAACATTTAGGGGCCAGCGATCATTATATCGTAAGGTTTAGGTTGGCTATGGAAAAGGACAATGACAAATCCAAAGTAAGAATGATTAACTGGGGGAAAGCCAACTTCAATGGGGTAAGAATGGATCTGACCCAGATAAACTGGAATCAAAGGTTGGTAGGTAAAACTGTAACTCAACAAAAAGCAGCCTTTAAAAAAAAGATAGTTCAGGCATAATCCAAGTATATTTCCATAAAAGGGAAAGGTAAGGCAAAAAAATACAGAGCTCCCTGGATGGCAAAAAGATGCAGATTAAGATGAGGCAGACAAAGCAATGGAAAGATTGAGAACCAGAGAGCACTGGTTTAAGGTCATTGGAAAAAGAAGCACTAATGTGCAGGGTTTATGGGGAGAAGGCAGGGGAGCGGCACCAAGTGAAGTGCTCCTTCAGGGGGCCAGCACAGATATGAAATGCTGAATGGGCATTGTTCTGTGTTGTAGCAATTCTATAAGGATTCAATTTTATGCATTCTATAATGCATAACATACTGTCCTGCTAATAAGGCGAAATCTACAAAATAGAATTACTGCAAGGTAAAAGCAGGCCAAGGTCAAAGCTTGATTGCTCCTCAATTAGAAGCTTTTTACAACTTTCAGGCTGTGGTGAAATGTCTGATTTGAAAGTGTGATTACAAAAGCCAATCCGGGATCATAGCCCAGATTTTCCAGCTTTGGCGTTGTTATGACGTGGTAGATGATGTCTGCCAGGCGGATCAAATCCACGAGGGAAGCTTAGTCGCACTATCACAACGGTTTTGCAATTTGTATTTATTATGAGATGCACTGAATTCAGAAGTAATAAGTCCACCAAGAACTTTAGAGATTTTAAAATTAAATTAAAATATTTATTAACAAAATATAAATGATTTCAAGCACATACATAAGACTACAATTAGTATTATAATAACTCCTAAAATTCCTAATTAACCTGACCTCCAGTTACACTTCTTGTAAGGCAACAACCCAAAATAGATTTTAGATTTAAAACAGACTCAGCAAATTAACACAATATACTGGACAGCGGAATTCCAAATGGCTTTTCTCCAGCTTCAGTTCCATTAGACAGCAGACTTCTCCACAAATGCTGGAGGCTTCATTAAAGCTATTTCACACACTCCTGTTAGATCTTACATGGCCTTCTCCTTTTTACATAACTCTTCATTCTCCTTTTTATATGTTTCTCTTTTTTTGATATGAAAATTCTATTGTTCCATACACCTTTGAAACTGTATCTCCCTCATAATATAAAAACTTTAATGTTGTCACCATATATATTTGGGAAAAATAAACACATTCCTTAGCCTTGCTTATCTGACTTGTTATAACCAGACAGAGATCCCTCTGAAATCCAATAATCACTTCATTTATCTAAACATGCAAATTTTACCTACACACCTTACATGCTAATCCAGCATCCATGTTTACCCATTAGCATGTCAAGCACCTAGCTTCTTTTGATGAGTTAAACTTGCAGTCTACTTGACTCCAAATGTAATTAGGTCACACACAGACAGACCCAACTATACTTATCCCCATAAACCTACTTCACAATAAACCAAAAAATATTATGAAAATCATTATACTTTCATGACAGCATCATATATGCCAGACTGGCAATGGTTAGGTTTTAGGTAGACTCGATTTGGATGGTGTTGTTTGCATCCAGCTTTCAAGGTTGAGTGGCTTCAGTTGTGTACTTGGATGGGTATAAGGAACATGCTAATGATGGGAGTGAGAAGTTTCATGTTAGTAAAACTTAATGGCATTGGGATAATGACAGACAACCGCCACAATAGTAATAGTAGGGCATACGTGATTGGTGTGCTTCTAAAGAAGCAACTAACTGAAGATTAGTAGGCACTGACACATTTGAGTGGTGTCATCAAGTCCGTTGTCCTTGTTTCCTTTGGGAAGAGGAGCCTCCCCCTGCTTCAAACGCCTGCCTAACTGAGGCATGTCCATTTCTGCTAAGTGGTACCAGCAGATTGTTACACGCCAACTTAACCTGACTCCTATACGTCTTAGGTCCTTCTATTCTTGCAAAGGAGTTAAGATTCCCGTTGGAGGCCCAGATAATGGAAATGATGGTGCTGGGACAGAAAAGTTCTCAAAACTCATGTTCCTAACAACAGAAAAACACAAATAAAGAAAAACAGTTCTGACATGGCTAAAATAGACCTCCTTCATATGACTGTTCCCTTTGCATTACTGATACCTTGCAACCTGGCAGCCATTTAAATGTTTGTGAGTTACATTGAACATCCTGCAGGCTAGAATGGCACTGAATATTGCACAGGTCAGACACACCCTCAGATTAATATTCAAATGGAGCATCTAATCTTCTAGGGCAGTGCACTGAGTTCTGCCAGTCACACCCACCTGAAAATGTACCCATGCACAAAGTGAAGAGAGTTCTGGAGACTGCAAGTTCTGCCCATTTTGTGACTGAGCTGTCTGATTATACCAAGGCTGCTGTTGGAAACAAAACACAAAGAACGGAATCTTGTTGAGGCATAGGGGGTCTCGCCTACTGGCAGGAGAGCCAGCGAGGGACCTGCGGTGCTTCTTTTCGGAAAGACCCACCGGATCAGACTACAATTAGGCAATGGTGAGGTCAGCATCAGACCTTCCCCTGGAATTAAGGGCCTGAGGCCAGAAGTCTCACTTACCAAGAGCTGCCTACCAATCAGAGGCCAGCAGCCCTTGTGCTCAGCAGCGCCACAGGTGAGACTGGCTGCTGACGGAAGGACAGGCACTGGGTTCCCAGATTGTGGAGTGACGCAGGTAAGTAATGTGAATGGGGAGATGTTTGTTAGGTGGGGGTCAAGGGGAGAAGTGTGCATGGGGGTCAGCAGCAAGGGCAAGGGAGTAACTCTTAATGGGCCTCCCCTTCCCAATGTGCAGTCTGTCAATCAGGCATTGAATGCCTTTGATTGAGGGATACTCCACCCCGTATGTGACAAGCTGGCCTCGCGGTTTTACCTGTTATGCACAGCACATGGCGACAGGCCTGCCTTCCACTGGGTTAATCCCAGTGGTGGCGGGATGAGGCCCTTAAGTGGTCATTAATTGGCCTCTTAAGGGCCTCATTTGGCAATGGGCGTGAAGGTCAACCATAGGCCATCCCGCCTAAAACTTAATTCTGGCAAAGGCAGGAAGGCAATGGGGTGCTGGTACGCCACCTTCCCACCTAAGTAAATGCTCTTTCCGCCTGCAAGCTCGCCACCAGCGAGAGCACAAGATTCCGGCCAAAGCTTCCGACTCTGTTATTTGCTGCTGCTGCTCATTGGAAATGATTACTGCTCTTTCACTTCTTGTCAAACCTCCTTCAAAAAAAACAGTATGGTGTCTAAACCTTTATATAAGAAATGTATGTCAAAGTGCATTCTGATAGATTTGACTAAAATTCCAGCATCCTGGGGACAGAAAAATGGTTGGAATTTGGGGCAGGTTAAACATGGTTTTTTGTCCTTTAACTTGCCCATCACAAATTCTGTCATATGTGGAGCAGTCACATAATAGTGCATTAAGCTACAATGCAAATGGGGGAAATACAAAAGACAGTAGGCAGAATCGTCTCAGATTTGCACTAAGTGCTGTAGCAGGTGGGTAAGACAACATTTTACCCGCCAACCACGATGGTGGGTTTTCACGCCGTATCGTCCCTATCCCGCCACATTATTTATGCATTCCCAGGAAGCAGGCTCTCATTCGCCCACCTGCCATCACCTTGCATCTTCATCATTCTGGGCACCATATTTAAAGTCCACCCATGCACACACATCTCAGTGCTTCCAGGCCATGACCACTGCAGGGAAGATGTCCACGAAAGGCAAAAGGACTACAGCCCCCAGGTTTAATGACGCGTCACTGGAACGCCTTTTGGATGCCGTGTCCTCTACTCCCGTTCTGGCTGCAGGATGAGCAGCAGCATGACCAACCAGGCTAGGGAGGCAGTGGTCAGTGCCAATGCCCTGCAAAAGGGGACAGCCACCCAGTGCCACTGCAGGATGAATGGTCTCATCCATTCCACCAGGTTAACTCACTCTTCTCATCACTCTCAACACACACTCACAAACCCACCACACATCCACAGGGATCTCACACCTTAAGGGACAACATCACTAGCTCTCACACACACCCTCATATCTCCATCTCATATCCTCAAGCTCACATCCTCATTCCTATCCATGGCTCTGCTCACCACACAAGCATTCCATGCAGTGCCTTTGTCCCGCTCACACTCTCTCCATCTGTTTTCATGCAGGAGGCGCCTGCTCAAATCAGCAGGGAGAAATCCCAGCCCACATTAAGCCCCTCACTCACTTTGAGGAGCGTGCCATCATGCCAACTAGTGAGGATGTGGACCTTAGCTGCGGCGACAGTGAGGTCAGTGGCGAACACCCGACTGAGGATCCTGCACCACATCATCCCTCCCTCAACCCAATTGTGAGTGCTCTCTCTCCTGCTTTTGATTCTGCTGCCATGCAGTACTTAACTCTACTTTGGTTCACAGGGATCTCTGTCAAGGGACCAACATCCTCAGCCAGCCAATCCCTCAGCTCCAACCACATCCTCATCTGCAGCCAAGAGGACACCTCGTCCAGCGAAGAGCTGGAAATAAGCAGCCCGGAAGACTGCAGAGGGAGCAGCCAGTCCATGGGTAATTCTGGAGGGAAACGTGTGTGTGTATGGCAGGGCCTTTCGGAGCCTCGTTCAAGCACTCTCACGCATACGTGGATCCTTCACATTTCAGACTCATTTCAATGTCCTGAGCAGTTTAAATGCTGCCTGTTGGGGTTCATTTTCAGTTGTCCATTTGAGCTAACCTGCGTCTCTGCCCACTCAATGATCACACCGCCATTCAGCACCTGATTTTGTCCACTACGACTCCCGTTTCACTTTTAATTTAGACAACATGCTCTGTATTCAGTTCTTTGTGCGCTCCCCTGTCTTTTCCCCTCCCCCAGTCACCCATTTCCTATCCATCACAGTTGACCACCCAGGCATCACCTTCCACCTCCCCTCCATGACCTAACGGCCGCAACCCCTTTCCTTCAGGGATTTCCAGGTGAACATGCATATTCGCTTCCTTCCTGAAAATCCCACCCCCATCCACATTCATGTCCCAGCCTCCTCATTCCCACCCCCAGGGTCCGTGTCTGCCTTCGGGTCCTCACCAATCTCCCTTGCCATCCCTTCTTTTGCTATCGTCGAACACCCACCCTCCCATCCTACCATCTCACTCTGCCCTCGCTCATTCTCACCCTTCCTCCATACCACGCCCACCCTCAGTTCACTCTCCAAAAGGCAGTCATGGACCTATCCGACCCCTCCCATGCATATTCACCTGCATATCCCCCCCTCTGCACCCCTTCCCCCCTCTACAACCATTCCTCCCTTTACACCCCTTACCCCCACATTCCTCCCACCACCCCCGGACTCTTCCCTCGCTTAGTCCCTCCCCATTCCTGACTCCTTCCTCCAGCCTCACTTCTTCCTTCAGCCTTACTCCTACCCCCTTCCTGATTCCTTTCACCACTCTTACTTCTTCCTCAACCCTTACTCCCTCCTCTCTCCGCACCCCTTCTTCCCCCTGGCCACCCTCCCCTCTCTGCACTCCTTCCCTTGAACCTTCCATCTGCCCCTTACACCTACCTCCCCAGTTGCAGTCTTCTTCCCTGTTACCCCCCTCTCCCCCTGTACTCCATCCACCACCCCCCCCCAACCTCCCCCTGACACCTTCATTCCCACTTCCCAACCCCCCCTCATCCTGACACATTCATTTCCCCCCTCCCAACCTCACCCCACCCTGACACCTTCGTTCCCCCCACTTCCAACCTCCCCTCATTCTAACACTTCTTCCTCTCCCAGCCAATCCTAGTCCTTCCTCTTCCACCTCCTCCACCATCACCCGTTGTGAGCATCAATGGTGACTTTCCAACTTCCTTGTGCTGCTACTCAGCAGAGCCATGTCCATGAGAATTAACCGAGCCTGCCATGGACATTCCTCCCGTGTGCCACTGGCGTCGGGCTCCAGCATCTTCTGCTCCTGGTTGCCTGCAATGTGAGCAAAGTCCTGGCGGATAAGTCCTGAGTTCTGCATGTCACAGTTGTCAAGATGTATTGCGGTCAAGACATGCTTTCCCACCGACATTGGTGGATGATCCAGCGGTGGGGAATGATTCCGGCAGGCAGGCCTAATAATGATATATTGATGCATTAAGATGAGGTTCCCAACGTTCGATGGCAGAGAACACGGCAGGCAATCGGTGGGCTGAATGGACGATCAAGAACTGGTTTCACACCGTTGTGAAATCAATCATGCCATATTGTCCACTCACGCTACCGGACATGCCCGACGCCAGTGGGCATGGAAAATCCCGGCCAATGAGCTTCCAGTCATTTGCCTAGCAAAACTGGCCTTGGGGGAAATAAATAATTTAAAAGATTAGTCCCCAAAAGCAAACTAACCCCACAGAAATGAATTTGGAAATCAACCAACTGGGACAGCGGCAGAAGTTAACATTTTCTAAATCTTTTGGCTGTTTGGGACCACTGGCACATTTGTGCCCTGGCAAAGCATCATTCTCATCTGAGGCATGCACCCCATCTGTGTCCTAAATGGACTGGATGCTCATCACAATATATGAATGCCCCATAGCAGGAGTTGAGCTCAGGTCGGAGGGCATCAAGTGGGTGGGCAGAAATTCTGGCTCATACAGCTCCATCCTAAAAAACCTCCCTCCAGAATCTCTGGGCTACTGTCTTTAAAGAGTTGGAAAATTAAAGAAATATGAGTATGGACAAAATCAGTCCCTCGGCTCATCTGTAATCATTCCTGTATTCCAACATGATCAAAACGGCAAGAGTGCTTCTCTTAGATTGCCAATTTGGATCCAATTTTCACAGAATAAGTTAATTTACTATAAATTATTCAGAGTACAGAATTGCCAACAGTTCCAATGAACAATCTAACCAATCTGATAGAACAGCCATCCTCACTCATACACGTGGTGACATTGAGGTGTCCATTCATTATTCAGGATGTTGTGATGTCAGCTCCCTTGGCGTACATACTGCAGCACTAAAACAACATACCTACCCAGCCCACAAACTTAACCGGTTTGAACAGGCTGAGACATGATTTGGTTTTAAATTCATTTATGTTGGATTTTGTGGGAAGTGCCAGAATAATGTTATTCATCAAAAAAATCAGAAGCCACACCTGACACTTGGCACAAAGTCAAGATATCAATTGCATTATGGACTCCAGCAAACTGATGTTTGATGGAGTGGAGCCAATTTAAATCAAACGTAATGGTTCACTTGACCCTATTGACTAAGTTATGTGTCGAGAATAAACATTACGTTTGCAATATTTCATCTCTGAAATTTTACTCAGCTGAGTGTCAGCCATAGATCCGTTTGTAGCACTCATGTCTCTGAAGTAGAATGTTTTGGGTTGAACTCCGACTCCAGGTTTTGAGCCCAAAAATTAAGGTTGACACTCCAGTTCAATACAGAGGGAGTACTGCACTGCTGAAGATGGTGTCTTTCAAATAAGATGTTAAACCAAAACACATTTGCCCTCTTGAGGTTGTAAAGGATCCCATGGCACAATACTGAAAAAATCAAGGGAGTTCTACCTGGTGTCCTGGCTAGTATTTATCCGTCAACCAACATCACTAAAACAGATTATCTGGTCGTCATCTGTTGGTGGGAGTTTTCTGTGTGCAAATTGGCTGCCGCATTTCATCCATTACAACCATGATTGCACTTCAAAAGTACTTAGAGAAAAGCAAAATAATGCAGATGCTGGAAATCTGAAACAAAAACAAAAATAGTTGGAAAAACTCAGCAGGTCTGACAGCATCTGTGGAGAGGAAGACAGTTAATGTTTTGAGTCCATATGACTCTTCATCAGAATTAAAGAAAAATAGAAATGAGGTGAAATATAAGCTGTTTGAGGGGGGTGGGACAGATAGAGCTGGATAGAGGGCCAGTGATAGGTGGAGGCAAAGAAGAGATTGCCAAAGATGTCATAGACAAAAGGACAAAGAAGTGTTGACGGTGGTGATATTAGCTAAAGGATGTGCTAATGGTGACATTAAGAATAGAAAGCAGGATGAGAAAGTGACAGATGGCCCTAGTGGGGTTGGGGTAGGGAGAAGTGATCAAAATAGGCTAAAAGGTGGAGATAAAACAATGGATGGGAATAAATTTTAAAATAATAATAGAAATAGATGGGAAAATAAAAATATATAAATTATTAGAAAAAAGGGGGGATCAGAAAGGGGGTGGGGATGGAGGGGAGAGTTCATGATCTGAAGTTGTTGAACTCAATGTTAAGTCCGGAAGGCTGTAAAGTGCCTAATCGGAAGATGAGGTGCTGTTCCTCCAGTTTACGTTGAGCTTCACTGGAACTTTGCAGCAGGCCAAGGATGGATATGTAAGCATGAGAGCAGGGTGGTGTGTTGAAATGGCAAGGAACAGGGAGGTCTGGGTCATGCTTGCAGACAGACCAAAGGTGTTCATCAAAATGGTCACGCAGTCTGCGTTTGGTCTCTCCAATGTAGAGGAGACCGCATTGGGAGCATCGAATGCAGTAGACTAAATTGAGGGAAGTGCAAGTGAAGTGCTGCTTCACTTGAAAGGAGTGTCCTCGAACAGAGGTCCGAACAATCCCCATCCACCACCATTCTCCTCCTCCTGAACTTCTCTCACTGAACAATTTCTCCTTAAGCTCGTCTCAATTCCTCCAAATAAAAGGTGTGGCTATGGGTACCCACATGGGCCCCAGTTAGGCCTGTCTTTTTATGGGGTATGTGAAACATTCCTTGTTCCAGTCCTAATCAGGCCACCTCCCACAACTTTTTCTCCAGTACATCGATGACTGCTTCGGTGCCGCTTCATGCTCTCGTCTGGACCTGGAAAAATTTAGTAATTTTGCTTCCAATTTCCACCCTTCCATCCTTTTCACATGGTCCATCACTGACACTACCCTTCCATTCCTTGACCTGTCTGTCTCAATTTCTGGTGATAGACTGTCCACCAATATTCATTACAAGCCTACCGACTCCCACAGCTACCTCGACTACAGCTCCTCACACCCCGCTTCTTGTAAGGACTCCATCCCTTCTCTCAGTTCCTTCACCTCCGTCGCATCTGTTCTGATGATGCCACTTTCAAAAACAGTTCCTCTGACATGTCCTCCTTCTTCCTTAACCGAGGTTTTCTACCCATGATGGTTGACAGGGCCCTCACCCGTGTCCGGCTCATCTCCCGTGCATCCGCCCTCAAATCTTCCTCTCCCTCCCAGAACCATGATAAGGTCCCCCTTGTCCTCACTTATCACCCCACCAGCCTCAGCATTCAAAGGATCATCCTCCGCCATTTCTGCCAACTGCAGCATGATGCCACCACCAAACACATTTCCCTTCACACCCCCGTCCGCATTCCGTAAGGACTGTTCCCTCCAGGACACCCTGGTCCATTCCTCCATTACCCCCTACACCTTAACCCCCTCCCACGGCACCTTCCAATGCAACTGCAGAATGTGCAACACCTGCCCCCTTTCTTCCCCCCTCCTCAGTGTCCAAGGGCCCAAACACTCCTTTCAAGTGAAGCAACACTTCACTTGCACTTCCCTCAATTTAGTCTACTGCATTCGCTGCTCCCAATGCGGTCTCCTCTACATTGGAGAGACCAAACACAGACTGGGTGACCGCTTTACGGAACACCTTTGGTCTGTCCGCAAGCAAGACCCAGACCTCCCTGTCGCTTGCCATTTCAACACACCACCCTGCTCTCATGTCCACATGTCCGTCCTTGGCCTGCTGCGATGTTCCAGTGAAGCTCAACGTAAACTGGAGGAACAGCACCTCATCTTCCAATTAGGCACTTTACAGCTTTCTGGACTTAACATTGAGTTCAACAACTTCAGATCATGAACTTTCTCCTCCATCCCCACCCCCTTTCTGATCCCCCCTTTTTTCTAATAATTTATATATTTTTCTTTTCCCACCTATTTCTATTATTATTTTAAAATTTATTTCCATCCATTGTTTTATCTCCACCTTTTAGCCTATTTCGATCCCTTCCCCCTACCCCAACCCCACTAGGGCCATCTGTCACTTGCTCATCCTGTTTTCTACCCTCAATGTCACCATTAGCACATCCTTTAGCTAATATCACCACCGTCAACACTTCTTTGTCCTTTTGTCTATGACATCTTTGGCAATCTCTTCTTTGCCTCCACCTATCACTGGCCCTCTATCCAGCTCTATCTGTCCCACCCCCCTCAAACAACTTATATTTCACTTCATTTCTATTTTTCTTCAGTTCTGATGAAGAGTCATACGGACTCGAAACGTGAACTGTCTTCCTCTCCGCAGATGCTGTCAGACCTGCTGAGTTTTTCCAACTATTTTTGTTTTTGCTTCAAAAGTGCTTCGTTGGCTGTAAAGTCCTTTGGACCCCTATGGTCATGAAAGGTACTATATCAATTCAAATTTTTCTTTTTTCCCTATTTATACACCTGAAAGTTTACTTTGTGTTGTTATTTACTGGGACAATTTCAATGCCTGCCCAATTATTACTTCAAATCATTCTTGTTGCGCCTCATCTTTTGACTCGGCACTCTAAAGCCTTCTAGACTCAACACTGAGTTCAACGATTCTAGATCATAACCTCTGCCTCCAGAATCTGTGAAGGGAAGATCTCCTGAAGAGACAGATGCACCAATGCACTCAAATGTATATTTAGTTCCTTTTTATAGATGGTGATGTGGGAATCAATGAAGGGCCAAACATTATCCAGCATCAGCATTTGCCTATGCAATAGCAGCCTATGCAATAGCATCTCTGGACTTACAGATGTGGGGGGCAGGAAGAAGCAGTGTATTGCACAACACCGTAGTGAAGGAGTGGAAATTTTGTACAACTCTGCAAACAGCAGAGTTAATGCATTCATTGTTCTTTTTCAGGCTGGAATGTAGGAACAGGAATTGGCCGTTTAGCCCCTCAAACCTGTTCAAACTTTCATTTGAACCATTGCTGATCTATATCTCAATTCAATTTATCCTCCTTTATTCAATATTCCTGGCCTAACAAAAATCCATTAATCTCAGTCTTCAAAATTTCCAATTAATCCCCTCCCCACTCCCCAGATCCACAAACTTTAAGGTGAGAGAATTCCAGATCCCACTAACTTGTGTTTGAAAAGATGCTTCCTAATGTTGCTCCTATAGTTTAGCTCCAATTGTAAGATTAAAAATTCATATGTATAATTCTAAGCTGTGCATTCACATGCATGACCATCACATCATGCGAGTAAAACCCTCTGCTAGCTCTGGAATGGTTTGCATTTTGAAGAAATTATTAAGCTGTCTGAAGCAAACTCCCTTAGCTACGAACTGGTGCATCTTCTAGTCACACTCCATATGAACCAGTTGCTCTTGGAGTCTCTGATGAGTCCTTGAAGTGCTGATGTAGAAATGCAAAATGCTGGTCACTGTTAGGTCCAGTCCTACAGTCCTGCTGCTCCTGTTAATCTCAGCAACAGTTCTTTTGCTCAGCCTGAACCTTATCGTAAACTGTATCTTGATGAGTTCCAGCCTTGCACAGAAGTGTCTTAGCCTGGGGCTGCAGTTAAGTTAAACGTTCAGGGGAAATGCATTAACATATGGCAAGCATACAGCTAAGGTGTGATAAGCAAATGCATTACATGACATAACTTGTTAAAATGCACAATATTGTGTGGAAGAAGACTGATGATTTATGTGGCTGGCAGAATAATATAAAGGATGTAGTCTCCCAACACCTCTGTGCACTATACTAAGAGTGAAGGTGTTCTCCACAAACTTACATCTCAGCTACTTTATGTCAGGTTGCAGCTGAAATGGGATTTTAGCACCAGCACCATGATTGATATAATATGGGCCCTGTTTGAGAGCGGGCTGGAAACTGAAGGAGGATGATCATTTGTATTGACCCCAGAGCCTCCACCCGACTTCACAAAAGTGTTGCCCGCTCAAATGTAAAGGTATGCATAGTTACAAAAATTATATACTTAATTTATAATGACGTTATAGTGGAATATACTGTTTGGTTAACTGTATCACCATTTGAAATTTACTAGATAACAATATCACCCACTTCGATATAAAAATAGAAAATGCTGGAAATACTCTGGATCAGGCAGCATCTGTAGAGAGAGAAAAAAACTATTAATGGAGGGGATTTTGTCAACAGAGTGCCGTTCCCGACAGCGTAACTGGAAGTGTGCATCACTTCAGCTCTCTTGCTTTTTCCCGTTTCCCACATGATTACAACTTGAGTTTAAAGTTCTGGCAGCCTGCACAGGAAATGTGCAATTCTGCAGCGGGCGATACTTTTCATTGGTGAAACCTGCTGTCAGCTGACAGTGCTGCAGTTACCAGGGAGCTGTATTGGAGCTTCCTGGTCAAACAGGGAGGCTCTGCATTGTGGCTAAAACTTGTTGCCCAAATACATTACTACATAAGACTTGAGAGCACAAAGGTGGCACGGGTGATTTTCAAATTTAAACTTCACTTGTAAGTATTTCACATTACAGTGGTTCTTGTAAGTATTTCACATTACAGTGGTTTGACTTTATTCATTTGTGCATCATCGTTATTCATTAAGATTAGTTTAGTCAGAAAGCAAATTTACTGGCAAGCCTCATGGTTGGCACGCATTGACGGTTACAGGGGAGCTAGGCACGTTTTGTTTATTGCAGAAAAAGCAATTTTTGTTTGTTCCCTCTTTATTGAATGTTCATGTCAGTGTCCAAAGTTGTACTCGCCAATCTACAGGACATGGCTGAACCTGCGGGCTCAGCTGGCCCCTCCCTTCTATGCATTGTCCAAGATCACTCAGCAGGGATAATTGAAATGTTGGAGGTAAACTCAAAGACCCGTAAGGACTCTGCCAGCCGACACCCTGAGATGGACCCACATTTGGACACAGTAAAATAAAAGCAAAATACTGTGGATGCTGGAAATCTGAAATAAAAACAGAAAACGCTGAAAAAAATTAACAGGTCTGGCAGCATTTTCTTCTTCAGAAGAGTCATATTGGACTTGAAACGTTAACACTGTTTCTCTCTCCACAGATCCTGCCAGACCTGCTGAGTTTTTCCATCACTTCCTGTTTTTATTACACATTTGGACAGTACTGACACCGCCCTTTATGCCCCTCATTTTCTTACCCTTGGTTGACTGTTTTCACCACCCTCTGTCCCCGCCATATCCAGGACACCATGCAGGTCCTTCCCATTAACTCCTCCATGCTGCCAGCCCCACCTTCTGGCCCACCCCCCCACCCCTCCAGATCCCTCTTCCACTTGTTCATGTCCCAGCCCATTCTACTTCCCCCGCACACCCCATAACTGACTCACCCTTGCCAGTTCCGAGCTCCATGCAAGCTGCCAGTCGCCTGCTCCCCTCCCTTGCGCCACAAGGAAAACCTCTGACCTTACACACAATTGCAAGAAGCTGACTCATGATTGCTACCTTTAAACAAATGCAAACCAGGTGCCATGAGATTCTCACCGACTTAATCTTGAAGGTAGAACGTAACTTTAAAAAAGTTCTACATTAATGAGTATTCATGGTGCACAAATATATTACAAGTAGGAACCAATGTGAGGCTCAAGATGATGCAAACACGCTGCTGATTTTATCTCTGCATCTCAACCCGCTGTCAGGAAATTTAGATTTCTTAACCCGTGAAATTAAGTCACCCTGCATGCCACCCTTGCAGGCTCCATAAAACTCCCCCCAGTGTTTCAGATCTGTGACCTATCATCAACCCTCTTTTAAGTACATCCAAGTTCATCAATTGTTGAAATATAGAACGGTTCTAAAATCACCTTCCCGATGTTAACAAGCAATTAACAAGCTTTTATCAAGTGTCTTCTCTTCTTTATGAACAGGAAGAAATCACCTTCAAACAACATTAGTACTAATTGAAGGAACTTTACAGAAGCAGATTCCCTCATCATTTGCACTACCAATTTTTCTAATCGTTTACACATGTAGGGAATGGAGTGTTCATTTAGTGTGATACACGTCAACTAGGTTATATTAAAAAACTAAAATGAGTACTCATTGTGAATACACAGGACATTAATTTATCAATAGTGAGCATATGTACGTCAGAGTGCCTACTGTCATCTTTTGTAATATATGATTAGATTTATTTTGAACTTAATACTTCAACTGAGACATGTAGACAAGGCCATTTTGCAATTGCTATTAATTTTAAAATCAAGCCTCTACATGCTTGTGATCTTTGACTCTGCAAAAAAAATACATAGTAATCATTTTGTCAAAGGTATTAGTTGAATTTCAAGCACGGCCAGCCAAACACTAGCTTGAGTGTAACAAAAGCTTTTTGTACGAAGAGGAATACATCAATTGGCAAACACTGGACTTTCCTCTATCACTGATAAGTTCATAGGAGATATCAGGAAAAAGGCACGTTGCCTGGTGAGATCTTCACAGCAGTTAACAGTAATGACCAAAGAGACTTGATCTCAGCGTTGTATTAGTTGATGCCCATGGCCCCAGGGTGTTCACTGGATAGATCATGGTTGTTTGGGATCTGAGAGAGTTGCTTTAGATGCTGGAACCCAATTTACAGCAATTTCCCAGACTCTGTCTGCATCTCGGCTGCTTCGCAGATGCAATTTCTATGCCAGCCTCGCTCAATATAAGATACCTCACACATTCAATCGCCTCCTGAACAATCCTGTAAATTCCCAGCTGTATTGTTGAAGATGAGGTTCAATGCAGAGAAATATGAAGTGATTCATTTTGGTAGGAAAAACATGGAGAGACAATATAAAATAAAGGGTACAACTCTAAAGGGGATGCAGGAGCCGAGGGACCTGGGTGTATATGTGAATAAATCATTGAAGGTAGCAGGGCAGGTTAAGAGTGTGGTTAATAAAGCAAATGGTATCATGGACTTTATTAATAGGGGCATAGGGTACAAGAGCAAGGAGATTATATTGAATTTGTGTAAGTCATTATTTCAGTCTCAGCTATTCTGGGCACCACACTTAGGAAGGATGTGCATTGGAGAAAGTGCAGAAAAAGTTCATGAGAATGGTTCCAGGGATGAGGAATGTCAGTTATGAAAGTAGATTGGAGAAATTAGGACTGTTTTCCTTAAGAAATGAAGGCTGAGAGGAGATTTGATAGAAGGATTCAAAATCATGATGGGTCTGGACAGAGTAGATAGGGAGAAACTTCTCACTCGTGAAAGGATCGAGAACAAGAGAGCACAGGTTTCAAGTCATTCGTGAAGGAAGCAAAAGTGATATGAGAAACAGCATTGTTGGTGTAATTACACCACGTGGACTGCAGTGGTTCAAGAAGGCAGCTCACCACCACCTTCTCAAGGGAAATTAGGGATGGGCAATAAAAATGCTGACCTAGCCAGCACATCCCATGAAAGAATTTTAAAAAAACCACAGAGATCACTAGAGTTCTGCAGCCAGCTTTCTTCAAGATCCACAGCGGGAACTCTTATTTCACTGTTGACGGCAAAATATCTCACTCAATTAGATTGCAATTAACATGGCTTTTGGAATTTAACTGTGGATGCACTGATTTCCTAGAACTTGCCAGTGAAAGCAAAGGAAGAACACAGTAGCAATTGAGGGAACTGAAGACAAGGCAGGGAAATATGCCAGTAAGCATTGAAACCTCATAGCTGATTTCTTACCTGATTGCATGAAAGGCGCCTGCCTGATGTTCAGTGCTCTTTCTCCTGCAAGTAGGAAAAGATGAGAACCCATGAATAAGAGTAATAGCATGTGTTCACCTAATGAATAGAGAGAACTTGTCGGGCGTCACCAGCAGGAAGTGGTATGACATTGCATAAAGACAACAGTGGTGGATGGACAGATGGCGATGTGAGGAAACACAGAGTCAGAGAGGGATGGCTGCACCTGTAAGGTAAGTTGGTGCGAGCAATGATGAGCTGGAATAGGCTTGAGAAGGCAGAGTGAGGGGGTTGGCATGACATGTCAGATAGCTGAACATGCCGAGTTACTCATCTTTTCTCCTGGCTTAGGTCATTAAGATACTTTCAGCATTGAATACAGGAGCATGGAACCATGCTCTTGCTGCTGACCTCCTCCATTGCCTCTAGTTTTCACTGGCAGGCTTCGTCCTCCCATTGGTAGGTAACGCATTACCATGTGGTACCTCATAGCCCTCAGCATCCGGGAAGATATCATGAAAGTGAGGTGCAGCCTTTAAATGTGCTCATTCCATTCTGTCACTTCCTTGTGTTCTGCTCCCAACTTCTGAATCCATCAAAATTAAAGTTTGCAAAGTCCCTTTAAATACCATGAGTTGAAGTCACACATTGGAATCATCATCATGCCTGCTCAACCTAACTGGTCAGGAAACCTGGCACCATTATGTTAAAAAGCCTCTGACAGATGCACTGCACTTCCTTCCAAGTGTCCCACACA
Organism: Carcharodon carcharias; assembly: GCF_017639515.1. NCBI lineage: Eukaryota > Metazoa > Chordata > Chondrichthyes > Lamniformes > Lamnidae > Carcharodon > Carcharodon carcharias. The sequence goes on along the minus strand of NC_054486.1, from coordinate 19,298,306 downwards.
TTAGTGCATCACCCCCTCCCCCTCCTGCTCCTAGGCTGTTACTAAGTTAACATCCAGCCCATGGGTGTTAGAACCCAATTTAAATATCAAAGTACCACAAAGCCTCTTTTAAAGGGGCCATGCATTATATCTGGAACACATACTAATAGCTAAAAGTAAAAGAAAACACAGATGGGACATTCAGAGGAGTTTGAGTTAATTAATTATTTCTCTGTCTCCCATTTTGGAGAATCTGTAGCAGTACAACACAATATGATAGAATCACAGAATTGTTACGGTGTAGAAGGAGGCCATTCGGCCCATCGTGTCTGCACCAGCTCTCTGAGCATTTTAACATAGTGCCAATCTCCTGCCTTTTCCCCACAACCATGCACATTGTTTCTATTTAAATAATCATCCAATACCCTCTTGAATGCCTCAATTGAAACTGCCTCCACCACACTTCTAGGCAGTGCATTCCAAACCCTAACTACTCGCTGTGTGAAAAAGATTTTTTCTCTCCTCACATTTGCTTCTTTTGCAAAACATTTTAAAACTGTGCCCTCTGGTTCTCGATCCATTTACGAGGGGACAGTTTCTCCCTACCTACTCTGTCCAGACCCTTCATGATTTTGAAAACTTCCATCAAGTCTCCTTTTAGCCTTCTCCTCTCCAAGGAAAACAGTCCCAACTTCTCCAATATCTCCTCATAACTAAAGTGTCTCATCCCTGGAACCATTCTCTTAAACCTCGTCTGCACTCTCTCCAATGTTTACACATCCTTAATAGGTTGTTTTTCTTTTAAGTGATGACAGAAAACTGGTGATAACATTTGGGCCAATTAGCATTAATTTACCCAAAACAAAACATTAGGTTCAGATTAGTTTGAACCAGTTTTACCAAGCAGATTTTCAGCAGACTGAGAGTACCTCCTGGAATATCTGCACAGAGGGGACAGGTGAGTCCGTTTATCAACACCGTTGTTTCCTGCTACAAGTTTTCTTGACTTGACTCATTGTACCCAGTAAGTGTACAGCTACTGGTTGTGCACCACCATAGCAAAGGAGAATATTCCAAAGAAATGTTGAATGGCGGTGTACTAGAGATATTAGTCTGTCTAATTCTAGGCACCACTGCTGGGATTCTAGTAGCTGGTAATCTGGTATGGGTTTGGACATTCAGTTATTAAAGCTGAGATATCTGCGCTCCTCTAATTCAGGCCTCTTGAACATCCCCAATTTTAATTGCTCCAGCAGTGGTGGCCATGCCTTCAGCTGCCGAGGCACTAAACTCTGGAATTTCCTCTGACGTTTTCACTCAGCTTCTCTACCTCTCTTTCCTCCTTTGAGACATTCCTTAAAACCTCCCTTTGACCAAACTTTTGGTCATCTGTCCCAATATCCCCTCATGTGGCTTAGTGTGTCAAATTTGAGTTTATATAATATTCCTGTGAAACCTTTGATTTTTTTATGTTAAGAGTGCCGTATACATACAAGCTGTTGCTGTTTCTGTTTACCAACCAGAGGCTTCCACCACTTCCCTACTCTGCGGAAGAGCACTTTTGTTTTAGCTCAATTGCTAACTGTAATGTTATGCAATAAGGAAATAAAGATACATCAATGTTATAGCTTCTGGCGTGTGCTCATAAGAGTTAGATTGGTAACAGCACAAGGGGTCAACCTTTAATCAATGATTTGTGAAGTCTCATCTGCTAGGAGCCCCTCTCTTAGATGGGTTTTGCAATAAATAAGCCCACAGAAATACAATGCAACTTTTATAATCCTTTGTTTGCCAGAAATAAACTTCACTAGGTCAAAAGCAAGTTGATTGAGCACTACTGACAGTTTAGTAAAATGCAGAAACAAAAATTAGGTTCTCTTCTGCACACAATTTGCACAGAAAACTTGCAATCTTGAGCCTGTCATTGAACTTGGTCTCACTGCCTACCTTATTTCAGGTTGTGAGCCTGAGCAACTGACTGCCTTTGCTATGGAGAAAATGATGAACTCATGACTATTTTTTTTGTTCCAAATGAATTGAGCACTTAAAACCGTAATTGTGCAGACAGACATTAAGAGCTTTATTGCTCAAGGCATTTGCCCTCATTGATCTCATACCAATTTGACTCCTCCACATGGACTAAATAATCCATCTATGTATATAGTTAAAACTTGGTAACTGGCATAAATCCAATCGATCTGTAGGGCATGGGAAGATGTCCAACATGTTCATGGGACAAAGCACTCTAATTGGTGAAAACCGATCCAACTTATGACACAGTCACAAGCACAGAAACACTGGGCCGGATTTAAACTGCCTCTGCTTAGTGGAAACCAGGATCGGGAGGATGCAGTCAAAGTTAGGAACGTCGCTTACAATTCTGCTACCGGCCCACCACGTGCCTTCATATTAACCTGCCCTTATGATCAGGCAAGCAGAACACCCGGAGGAAGGAAGCAAGCTCTAGTTTTAACCACGTAGTTCAGGTATGATGATGTTGTCCAGCCCCCATCTATGATTTCAAGCGGAGACCCGAGCAGGTGGGTCATTACGTCAGGAGAAACCTGCTACAAGATGCATCCTGGGCCACAACAGTCCTGGTGGATAAGCTTCATACTGATTTTTCAGCTTTCCTTGTGGGCCAGGAGGCTCCTCCAGACCTCATAAGGAAGTCACGGGCTTCTCAAGCGCTGCAGGGGCAGCCGTAGTCCCTCACCCCGGTCACATTCTGAGCCTTGCCTTTCTCACCCCCAATACTGGAAAGAGCACCCTTTGCCTTAAGAAAAAGAAATCCGAAACTAATTATATTCCTGAAAACACCTTGTGTAAAGGACTTTGAAATGTCATATTTTTTCCCATCTACACCAGTATGTCCCCTCAAAAATAAAATGGCTAAAATAATGGTAACAAAAACAATTCAGCAATTTTGAAAAAAAATCATAAAACTTACTCATGAAATTATCTTCCAATGCACTTTTTCCCTACAAGTCTTCCACTCTCTCACAGTGATCTCAGAGTGACCTCAGAGTTGCTTTCCACTCTATTCCCAAAGCTCAGAAGATCCACGACTTTGACTAGCACTTTACCAGTTCCCCTTGGCCCAACAGGAGGTCAAGGAATAATCCCCAAGGCTACAGTGTAATTGCTCAAAAATCCAGGTGGGTTGATGCTCTCAAACCTTCAATGCCAGTATTGCATAGCCCAAATCTAGACCATTGTTCCTTGGCCACTCTAAGGAAGTACTGAGATTATCTCCAATATGTACAGTCCTGCTATTTGCAACTTCCTCATTCATGCTTTCACTTACCCGCGCTTTGTACTTTGCACACAGCATTGCCCATCGCGTGAGCAATGTTCGCTTGTCTGCGACTCTCTCTCTTCTTTCCCTGGTAGATGGCAGCCATGGCGGAGCAGAGCCTAGAATGGTTTCAGCTGAAGTGCAGACCAAACGGACTGATTAACCCAGAAATGTCTGAATTGCTAGGTCCAGGGCTGCAACAAGGTCTCTATTCAATTTTAAATCTTCACCGGTGTATTGCTCAGAGGCTCCCCGATCCGTCCTATACATATACTGCACCACAGTTTTGCTGGAGAGTCCAGTACTGTCCTCGCATGGCTGGAACCCATCTAATTGAGTCCCATTCAAAAGCATATTCTCCATTCATGATTTCACCGTTTGTGAGATTTTGTGGGTAGGTACCCCCCACGAACAGCAGGACTTTACCGCATTCCTCAATCAACATCACTAAAACAGATAATCTGCTTATTATCGTAATGCTGTCTGCATGCTGTGTGTGAACAGGCTACTACATTTCCTACATTGCAACAGTGACTACATTTCAAAAGTTCATAATTAGTGGTAAAAGGCTTTGGGACATTCTGAGGAAGTGAGAAATGGAATTTGAATGCAAGTTCTTTTTTCCCTTCTTTATCCACCTGTAGCAGCACGAGAAATTGCCAATTCAGATTCCGCCAAACTTGCATTTCCTGGCTTCAAAAAGCTTTGAAAATACCACCTGACTATGAGAGATAGGCAGTGGTGGAATTTTGGCCACAAGGGCATCGTCCTGCACACATACTGTTCCTGGCAACTTGGAACTGATAAAAGGCCTAATCATCCCCGTGAATCGACACACATGCAAACTCAGCCTGCAATACTGATATTTATGTAAGCACATAATCATGCTGTTGAAACATTTCAAATGCTGCACCCAATTAAATACTTTTGGAATGTAATCATTGACTGACAGATCAATATTGTTCCAGTGTGTGGTTCAGGAGGCATTTCCTTGCTCTTATGAAACTGTGAAGTTTCATTAAATACATTTACACAGGTTTCAAGAGCTTTACAGTCTTATGCCCAAGTGACTAACTTGCAATTGTGAATCTAGACAGTGAAATCTTGGTTTTTTACTTGCCTACTCACTGTCCCATATTCCGCCCAGTCATTTTAATAGACAGGAAAACCACAGACTACCTGTGCACAGTGACAAACCCCATCTGAATGTTGTTAAATGTTTAATGGTCAAAGAGAGAACTCAATCAATATCAATCCCATCCAATTTCACACTTACTGGATAGTGATCAGAAGTAGGAATCCGAGCTGATGTTTGCTATACCTAGCCGAGGAATCCTGAAGCAAATTGTGGTAATCGTGCTATTTCAGTTGAAGTCAACTAACTTAACATAGCTGAAATATTGAGTCAGGATTTTGGTGGCCTGTATGACTCAGTGCCACTCGGTTTGTAGTTATATATTGTTATAAGATTCTTTTTGGGTTCACCAAGGTGAGGAATGCCAATGAATGAAAATAGAACATTTTTCTTTTTTGGTTCCTATGATGTCAGCTTGTTCACAGGCTGAGTATAATATGCAGGCTAAAACTTTATTTCTACCACTCAATCACTGTACTTCACCATCAAACTATTACCCCAAACTAGTGCCCTTTTAGCATCTCTGAGTAAGACGGCCAATATTGTGCCAAATAGTACTCAATGCTTTTGTGTTTGTGAATTTGTGCCCTGTAGAAAATTGGTTGAGACTGTACTAACTCATGTATTTTATGAGCAATTACAACCATCAGAGAAGACATTCTTTCATCCTGTCAGTTTGGCATGGATTTCAGGGCAGTGTGATTCCTCAATGTATTCAAAACAAAGAGGGTATTTGTACTGGTTATTAGAGGCAGCCTTACCACCATAGCTAGCATGATCAAATGGCAATGGAGGTTGCTGGATCAGCTGTTCATTTCTTGTAAAATATAAAAGGAGTTTGTAAGCCAACAATTTAACCACTAGTTTTTTTTTAAAGTTATCATTTACCTGAATTATTGAACTCAACATTTGTGAAATCAATTAACAGTATTTTAAAGTAGGCTTGTCAGTTGAGATCAGTTCAAGGCCCACTAACATAGGTTAAGAAAGATCTGACAGTGAATACCAGACCGTGGGAATATAAAGGCCACTAATCAGTCTCACGTGACATTTGACACAGGAAGTGGAGAGCAAAGGTAGATCAAGCCAGTTTAGAGTGCTACAAGATAATTGGACCCAGGCTGGGGAAAGGAAGAAGGTAAGGAATAAAGGATCAAAGAGAGGAGGGTAGGATGGAGGAAGGAAGATGGGGAAGGAAAGGGATAGAGAGAAGAGGAGTGAGAGGGTGGCTTGGATTGGGGGTGGGCGGTGGTGTTAGAGAAGGATGGGAGGTGGATGGAAAAGGGGAGAGAGGATAGCTGGTAGGTAGCATGGGGGAAGATAGAGACCTCAGCTTGGAGGTCTGACCCACAATTTCACCTCAGCTGATGTCCCTCCCACACTTTGGCCTTAAATTTCCTCTCAGTGGGATGTTAGCCAGACCTACCTTCCCTCCAGGCCTCACATTTTCACATTTGGGTGAGTACTTACACTGCCGTCTATTGATGTGATTGTATAACAGGCAATTGATAATAATTCAAAAATGGTTTAGCCCCTTGACCAAGCCTGACACAAGAGCTCTAAATGTATTTTCAGATGGAATGTCCTTATTCACTTAACATTTTTGATATATTATAAATGTTGTGTAATGATATTCTTTGTCAGATCCTTGCTGATTCAAATCAAAACTTAACAACATTCTCTGAGCAGCATCTAATAGATTGCAACTTTTTTTTTGTTAACAATTGCACTCAATTGTTGTGCCAGGAATATGTCATCTTCGGAAAAGGGATTTTGGTCAAATATTAAAAGATATGGGGGTCCAAGGAGAAGCAAAATTAACTTGTCTGTTAGTCTCAGCTCCTCAAATGTACCCAAGGACTGCAACAGTATGCCAGTAAAGTAAATGGCTAAATTTAAAGTGAAGCATGCTCTGTTATATTGCCCTAAGGCAGAAATCGTTTATACTTCCTGGTTTTTTTGACTTATTGTTTCAATTCCCCCGATCACCTTCTCCAACACACAGATTGCAAAGGCATGAGTCTAGAATTTTGTGTTGGTGCGTTTCCCAGTTGATGTAGAGGGTTCACTGAAGGGTTTTGTGCTTTAGAACCGGTGCTTAGATACACTAGGGCAGAGCTTGACTTTGTGTAATAGTGTAACAGGGGTGACAGCAAGTCAGCTGTCTATTTTACACTATCACATTAAATCAAGGTCTATCCCACCACATGTAGAGCTACACCTGATGAGACATCTTCAAATCTTGCACCAACAATATGTTGTGATAAGGAGCATTCCCCACAGCCTACTACTCTCAGGTATCACTCTAGGGACTTCACTATGTAATAAGTTAAAATTTGAGTAATTTAGTAATTGTAAACCAATGGTTCTTATTGTAATATATCAACATGGATTTAAACATATACATAGCAAGTTTTTAATTTCTTTTTTCTGAACCCAAAGCAAATCCCTTGACTGCTTTGTATATGTGTGTTCACAATTCCTCAGATAATGAAGCAGTCTTTGTCCACACGGAGCAAGACTTGGGATGACAAGTGGCAAGCAACGTTCATGCCACACAGGTGTCAGACAATGGCAATCTCTGACAAGAGGGCATCTAACTACCGCCCCAATATTTAATGGCATTACCATCATGAGTCATCCACTCTCAACATTCTGGGAGTCACCATTGGTCAGAAACACAACTGGACCAGCCGTCAGTTCTAATGTAAACCAGAAGCTGGGTACTTTGTGGCAAGTGGTTCGTCTCATAATTTCCCAAATCCACCATTTATAAGGCACAAGTCAGGAATGTAATGGATTACTTTCCACTTGCTTGAAAGGGTACAACTGCATCAACAATCAAGAAGCTCAACCATCCAGGCCAAAGTAATCCACTTGAGCGGCACCTTACTCACTAGTATAAATGTCCACTGACTCCATCAGCAGTGAATGGAAACTGCAGAATGTACCATTCTAGAGGTTTCTTCAAGAGCATCTCAAAAATTCAACCTCAAATCATTTAGAAGGACAAATGTAGCAGGGGAATGGGAAAGTATTGCTCCAAGTTCCCCTTAGTTACACACCATCCTGACTTGGAGATATATCATCATTTCTTCATTGTCACTAAGCAAAACGCTTTGTAGGTACGCCTTCCCCAAAAGGTCAGACGCAGTTCAAGAAGGTGCAGTTCAAGAACTAGATCAAGAATTACTACAGCATTTCTATGGCATGGTGCCCTTAGAATAATATGTTCATTAAAGTATTGGCTGGGTAAAATTGGTATGCGCAGACTTAACATTGCAAAAAAAATTGCCAAACTAATTTCTGCTTTGGAGAAAGGAACCAGGAAACTACATTGCAAAAGCTATCACTACAGCAGGTGCAAGTACTTCCACAACATCTCAGTGGTAGGCTGAAGGGGAGAGTTTAAGAAGGGGTGAAGTGGCAAGGGAGGGGCTTAAACTGGTTAGAAGTTTCAATTTTCTCTGGTACTCCCTTGAAACTAGGAGGACATGCCACAGAGTACATCCCATGGCAAGAACCTGTGTGTGGAGTCTTAACATGGGGAGGCTGTTGCAATGCAGCAGCCTCACAGTTCTGGCTAACCAGGAGACACCTGCTCTTATCACCTGCCATAGTCACGGTGATCAACCTGTTTGGCCACAACATGAACACACCTTCCATAGATATCAAGTCCTGGAGTGGGATTTGAATCTGGAGTTTCTAGCTTAGAGATAGGGACACTACACGTTGAACCACACAACCCCCTTCGAAGTTTCAACTATATATAGATAAGCTGCTGATTGCATTGCACATAGGTTATCTGGGAATGGAGGGGGGCCCACTCTGGACTCAGCCCACCTCCATTTCTGCTTCGGGCCTGCCACCTCTCCAGGCCACTTAGGCCTGGACACCACCCCCTAACCCTGTAGATCCCTCCTCCTGGCAGTCTCAAGATGGAGATGGAATTGCTACTGTGGCATTAAACCTGTCTCTGGATTCTCGCCTCCGACTTGAAAATTCAGCTCCTAGGCCTCTAGAGCCATCATGGCGTGCTACGTTCTGTAGAGCATTGCACAGCAAGGTTTGGACCTGCAGAAGGAACAAGTCACAGAGTACAGAGCCTCCTCGGGCAATTTCAGGGAGGAGGAAGTTGAAGAGGAGGAGGAGGAGGAAGAGGATAGTGATTCAGGCAATGCATCAACAGCGGTGCACATTGCTGACCCGGATGCTCTCACTATTGCAAGGTTCACTTAGGTTCTATCAGTGCACCCAGCTGACAACCCCACATATTAGTTAAGGTTTCGAGTCTGTACGACCCTTCTTCAGAGCTGTGAAGAAGGGTCATAAAGACACAAAACATTAACTCTGTTTCTCTCACCACAGATGCTGTCAAACCTGCTGAGTTTTTCCAGCATTTTCTGTTTGTATTTCAGATTTCCAGCATCCGCAGTTTTTCACTTTTCACTCCACACATTACCCTCACCCGGCTCCCCATTCTCCCACCCCCACTATTGCCACTAGTACAAAGCAGTCCTGCAAATAACCAAGCCTCTCTTCACAGTGTCCACTTGCTCAATGTGAATTCATGTCTTTCCATTCACCATCATGCAACAGATAAAGGTACTTGTTAACCAGCAACCAGGAATGAACAAGGTTGGAAAGTGTGCAAAAAAAATTAACTGCTTCAAATTTACAATCAAAACTTAACAATGTGACAATGCACAAGACAGCCATGCACTTACCATGGCGCAACTACAAACCTTTACTCTTCCTCTTCCAAGAACTTGTACTTGTTGCAAGTCCCTGTGGCTTCAGCAGAGGTAGAGTTAGGCTGCTCAGATTCTTGTTCTGACGGTTGAGATGCTCTTGGCTGACATCTAATAGTTTTGGAACCTGTGAGATCTCTGCCAAAGATTGCTCCACCTGCTCATGTACAGAGGCAGCCTTGGCCTTCTGGACATGAGGCTGCATGTGGGCTACTGACTGAGGAGGGGACAATGCATGCAAAGTGGAAGCACTTTAACTCAATTCCCCACGGCCATGTCCCATCATCCCTTTCATGACCCAGATGCACTTCCCTGCTATCCATGAGCTTGAGAGACTTTGTTGCAGATCCAATGTGGTGATGAATAGCCAAAGCTAGGTCAGTCATCAGTCTGATGATTGCCATCAGTCAGGTGGCATTCATAGCGTGCATAGGGGGAAGGCATATACATATCTGTGTTTACCGCATTTGATGATCCATGGAGATGTCCACTATTTGCATAGATGAAGATACCATTGCAAAGGTTTGTGACATTCTGCCACTTGTGCTTGAGACAGATTCCTCCAGTCTCTCTGCAAGCATGCACCATGTGGCTGAAAGGTCTGCCAGTGCATCACATATCCTCTGCTGCTACCTCAGAAGTACCCTGTTTGTTGTGAGGTACAACATCTGGGTCCAGCTGAGCGGAGTCATTTGCGCATGCTCACTTGGGAGCTGCGTACCACCAGGTAAAAACACAGCTATCTTTCTTACTGGTCCCAACGAGGTGTGGGTATCTGAGCCTGGGCATGCTCTATATGAATCTTGTGAAGGTGTATCCTCAGAGTGAATGGCCTCCTCTGCAGGGGAGTTGTGTTCAGCCAGCTGGAGCACCTTGTGTAGGATATGTAAAGGCTTGTGGGAGATTAAGGATGTGAATGAGTACTGTAGAGGTAAGAATGTTTGAAGTTATCATTATGCCACATGATCATATTTCACTCATTGTTAACATCACATCAACATGAGTGAGTGGTATTTGTCATTTAGATGTTTGATATGTCATCAGCGAGGCTCCTATCTCTCCATCTCTAATGACCAGTCGCACCAAGACTCCACTGAACCCCAGTGCCTCCTTCTCTGCACTTGTTAGCTGTGAGATGGCTGGAGAGTCATGTCCTATTGTGTTCTGTGCTCCCTTCTCCTGCAAGGAGGGAAGGAAGAGACCTATGAGTGAGAGAAATGGCACGTGTTCACCCACTGGATGGGGAGCATTTGTTGAGGGTAATTATGAGGGAGAGGCATGAGGGTAATGACAGAGAGGGTGAATGACAGAGATGGATACGTGTACCTGAAAGGTAAGGGTATGAGGAGTGATGTGTGCTGGAATAGGCTTGAGAAGACAGAGTTGGGGTATTGGGGCAATAAACACATCAGGATGTAGGGCAGTGCACCATTGCTCTCACATTTTCTGCCCGGCTTGGGTAATTAAACTAATTCCTGTATTGTATCCAGGAGTGTGTGTCACCTCCAACCATGCCTCCTTAGTCCACCCAGCCAGCTTCTTCTTCCTGTTGCTAGGAAACACTATACCCTCAAGCTCCTCACATGCCCCAGCAGCACATCAAGGGAGGCATCACTGAAGTGGGACACAGCCTTTGACCTTCAACCTTCCCTGGCAACACTTGCATCTTTCTCCTTCACCTTCACCAACTGCTTTAACTTGCATGTGTGGAGTGTCTCGTTAGAGAGTGGAGATGAAATCACGAGTCATTATCATTCCTGCTGACTCTGATAGATTAGGAAACCTGGAAATCAGGACCCCCTTCCCTTGGCAGTGGCAGAACATTAAAATCCAGGCCAGCAAATTTTCCACAGAGACAATGGTATAGGCTCTTCCAGCATTTGAAACTATTGTTGGTATGACAGGAGAAACTCTTTAAAACCCAGATCGAAGAAGCAGTAAAAATTGGGAAATAAGAATTCTGGTCTGAACTGGTCTTTATATCTTAAAGTGGAACACCAGTAAAAATTGGGAAATAAGTACCGGTCCAAACTGTTTTTTTCCTTCTGAAGAGACATTGCTAATAAATAGCAGAATTATAGATGGTAAATTTCTCGTTTACTTTTGAAGTGGAAGTAATGAATAAAAAGTTCTCATGCAATCAGTTGGCCCATCTATTTACTGTGTTTATTAAAGTTTGCCTGGTATTGGTTGCAATTTTACTGTAATGAGTGCGAAGCTGAAGTAATACAAGACTGCCTCCTGGTGCTGGTCTCACATCACTGGTCTGAATGTGATTTTGACAGACATACTGACATTTGCTCTAAATAAATCTGCAACCAAAATATTCCTACTTAAACTGCAGTGTAGACACACCTACCTGCAATATACACACACATACATGCTAAATACTGATATTACACCTACAGTATCAAATCTACACCTGAACACTCACACTTATATCTGAGATAGACAAAACTTCAATCTAAATACTCACACTTATAACTCCAACAAACAAATAATAAATCTAAAAGCGATTAAATTAGTTAGCCCTCAGAATGGGCATGAGGAAGATCATGATACACAATTAATCCTTGTTCCTTTAACTCAGCTGCAGGCAGCTCGTAAATTTTATGCTCGCTATTCATTATGCTGATTTCTGCATGCGGCCAGGAGGGGGCACAATATGGCTACTCCCCAGCATTACATAAAGCTAGCCTGCATGATTTAAGGCCAGCTGGCATCTCATAAAGGGTTTGAGGCTGCTGAGATTGCTAGGAATAATGCTGTGCACCAATCAACAATGGGTGAGAGGCCCAAGGTTTTCAAACACTGCACTGGAAGTCTTGGTGAAAGAGGTGGAAAGGAGGAGAAGACATCCTGCATCTTCAGGGGTCAGAAGTCCTCCAGATACATGCTCAAGCAGCAGTGGCTAGACATAGTGGAGGAGATCAATACCTGGAGTATGGCTCTAAATACCTGGATTCAGTGCTGGAAGAAGTTTAATGACCTTAAATGAGTTGATAATGTCCATTCATGCATCTTCCAATACCATTCCCTACCAACTGCACCATTAGCCTCAGCCCCTACTCAATTCACCACACCCTTATCACTCGCCCGTCAACCATCGGGATGAACCTAACATTCATATGCTTCATCATATGCCTCACGCACTTAGCACTGTTACAAGCCTCAAGCACATCTCTCACAGCTTGCATACACTATTCAACTATGACAGCCGCATCATATTTACAGATTGTATGGCACTCACTTGCATACTGCCCTCTTGGTTACAGGACAAGGTGATGCACAACTAGAGGTAGCAGGAACAAACCACGGAAGGAAAGGCAACCTTGCATGTTCTAAGCCCCATGCAGGAGACTGTGATGGCCATTATGGGAAGGGCTACGCTGTGGCCACTAGCAGGGCTGAAACCATTCTTTCACCTCATTCCTCCCTCATCCCACAATCTATTATAACAGAAAAGCTGAAGATGTCATAACCATCTTTCTCCTCTTCCTTCACCACAACATTACCCTTGTCCCTTTTTTCTTTCTGATGTCCAACAACTGCTATGCCCAGTGGAGGAAGGCCAAAGAAGACAGCGTAGATAGACAGACCATCACTTGGTTTCACATTTGCAAATACCAGCTCAGATACTGGCACTACTTGTACCTTAGAGGATAGCATAGGGATGGGATCTGCATGTGATGAGCAAGTGTGTTGCATCCAGGGCTTGGGACTGTATAGGCATGTGCCAACTTGCCAGAGAGTTCTGCAGCAGAAGAGGACTTTGATGATGCTTTTGATGGGCCAAGCCACAGAAGAAGTCTGATGTGTACACACAGCCAAATGTTCGGTGCGCTGGGAATCCCACCAAAAAGCCTGTCCTCAATGTCAAGATGCATGGAGGTGTCCAGCACCAACTTGGAAAGTGTGGCTACCTCTAGCAGTACAACTTTGGAACCAACAATTATGACACATCTGATGGACAATGTCTCAGCTTCCATTGCAGCACAAGCAGCATCCAAACAACACCTGGGTGGTGCAGTGAAATCTCAGACTGTGGCCATCAGGGCTCTAATGCCAGTGTGAATAACAGCTTCCAGGATGTCACAGCACTCCAGAAATTTGTTCTTCAACTGATCATTGCTCTAAAGACACTCTGCAGAAATGGCCTCCAGCTCAGATCTCTTTTCCTACTGTCCCTCCTCCCTCTCCTATCAGAATGTCCTGCTCTGCATGGTCTTTCTTCATTCTCCCAGTCATGCTCAATAACAAGGTGGCAGCTTACTGGTCCGCTCATATCTGGGAGCAACTGGTCCGTGCATAAGCCTTTACAAATCAGCAAAAAAAGTGCTTCAGCACTGTTATAACACAGCAGTTGGTAAAAGCGGAGTTGATTAAATCCCAGAGGGAAACTTGAACAACTGCCATAACCTATATTGTCAATTGGTATGTTGAGATGCAGCTCTGAATTCAGGCATAAAACCACCAAGCCTCAAAAGCTTTCTAGATAAAACTCAGTTAAACATTTATTAATTTAACAGTAAATTAAACACATACACATGTCCACAAATTACTATTCCGAAACTGACCTAAAGGAACAAAAATTCACTATGTTACCAACATGAAATGGGATTCGAATTGTATTCAATAAAATCTGGTATACATAAATAATAATCTAATAAATAGGAGTAAGAGGGGTACCAAACTAAATCACGTATAGAAAATAAGTAGATAGACTGCTAAACAAAGTATCGGGCACAGCTGAGACACGTTGCCTACAATTCCTGTGCTATATGGGAACTCCAGGATGCTTCATGTGTCCCAGATAAGCATATGTGCAGGAGGTGCCTCCAGTAGCTCGAACTTGAGTTCAGTGATTACTGAGCTTGAGGTGTGGCTGGAGTTGCTCCTTTTGTTTTATTCATTTATGGGATGTAGGCTTCACCAGCTGGGCCAGCATTTATTGCCCAGCAAGGCTGAGAATTCCCTGGAGCGCATGTTCCAGGAGGTGGTCCTCCCATGAATATGGAGACTCCAGCAGGATAGCATGTTGGTGGCTTTTTGGTAGAGTAGGAAGAGAAAGGCAGCCTCCAGGAGTGCGGCACTCTCAAGCCAATGTTCAGAATTGAATATCAATCAGGGTGATGACGTCTAAGGAATTGCAGTCTATAGCACATCCACAGCACTGCAGGGCAAATGAATCCACGGTGGGGGGTCACAGCAAAGTGTAGAAATGCAGCAGTCAAAAGGATTTGATAATTAGGCAGATAGACAGGCATCTTTGCAACTGCTGATATGAGTCTTACATAATGTGTTGCCTCCCTGGTAAAGGGCATCAGTAAATTGTTGCAGATCATTTATGGGAGGGGTAGTGAAGGAGAACAGCCAAAAGTCACGGTCCATGTTGGATCCAATAATGCAATTTGGAAAAGGATTGAGATCCTGCAGCCAGAATGTTTCAAGAACTCAGGAAGAAATGAAAGAGCAGGAACTCAAAGGTCGAAATTTCAGGTTTACTCTCACTGCTACAATCTGGTGAGCATAGGAACACAAAGATAAAGCAAGTTAACTCATGGCTGCAGGAATGGTTGAGGAGGGAGGGCTTTGGGAGCAGTACTGAGGGAGTAGCGACCTGCACAGGGCTGGGACCAATGGCTTCATTGGGAGGTTTATCAGAGCTGTGACCGAAGATTTAAAGTAACTTGGCAGGGGAAGAAATCAGAGCAATCTGACAGTGGGAGACTAAGATGGATTTTTAATGCATGTGATGAATAAGGTTGGTGAGCTGCAGGCACAAGTAGCCACAAGTGATTATGATATAGTAGCAATTACAGAGACCAAGCTGAAGCAAAGATGGGCACTAAATATTCCTGGCTACAAAGTATTCAGGAAAGATAGGAAAGGAAAAAAAAAGGATGGGATGGCAGTATTGATCAAAGAAACTGTTACAGCAATAGAAAGGTGACCCACTTGAGAATCCAAAGATGGAATCAAATTTGGTTAGAATTAAGGAACACTTGAGGAGCTATTACGCTGCTGGGTGTATACTATGGGCCACCATGTGGTGGAAGGAGAGAACGCAACAAATTTGTATGTAAACTATAGAAAGATGCCAGAACTTCAGAGTAGTGATCATGGGAGAACCTTGATTATCCTGACATAGACTGGGATAGTAACAGTGTAATGGGCAAAGAGCAGGATAAATTCCTGAAATCTGTGAAAGAGAACATTCTTGATTAGTGTGTTTCTGATGAAGAAGGAAGCTGTATTGGATCAAATGCTGGAGATGAATTGGAGCACGTTTCAATGGGAAAGCCTTGGATTTGTAGCAATTATGGAAAAGGGCAAAAAGAAAAATCAAATGTAAAACTATTCACTGGAGGGTGGCTAATTTCAGTGAATTTAAAAGAGATCGAATCCAGGTGAATTGAAATCAAACAGTGGCAGAGGAAACAGTAAATGAGCAATGGGAATCTTTCAAAGAGGAGGTAGTTCAGGTACAGAGTTAACACATTCGCACAAGAGGAAAAGGAAGATCATCCAAAGCTATAGTCACCTAGGGAGCTCAAGATATAGAGCTCAAAATGACACAGATAAGGAAGGTTTATGATAAGTATAAGGTTCATAACTCAGTAGAGAACAAAGTTGAATACTAAGGTATAGGGGAGAACTGAAAAATGAAATAAGAGGGGAAAAGAAAGTCTATGAGAATAGATCAACAGGTTACATAAAAGAGAAGTTAAAAGTCTTTTATAAACATATAATTATTCAAAGAATAGTCAAAGGAAGGGTAGGATTGATCAGGGAGTATAAATTGGATCTTATTATGGAGTGAACTGACATGGGTGAGGTACTAAATGAATATTTTGCATCTGTCTTCAGTACAGAAGAGATACCAACAGTGGCACAGTAAAGCAGGAGTTGGAGAGAAATTGGATAGAATAGAAATAAATAAGGAGGATGTACCATCTACAAGATGCACATCAATGTTCCTTCGACAGCACCTTCCAAACCCGTGGCCTCTACCACCTAGAAAGAGAAGGGCAGCAGATGCATGGGAACACCACTACCTCCAGGTTCCCCTCAAAGGGGAGCTATATTGCCATTCTTTCACTGCCGCTGGGTCAAAACCCAGGAACTCCTCCCTTACAGCACCACGGGTGTACCTATACCACATGGACTGCAGTGGTTCCAGAAGGCAGCTCACCACCACCTTCTCAAGGGCAATTAGGGATCGGCAATAAATGCTGGCCTAGCCAGCGAAGTCCACATCCCGTAAACTAATTTTAAAAAAACTTTAAAAGTTGGAAGTGCTCTAAGTAGAAAAGTCACATGGTCCAGATAGAATGCATTGGAAGTTGCGAAGGTAAGTAAGGGTCGAAGTTGTAGGAGCTCTGTCCACAACCTTCAAACGTCCTTAGATACGGGAGTGATGCCAGAGGATTGGAGGATTGCAAATGTTATGCCTATTCAAAGAAAGGAGAGAGGCATAGACTGGGCAAATTCAAGCTTGTCAGCCTAACATCGGTGATGGGGAAACTTTTAGAGACACTTCGCAAAATGAATTGACATTTGGGGCAGAAGTTTTTGCTTGGCGTGTGGGTGCGCGTCCAACCCACTCGAGTGGAAATAGTGCACGATGACATTGGGCGAGCATCCTGACATCATCACACACTTGCGTGATATTTCAGTCAGCGGGCACATGTGAGCGTTGGCAGCGTGCCCACCAACAATTAAGAGACCGCCTCTGGGAAGATCTCACAGGCAAGTGCCCTGACAGGCAGAGTGGGGTCAGGAGCGGGAATTGGTCCTGACTCACACTTATAGCCTAAGTGCAAAAGGTTCTGCCCATAGGGAACAGGGACCATCTTCCTGGTGTGGTTATTGATCATATTATCACTTTGTACGCAGAGAGAAGTGTCTCCTGAAATTCATCCTTGTTATTCTATGCTTTGCTAAAGAAATAAACTTGCAGGGCTGCAGGGATAGAGCAACTGAATGGGACTGTCTGGATTGCTTGATGGAGAGCCAGCATAGACTCAATGGCCTGAATGGCCATAAATGACTCTATGACTCTATTCAATGCAACCAATCCATTTTATTGCAGTTTTCACTTTATAACCACTCTATGGATAAAGAAGATTCTCCTGAAATTCTGATTGGATTTAATGACTATCTCATTTTTATCACACACCTCTGTGGATTTCTGCATGAACAGAAACATTTTCTCCACATCCACTCTATCAATCCCCTTCAAAATTTTAATGACCTCTTTAGGTTTCTAGAGAAATTAAGGGCCAGCCTGATTGGTCTTTCTTGACAGTTATAATCTCTCAACTTTGCTATCATCTTGTAAATCTTTTATGTAAATCTATGTAAATATTGTACATAAAAATTATGTAAAACCCAGTGTGTCTACATTATTTTGGAGTCCTCCAAGTCTGGTCTAACCATGGTTCTATACAAGTTTAACATATTGGTAACTTCTCTGCTTTACAATGTAAACCCTCTAGAAATGAACCTTGGTGCCTTGTTTACTTATTAAATAGATTTGTTAATCCAAGTTTCTACTTATAATGATTCTTGTATCTGTGCCCCTTCATCTCTTTGCTCCTCTATGCACTTTGACTCTTACTTTCCAAGGAGTAGGAATTTCTCCCACCAAACTGTACCACATCACACTTAACTACACTGAGATTAATTTGTGATTTACACACGCATTCTGCAAGTTTATTAACATCTTCTGATAAAGTTCATGTTTTGAGGATTTTGGAGTAACTGTAAACGGGAAAGTGACAAGTAATTTGTTGGTATTTGGACATTCCCAATTTTTACATAGATTTAAAAATTTGGAGGCTGAGCTGTATGTTTTGTGAAAGTTATTTGGGATTATTATGGGAAAAAATTACACAATGGCCAGGATTTTGTGTTGATAATAACCAGGAGGCTAACAGGTCTCACCATTATTACAGAATAAATCGGACTGCAACCTTTGTATGCACATGTGCGGTTATAGGTGGAAATGCAGAGGCTGTGGTGCTCCTCCATTGGCTGCACTTGTTGACACCTTGTTGACAGACTCAGTACCATAGACTTGTGAAACTTACCCATTAGTTACCCACTAGACATGCCAGAAAAAGTTAGGGCTAGTAGTAAGTAAATTTTTAAAATCATGATATGTCATAATCTTTCTCAAACAACCTCTCTTGAACTGAAAATGTAACTTTATAAGTGTTGAGTCTTATTCCATCAGAATTAGTGTTGGAAGCTTTAAAAAAAGATAAAATATCTCTTTTTTATCCTTTCTCTCATCTTTCTCTCTATTGATCCCATTGTTCTTTCCCCCTCTTTATTTTGTTTTCTGCACATGATTTAAATCTAATATATCAATCTTGGTTTTTAATTCCTGGTTTAGACTCAGTGGGCGGAATCTTCTGCCCTCAGAAAAATTTCTGTTGTCACGGCCATTTCCAGGTCCCGAGCCTTAATGGGTAAGAGATGATCTTGCAGGAGGCAGCCAATTAAGAGTCCATCTCCACATTTACCATCCAATTAAAGATAGCGGGTGTGAGGCCTAATTTAGGGCCCACAGCAGTTGACAGGCTGAAGCCCCATGAAGATGTGGGAGGAACTGAGGAATGTCAAACTCCCGACAGCCAGTTGCTGAAGGAGGAGACCATAAGTCAACTTTTACTCAGTTTTAGATTTATTCACAAAGTGAAACATTACAAGTATATAGCATCTAACCCTACCACCCAACACCAGTGTCAATAAATGTCTCTTTATACGTGCTTATGTAATTATTCAATGAATGCCCCCCCCACCTGAATACAATTAACCTTAATTTATACAATTAACAAGACAGGTGGGGGACCATGAAGGCACTGTAAAATGGAGGCACCCTCAGAAGCCTGCCTAAGCTTTAAAAGTTCAGAAGGCCCACAGTTCTGCCATTACTGTGGAGGGGAAACCCGACAGAAAATATTCATGATGCAGACTCCATCCTTTGTATTCATACAGCATAATAATGGGGCCACTGAGATGAGGGACCAATGGCCCACCTCCCAGTTGCTGCCAGCCTCCTGGTTGGTCTGATGCTGGAAGAATCAGGCAGCGTCAAAAACTTGGCCATAAGCTGGTCCTAAATTGAACCTGATTGGCTACTCACTGCTGCTAGGTAGGTAGCCCCTCTTGCTTAGAGCCCACCAAATGCCTGATTTTCACAATTTGGTCTCAGTCCCACTTCTGCAGGAGTCATAAACCAGGTGGTCAGCGGATAGTCCTTGTTGCCAGTAGCCATGCTGTGGTCTTTCTGGTGCAGAATAAAGGCATCATGAATATTGCCAGGATAGTGGGCATTGACCTGCATGTTGTGCTGATCATTGTCAAACACCAGCTGGACATTGAGGCAGTCTTTCGTGTTTTTATAGTCTTTCATGAATGTGATCATGACTGGCAATCTTCCCTATTTGCCTTTGAGAAGATGGTAGTCAGCCGCCTTCTTGAACCGCTGCTGTCCATGTTATGTGGGCACAGCCACAGTGATATTAGGGAGGGAGTTCCAGGATTTGGACCCAGTGACAGTGAAGGAATAGCGATAAAGTTTCAAGTCAGGATGGTATGTGGCTTGAAGGGGAACTTGCAGGTGGTGGTCTTCCCATGCTTTTGTTGCCCTTGGGCAGTCAGGAGGTGAGTTACTTGGCACAGAATTCCTGAGCCGAGTTTTCTGGCTCCCCTAGGGCTGGGTTGGCAGATGGGGAGTGAGGGGGGTGGGGGGCTTTGTAAATTTTGGTGCCATGCTAGTGGCGCTGTTCCTGGTGCCTACCTGCCTGACCCCACCCTGCTACAATTTTACAAGTGGTAGGGGAGGCAACGGATGTTCCACTCGCTCGTGGGCCAAGTGACGCCCTTAAGTGGCCAATTAATGAGCCTTCAAGGGCCTTCCTCACTTCTTCTGGGATTTTGCCTGCAACAGGGGATGCCAGCACCAACTGTCCAACCCACCAGTTGAACATGGCAGTCTGGTGGTCAGGCAATGGGTGTATGTCTCCTTTTCAGGCCCTCTGTACCAATTGGAAGCACCCCAAGGTATTCCTGCACCTCCCCCATGTTTACCCCCCCCAACCTGCCCTGTAACCCACTGCCCCCCAACCCCCTTGCTGCCCCCCTCCCCCGCCACCTCACTGGATCCCACTAGCCTGGGCCTGGCAAGGCCCCAGGCTAACCTTGAGGTCCAGCTCCATCACTGCTCACTTCCATTTGATTGGCCAGCAGTTCCTGGAGGGGAGGACTTCCTCCCTGAAGGAGACAGAAATCTCACCTCAAGCCAATTAACAGCCCAACAGGCATTAAATGGCTGCGAGGTGAACTGACCAAGTGGGAGTGCTGCTGCTCCTGACTTCTACACCAGGGGGCCAGGGAACCCATCCCCAGTGTAAAATTCAGCCCTCAGACTCTGACCTGCTGTTTTAGCCACTGTGTTCATATGCCTGGTCCAGTTAGCTTTCTGATCAATAGTAACCCCAGGAAGTTGCTGATGGGGGATTCAGTGATGGTAGTGCGGTTGAATGCCAAGGGGATATGGTTCTCTTTTATTGAATATGGTCATTGCCTGGCATTTGTGTTGCATAATTGTTACTTTCCATTTACCAACTCAAGTCTGTATGGTGTCCAGGTCTTGCTGCACATGGATACAGACTACTTCAGTATCTGAGGAGTCACGAACAGTACTGAATGCTGCAATCATCAATGAACATCTCCAATTTAGGTCTTATGATGGAGAGGAGGTCATTGACTTAGCTTGTCTTAGATTGGGTCTAGGACACTACCCTGAGAAACTCCTGCAGCGACTGAAATGATTGGCCTCCAACAACCACAATCATTTCCTTCCATTCGGGTATGACTCCAACTGGAGATTTGTTCCCCTGATTCCTATTGACTTCAATTTCACTGGAGCTCCTTGATGCTGCACTCAGTCAAATGCTGCCTTAAATGTCAAGGGCAGTCACTGTCACCTCACCTCACTTCTTGAATTCAGCCATTTTGTCCATGTTTGGAATCTATTTTGTCTATGTTTGGACCAAGGCTGTAATTAGATCTGGAGCTGGTGGCCCTGGCAGAACCCAAACTGAGCATTGATGAGCCGGTTGTTGCTGTGTAAGTGCGTGGTACATCTCTGAATTTAGATGTGGCACCTGCAAAGCAATGTGTGTGCCATCAATAGTGCCCTGCCACATAGGTAAGTCCACTGTCCTGGCAAAGTCATGTGCACTTTCCGCCTGCTTCTCTCCACAGAGAGAGAAGGCAATTAGGTCCCCTCTCTTTGCATACAGTGTGTCAGTCAACTTCCTTATCCAAAAATGTACAGCGAACTGCGAAATATTGAAAATATCCCTCAACACCAGCCTGGATAAGCCTGACATGAAGAAGCCATGGTCACCACAGCCATTGCCAGTGTCATTCTTGCTCTGCTCTGAGGCTGCAAGTCTGCTGGCAATGTGACAGATTTCTATGAGCACCTCCATAGTGAAGCAAAGGCATCTAATGAACTGTTGCTTGCTGAGGTTGAGGTAAGAGAATCGTTCCCTGAAGACTTTGGCTGGATAAGACTTCCTGCTGAGGGCCCTTCTCCTCCCTCTTCCAGCAGCTCGTCCTCCTCTGTGCTGACCCTGCTCAATGACCCTCTCATGCTGCAGGCCAATCAGGATGGAAACTACTGCACCCATGGCTGTGCAAAAGTGGTCAGAGCAGAACAGTTGAAGTCAGAACCTTCACTAAAAGTCACATCACTCCCTCTGGAAGTTGCCAACTTTAAATGGCAAAGTAAACCACAAACTTCTACTAATTTAGCAGCAGCCAATATAAATCAATCAGCAACTAACTTGAAAGTTTTTGATGACCCCTTTAATAGCGTTGTTGAGAATGTGATTTCCTTAAATTCATATTCAATTATGCAAGGTTAAGAGAGGTCATCAGCAATACCATTGAGGTTGAAATGAGCCTTGCTGGAGTCAAATCAGCATTACACTCAGGCTGATGTCACGGACTGCCTAATCTGCATACTTCCGACATATGTGCCTATCTCCGGTGCTATTGACCTACCCAAAATGGTATTTGGTGTGGTCCACACCAGAAGTGTATGTGCACACAGCTTCTACAGCATTCTGGATGCAAAATGGCACTCATAGCAATGAAAACACTGGCAATACGGAGCTGAATTTTGCAGCCCCACCTCCACACAAAAGCCTGCGAGGGAGCTGTCAGCCAACTGAATGGCAAGTGCTAGTCCTTCACCACCTATCGCAAAATCCAGGCCCAATCTTTAAACCTGCACTCACTTTTACTTCATCAAGAAGTTTCATAATGTATGTAGGTGAAAGGGTTCAACCTGTGTTTCTGGTTATATGTTACAAACAGTTTAAGGCCTTTGCTATTCTGTTCAGTAAAGAACTTACAGAGTTTCATCCTTTTGCTAACTCGACTCTCTGATGCAATGTCAATCACAAATGTTGATCAGTTCCATGAGGAACTTTAATGAATAGTACTCTGCAGAGAAAATGAAGCACAAGTAGCCTGCGGGCCACACAGTACGTCTCCAAACACATTCATTTAAATTGGGATTGAAATTGATTCAAGCCCCGAGCTTTTTTCTCTAAAGGTGACTTTGCACACAGTGATGATAGCAGGAGACATGAAGAATACTGAAGGCAGGCAAATCATGTCTGAATGAAGTTAGATCTCATTGAATTAGGTCTCTGAGGTACACTACTTTATTATCTTTGCAACTTCTGTGTAAAACAAAGTCAAGGTTATTTATCTCTTTTAACCTTATTTTTGTGGAGCAGACATTGGCACCGGCTAAGTATAATTAAATATAATTACTGTTCCTCCTCCATTTCAGGGTAAACTGAATTTCATCACCCAGTAATATTAATTTATTTTAGGTAGACATTTAAATTGGAATTGTTTCTCCTGCTAAGGGAGTAAAGAAAAATCATGAATAATTAATATTGACAAGCATTTTCCATAATCCACCAATGCTGTAAAATTGTATTGTTGAATAAATAGAAAAGTCTATCACAGGGTGGAAAATTAACTCCATGTTAGATGTTCAACAGATTTACTTTTAGAGTTTTAATGCAGATAACAGCCTAGAAATTAGTATGAAAATAGTATTCATATGACAGTTCTTTGTCCATTATTTTTTTGAAATGCTAACCTATTTGAAGTATAGGGTCAAGGTTTGCATTCATTCAGAAGGCAGGGAAATGTCACAAGAATGCATTATGTATTTTCCAGCATTAATTTCTGGACTATAGTGAATGAAGAGGTGAAGAGGAGTACCTTGATTTTGTCTTTTTTCACAATTATCAACTGCATTTTGTTGCATAGAATTGGATTGTAACATAGAATAATTGATACTCAAGTTCATGGGCTACTGATTTGCCAGAAGCTCCAGTGAATCATGTTATATTATGTTGTAGACACTATTTAAAACGTGCTTCAAGCATATTGGCCAGGAATTTGCTCCCAGTTGATGAAAGAAAGTCAGTTGCCCATAGAGCTTTGGCTCTATGCAGCCTCTGATCAAGCACAGGTGATCTGTAGCATCTGTGAGCAGGGTAATAAGAGTGAGGTTGTTACCAGCCAGATTGAAGAATCCTCACTGAGATAGGCAGAGTCAAAATCTGGAACTATTTAAGCAGGAAATATTAATCAAATTTAAATCATGTACGCAAAGCAAAATAAAACCTGGGAAATACAAATTGGATTAAAGGGAGATAAAAGAGACAAGCTACAGCAAGTTCATAGCATTATGATCACTTCAGAGTCTGTCGGCAAGGTCTGCAACAGGGCACCCTGTGGAGGAGCAGGAGATCTCTGACAGCAACTTTGGATTTCCATGTTTAACTGTATACGTGGAGACACCAGATTTACCCCATAATAACAGCAAGCGCTGATACCTTTGCCGCTGAAGAACAGAAGACTTGACCAGTGGACATCTCAAAGTGCTTTACAGCCAATGATGTACTTTTGAAGTGTCACCACTGTTAGAATGAAGGAAACACAGCAACCAATTTGCGCACAGCCAACTCCCACCATCAGCAATGGGATAATGACCAGGTGATCTGTTTTTTTTTGTGAGGTGATTGAAGGGTACACATTGGCCAGAACAACAGGTATAACTCCTCTGCTCTTCTTTGAAATAGCACCACTGAATATTTTACATCCAAGCAGGTAGATGGGGCCTTGGTTTAACATCTCATCGAAAAGATGCAGCTCCAACAGGGCATCATTCCCTCAATACTTCACTGGAGTAACAGCCTTGATTTTTCTGTTCAAGCCCTGCAGTATGACTTGAACCCAGAACCTTGTGATGCAAGGCAAGAGTGCCACCAGCTCTGCCACAGCTGACATTGTTACAGCAACCTACAGGTAATTGAAATAAAAGATAATTTCCCTTCAATAGCAGCAATTGGACATCTGTGGGATTTAATTTCCTTTGGCAGCTTGTTATTTTCATAAAATTGCTTTGGGTGCTATTTTAAAATGAATAGGTTAACACTTTAAAATAGTGCTCAAGTCAGCATTCAGCAGTGCACAGCCAGGGAAAACCAATTCCCTTTCCAGGAGTCTTGAAGTACTTGGGTTAAGATTGGCTCTCTCTTCAGGGCTTTCCACTTGATTAAAACTCTCTTTGCTGAAGGGGCAGTCCTGTAAGAAACGCCAGATATTTTGACCATTAAGCAAGTAATTACAATTGGACGGCAGAGGTCATAGCGATGATTGAACTGCACAGCTTCATTCTAAGGATTAGAATGTTCCGTTGGACTATTCTTAACTGTTAAAGCCTGGTTAACATTCCTGTGATTGCCACCAATCCAAACAGAAGGATGTGGTTTTCTGATTTTTAATTCTGTGAAACCTTACTTCCATCATAAGGTCAGAAGTGAGGATGTTCGCTGATGATTCCACAATGTTCAGCACCATTTGCAACTCCTCAGATACTGAAGCAGTGCATAAGACCATAAGACATAGGAGCAGAAATTAGGCTATTCGGCCCATCAAGTCTGCTCCACCATTCAATCATGGCTGATAAGTTTCTCAACCCCATTCTCCCGCCCTCTCCCATGAACCATGTCCATGTTCAAATGCAGCAAGACTTGGACAATATCTAGGATTGGGCTAACAAGTGGCAAGTAACCTTCACGCCACACGAGTGCCAGGCAATGACCATCTCCTACAAGAGAGAATCTAACCATTGCCCCTTGACATTCAATGCATTACTATTGCTCAATCTCCCATTATCAACATCCTGGGGGGTTACCATTGACAAGAAACTAAACTGGACTAGC
Source organism: Carcharodon carcharias (assembly GCF_017639515.1). NCBI lineage: Eukaryota > Metazoa > Chordata > Chondrichthyes > Lamniformes > Lamnidae > Carcharodon > Carcharodon carcharias. The sequence goes on along the minus strand of NC_054486.1, from coordinate 19,272,800 downwards.
CATATAAATACTGTGGCCAGAAGAGCAAGTTCAGAGGCTAGGAATCCTGTGGCAAGTGACTAACCTCCTGACTCCCCAAAGCCTATCCTCCATCTACAAGGCGCAAGTCAGGAGTGTGATGGAATACTCCCCAATTGCCTGGATGACTGCAGCTCCAACAAAACTCAAGAAGCTTGACACCATCCAGGACAAAGCAGCCCACTTGGTTGGCACCCCATCACAAACATTCACTCCCTACAGTGGCAGTAGTGTGTACCATCTACAAGATGCACTGCAGGAACTCACCAAGCCTCCTTTGACAGCACCTTCTAACCCACGACCACTATCATCTAGAAGGACAAGGGCAGCAGCTACATGGGAACGACACCAGCTAGAAGTTCCCGTCCAAGCCACTCACCATCCTGACTTGGAAAAATATCACTTTCCTTCACTGTCACTGAGTCAAAATCCTCGATCTCCCTCCCTAACAGCACTGTGGATGTACCTACACCACATGGACTTCAGTGATTCAAGAAGGCATCTCACCACCACCCTCTCAAGGGCAATTAGTGATGGACAATAAATGTTGGTCTAGCCAGCAATGCCCACATCCCATGAATGAATTAAAAAAGAACCCAAAAAGCCAGCAAGCATGCAGGAGGCAGAAGAGGAAGCTCATAACAGGTAAAGGACAAGGAAGAGGAGGTGGGGGAGGTGGTGAATATAGAGGGAGGTTAAGGGATAGGTCAATAGAGATGCAGTGGCAGACATTTAAGGGGATATTTCAGAATACACAGAATAGGTACATTCCGAGAGAGAAAAATTCCAAGGGGAGGACCCACTATCTGTGGTTAACTAAAAAAGTTTAACATAGTATCAAACTTAAAGAAAAAGCATATAATTGTGCAAAGGTGGGTGGCAGGTTAGAAGATTGGACAGAATATAAAAAACTGCAAAAAATGACTAAAAAATGAATAAGGGAAAAATTACAGTATGAGAGAAAGCTGGCTAGAAATATAGATATATAATATACTAAGCGTTTCTACAGATATTTGAAAAAGAAGAGTTAACAAGGTCTAGCTTTTCTATAGTAGTGCCTGATGTTGGCAACTTAACCTCATAAATGTCTAACCACTTGGAATGATCTATAATCAGTAGAAACATAGTTCCAAGAAAAAGACTGACATAATCTATGTGCAATCTCACCCAGGGTCTACCAGGCCACTCCCATGGCTGTAACGGGATAGCCACCGGCAACTTTTTCTAGCTGTTGGCATTGCACACAGTGTTTAACCGTCTTCTCAATATTGCTGTCCATTCCCGGCCACCAAAGATAACTTCGCACTATCATCTTCATTCTTGAGATTCCTGGATGGGCACTGTGTAACTCTACTAAGAGTGGTGTCCTGCCTTGTGAAGGAACTACTACTTGTGCACCACGTAATAGGATACCATCTTGGCTGCACATTTCATGATCTTGGTTGAAAAATGGCTTCAATTTATCAGAGATTAGCTCCTGGGACCATCCATGTAATACTTGGCCTCTCACTTGAGAAAGGACCGGATCATGATTCGCCCAGTTTCTTATCTGCCTGGCATAGGCTGGTGAGGAATCCAGGTACGAGCACTTGGGGAATTACATGGTCATTGTTCTCTTGCAAAGGAAGGCGACTTTTTTAAACTCATTCATGGGATGTGGGCGTCACTGGCTAGGCCAGCATTTATTGCCCATCCCTAAATGCCTTTGCTAAGGGGGCAGTTAAGAGTTAACCATATTGCTCTGGGTCTGGGTTTGGAGTCACGTGTAGGCCAGACCAGGTAAGGATGGCAGATTTCCTTCCCTAAAGGACATTAGTCAACTGGATGGGTTTTTACGACAATCGACAATGGTTTCGTGGTCATCAGCAGACTTTTAATTCCAGATTTTTATGGAATTCAAATTTCACCATCTGCCATGATGGGAGCCAAACCCCGGTCCCCAGAGCCATACCCTGGGTCTCAGAATACTAGTCCAGTGACAGTACTGCTATGCCACCACCTCCCCTTACGGGATTGGCACTGGCTATATGAATCCCTGGTCCATGCACAAAAGCATATTCATATGCCGCTAAAATTAGGGTACATGTTTGAATTCGTATGCAAGTTTTGGGAGGGATAGCCTTTTCTTTGCTAAACAGACCCAAAAGTGGTTTGTGGTCTGATACTATTGTGAAATGTCACACGTGCACGTATTGGTAGAATTTTTTTTACACCAAAAATAATCGACAGACCTTCCTTTTCAATCTGAGAATATCATTTTTCAGCTGCGTTAAATGTCTTGGATACATAGCCTATCGGCCTCTCTGTACCTTGTGAGATAGTACCGCTCCCACTCCATAGGGGACGCATCACAGGTTAGCACCAATTCCTTTGTCGGGTTGTAGTGCACTAACAAATTTGAAGAGTGCAAGAACTATTTTACTTTCATGGAGACTTCTTCTTGGGGTGACTTCCAAACCCAATGCTGGCTTTTCTTTAGCAGTTAATGTAGAGGGGTTACAGCCATTGATAAGTTTTCGGTTAGCGGGGACTGTTTCCCCGGCTTTTCGCGCCACTTTCAGCTGACTGTTCCCACTCAACTAGGAAAACGGCACCATTTACGCACCTTAAGTTGCTTAAAAAGCCCTTACAGTGCTTTCCATTGCAAGTGCTATTTCTAACACTTTCTTAAAATCAAGATCCACTTCAGCCAGCAATCTTCACTGAATAGCATCCTCTTGCACACCACAGACCAAATGATCCCTGAGAATATCATTCAGGGTTTTACCAAAATCACAATATTCCATTAGTTGTTTTAATTTCGTCATGTAGGTAGCAATGGTCTCCCCCGGGGGCTCTATTCCATGAATTGAACCTGAACCACTGCATTGTGACTGAAGGCTTGGGTTGAAAATGTCCTTTAATAAGGTCCACTAATTCACTGAAGGACTTCGAATCTGGGGCACTGTGGTCCGTCAAGCTTTGAATTAAACTGTAGGTCTTACTCCCACAAATACTCAGGAGAATTGCTCTCCTCTTTTCCTCCCCCGTGATTTTATTGGCTTGAAAGTAGAATGCAAGACATTCTATATATTGAGACCAGTCATCTGTAGCTGGCTCAAAGGGATTGATTCTGCAAAACTGTGGCATCTCAGATGAATATATCTTCCTTTCTTGTAAATTATCTTAGATACTCACAATCACTGGGCGAGGGACGGATTTAATTTATCCTTGTCTCCAGTTTGCTATGGAGTTGATTTTCTAGGCAACTCTTCTTGGTGGAAACATTGAACTTTATTTACAAGACAGCAGCAGCAGCTACATGGGTACATTAATTCCATAACTAAAGAAGAACTCCCCTAGAGGTTACCTGTGCTACTAACTCATTGGTTTACACAAACATGTGATCTTACAACACAGGATTATTCTTAAACCAACAGTTACTACAGAACCAAATGTAATATTTCCAAGTTTGCTGATGACATAAAACTTGGTGGAAATGTGAACGATGAGGAGGGGGTTAAGAGGCTTCAAGGTGCCTTAATCAGGTTGAGTGAGTGGGCAAATACATGGCAGATGCAATATAACATGGTTAAGTGTGAAGTTATTCACTTTGGTAGGAAAAACAGAATGGCAGGGTATTATTTAAATGATAGATTGGGAAACGTTGATGTGCAAAGGGAACTGGGTGGCCTCGTACACCAATCACTGAAAGCAAGCATACAGATGCAGAAAGCAGTTAAGAAGGCAAATGGTATGTTGGCCTTCATTGCAAGAGGACTTGAGTACAAGAACAAGGATGTGTTACTGCCATTGTGCAGGGCCTTGGTGAGACCACACCTTAAGTATTGGGCGGAATTTACCCAGATTTGCACTAAGTGCGGTAGCAGGCGGGTAAAACAATGTTTTATCCGTTAGCTGCGATGGTGAGTTTTCACGACATATCGTCCCAAACCCACCACATTATTTCTGCACTCCTGTGATTTCCATGGCGAGCGGGCTCTCCGGCATCACCCTGCTGCTGCATCACGCTGGGCGCCATATTTAAAGTCCAGCTGCAAGCACACATCCCAGTGCTTCCAGACCACCACTGCTGCACAGAATACATGACCCTGAAACTGAAGAAGACTGCAAGCCCAGGTTCAGTGACCCATCCCTCAAGCACCTTTTGGAAGCTGTGGAGGCCTGCCGAGATGTCCTCTATCCCTGCTCTGGCTGCAGGATGGGCAACAACAGCACTGACCCAGCTTGCGAGGCGGTGGCAGCAGTGGTCAGCACCAACGCCCTTCAAAAGAGGACAGCCACCCAGTGCCACAAGAGGATGAATGATCTCCATTCCGCCTGGGTCAGTCACTCTTCTCATCGCTTTCAACTCACAAACTCACAAACCCATCACACACCCACAGTAATCTCACTTGCTGCCAGTTCAAGGGACATCACCATTCACTCTCACACTCCCTGTCATTGGCCTCATACCATCCATGGGACCACTCACTACCCACAAAGGGCCTGGCAGGTGTCCTGCTTACACTTTCTCCATCTCTATTCATGCAAGACAAGCTGACACACAACAAGACGGGGAGGTCACAGACTGGTGGAGGATTGCCTGAAATCAAGGTCTTCACGGATTTTGAAAGCAGAGCCATCCAGCTGGCCGGCCACGATCTGGACCGCTCCTGTGCTGACGGTGAGATCGGCGCTGCTCTACCAAGTAAGGGTCCAGCAATGCAATATCCATCAGGTAATGATGCTGTGAGTAATGTGTCCTGTTTCTCAGGCCACTGCCATGTACTAATTATCTCCCCTTGCTTCCACAGGCATCAGGGAAATAGCCAATAGGGTCCATGACCCAGGGCCTCCAATCAAGCCCCGAAGAATTCTTTGAAGAGGAATATGGAGGCACCCTTCTTGAAGTCTCATCACAACACCCACCCACACCCTCCACCAGCACAGACACACACACCTCGGTGGGACCTAGCTTTAGAAGAACCCTGGGATCACAATCTGGTGAGCACATTGCACTGTCTGATCCACAACAAGTGGTGGCAGGGACCACCCAGGTGTCCGGTACTCGGAGGAATGCTGGAGGCCAGAAATGTGCTGAGTCTGAGTCAGACGGCGAGCCGCTGGACTCAGTCATGTCACAGTTGCTGGAGCTGCAAAGGCAAGCTCAGGAATATCAGGAAGGGATGTCTGCTGCACTTCTCAAATTGCAAGGCATGATGGAGGAGTCCGACCGCCTTCACTCTGAGGTGATAGCGCCGGCATGCAATGCACCGAGGTCACCAGTGGTAGGATGGTGTCCGCCATGGAGATCTTGGTCCAGGACTTTGCTCCTGCACTGGTGGCGAGCTCAACTCCATCAATGATGCCATAGTTGGCCTCCAACTGTGTGTAGTCAAGAGAGGTGTCAGGTAGCTCGATCTCACTCCTCAAGGAATCAGTATGGGGCCCCCGAGCACCCATAGGGAGGAGGATCAATAGGTGCACAGTCTGTGTCCATCTATCCAGGTGACTCCAAGAGTGCCCAGCCCATCTGACTCCCCTCTTCCTGTGACCTCAGCAGCTCCAGCCCCACAGGCCGAGGAGGGTGCCACTGCCACACAGCAGGACCCTGAAAGCAGGTTGGGGCCCTCTAAGCCTCAGCCCTCCAGAGTACATCCGCCAAGGTCATCACAGACAGGGTGTCCCAGTCAGCAGGCTGCCTCCATCTCTACTATGGGTCACCGGGGAGCACCATCACATATCAGTATGGTTAGGAAAGTTAAGAAGAATTAGTTGCGCAGCCTAGGCACAAATGTTAATCACTTGTACATACTGTTCACTATTGTCAATAAACTCCCAAGGATGTCTCTCTGCCTATGCCTCCTTATTCTTGTCACTCAGATGTGAAACCTTTCCGCACGAGAAAAATTCAGGTGTCTCAGTCCAGGGCCTCCTCCCTGTCCTCTGTGCAGCCTTCAGACCAAAGTGATGGTCTGGCCTCACAATTCCTGGGAACATTATTGATGCCTGCACCTTTGCGGTGCTGGTCATTGCTGCCAGAATGTAGTGGACAGGCGCCACAGAGTTCAATCTTTCGGTGTGCTCTCAGCACCTTCAAGGATGGGCTGGCCCCTATCTCTTCAGCGTCTGTGACCAGTGATGCTGTGCTCCTGAAGGGCTCAGGTGCTGAAGGCGGACAAAGGATCAGATGCTTCTAAAGTTTCATGGCTGCATCTCTATAATATGACCCTGATCACAGATCACAAGCAACCTGCCCTCGGCCAGACAGGGGTCAGACCTTCTCAGAGGCTATGTGAAGATTTGTGGAGTGTCCTCACTGCATGTCGTCATCATCCTCCTGCAATCGAGTGACTACTAGGGCCTCCACTGCGTCTCCATGACAGGAGCATTCTCACAAAAGATATTCACGCTGCCATAAGCCAGACTGGAGTCAAAAGTTCACAGATGCGATGTGACTATCTATGGGGTCACCTCACTGCATGTTGTCATCATCCTCCACAAATCTAGCAGCTATGAGGGCCTCCGAAGCATGCCTGCCTCATCTAGCCAGTGCGAGGGTCTCATCCCCATCATCATCACCTCTGAGGACCTCATTACCTTCATCCTCGTCGGCGTCCTCCTCATCGGAGGAGACCTTCAGCTCCTCCATTTCATCCTCATCCAGCTCCTCTCCCCGTTACAACACCAGGTTGTATAGGGTGCAGCAGCAGATGATGACGATGCTTGACATTCTCTGCAGACTATATTGCAGGGCTCCACCAGACCAGTCCAAGCACCAGAACCTCATCTTCAGCATCTCGATGGTTTGCTCTGCCAAGTTTCAAACTGCAGCATGAGCCTAATTATACCGTCGTTCTGCTGCAGTCTGAGGCCAATGCACAGGTATCATTAGCTCTTGTCCCTGAGGAGACATCCCTGCAGCTATTATGGACCTTGGAAGATTCCAGGAATCTGTGACCGACTGAGGATTTAGACATCGTGCCCACTCCCTGGAAAATGTGCACACACCTGTAGGATGCGTTTCTGGAGGTCACACACCAGCTGCACACTCAGCAAATGGAACCCCTTGTGATTCACGTTCACCACGTGTTGTGACAGAGATCTGAGCACCATGTGAGTGCAGTGGATCGCACCCTGCACCTGTGGGAAACCCAAGATCTGAATGAATCCAATCGCTGTTGCATCCTGGTTGTCATGCTCCCAGGTGAAATGCACAAAGTTTTGTGCCCTTGTAAAGATGGCATATGTAACCTCATGGATACATTTGTAGGTGAAGGTTTGTGACATCCCACAGAGGTCACCTCTGGAGCCCTGAAACAAGCCACTGGTGTAGAAATTGAGTGTCGCAGTCACTTTCACGGCCACTGGCAATGGATACCCTCCATGCTCCCGTAGCGCCAAATCCTGCAGTAGCTGGCAGATGTGACTATCCAGTTCCCTAGCCATGTGCAGTCTCTGGCGACACTGGTTCTCTGTCATCTGCGGGGATAAAAGGCAGCGCCTACAGGCACTTGGTGTCGCTAGGCACTGGCCTGTGATGGCTTGCTTTGGCTCTTAGACAGCATGTGCAGGAATCCCAGCCATCCCTTCTTCCCGAGGTTGATGCTCCGGCCTCTGTGCAGCCAGGAGCCTCAGTTGCTCTCTCCTCCATCGCCTTCGCACTCTGTAGGCCATCAAGCATACAGCTATTTCACCAGGCTCCTTGATCTTGATGTGAAAGAGAGAGAAAGAGAAACACATGGTTAGCACGAGTGTACTAAAAACCTGTCCTGGTTAAGTGTGAAGGCCCCTTAACAATTCCCAGAGAGTGCTGGCCACCACTTGGATGGTCAGACATTAGTGTGCTGCATGGCTGCCCGAAACCCCACCACTTCCAACCCAGTCCACCCTACCGATTGGTGGCAGCTTTGCAAATTGGACTGCATGCTGTGCTGTCAGCTCAGGCGCAGGCATTCTCCTAACCCGCACTGCAAGTCTGCACTGTTAGCTTGAACCATGGAGGAAACTGGTCCAAACCAGGATGTTGGCATTGCAAAGGGCTGTGAGCACCTCCATTGGTGACTGCTCCATGGTCAGCTTTAGCAAGGAGACTGTACAACGTGTGCAGTCATCCAACTGTTCTGCTGTCCACTAAAATGCTCATGACTTTGCAGTCTGTGCCGGGGGTGCGGTGGGTGGGGGTGTGTGAAAAGCTTTGGAGCACTTGGCGGCACTTTGATGCCTCTGCATTGCTTGAATGGGCAGATAAGTTAGAAGCCTGACTCCAATCGTATCAATGTGGCTGCGCCTGAACTGTCTGAGTTGCAGAGAAATGGTCGCTTTATACAGGTATCCCTAATGTGTGGCCACTTTCCTTGCTCACCCTACCCTCCATCCCGCATGCTTGTGTACTATATTCAATGGCAGGCCGTTGGCCCCCCACTCAACAAGTCACCTCAATGGCAGGGCTGCCCTTGCCCACCATCCCCGCCCCCACAAGTTGCCTTAACGGCAGTGCTGCGCTTGCTCCCCCCCCTCCCTCAGAAGTTGCCTCAATAGCTGGGCTGCCCTTAACTTCAGGGGAGGTGTAGTGGTATTGTCGCTGCACTAGTAATCCAGAGACCCAGGGTAATACTCTGGGACCTGAGTTTGAATCCCGCCACGGCAGATGGTGAAATTTGAATTCCATTAAAAAATCTGGAATTAAAAGTCTAATGATGTCAATTGTTATAAAAACCCATCTGGTTCACTAATGACCTTTGGGCAGGAAGTCTTCCGTCCTTATCTGGTCTGGACAACATGTGACTCCAGACCCACAGAAATGTGGTTGACTCTTAAAGGCAGTTAGGGATGGGCAATAAATGCTGGCCTAGCCAGCGATGCATGTACTCCATGAATGAATTTTTTTAAAAAACTGCCCACCCAACAGGTTGCCTCAGTGGCTAGGCTCCCCCACAACACCCCTCGCCCAACAGGCGACCCTGGCGGGCACTGCACAATGTTACTGTATACTCACCTCCGGGTTCCCCTCAAAGTGCAGGCAGCCAAGTGCACGCCTTTTATGTGCTGCTGTAAAATAAGTGAGTGTGCTTTCCCGCCGACGTGGACAGGCTATCCAGCAGGGGGGGATGATTACGGCGGGCTGGCCTGATAGTTAAATGCTGATGCATGTCAATGAGGTTCTCAACATCCGGTGGCAGGAAACGCTGCCTGCCATCGGTGGAATGAGCGGACAATCATGAACTGGTTTCACGCCATCATGAAACCGATCGCACCATGTTGCCCGCTCACACCAGCAGGTATGGAAAATTCCATTCATTGTGTGCGGTTTTGGTCTCCTTATCTAAGAAAGGATATGCTTGTCATAGAGGGAGTGCAGTGAAGGTTCACCAGAGTGATGCGTGGGATGGCAGGATTGTCATATGAAGAGAGATTGGGCCTGTATTCACTGGAGTTTAGAAGAATGAGAGGGGATCTCTTTGAAACATATAAAATTCTTGACAGGGATGGACAGACTGGATGCAGGGATGATATTTCCTCTGGCTGGGGTGTCTAGAACAAGAGGTCACAGTCTCAGGATATGGGGTAGACCATTTAGGACTGAGATGAGAAGAAATTTTTTCACTCAGAAGGTGGTGAACCTGTGCAATTTTCTACCGCAGAGGGCTGTGGAGGCCAAGTCATTGAATATATTTAAGAAGGAAATAGATTTCTGGACTCTAAAGGTGTCAAGGAGTGTGAGGAGAGCGTGGGAGTACGCCATTGAGATAGAAGATCAACCATGATCATATTGAATGGCGGAGCAGGCTCGAAGGGTCGAATGACCTACTCCTGTTCCTATTTTCTATGTTTCTATAGGCAGAATCTTTCCTTCGTCAGGCGGGCGTGCACCCAACCTAAACGGGAGTAAAATAGTGCGTGATGACGTCAAGCAGGTGTCCTGACGTCATTGCGCACTCTTGCGATATTTCGCTTGGCGGGCATGTGAGAGAGGCAGCAGCACGCCCACCAACAATTAAGAGGCCTATTAAGGCCCTTACTCAATTAACTAAATCAAATTTTTCACTGCCCGTTCGGTTGGCAGGTGGGCAAATAGGCCAAGTGGCGTTTGCATTTTTGGCAAAACCTCATCCACGGGCGGATGAGGTTTCAACCAGTGATTAAAAAAAAACTTTTAAAACTCATTTTAACATGCCCTTACTTAAGTGACTGAGGCACACGAGGGTACATGTTTCCCTTGTTTTTCAGCTTTTTATTCGTAACGTTAAAAATCTTCAGCTCCCTGAGCTGCTCTGTGCCTTCAGGGAGCTTTCACTGAGCGCACCCCCACGCATGCGCACACTTCAGCACTTGTGCTCCTCCTGCCCACACCCCGGTGGCACTGAGGGTCTGAGTGCGCCTTTCACACTAGCTGACCGTCAATTGGCCAGCCAGCATGAAATCACAATCGGGGCCCAATCACGGGCGGGTGTCGCTTTTGCAGCCGTCACAGGATGCCCGCTGTGCCCGCTTGATGAGGTAAAATCATGTCCTATGTTTCTATAAATGGGTCATTTTCTGATTGGCGAGATGTAACACGTGGTGTGCCACAGGGATCAGTGCTGGGGCCTCAACTCTTTACAATTTATAAAGTGATAAAAATTTGCTGATAACATAAAGATAGTTGGGAAAGTAAGTTGTGAAGAGGGCATAAGGAGGCTACAAAGGATATAGATAGATTAGGTGAGTGGGCAAAGAGCTGGCAAATGGAGTACAATGTGGGAAAATGTGAAATTGTCCACTTCCACAGGAAGAATAAAAAAGAAGCATATTATCTAAATGGGGAGACATTACAGAGCTCTGAGGTGCAGAAGGACTTGGGTGTCTTAGTGCATGATCACAAAAGGTTAGCATGTAGCAACAGCAAGTAAGTAGGAAAGCAAATAGGTTGTTATGGTGTATTGCGAGGGGAATTGAATACAAGAGTAGGGAGGATATGCTTCAGTTGTACAGGGCACTGGTGAAACCAGATCTGGAGTTCTGTGTACAGTATTGGTCTCCTTATTTAAAGGAGGATGTAAATGCATTGAAAGCAGTTCAGAGAAGACTTACTAGACTAACACCTAGAATGGATGTGTTGTCTTATAAGGAAAGGTTGGACAGGCCAGGCTTGTATCTGCCGGAGCTTAGAAGAGTAAGAGGTGATCTGATTGAAACATATAAGATCCTGAGGCGTTTTGACAGGGTGGAGGACGAGAGGATGTTTCCTCCTGTGGGAGAATCTAGAACTAGGGGTCACTGTGAGTCTTTGGAACTCTCTTCCTCAAAAAATGGTGGAGGCAGAATCTTTGAATGTCCTTAAGGCAGAGGTACATAGATTCTTGATAAGCAAGGGTGTGAAAGGTTATCGGGAGTATGCAGGAATATGGAGTTGAGGTTAAAATCAGATCAGCCATGATCTTATTGAATGGTGGAGCAGGCTCGAAGTGCCGAGTGGCCTACTCCTGCTCCTAATTCATGTTCGTAAGAGCTTAAATGAGCTTAAATAAAGGGGACACATTCATTAATAATTAAAAGTAACAATGCAAGTTACCAAATCATGGAAGTCAAGCTAAGCATTTTTCAGGAATAGGATTCAGAAGCAGAGAGGTTATGTAGGACTTGTTGTGATGGTCCATGTGTTTTTGGGATATAAACCTATATTTTATGTGGTCCCTTTAAGAACTAGGATCTGAGTTCTGATTTTGAAAAGCTGTGTTCCAGTAAATGATCACATAATTAAGTTGCCTGAGAGATGAGAAATATAATAAAAGGGTCAACAAGTTAATTATAGGGGGTAAGTAGATTCCTAGAGATGGTTCTCTGTTTTGAGAAGCTTAGTTTGAGAGTTTAGATCAAGCTGGAGTGAAGGGAATTTCTCTGTCAGCAGAATTCAGTTGAAATTCTGGGTGTTGGCTGAAAGAGCTAAAACTCTTTTTAATGGAAGAGCTCTACCAATTATGAGTTGAATTTCTGGTATAGCCAAGCTGAGAGAGAGAGAGAGAGAGAGAGAGAACACTTATGATACTTCACCTGCCTAGAGTCACAGTCCAAAAGCAGTATATTTTTGCAGAACAGCAGCTCTAGCACAAAGCTTGAAATTATTTAAATCTTGCAATGCCCAATCCCTATAAATACTCTCATAAGCCTCTCCTATTACAATAAGGTTGAGGGTAAGTGTCAGTGCTGGATGGATATATGGGGATATGAGCAAGTGGATAGACAGAGAGTGATGGTATACCTGCATGGTAAGTTAGTGAGGAGACACAATGGAGTAGGCTTATGAGGGCAGAGTGAGAATGTTGGGCTGATATGCATATCAGGATGTAGGGAAATGGGCCATTGTTCTAATTTCCTGCCCTGATTTGGTAATTGAAATGCCTCCTGCATTGCATTCAGGAGCGTGATCCACGTTCTTGCTGCAGACCTCTTTGGTAACTTCCATCCACATCCTCTGTCTCAGCAGCAGGCTTCTTATTCCCGTTATTATGCTCCCCTGGGGTCCTCACAGCCCCTGCACCACATCCAGGAAGGAGTTGGTGAAGTGGTGCACTCCTTCCCTGTACTTCACTTTTGCTCCTTGACAATGCCAATTTGCATGTTTGGAGTGTCCCTGTCAATAGTCAGTTGAGATCATGTCACGTGGATCATCAGCATACTTGCTGTCACCAATTTGAAAGGAACCCCGAAAATCAGGTGGTAATTAAGTAACTGTGTTTAAAAAAACCACTGACAGACACACTGCAAATATTCCCAGGTTTTACATGAGCTATCACAAGAACACAAGAAATTTGGCTCATTGAGCCTTCTGCGTCATTTAATACAATCAATGCTGACCTTGGACTTCATTTCCACTTTCCTGTCCGTTCCCTATATCATCAAACAGAGTGGGGAATACAGGCATCACCCCACCAATGGTCCAGGAAAGGGGGGGTGTACGCAATGCTAATCATCAGAGCCTGTGCTCTAGGGGGGCCTGTCAATCTGGATGGTCAGTGTCCAAAGCAGCTAATCTGGTGCATAGACCACTCTGATTGAAAAGGCTACTCGGCCAATGAATGCTATTGTTCTGAACAACAACAATCATTGGCTGAGTAGGATGGGCCAGATTCCGCAGTACCACCTTCCTAGCTTACCTCCTGTCGGGACTTGTGTGAAGACTGTTTAGTTTCTGTTCTTTTGGAGCTTTCTTCACTTCAGTCCTGGCTGGAGGTTGCTGGAGCGCAAGGTAATTTAAAATGCCTACTGCCTCAGCCCTATCCAAAGAAGTCCCTTCCCGATGACCTCCCTCTTGATGGCACGTGGCCTTGGGTTGAGCCCTTCCTGACCTGACCTCCTTCCTCCTGATGGTGTGGTATGGCCCTTTCCCTGGCATCTTGGTATTCCCGCCCGACTCCTCCCTCTCGATTTTGCGTGGCCCTGGGCCAGGCCCTTCCTGACCCAACTTCCCCTCTCTCGATGATGTGTGGTCTGCCCCAGAGATGCACCTTGCAGCGGTCCCAAGATGAATAGAAGTAACTAGGGAAAAGCAGATGTTCTCCACTGTACCTGGGCCAACATTGTGAAGTTCATAGCAACAATATGATGAATTAGACTCCAACTCCCTTGGACATATTTAACACTGAAAGCTTTTAACTTGACATGCCCGAAAGGAACCTAACCTTAAATAGCCTTTTTGAGTTCACTTCAATATTGGACATTGATGGAATCCTTTCATAAGGAGGGCCAAGTTGATGTTAAGTTATTGCGAAACATTAAACCTATAATGATTTCAACTCTAATCAGTTAATCTCTATCTAACAACGATTTAAAAACAAAAAAACTGTGGATGCTGGAAATCCAAAACAAAAAATAAAAAATACCTGGAAAAACTCAGCAGGTCTGGCAGCATCGGCGGAGAAGAGTACAGTTGACGTTTTGAGTCCTCATGACCCTTCAACAGAACTAAGTAAAAATAGGAGAGGGGTGAAATAATCCCATCCACCACTACTCTCCTCTGTTTGGCTGAACTTGTTCTCACACTGAACAATTTCTTCTTTAACTCCTCTCACTTCCTCCAAATAAAAGGTGTGGCTATGGGTACCCGCATGGGCCCCAGCTATGCCTGTCTCTTTATGGGGTATGTGGAACATTCCTTGTTCCAGTCCTACTCCGGCCCCCTTCCACAACTCTTTCTCTGATACATTGATGATTACTTCGGGGCTGCTTCATGCTCTCGTCGAGACCTGGAAAAATTTATTAATTTTGCTTCCAATCTCCACCCCTCCATCATTTTCACATGGTCCATCTCTGACACTTCCCTTCCCTTCCTTGACCTCTCTGTCTCAATTTCTGGTGATAGAATGTCCACCAATATCCATTACAAGCCTACCAGCTCCCACAGCTACCTTGACTACAGCTCCTCACACCCTGCTTCCTGTAAGGATTCCATCCCATTCTCTCAGTTCCTTCGCCTCCATCGCATCTGTTCTGATGATGCTACCTCCAAAAACAATTCCTCTGACATGTCCTCCTTCTTCCTTAACCGAGGTTTTCCACCCACGGTAGTTGACAGCGCCCTCAACCGTGTCCAGCCCATCTCCTGCGCATCCGCCCTCACGCCTTCTCCTCCCTCCCAGAACCATGACAGGGTCCCCCTTGTCCTCACTTATCACCCTACCAGCCTCCGCATTCAAAGGATCATCCTCCGCCATTTCCACCAACTCCAGCATGATGCCACCACCAAACACATCTTCCCTTCACCCCCCCCCCAGCGGCTTTCCGTAGGGATTGTTCCCTCTGTGACACCCTGGTCCACTCCTCCATCACCCCCTACTCTTCAACCCCCTCCTATGGCACCTCCCCATGCAAACGCAAGATATGCAACACCTGCCCCTTCACTTCCTCTCTCCTCACTGTCCAAGGGCCCAAACACTCCTTTCAAGTGAAGCAGCATTTCACTTGCATTTCCTTCAACTTAGTCTACTGCATTCATTGCTCCCAATGTGGTTTCCTCTACATTGGAGAGACCAAACGCAAACTGGGTGACCGCTTTGCGGAACACCTTCGGTCTGTCCGCAAGCATAAACCAGACCTCTCTGTCGCTTGCCATTTTAACACTCCACCCTGCTCTCTTGCCCATATGTCTGTCCTGGACTTGCTGCATTGTTCCAGTGAAGCTTAACGCAAACTGGACGAACAGCACCTCATCTTCCGACTAGGCACTTTACAGCCTTCCGGACTGAATATTGAGTTCAACAATTTTAGATCTTAAACTCCCTCCTCCATTCCCACCCCCTTTCCATTTTTTTCCCCCTCCTCCTTGTTTTTTCCAATAATTTATATAGATTTTTCTTTTCCCACCTATTTCCATTATTTTTAATGTATTCCACCAATCATTTATCTATACCTTTTATGTCCTTTTAGTCTAATTTCACCCCACCCCTACTAGAGCTACCTTGCTTGTCCTGCTATCCATTTTTAATTAGCACATTCTTTTAGATAATATCATCACCTTCAACACCTTTGTTCTTTTGTCTGTGACATATTTTGGTTATTTCCTTCTATCACTGCTTGTTTGTCCCAACAACCACCACCCCCCCTTCTCTCTCCACACCACCCCCCACCCTTTCTTAAACCAGCTTATATTTCACCCCTCTCCTATTTTTACTTAGTTGTGTTGAAGGGTCATGAGGACTCAAAACGTCAACTGTACTCTTCTCCGTCGATGCTACCAGACCTGCTGAGTTTTTCCAGGTATTTTTTATTTTTTGTTATCAACTATTTAACTCTGGGCCAGGCCCTTCCCGACCCAACCTCCTCCTGCTCGATAGTGTGTGGCCCTCTACCACAGCTTCTCCCCCGCCCTCTCCCGACCTCCTCCTCTCAATGGTGTAGCCTTAGTTCTATTTTGCCTGTCAATTGGTTTATAGAATGTCTTTCACAACTTCACAACTGTGCTTCTCTCAGGAGTCTCAGTTACTGTGAAGTAGTCAATGTTGTTATGTAGTGAATTCTGATACTCAATATGCATTTAGCAGGATTCACAAACAGAAGGGACCAAATGCTGGGATTGGGGCCAAAAATGGATTATTGGGTGCTATGAGGCACGTTAAAGTTTCAAAATGGAGTTTGTGGCACATGCACACACTTCTGATGCAAAGTGTGCTGGCCAGCAACTGGATGCTGTTGTTAGGTGTTAGGTGTAGTTCAGTGGGTCTTATTAAGGTATTCTTAGTCTTAGGTGGTTCAACAGTAATTATTTATTAACTACTAGAAACTATATACATAGATACTGTAAAGGTCCAAGGTAGGAACTGCGTCCATGCTTGCTTCTACGCAAGGCTCTGTCCAACACTACAGTGACCCCTAAGTGCAGATCATGTGTTCTCTTTCATCACTGTGTGGATGATACTGTACTCAGTCTCATGTGAACTCTTTATGTGCCAGACCCTTATACTACAGATGCCATTTGATGAGGGGTTTGTGGCACACACCTAATGTTTCCCAGAAATGTGCAGAGTAGGCAGATCATGACATCAATCAGCGAGTATCATTGATCTGATGCCAGAGCTGTCATTTTAGAACAATAGGCTTTAACCTGTGTCCTCCCTTAACCTCGCACAGCTGAACACGTGTTCAACATACATGATTGAGAGGGAGGGTTAAGGGGGTGGGAATGGGGCGTGGGTAGATGAGGGGGAGGAAACAGAAGGAGAACCAGGGCCCCATGATTTCTATACCTGGCCCTAGTGAAATGAATGTTTATACTGATCCCTTTAAAGTTATTGTCATATACAGCATAGTGTTTAGTAGCACAGGGCACCGTTATAAACAAGTGGAATTTGTACCTGACATAAACCTGGCACAATGACCATAAAATGGTCTAGAAGCTGTAAAAACGCTACCTTCATGTATTATAATATGATGAAGCTCCTGTTCCTCCCCTATCCCCACTATCCCTGAGCCAGAAATATTGACAATGCAATTCTTAAACCAGCATTATAAATCTCACTCCTTTATCTGTAACACTACGTCTGTGAATTGGCACATGCAGGGTGTTAATAGCACAGGAATCTTCCTAATTCTGCCTCAGGGCCTTGAAAGCTGTGGAACCCCTTGCTGCCATCAGTTTTTGCTTTCTGGTGAATACAGACTTTTAAAATCAAACTCGACATTACCTGACTGTTACTTCTTCAGTTACCTTACCTCCAATAAAAATTTTTTAAAGCTTTTTGGGATCCTGCACCTTGGATTTTCATCGAGGTTTCTCAATAATAAGGAAAGAGAGAGGGGTTAACTCTGCAAATGAATGTGACATATTGCATTCTGGTGGAAAATAATGGGCAATAGCAGTTTAAGGAAGAAGGATATACCATCAGATTTAAGCACGCTTTTCCTGGCATCAAACAGTATCTCCTTCCAAAGGGGCTTTCAGATGGCCTTGGCAATCTTTGCTGGGGCAAGTATATAAATGCAATATGCTGCTGAAATGCAGAGTACGATAGAAAACATGAATGATTTTAAATTTGTGGGTGCAGAAAATAAACACTACCACATGACAACCCTTCCCCCTTCACCCCACCCCCCCAAACATGCTTGCAAAGCCCGAAAGACCTTCATTCTTCTGGGCAAGGGAGTCAGTGTTATCTCAGAGGTTTTAGACTCTGGTAACTGTTGACTCTTTATCCTTTATTGACTCATAAATATAACATATTACTGTAATATTTATAAAGCCTGAAGTAATCTGCTTTGTAATAATATTAAGAACAGTCATAAACACCCTTGAGGCTGATGTACTGTATGTGCTTACATTGGTTCTCTGTTGTAAACCTGAGCGGTGTCTGGTGCATGGCAAAATGCAATTTATCAAAGTATTCTGTTGCAGCTTCGCTGACGATTCATTTACATCAGCTCTTTGGGAGAAAAAAAACCCCTTAAGATCATACAATGAGATTGAAGGTAATTAATAGCAGGATTTTTATGTTTTGGGTTATCAGGTTCACTTTGTCCTACAAACGCGAGCTGCCCCCTTGAAATCTATACACTAGTTGGTGTTTGAAACAATACAGGCAGAGAGAGACCGATTTACTTAATAAACACTGGTGGCTTATTGGAACTAAGAACAGAGTACTAACACAATGTGTGCTTCTTCAATCACCTCCAGCTGTAGACTTATTGTTACCAAAGTAGCCCGTGGTGTATAATGATTGGGCGATACAGTCACGTGGTTGATTAACTACATTCTCTCAAAGGTAAAAGCAAAAAATTATGGATGCTGGAAATCCAAAACAAAAATAAAAATACCTGGAAAAACTCAGCAGGTCTGACAGCATCTGCGGAGAGGAACACAGTTAACGTTTCGAGTCCGTATGACTCTTCAACAGAACTAAGGAAAAATATTTTTCTATTTTTCCTTAGTTCTGTTGAAGAGTCATATGGACTTGAAACGTTAACTGTATTCCTCTCCGCAGATGCTGTCAGACCTACTGAGCTTTTCCAGATATTTTTATTTTTTGTTTTTGTTTTTCTTAAAGTTACATAGCACTCCACTTTACCAGAAGGATGAAATGTCTGGGAGGGAGGTGGGGGGAGGGGGGAGCTTTACAGTCATCGAAGACAACAGATCCAGGACCACATTTCATTGTTGAGATATGGGAGGGCTTGAATCTCTTTAGACAGAATCATTGTGTGGTCATCTCTGGGAGACGTTAGTGGTAATGGATAGATGTCTATCTTTTAATCTGCCCCCATTACAAATGCAAAACATACTGTCGAAGATCCTTAGGTAGAAACATCACTCAATGGTAAATGTTAATGAAATTTTGCATTATGGTTTTAACCAGATGTAAATAAGCGAAGTGACTTAAGTGTGTGATTTGGTTTTTACAGTCCATAAGACCATAAGACACAGGAGCAGAAGTAGGCCATTTGGCCCATCAAGTCTGATCTGCCATTCAATGAGTTCATGGCTGATCTGATAATCCTCAACTCCACTTTCCTTGATTTTCCCCATAACCCTTGATTCTCTTACTGATTAAAAATCTGTCTATCTCAGCCTTGAATACACCTAATGACCCAGCCTCTACAGCCCTCTGCTGTAAAGAATTCCACAGATTCACTAACCTCTGAGAGAAGAAATTCTTCCTCATCTCTGTCTTAAATGGGCGACCTCTTACTCTGAGATTAGACGCTCTGGTCCTAGACTCTCACACAAGGGGAAACAACCTCTCAACATCTCGTCAGGAAAGCAACATTGCTCTATATTAGGAACATAGGAAATTGGAGCAGAAATAAACCATTCAGTCCCTCAAGTCTGCCTTGCCATTCAATTAGATCATGGGTGATCTTCTACCTCAATGCTATTTTCCTGCACTATCCCCATATCCCCTAAATTGATTTGCTCATTGAATTAGTCAGAAACCAGAACCACTCCTTTTCACAGCACCAGGATTTTACCATTTAGATGTCTGTTGTGCAATTATATTTATTTACTTTTTTGATTTATTGTAGACACTTATTTGGCTGTTGGATCTTTGATGCTTGCCTCACGTTGCATTCAAATCATAACCAGTTTAATCTTCTTATTCAAAAACAATCAATTTCCTTGCCACTTCAGCTGAAATGAGAAACAAACAGAAGCTATTTGCTGCTCATTCACCTAGCAGCAACCTGTTAAAATAACAGAAAAGAGTGGACAAACTTCTAAGTAAAAGCAAAGAGCCTTTAAAGGATTCTGAGGAGTGATCAAGATTATAATAGAGAGTAAATGCCCCAATGTAAAAGGGACTATTGGCCATTTTGTTTTGTTTTTGTTTTGGATTTCCAGCATCCGCAGTTTTTTTGTTTTTTTTTTTAATCTTCTTATTACTTACCTGTCTTTTTTATCTCTGCTACATTAGTGCATCTGGTCCTATTTCATATACAATGAAGAAACATGAAGCATGTTTCCCAATCACTCTCCTTGGTAGCAATCAATTTCCTTGCCACTTCAGCTGAAATGAGAAACAAACAGAAGCTATTTGCTGCTCATTCACCTAGCAGCAACCTGTTAAAATAACAGAAAAGAGTGGACAAACTTCTAAGTAAAAGCAAAGAGCCTTTAAAGGATTCTGAGGAGTGATCAAGATTATAATAGAGAGTAAATGCCCCAATGTAAAAGGGACTATTGGCCATTTTACATTATTGTACAAGTCAAAATGACCCCCAGCAAATATAGATTTATCGCAAACTTCATTTGAATATTCTTGAACAAGGTAATGATTTTCAGTGTGTTATCACATTGTTGCTTGACCCAAAAAAATTGGTTCAGCTCTTACAGTGTCCAGAAAAATCTTATAGTCACCATGTTTTGAGTTCGCTGGGTCCTGCTTTAATAATCTATCCATGTCAAAGGAAGCTTGACATGGGCAGCTGAAAACTATAAGTGTTTTCCTCCGCAAAAATATAGTTGCAAATTGTATCTAAATGTCAATTCAGAAGACCAGTATGTAATGTAAATGGAATTTTGCACATCTTGGATTAAACAGCTATGTTGGAAAAGATAAATAGTATTGGAGAGGTTGGCATAGTGTATTATCACTAAACTTCCACTCCAGAGTCCCAGAATAATGTCCCGGTTCAAATCCCACCATGGCAGATGGCAAAATTCAAATTCAATAAAAAAACATTGGAGTTAAAAGTCTGATGATGACCATGGCCAAGATTTTATGTCCCATGAACGGGCATGCGCCCGATCCAAACGGGTGTAAAATTGCACAAGATGATGTCGGGCGAGCATCCCGAAGTCATTGCACTCGCACGATACTTTGTTCGGCGGGCGTGCACAAAAGTTGGAAGAGCGCCTGCCGACAATTAAGTGGCCAATTACGCTCATTAATGGCCCAATTGTAAGCGATTTTTTGTGGCCCGTCCAACCTCATGGTTGGCAGGCAGGCCATTCAGCCAGGCGAGTTTTACATGTTCAATGAAACCTCATCCAAGGGCGAGATGAAATCTCCATTAGGATTTAAAATAAAAAGAAATATCTGGGGACTTATTTTTTATGAGATATGCTTTCAGGTGCTTGATTGTGATGCATGGACATTTTTAGCAGCATTTTTGTGCTTTCTTTTATTATTTGTAGGTCTGCAGCTCCCTGAGGCAGCTGTCTGCCTTCAGGGAGCTCAGTGGAAGTGCTCACCAGCACCCGTGGTGACATCAGCACCCACCCTCTTCCCGCCCCCACCGGCAGTACTGAGCCTTTCTCCAGCTGTGTTTCACGCTGACTGGCCATCATTTGGACAGCCAGCGTGAAATCACAGTTGGAGGCCGATCGCAGTTGGGGGACACCCGACGAGCACAAAAATTCAGGCCCATGAAACCATTGCTGATTGTTGTAAAGACCCATCTGGTTCACTAATGCCCTTTAGGGAAGAAAATGTGCCATCATTATCTGGCCTGGCCTACATGTGACTCCAGACCCAGAGCAATGTAGTTGACTCTTAAAAATGCTCTCTGAACAAGGGCAATTAGGGATGGGCAATAAATGTTGGCCTAGCCAGTGACACCCACATCCCATGAACAAATAAAAATATTATAATGGATCACACTGCATCAAAGGGTTTAAGTAGTAAATTTTGCTATGCATTACACAAAAAATGGAAAGAAGTGAATTAGGTCTTTGAGCAATGTTAAAACATGGCTGGAATGTAGCTTACTGCACATGTAGCAGAAGGCAATTCAAACAGGAAATCTTTACTCAGTAGGAGGATTGCGGGATAGGGAGGGCAGTGGTGGGCGAGGAGTGGAAAGTTAGAATGGGGAGTGGTGTTGGAGCCTGCTTTCCACCACAGACAGGAACAGTAAGTTAACTTGTCGTCCACGAGAAAAACCTGGTTTAAAAAAGTAATAGGCCATTGACACAGTCTTTTTCAAGAAAGTTATTTTCGAAGAACTTGAGCAGTGCAATGCTACCTTCCTGCAGAAGCTTTCCATCACCTCCAATTCTGTCCTCTTGAGCATCTCTGATTTTCATCACTCCACCATTGCCACCCTTTAGTTGCCTAAGCCCTTGGCTCTGGAATTGCCTCCCTAAACCCCTTGACCTTTAACCCTCCTCTTTTGAGGCACTCCACAAAGCCAATCCAACTGACCAAGCTTTTAGTCACCTATCCTAATATCTCCTTAGGTGCCTCGGTGCCAAATTATCTTTAATAGTTGTGAAACATTTAGAATGTTTTACTACATTAAAGACAATATATAAATACAAAATATAAATGCAAATTCTTATCATTGTTGTGAAAGCTTCTTAATGAAGTTTGTGCTATTTGTTCATGGGTGCTTAATTGAATGAAAATGTAGTGACTAAATTACCTTGAACTTAATCTATTTATATAACAGCATCTTCCATCAACTCCAGAAGATAAAACTCCTGTGCCAGTTTCAGCTTTGATTGGCTTCAGTTCATCACATTTACTATTTTTAACTGTTTTATTATGCAAAGGCTGGAATCCATCAGCTAAGCCTTTGAATTATTAAACAGTACAAAAAATTGCAATTAGTGCAACCTACTAAGTGATTCAAGGTTATGCTCTGTTTACACCATCTGTCAACACCTTTGCCTGGCCTTCTTTAACTCTTAGTGTATTAACTTTGAGCAAAATCTTCCGTTGTGAGGTCTAAGTTTGATGGTGGGGGCAAAAGTGAGGGGGGCGGGATGGCTGAGCACGCGCAATCTTGCACTCGTCAGCCCATTAATTATTCATCCATGCGGCAAAGGCGGGCAGGAAGACTCCATCCCCACCATTAACTCATAGGATCAAAGGTCTGGGCACCATATTTAATGGGCACCTGGACAGCCATTCTCTCACTGTAGGCCAGGAGCTCCGGATTACTCGTCCAGAATCCTTGCGGCCGCAGCTCATACTGGAGAAGCTGGCAGATGCGGCCATCTACATCCCGGGACACACAAAGCTGCCTTCGGCATTGCCTTTCACTTGGGTCACTGTTTAAAAATAAGGGGTTGCCCATTAAGATAGAGATGAGAATTTTTTTCTCTCAGAGGGTGGTGAGTCTTTGGAACTCCCTTCCTCAAAAGGCAGTGGAAGCAGAGTTTTTGAATGTTTTTAAGGCAGAGGTAGATAGATTCTTGATAAACATGGGGGTGAAATTATCGGGGGTAGACAATCACATCAACCATAATCTTATTGAATGGCGGAGCTGGCTTGAGGCGCTGAGTGGCCTACTCCTGTTCCTAATTCATATGTCTGTACTTAGAGATAAGAGCACACTGCCTGCAATACACCCACGGTTGGGCCGATGATCGCCGTTGTGCACCCTGTTCATTAACACCTTGATCTTCTTAAGACCCTGCGGCCTCTTGCTGCTCAGGCCCTTGTTCCTCCTGGCCCTTTGCCAACCTGCAACGGGCTCTCTTTCTCCTTAACTGGATGACAGCCAATACCAAGGCAGGGTTGCCTGCAGCCTGCATCATCGACGCCTCAGTAGATCTGTGAACGCATTGAAGTTATCAATTTAGTGAGTGTGTCCTTTATAGGTTTTCCTCCATCTCAAAGCCAGCAGGCCACTGTCATAGAGTCATAGAGCTCTACAGCACAGAAAAAGACCCTTCGGCCCATCAAGTCTGCGCTGGTCAAATAAGTACCTAACTATTCTAATCCCATTTCCCAGCACTAGGCCCATAGCCTTGTATGCCATGGCATCGCAAGTGCACATCCAAATACTTCTTAAATGTTATGAGGGTTTCTGCCTCTACCACCCTTTCAGACAGTGAGTTCCAGATTCCCACCACCCTCTGGGTGAAAAAATTCTTTCTCACATCCCCTCTAAACCTCCTACCCCTTACCTTAAACTATGCCCCCTGGTTATTGATCCTGCCATCCAGGAGAAAAGTTCCTTCCTGTCTACCCTATATATGCCCCTCATAATTTTATACACCTCAATCATGTCCCCCTCAATCTCCTCTTCTCCAGGGAAAATAACCCCAGTCTATCCAATCTTTCCTCATAACAAACTCTCCAGCCCAGGCAACATCCTGGTAGATTTCCTCTGCCACTCTCTCTAGTGCAATCACATCCTTCCTATAATGCGGATTCCAGAACTGCTAGCAATACTCTAGCTGTGGCCTAACCAGCGTTTTATACAGTTCCAGCATAACCTCCCTGCTCTTATATTTTATGCCTCGGCTAATAAAGGCAAGTATCCCATATGCCTTCTTAACTACCTTATCTACCTGTCCCGCTACCTTAAGGGACCGGTGGACATGCACACCAAGGTCCCTCTGATCCTTGGTACTTCCCAGGGTCCTACCATGCATCGTGTATTCCTGTGCCTTGTTTGTCCTGCCGAAGTGCATCACCTCACACTTATCCGGATTAAATTCCATTTGCCACTGATCAGCCCATCTATATCCTCCTGTAATCTAAGGCTATCCTCCTTACTATTTACCACCCCACCAATTTTCGTGGTATCCACAAACTTACTGATCAAACCTCTTACATTCAAATCTAAACCATTTATATAGACCACAGAGCAAGGGACCGAACACCAATCACTGTGGAACACAGGCATCCAGTCACTGCTTAGTCCTTTGCCTATTTTGGAGGACCAGAGATGGCATTTCTCCTGTTCATCCATGGAGCCATTCTTCTTTGACCATGATGATGAGTGCCATGTGCAAGCAGCCTCCCTTTGATACTATTCCACTTGCCTCCACTACCTTCAAGACTCTATAGAGAGATCATTGTCTTGGAAGCATAGAAAAGACAAACCATATGAAGCCTTGTCAGGCATTACCATTCACCCAGGAGGATGGCAGTTTGGAGTCGTGAGTTGGCTGCCCTCCACCAGCTCTGCCCCTTGGAGGCATTCCGCCTCCCTCCCTCCCTTCATCCCTGCCTCTGACTGCAGCAGATGGCAAATGCACAGAATGAGCCGCAGATCCACACCTTGCTGAGATCTTGAGGTTATGAGACCCATGAGTCGGGACAAACCTGCTGTTATGTGGGTTTCACCATAGAGAGGAGAACACAATTATAATAGTATCTCAGTATCACAGTATCTTTACAGTGCAGAAGGAGGCCATTGGGCCCATCAAGTTTGCACTGGCGCTCTGAAATAGCATTCCATCTAGTCCCACTCCCCTTCCTTATCCCCATAACCTTGCACATTCTCTCTTTTCAGGTAGCAATCCAATTCCCTTTTGAATACCATGATTGAATCTGTTCCCACCACCCTTTCAAGGAAGTTTGCTTCAGACTCCATTCACCCTCTGGGTGAAAAAATTTCTCCTCACATCACATTTACTCCTTTTACCAATTATTTTTGAATCTGTGCCCTCTAGTTCTTGATGTTCTCTGGAGTGGGAACAGTTTCTCACTCTTTACCCTGTCCATGCCCTCAGGATCTTGAATACCTCTATAAAGTATCCTCTCAGCCTTCTTTTCCGCAAGGAAGACAGTCCCATCCTCTCCAATCTATCATCACAGCAACAGTTCTTTAACCTGGGAATCATTCTTATGAATCTCCTCTGTAATCTCTCCAATGCCTTCACCTCCTTCCTCAAGTATGGCACCCAGAGCTGAACGCAGTACTCCAGATGAGGCCTAACTAGTGTCTTATACAAGTTCAACATGACCTCCTTACTCCTGTACTCAAAGCCCCTATTAATAAAGCCTAAGATACTATATGATTTATTAACTTCCCTCAACATTCCCTGCCATCTTCAATGACCTATGAACACATACACCGAGGTCCCTCTGTTCCTGCACCTCCTTTAATTCTCTCCCTTTACTTTATACTGTCTCATCATATCTTTCCTGCCAAAATGAATCACCTCACACTTCTCTGCTTTGAACTTCATCTGCCACTTGTCTGCCCAATCCACTAATATGTCTACATCCTTTTGAAGTTCAAGACAATCCTCATCACAGTTGACAACATTTCCAATCTTAATATCATCTGCAAATGTTGAAATCATGCCCTAGGTCATTAATATAATCAGGAAAAGCAAGGGTCCCAACCCTGAGGAATTCCACTACAAACCTTCCTCCAATCTGAAAAACATCCATATCACTACTCTCTGTTTCCTGTCACTCAGCCAATTTCTTATCCAAGTGCCTACTTTCCCTTTTATTCCATGACCTAGAATTTTGCTCACAAGTCTGTTGTGCGGCACTGTATCAAATGCCTTTTGAAAATCCATAGACACCACATCAACAAAGTTTTCTTTATCAACCTTCTCTGTTACCTCCTCAAGAAACTCCAGCAAGTTAGTTAAACATGATTTTCCCTTGATGAAACCATGCTGGCTTTCCTTAGTTATCTTGCATTTGTCTAAGTGATTATTGATTTTATCCCATCCAATAGTTTCCAGAAGTTTCCCTACCACTGAGGTGAAACTGACTGGGCTGTAGTTGCCAGCTTTATCCTTGCATCTTTTTTTGAACAAGGGTGTAACATTTGTAGCTCTCCAGACCTCTGGCACCTCCCCTGTGTCTAAGGAAGATTGGGAGATTATCACTAGTGCCTCTGCAATTTCCACACTCACTTCCCTCAGTACCCTTGGATGCATCTCATTCTGTCCTGGTACTTATCTATTTTAAGTAAAGGTAGCCTTTTTAACACCTCCTTTCTCTTGATTGTAAGTTCTTCTAACATACCAGTTACCTCCTCTCTCACCTCGGCCTGGGTAGCAAGTTTGTCCTTTGCAAAGGCAGATCCAAAAAGTGAGCATGGTTGACATCCAGTTGCCTCATAATTATTAGTGTGTCCCTTTAGTCAGCAACTTGTGCTGACCTTAAACTCCACCCACCCAAAAAGACCTTCCTCCCACTTTGAGGGCTCTCACTCACTGATTATGTGGACAAGGTCAAATTTGAAAAATTGTGCACGTCATCTTTCCAGACTTGATCCACCACCTTCTGCCATTCCCCTGTCACCCGCCAGGTACCCCTCCATCGCCATAGACCCACCCAAGATCATCATTCCTCTCCCCTCTGTTATCCATGAACCCCACCCCCAAGTTGCCCTGGATCCTATTCAGATCCATCTCCACATTCCTTCCCTCCCCTCAGAGCCGACACCTGTTACCATCCCCATGCACATCCTGAAGCTGACCCCTCCTGTTAGCCAATCCACCTGTCTAGTCTGCCTCAGTAACACCTTGCCACCCCAAACTCTCACTCTGAACCTGCCATCATACTGCATTGCCCTCCCCCACCTGACTGTCTATTCCCTCCTATTACCTGTACTCTGAGTTCAACTCCCAGGACTGAACCGTCAACAGCACCGGCCCCATCCTCTAAGGTGGTCTCTGCTCCCCTTCACCCAGACACTCTCCCCCTCCCTTCCCTGAACATTCTCATCACCTTCCCTCAACACTCTCCCCTCCCTTCGCTTGACACTCTCACCCCCCACTTCCCCGCTTAGCCTGCACCCTCTGTCCAGCCTTCGCTCCATCCTATCCTCCTTTCCAGCCTTTGGCTGCCTCCCATGCCCAGCCTAGTGCAGCTTTTGCTACTGGCACTTGATATGAGTGAAGTTATGGGAGTGCCCTAGAAGGCAAAAATAGTCTCTACTGACCTCAAAGGTTTGGAAGAAGTGAAGCTCACCAGGTGCATGTTACTTAAGTACAGGTGTAAAATTGAAATTTCTAATTTCTCGCTGGTGAGGAACCTAATTTGGAGGGGGAGCTTAATTCCAGTGAGATGGCATTTTAATGAGCGTGCATGAGATGCTGCATGCAAAACAACTTCCGGCATCGTTCATCAGTGTAGTGGTAGGATCTGGTACATAAAGTGATATGGAACTGAGTACAGTACTGCCCACACAGCGAAGTAAGAAGACACCTGACCCAGAGCCAGGGTCAGTCTGGAGATGGACACAGTTGGGTTAAGAACTAAAATGGGGTCAACTCCATACCTCCTACTGTAAAATGTACATTGTTGTTTTTAGTAAAGACTTGCTGTTAATGTACCTCAGACTGGAAGCCTACTTCATGGTGAACAAAGCAGAATTCTTAATGATGGTAGCCTCGGGATTAAAACCCCCATCCTCACAAGAATGTTGAACAACTAGGAAAAAGAACACCTTCAATGGATTCTGCACTGAACCTAACTCCCAAATGAAGCTACAGACACTGAGAAAGTTCACCAGAAAGAGAAAGCTGCAGAGACACAAGAGCCTGGAAGCAGACAAGAAAGGCAGAAGCTTTACTGAAGCAGAGCACTCCATTGCTCGGCCTTGGAAGTTCAGCTTCAGCAAGCAGCGCAGGGTGAGATAATTTTTTAAAGTTCCTGGCCAGCCAGCCCTGAGAAACCCTTTTAAGACATTCAGTTGGAAGTTTTGTTTGAAAACAACTCATTGCTAAACCCGATTCCAGACTCTGAGTCTCAGCACGTGGCTCCTGAGTTCGGCATGGCAAAAACAAAAAATCATTATTAATCATTCAGTTCATCCACTCTAGGTATCCTGCAACCGTCCAGGTTCGGAAACAGCAAGCCCGTGGTTCTTTTCCAAGAGCCCCAGCTCATAACGTGATACTGCTGAATTGATTGAACCGGCAGCCAGCTGACCTCTGCCGCCATTGCAGTCCCTTCTTCTTCAGGCAAAAAGCACGCCTCCATTTCCAAAAGACTGCCAAACCCGGCAAGCGTGGTAAGATCCTTTGTTCAGCAGTAACCGGCGACACCATCTTGAAAGGCTGTAATCTCTTAAAAGCTGTACCCACACTTTTTGAAATCTTCAAAAATAGATTGCAGTTCCACACTTCCAGCTCCACTGGGATTCACCCCTGGGCCAGACCAGTCACACAATTGGGGTTTTTGGAGGAGATGATTTTTAAGATACAGTGTTGCTGGAGGGCTCAATAAAAAAATGAGGCCGAATAAGTTAGTACACTTCTTAACTTGATTGGGCCAAGGGCAGACAACATCATTGCACGACAAGTTTTGATGAATCATCTGTCAAACCTGATGATGTTTTGAAATCTTTCGACGTCCACTTCAACTTGAAATCCAATAAAATACTGGAGAGAGCTAAATTTAATAAGAAGGCCCAGGTCCCTGGTGAACCTTTCAATTCCTTCAAAAACGATCTCTACAGGCTGGCAGAAGGATGTAGTGATTTAAAGTCTGAGCTCATCCGAGACAGAATTGTGGTGGGTGTTGCAAACAATTCACTCTCTGACTTCCTACAAGCTAAAGATGATCTTACCCTTGACAAGGCAATCCAGCTAGCTAGACTGTCTAAGCTACAAAAGCAACACAGGACCATCTGAAGGGGAGAGAACTCTACTTGGGGCAAAAACCAACCCTCAGTCCACCATAGCGAGTAACTAAAATGCAGAGATCACACAAGTCAAGGAATGCAACCCCTGAACTGCCTAGCAGAGTGACCATGCCAGCACAGCGGTGTGGTGGGCCCTCATAAGAAAGATCAGTATCCTGTGAGCACTGCCCAATGCTTCCATTACAACGACATGGACACTTTGGTAAACTGTCCAAGTCAAAAGCCCAGCACCACAAAGACATCCCAAAGGTAATCCACAAGGTCGAGACCGAAAACCCAGAAGACACACATCTATGCTTCTTGGGGGGTATCAGAGAATGTGGTTCTTCATTTTGGAATGCTGATTCAGTGGTAAATGGTCATCTAACCAATTTTACATTAGATCCAGGTGCCAGAGTGACAGTCCTGTCAGATGAGGAACCATGGCTACAAGGTCGTTGGATTCGAATGACAGACACTCCACTGTATGGGTCAGGGGGAGTCCGACTCCCAATCTTTGGCTTGATTCTTGAACCACTGAGGTATGGTGACAAACAAATTTTTGAGCTGATGTATCTCATCCACAATCAGCCTTTCTCTCTTCCGATCAAGGGATGCCTGCGTAGCCCTCCATATTATCCAGCTGGCGGAAGATGTCAAGACTACCTTAGTCTGCCAGAATAGCATGGCTCTGAGTCCTCAAACACCAAACAGTATTCAGACTCTGATTTTATCTGTGACCTTTCATTTCTTTTTGCGGAGCAGGGTTGCCCATCTTCATTCCAGGTCCTGGAAAGTCCCCAATGGTCAGACCAACCTACTGCATACGATTTACCATAGCACCTCCGGTGGAAGTGGTACCAGAGAGCATGAACAGTCTGAGGAACCTCTACCTCCAACTATGATGATGGTACAGTTGGTGGAGACACACCAACCACTGTGCACACAGAGCAACTTCCAGCCAGTGTGCCAAAACCACAAGGGTTGCTGGAACTTGGAACAGTTACGCACCATCAACAACAAAAAATAGAGGTGAGCATGCTACTCAATCTTCTTTTTGCCACAGGAACACTCTTCCTCAGCCTCAGTGAGCTTCCAGATGACCTACATGGAGAAGGAAGAAGAAAAAACACCACCAAGTAGAAGAATACCATTTTTGTCCACCCCGCAGAAATGTTCAAGAATAACAACAGCCACATGCCGCCAAACCAGCCAGACAAGCCAGGTGTGGTATAACTTCAAGCAAAGGAAGAAACAGATGAAAACATACCTAAACACCAGTCTAGCCCCAAGCCAACAAGAACAAGCAACATCAGAGTATACCACTCTCCCAACAGAATGGTGAACGAGATGTGGAAGGGTTATAAGGCCTCCAGATCTGAACCTCTAACTTCAAAGATTTGAAGGGGGAGATGGGGAGAACGTTGTTAATATTAATACAGTAACAGCATTACAATAATGCTGAAATAGCATTAAGGTTCCAACAATAAGGTAAATGCACAAGATTTATAACAATGTAAGACTTGGAAGTAAACTAAAGTAACTCTATATCCATGGGATAAAGACATGGGGGTGTGTAGTAGTGAGGTCTGGTACATAAAGGGTTAATGTGGGATTGAGTACAGTACTACCCACACAGTGATGTAGGAAGGCACCTGACCCAGAGACAAGGTCAGTCAGGAGATGGGCACAGTTGGGTTAAGACCTAGAATGGGTCAGCTCCATACCTGTACCTTCTACTGTACTGACTTGCTGCTCCAGACTGGAAGCCTACAGAATCCAGGACTCTATAGTCAGGAAGCTTGACCTGCCCTTAACCTGCCTTGAAAGTTGAGAGAACAAAATTCCAACAGTTTATCCTGCCGTCGAGGAACAGATTTTTTGCCTCCTGCCAAATTAAATGCCCCTGCCCATTGCTGGCAGGGCCAAATGATCCTGCCCTTTGTCTCTGTGAAGGCTGTGATAAGACCAAAGTGACTCATTGGATGGTATTTAATGGAGACAATGGGGGTTTTACCGGCCTGCTGGAGAGTGTCTCCTTTAGGCAAAGCCCGCCAAGTTAAGTGTCACTCAAACACTTAACTGGACACTGGCAGGCCTTCCCCAGGATTGAAGACCCCAGATGCAGAAATCCTACTCGCCAAGTGCATTGAACAGCAGTGCCATCAGGGAGGCAGTGGCTGTTGGTAATAACGCACCCACCCAAAGCCTCATATCATCGCTAGATCCCAGGCCACACATGAGTGAAGGCAGGGTGGAGTTAGCAGCAAGGGCTCTCAGTGTCCCCATCCTCCACCCCCCCCCACCACCACCACTTTCTGATGTTGGGTCTCTCAATCAGTCACTGAGTGCCAATGAACGAAGGAACTCCCCCATCCCCCCTAACATCTCCCACCACCCAGAAGCCCACAAGCAACCTCACATGGGTTTGCTTGTCGTGCTCCCTGCATGGCGACACCCCCCTTGCTACTGGGTTAATACCAGCAGCGGAGGGATGAGACCATTAGTGGGCATTAATTTGTCCACTTAAGGGTCTCAATTGGCAGCAGGATGGGAAAGCTGCCCACGAGCCTTCCCATCATGGACTTAATTGGGGTGGAGGCGGGAAGGCAGTGGGATTCCTACCTGCCACCCTCCCACATGATTAAATGACCCAATGGGGTGGCTATGCTTAAGATGCTAGAGATGCCCATGTTGAACAGGGAGATTTGACAGGACAACTGTGAGGAAGTAAACAAAGGTCCCAGAAATTCAGCCCGCGTGTATGAATCTTTGAAACGGTACTCAGACCAAGTGGTTAATCTTCCAATTATTGATAAGTATCTGACTTGAGTTTATTTGGGGTGTAAGTAAAATGGGTGTAGAAAGAAAGTATAAATATCTGTGTTCATTATACTTTTAATATCTGTAATGTAACTGACGATTGAAGACAGATTGTACTTATTAGTTTTCATGTTCTTTGACTTTTGTGTAATAAAGTTCTTTTGAGTTAAACTTGTGCTGATATCAGTGGCTGCCTGCCACATCTAGATTAATATTTAAAGATCAATCAGGCTTGTTAGCCTATTGACCTGAATAATACACTGCCCATGCCAAAATACGCCACTCAGGCAACTCAGGCAAGAGTGGGCAGGCTTTTATAAGGCCTATGTGAAAAAAAAGCAGGGTAGATGGGATGGGGGGGTTGTGGGGAGGCACCTCATTTGGAGGGTGCGTGCATCAGAGCCCCCCACCCCCCACCACAGATGTTGCCCCTCCCTTTCCTTCGCACCACCTGCCCAACAAAACCTAGCCACCACCCCATTCTCCCTGGGCTCTAGGATCCCTCCCCTCCCCCCCACCAAAATCCTGGGACTTAGCTTTCCTGAGCAGCCATGATCCTTTTTGGGCTTCTTCCTGTGGTCCAGGCAATAGCCAATGCTGACCTCTGGTGCTGCCGGGACTGATGGAGCTTTCAGCTAATCAGATTGGTCAGCAGCTCCTGAGGGTGGGACTTCCTTCTACTTAGTGGCGGAAGTCCCACTGTTAAACAATTTAGCCTGCTCACAGTGCCTTATGGCTATGGGGCAGGCCTTGACACGTGTTGACTTCCAGCCCTATATTTCTTAATCACCAGAATTTGCTGGCCAATTTGCATAGTAGTTAACAGCATGCATCATTAAAACACCATTATATTTTCTAAGAGGATTTGGTCCATTAATTTAATAGGGTAAGGAAACACCTACAATACACAGTCTCTCCTTTATCAAGAATGTAAATGCGTTAGAAACAGTTCAGAGAAGGTTTAGCAGGCTAATATCTGGAATGGGCAGTTTGTCTTATGAGGAAAGGTTGGACAGGTTAGGCTTGTATCCACTGGAGTTTAGAAGAGTAGAGGTGACTTGATTGAAACCTTTAAGATCCTGAGGGGTCTTGACAAGGTGGATATGAAGAGGATGTTACCTCTTGTGGGAGAATCTCAAACTATGGGTCACTGTTCAAAAATAAGTGATCCCTCATTTAAGACAGAGATGAGGAGATTTTTTTTTCTCTCAGAAGGTCATGAGTCTTTGGAACTCCCTTCCTCAAAAGACAGTGGAAGCAGGGTCTTTGAATATTTTTAAGGCAGAGCTGGGTAGTTTCTTGATTAACAAAGGGTTGAAAGGGTAGGCGGGGCTGAGGTTACAGTCAGATCAGCCATGATCTTATTGAATGGCAGAGCAGGCTTGCTGGGCTGGGTGGCCTAGTCCTGCTCCTAGTTCATATGTTACACTTGCCTTCTTCAATGGAAATAACTCCTTTGTACTCTTTGACAAAATAAATGTATGTTTTGGCTTTTAACTGCACAAACAATTTTAGCAATTTATTCAGGCTGTTTTGGTCCACTTTCTTAATCACTTTTTCCAGTGTCAGAAGTAAATAAATGGCTGACTTCAAACATTGTTACTCAAAATCTTTCAGGTATTTTGTTCCACACTGTTTACTGTCATATATTTTTAACTTTGAAGTACGTTTCTTGATTTTTCCCCCCCAGTAACTTGCCCCTCTTGCCATCTAAATTTAATAAATAAATGGTACATTTGCCAATCCATGGAAAATAAATGGAAACTGTGCTCTTCAGAGCTCAAATACTGCAATCCTTCACTATGTTTGTATTGCTGGATATTTCAAAACTTGAGGCAAGTTTATTTCTTTTTGCCTCCCTGAGGTAAAGTGAGGTACCCTGTCCCTTTAAGAGAATGCAAGTGTCCTGATCATGTGACAGCACTGACGAATCACTGTACAGCGCGGGCAACTGGGAACTGTAAATCTAGTTCTTGGGGTTCCTGAGTAAGCATGTATGATCTGGTGCTCTGCCCCATGTCTCAATAAACCATCACTGTTTATTCTTAGATCAGTCTTTCCCCATTATTGAATGCAAGCAACAATTGATGAGAACATAGGAAGACGCGCAGCTGGAATTCAGTTGGCCCACGAACTCATTTACCCAAGACATAAAAGTGGCATCGAGGATAAAGAACAAAAGAAAATAAATTTCAAGACAAGAGAACAAAGCATTGGAAAGAGCATCTGTACTTAACTCATAAAATAGGTGACAGCCGGCAATCAGAGCAGAAAGCAGTGCTGCAGTTTAAAATGAAAAAAAAAACCTGGCAGAATTGCGATCGTGGGGATCCCACCAAAACTTGAAAAGAGCACAAAACCCAGCAGAGAAAAGCTAACACCTGCAGAGACAGAGTTAAAAAAAAGTGACTGCTTTTAAAGCATCAATACATTTAAACTGGCAAATACATGAAAAATGGCTATGGACAGAATTATACGAGACCCCAGAGAGAGGGCAACTTCAAAGTAAGTCAAACGCTTAAATTTGTCATTACCTGGAAAGCCTATCGGAAATGCAGTCCCCTTGCAATCGTTCACAATGCCGCAGTTTGGGCGTGTTGATCCATTCGACCCCATTTCAGATGACTGGTCTCAGTATGTCGAATGCATAGTGTTTTTCTTACCACTAACAACATTGGGGGGAGGAAAAGAAGGGGGCAATTCTTTTGTCCTCATATGGGAGCAAAACGTATTGATCTGCAGCCTCATTTCACCTAGTGCCCCAGACTTGAAGGCTTTCGATGAGTTAATAAAAAATTATACAGAGCCACCCGAGACCAAAGCCCTGTTACTATGCAGGACTTCAAGTTCAATTCAAGGAACAGGCTTCCGGAGGAGACGCCAATAGCTGATTATGTGGTCATTTTAAAGGCATTAACTGAGCATTGCGAATTTGGAATGTCCATTAGTGATACGTCGAGAGACTGGTAGATGTGTGGGATTGGAGATTATACTGTCGAAAGGCGTTTGCTAGCCGAACCTAGTCTAGACTTCAATAAGGCATTAGAATTAACTGCCATGATGGAGAATGCTGTCAGAAATTCCAAAGTTATAAACAATACACAAAATGGCGCCATCCATCTGGTCGAGCGGGACAATCCGGCAACAAAAGGCACGAAAACTTCGACTCCACGGAAAGGCGGGAAACGCTCTCTAGCTCCAGAGCATTGAGAAACAACAGTACTGCAGTGAAAGCCCACAAAATGAATGAGAGAAATATATCCAGGCCTCCAGTGAGAGAACGACAACTCAAATAAGTCAAGTGCTTTTTCAGCCACCGCTATGGCCACATAAGGCGGCACTGTAGATAAAGGCTAAAACAACGCTATAAAAGCAGAAGGAAAAATCATGAAATATGCCTCAAGGAAGAGCCAGAAGAAATAGAATCAGACATCCATTCATTATATAACCTCAAAGTGGGTAAAGCTGAGCCAATCCAAGCAGTCATCACAGTTAACGGACA
This sequence comes from Carcharodon carcharias, assembly GCF_017639515.1. Taxonomy (NCBI): domain Eukaryota; kingdom Metazoa; phylum Chordata; class Chondrichthyes; order Lamniformes; family Lamnidae; genus Carcharodon; species Carcharodon carcharias. The sequence continues at coordinate 19,237,228 of NC_054486.1, read as the reverse complement.
ACCCATTAAGATGTAAGTTGATATGAAACGTTGATGTCCGTCATTGGAGAGCAAACATTTAGATATCTGAGTAAAGGAACCCATCCTCTGAAGCTAGAAGTTTCGGACACAAAGCTGAGGACATACACGAGCGAAGAAATAAGACTGAAAGGGTTATATCAAGTCTCAGTGACATATGGAGATCAATCGGAAAATTTGCCCTTGTTAGTGGTAGCTGGACAGGCCCCAGCTTAACAGGTCACAACTGGCTCAAAAAGATTAAATTGAAATGGGCCGAATTGGGCATCCTACAACCAGTGCAATTTTCTGAGTGGGCTGCACCCATTGTACCTGTACTGAAGCCAGTCCAAAGTTTGTGTTTATGCGGCGACTATAAGCTATCAATAAGGTGGCCAAATTGACAGACATCCGATACTCAAGATTGAGGAATTGTATTCGAAGTTGGCAGGGGGCACCATATATTTGAAAGTTGGCAGGGGGCACCACATGAGCCATGCCTACCAGCAGGTAGAGTTGGAAAAGGACTCTAGGGAATTTGTCACCATTAATATGCACCGAGAATTGTATCAATATACATGTCTACCCTTTGGGGTCTCCTTGGTGTGTGCTATTTTCCAAAGAACGATGGAAAACCTGCTCCAAGGATTGCCCCATGTTGTTGTTTGCTTGGGTGACGTATTGGTCACGGGACTGACTGATGGTGAACACTTCACAAATCTGGAAGAGGTGCTCAGTACGTTTAAATCGAAAGAAGTGTCTGTTCCAGGCTGAGGAGGTAGTTTACTTGGGCCACAAGGTTAATGCGCAGGGCCTGTATCCTGTGGAAGGAAAAGTCCAGGCCATTCGTGAGGCACCTGCCCTGAGAAATACTACAGAGCTTGAGGCCTTCTTAGGCATGGTAAACAATTACAGCCGATTCTTCCCAAACCTCTCGACTGTGCTGGCCCCATTGTACGGCCTGTTTAAGGAAAGCCAGAAGTTGGCAAGCCCCGCATCAGGATGCCTTCCTGAAAGTGAAACGATTGTTAAGATTGTCGGCCTTGTTGGTCCACTTTGACCCCAAGAAGGAATTAATTTTAACATGTGATGCATCCCCTTATGGAGTAGGGCCTGTCCTTTCACGTCGAATGGTGGATGGCTCCGAATGACCCATTAGTTATACATCTCACACATTCAGTGTCGCAGAGTGTCAATATTCCCAGATTGAAAGGAGGGCTTATCTATTGTGTTTGGTGTCTGGAAGTTTCATCAATGCCTCCACGGTCACCATTTCCATATTATAACTGACCTCAAGCCCCAACTGGGATTATTTGGAGAAAACAAAGCGATCAGCTTGCATCTAGAGATGGGCACTAATATTAGCCGCCTACGAATACACTTTTGTTCACCGTTTGGGAACTCAAATCACACGTGCTGACACATTAAGCTGCCTTCCCCTGCCAGCTAATAACGGGGAGGCTCCGATTCCACAGTCTTAAATGTTAAATTTTCTGGATTCCTCCCCTGTTCAGGTCAGGCAAATCTGTGAGTGCACAAGCCGGGACCCACTATTGTCTAACGTCTGGGAACAATTCTTGAATGGTTGGTCAGGTCGATCTAAATCGGAGGAGATGAAGCCCTATTCTGATCGCAAAATGAACTCCCTGCCAGGACGGCATATTACTCTGGGGAGCAAGGGTTATCGTGCCCCCGAGGGGGCGAAGGCCATTATTAGCCGAGCTACATGGTGCTCATCCAGGCATTAGCAGTATGATGATGCTCGCATGCAGCTATTTGTGGTGGCCAGGCATGGGCTTGGATATAGATACCCTGGATAGATACCCTGGTCAAAAGCTGTCCTCAATGCCAGCAGGTGCAAAAGCTCCCTCCTTAGCTCCATTGCACCCATGGGAATGGTTGGAGCGGCCATGGGTGCACCTCTGCGTTGATTACATGGGACCCTTCTTGGGCACAATGTTCCTTTTACTGATTGACTCTAAATGGATGGACGTCGATGACGTCCGGTAGCCCACATTGGCTGCCACCATAGACCGTTTGCATGTCTTGCAGTGCATGGGTTGCTGGAGGTCCTCGTGTCTGACAATGGGACTGCTTTCACCAGCAGGGAGTTCCGTAGGTTCATGACCCTTAGCGGCATTACCCATATCAAAACCTCACCCTACCACCCAGCATCGAACGGCATGGCTGAGCGGGCTGTCCAAACCTTTAAATCCAGGATGAAAAAGATGGAAGGGGATCCCATCGGCATGAGATTGTCCCGGTTCTTGTTCACATACCGGACCATGCAACACATGACAATTGGCATTGCCCCTGCAGAACTACTAATGATAATACGTCTCCGCACCTGCCTGACCCTTATCCGGCCGACTTTAGAGTGAAGGGTGGAGAAAAGCCAAGATGCGCAGAAGACCAGGCACAATGGTCATGGTTGCGAAAGAACTTTCACGGTAGGAGATGTGGTCCTCATGAAGAACTTTGGAGATGGGCCCAATTGACTGTTAGGAGAGGTGAATGCAGTAACTGAACCCCTCTCCTATAGTGTTTCAGTAAACGGCCGAATAATTAGACAACACGTGGATCATCTCCGCAAAAGAACACCAGTCCCACAAGAAGAAATTCAGTGTTCATCTACGCTTGAGGTTGTGCCACATGTAGAGGACAGGTTGCATGATTTGGAAGCGCCTGCAGGACCTGAGGGGGTCAGGGAGACAAACCTGCCAACATCCACTGAGGAACCTAGTGGATAACTGTCCTCTGAAAACGAGGTCTCGGGAACACCAGCTGAAGTTGTTGGGCTACAACATTCAACCTGTCAAAGAAGGGCCTCCAGAGAGATTTGACCTGTAAATAGTTATTATGTAAATAGTTAATGTGTTTTAAGCTTGTTAGCTGTACTTTTAAGTAAAGGGGGAGGGATGTAAAGTGAGGTACCCTGTCCCTTTAAGAGAATCCAAGTGTATTGATCATGTGACAGCACTGACGAATCACTGTAAAACGTGGGCAACTGGGCACTGTAAGTCCAGCTCTGGAGATTTCTGAGTGAGTACATATGATCTGGTGCTCTGCCCTATGTCTCAGTAAGCCATCAATGTTTATTCTTACATCAGTCTCACCCCGTTATTGATTGCAAGCAGCAATCGAACAGAACACAGGAAGGCGTGTAGTTAAAGTTCAGTTGCCAACAAACTCATTTATCCAAGACATAAAACTCCCCAATGCAGGTATTTCCTGTTTAAAGCGTGTTCTAATAGCATGTTTTTGTTTTAGTGTAGTTTGTAAATTAGAGACGTTCCCCAAATTACACTGCCTCTATTTTCGTTTTAGTGCAGTCACTGAGCATGCTCAGTTTCTTTTTTTAAAATAACTTCTGCTTCGGCGACCAACCTACTCACTGCCTCCCTCTTTGACTCTCCTGCTTGCCGCTTCCTTCTCACTTGCCACTTCCTTCCCCGATCCTCCTGCTCGTTCCCTCCCTTCTACTCGCAGCCCCTCTCGCTCCCTCGTGCACTTCCTCCCTTTCATCAACCCTCTTCTAAGCCCCTGCTCACAGGTTTCAGGAAAGGGAAACAGTGAGTGAGAGGGAGTGGCAGAGGAAAGCGACAAGCAGGGGGGTTGGGGAGGGAGGCAGCGAGTGGGAGGGTCAGCGATTGGGTGGGTCGGTGAGCTGGAAGTGGTGAGCTGGAGGGAGGAAGCAGTGAGCAGGAGGTAAGCAGAAAGAGTTTCAAAGTAATTAAAGTTTTTAAATTATTAGTTTAGTTAGTACGAGGATTTTTGGCCCAGCTAGGCAGCCAATAGGCTTTTAATGTAAATATTACAGGAGAGGAATGTCATCCACCCTTATTACATGTTTCCTTATGGGAAAGTGATTTCCGTTTAGCATATTTTCATTTAGCATGCCGTTCTTTAGGAACACAGCTGGAGTGCTAAACAAAGGATAGTTGTAGTCCCATTTCTTTGTGGAAAATAAATGGCTGGTCTGACCTATCATTATTCTCCAGTTTCAACTTTGTCATCAAGATAATTATCCTTTAGATTTTGACATTACGATTGTACAAATGGGTTCTGCTACTTTTCTCTATAGTTCCTGAGGATTCAAAGATCCATCCACCTGCCTGCTTCATATCTAGTTTCGGCCTTATTTCCTCCAGAAACCCTCCTAGTGCTTCTGCCTACATCCTTTACTTTTACTTAATACCTCCCCAGTCCCCAGGTCAAGATACATTCCTCAACCAACTAAATAAAAAACTAATCATCTGGTAATTTATCTCATTGCAATTGAAGCTGGCTTTGCCCAAATTGGCTCCTGTATTTTCTACATTACAAGTAACTACACTTCAAAAGTACTTAACTGGCTGTCAAGTACTTTGGGACATCCTGAGGTTGTGGAAAGGTATAGTATAAATATAAGCCCTTTCTTGCTTCACTAACTCCCCTGCATTAATTGCTAATTGAAAAACTTCAATCTGCAAAAAAATCCCTTTAGCTCTGCTGCCCTGTCATCTCCATTCTGTGTCTGCATCTATTCACCATGAGCGATACCTTGAGAGATTCACTAGTGTTCCTTTACTAAACCCATTAAAAGTAAATCATCAGAAATTATACTGCAGTGTTTAAGAGCTGTGGTGTGTTTCCTTGTAAAAGGTTAGCTGCACTGTTAAGGCAGCCCACAGGTGCATACATTATCCAATTTATAGAAATCCATGAATTTTGTAAATAAAAAAAACTAGGTATTGAATGGCATCAGGCATGCATAGCCCATTTTAATGATGGTTTGCTTCAGCTTGGCTGTCACTCTTTCGCCAATTCTTATCAACCTCTGTGCAGTCTGACTAACTCAGAACTAAAGCCTTTGTGAAATAAATTGATGACTGAAATATTAGCCCGGATTTTAACAGAGTGCATTTGAGGCGGGCAGTACAGTTTCCCTTGGACTCCTCAGCGTGAGGCCTGGGCGTTTTACAGCCTGCATGGGCCTCAATTGAATAAAAATATTGGGCTGCCCTCCTGATGTAGATGTGAATCAGGCAGTCAGCCGAAATCTTGAGCATCACTTCTAGACCTAGCATATTAAATGTAGGGATGCACTTCTAAACAGGACAGGAGAAATTATCACAGGGGATGCGGAAATGATATTGTTGAGGAAATATTTGTGCCTGTCTTCACACAAATTACCTATCAGTAACAGAGGGTAATGTAGGGGCTAAAAGAGTGAGGAACTTAAGGTAATTAGTATCAGCCAAGAAAAACTATTGGAAAAACTTAAGGACTAAAATCCGACAAATCCCCAGGACCTGTTGGCCAATGTCTTAGGGTTCTAAAAAGGGTAGCTGCAGAGATGTTGAATGCATTGGTTGTGATTTTTAAAAATTCCCTAGGTTCCAGTATTGTCCCAGCAGATATTGGCAGTTAGCAAATGTAACTCTGCAATTCAAAGAAGGGAAAGGGAAACAGGTTACTCCAGGCCAGTTAGCCTGACATCATCCGTCAAGAAAATGCTGGAATCTATTATAAGGAAGTCTCAACAATACACTTAGAAAATCATAGTATGACAAAAGTCAACATGATTTCACGAAAGGGAAATCATGGTTGACCAACTTATTTGTTATTTGAGGATGTAATTAGTAGGGTAGGCAAAGGGGAACCAGTAGATGTAGCATACATGGATTTCCAAAAGCCATTCAATTAACTGCCACAAAATAAGGTTAATACGCAAGATAGGGCCTCATGGAGTTCGGGGCAATATATTAGCCTGGATAGAGGATTTGTTAACAGAGGGGAAACGGGGAGTAGGAATAAATGGGACATTTTCAAGTTGGCAGGCTGTGGCTGATGGAGTGTCACAAGAATTAGTGCTGGGGCCTCAGCTATTTACAATCTATATCAATGACTTAGTCAAAGAGACAGAGACTAATGTATCTAGGTTTGCTGACAATACAAAACTAGTGGGAATGTAAGCTGCGAGGAAGACGCAAAGAGGCTACATATATAGACAGGTTAAGTGAGTAGGCAGATGAAGTGTAATGTGAGGATATGTGAGGGTATTCATCTGGTAGTAAAAATAGAAAAACAGTATTTTTTAAATGGCGTGAAACTTGTAAATGTTGATGTTCAGATGGGCTTAGATGTACTAGGTAAAAAGAACACAGCAAGTTAGCATACGGGTGCAGCAAGCAATTAGGAAGGCAAATAGCATGTTGGTCTTTATTGCAAAGGGATTTGAATGTAATAATTTGTACAGGGCTCTGATAAGACCAGAGCTGAAATACTGTGTGCAGTTTTGTTCTCAATATTTAAGGAAGGATATACTTGCATCAGAGGTATTCTTGCAAAGGTTCACGAGATTGGGATCTGGGATGAGACGGTTGGCCTATGATGAGAGGCTGGGTAAATTAGGCCTATATATTCAGGACTTTAGTAGAATGAGAAGTGATCTCTTGAAACACACATGGTTCTGAAGGGGCTTGACAAGATAGGCACTGAAAGGTTATTTTCCCTAACTGATGAATCTAGAACATGGGGCACAGTCTCAGGAAAAGGATTGAGATGAGGAGCAATTTCTTCACTCAAATGGTTGTGGATGCTCCATCATTGAATATATTTAAGGTTGAGATAGATAGGTTTTTGGATTCTCAGGGAATCAAGGGATATGGGGAGAGGATGGAAAAATTGAGTAATGGTGATCAGCCATGATCATAATGAATAGCTGATAGGGTTGCCAACTGTGATTAAACCTATTCCTGGAGGTTTCATCATATGACTTTCTCCCATGCTCCTACCATTATACAGGCAACACATCCATCCTTGTGACATACTGCCTCCCTACACCAATTTGAAAGCAAAAAGACTCATTACCCAATTGGATGATGCTTGACTGTCAGCCAAACTGCCATTCCCCCCGTTTTCAATATTTCTATATCCAGTTCTTAAAGCTAGGTTGCATCATTGTTTTGACTGGTGGTCTCTGCAACTCGTGTGAACTTTTTTTTTCAGGAAGTCTTACCTAATCTTCAGTACCTGGCATAGAGAAAGCTTAGAACAGAAAAGCTCCACTTACAATAGTCGCTTACTAACTCATAATAATAGCACCCTTAATGAGGGAAAAGTCTCGGAGGCTAATAAGATGACAAAAAGTTCGTAATAAGTCACTTGCAGCCCAGAAATTCCACTGGAAAAACACAAAGGACCAAATTGCCTACTCAACGCCATCATGCCATATTTTATGTTAGCGCAGGGGCTGGCCCATCTGATTTGGGGCTATAAAATCCAGCCCAAAGATTACATTGAGCTGCAGCTTACTGACCCTTTAGCTTCAGTCCTTCTCCTGATTCCAATCTCATCAATCCTACATATTCCTCTGGGTGTGGCTCCCGCACTTTAGCGTAAACTCTATGTTGCAGTGTGGATGGCATCATCGAACTATGACTCTTGCATTTAAATAAGGCCTACGCCTGTCTGGGAAGGGAGCCATTCTCCTGCTTGAAAACATCATTGCGAAATGGCAGTGGATGCAACCAACATTTTTAACCACCTATTTGTCTCGCTCACATGGGACAGGCTGGGTTAAAGTCCAGGCTATCGATTCACTAAATCTAAAAACAGGAAATGACGGAGATGCAATAATTAGGAATCGGGCTGGGATTTTGAGATTGAGGGTTGGGTGCTGGAAATTGAATTCATTTCCAAGGGAACAGTGAGGCAATGGCATTTATACATACTCCTCCCCATGTTCATCAGTGAAAACAGCAGGAAATGCACTTTTGTCCTGTTAAAGATAACCTGTATACATATCTATGAAATGGCCAGGGAAAGGTGCCTGGGAATGTATTGAATAATACCAATGCAGGTAATACAAAATTAATTTCAGTTTATATTTTCTGCAGGCCTGCAATACCCCTGGAAGCGTGGTGTACTGTGACTTCCATCACCTGATGGTATGAGCACCAACCACATCAAAGTTTCTGGGATTAGAATGCCATGCAGATATCGGATGAGCTGTGGAGACTGAGGACGTGAGTGATTGGGAGCTTGCTGGTTTGACGGTAGCTGCTGCAAGCTTCAAACACCTGCAGCAACTTAAAAGGGGCGACAATTCTCAGAAAACCACAAAGATCCATTGCATACAGAGTCTGAAAGGTCCACTCTAAGCATCCCACAGGGTTGCTGATGCTGTAGTGCAAATCCTACTACAGGAGGCTCAAAGAATCAAGAAAGCTTGATTTGGTATAGAGATGCAGAACCCCAATGAGAAAAACTCAAGGCAAATGGGTAGAGGGGGCCAGAGCTCTTTGTGCCAATTCCACAATCCCACGAACCAGCTCTCAGTGCAGGAAGAAGTCTAATGGCTTTAAGGGATTCGAGAAAATAAGAGACCTCAGCCACAACTTCTAAAAATGCACTTAAATTAGCATGTCTGCAATTAGTTACAGTGTTCTTCTCTCACACTTTGAATTGGTTAGCCTTAATACTGAGGAGACATCATGGTGGCCTTTACATCTCTAGCCTTCTGCTTGAAGCGATTTTTGACACACAGACAGGCATGTAATCACCCTACTAAAAGCGTCAAATGGAATCTAACTGCATGTAGCTGTCATCATGCTATTGTAGGCTGCATGCAGACACCTGGGTTATTGTTCTTGTTGGTCTTGGAAGGTAATTCTCATTTTTTCTATCTTTTTAAAGGAATAAGATCGTTCATACTAGCTGGGAATGTCTGGCTGCGGATGGTGGATCTCGCCTCAGTGTATGCTACAAGCCATATAAACTGCTACTGGACCAGAAGATCCCGCTGGCTGGAGGGGCCAGAAAATAATGGCCTTGAGATTTCTTACCTCACATAAGGAGAAAGTTTTATAGATCCAGGGGAGAAAGGTCATAAAGGGTGTTGAAGATGGGGGAAGCAGGCCAGCATATGCCACATGAAGATTTATTTTTAGCACATTCTGTGTCTCTTAATTGTTACAGAACAATAATTGGAAAGCCACATGTCACTCTTTTGGCTCCATGTGACATGTGAGCCACATTATTCAGGAACCCATTCCAACCCCTCTATCTTTCTATTCCTTTTGTGGATGTGCCACAGCCTGAGGAAAATACACATTTCTGATTATCTAGTGATGCTAGTATTTCACTTTTTGCTTCCTCACTCACTGTATACCCCCCAGGTCATTAACAATTTAGTGAAGAAGAAAGGCATGCACTGTTTGAAATATAGAGAATAAATGTGCAGGAATAGCTGGTGGTGGCACCCAACAATAACATGGTCTTAACGTGGAGAATCAAATAGAGAGGTGGAGAAGCATAGGTAGGAAATTCTAGAGCCTTGGCAACTGAAGGCTACAGAGATAGGAAGGACTTGAAAACAAGGATAAGAATTTAAAAACTGAGGCATGGCTGGACTGGCAGCCAGTGTAGGTCAGCGAGCACAGGGATGATGTGTGAGTGGGATTTAGTGCATGTTGGAATATGGGCAGCAGATTTTTGTATTGCTGCCACAGAATTCTTGGAACGTAATCCTAGTTCAGCAGGGATGCAAATGGATGATATCTATTATACACTCTGTCCAATTTTCATTTCCATGGATACTCTCGCAGGCACTTGTTACAACCAGGATGGAAGGAGTGCACAGGTTATCTAGCCCCAATACTCCGCAGGTCACATCATTAGTTTAAAAATTTAATTCACTCACCAAAATGGCCAATTGTTTTTTTTTACCTTCGCTACTGTTAGACCCAGAATAAAAGAGACTTCAACCAGGCCTCTTTCAATAAACTCAGAATGATTGATTTATTACAAGATAGGCTAAGCCTGTATCCACTGGAGCTTAGAAGAGTAAGAGGCAACTTTATTGAAAAATAAGATTCGGAGTGGTCTTGAGGGGGTGAATGTGGTAAGGATGTTTCCTCTTGTGGGAGAATCTAGAACTCGGGGGTTACTTTCAAAATAAGGGGTTGTCCATTTAGGACAGAGATGAGGAAAAAAAATGTTCTCAGTGGGTTGTAAGACTTTGGAATTCTCTTCCTCACAAGGTGGTTGAGGCAGAATCCTTGAATATCTTTAAGGCAGAAGTAGATGGAATCTTGATAAGCAAGCAGGTGAAAGGTTATTGGCGGTAGACAGGAATATGAGGTAAAAATCAGATCAACAACAATCTCATTGAATGGTGGAGCAGGCTCGATGGGCCAAGTGGCCTACTCTTGCTCCTAATTCGTATGTTCATGTGTAACAAAATTTCTTTTTTAAACCGAGTTGCAAAACTGGTTAACACACAATTGTAATCTGGAAGTATAACTATCTGCCCCTTTTAAAACTCCCCATGCACACACAAACAATCAAAGGACAAACAGATAGGGTCTCTGCAGAGATGGACTTTGGAGGATAAGCTTTATAAAATAAAGGATAAAGTTCACAGGTTTTAAATGCTGTCAATCTGGCGCTCCCTCGTATGAAGACGGGCTGCTGATCCCAGTGGGTGTATGGAAGTTCTCACCAATAGAGCTCTGACATGGAGGAGAATATAGCCGGATCAATCCTTCTTGCCTCCATCTCTCGGGTTTCCAAAGACAAGACAAGTTCCACTGAAAGGAGGGTTCTTAGCTGGATACTGATAACTACTTTATTTCAGGCAAGGCAAGAAGGCGAGCTGGGCAGCTTTTTACTTTCTTGGTGCAGTTCCAACTGAATTCAAAAGACCAAGTCGAAAACTGAAAGCTCATTCCTGTCATATGATTTCCAGTAAATCACTAGCCTTTGCCTTTAAACCAGTTTTTTTCGCATCCATTAAAATAATTGCAGTATAAACAAGCAAACAGCTTTTCCCTCTTAATTACTATGCTGCTGAGGTGATTTCTTGGAAAAGGCATGCTTACTCCCAGCCCAAAGGTGAACTTATGACCTTTTTGTAAAAAGAAGTATCCAAGTAATGCAATGTCTTTCCAAATTTCAGAAGAAAAATACAGTTCGTGGAGATATGGTTTTCCCAACACAATAAGCACCCCTGGTTTGCCCAGCAGGAAAATAAGCCCTGTGGTTTGAAGAGCCGGGAGGTTTGGGGGTTCGTGTTCACAAGATGTTAACAGCGGTTTCATATTTATGTAGGTTATAGACATCACATTTACAGTCAGGTGAGCAGGGTATCCAACCCAATGGAATGATGCTTGGACGTGATCATGCCAATTTTAAGCTGCCGGCTCAGCAGAAACCAATGGGTGGGCAGTTAAAATAGCCATAGCAATCCTGCCACTTTACCACGAGTTACAATCTTAATCTCTTTGAGCAGATGAAGGTACACCTGATGGAATGCAGCAGGACCCTTCTTTAAGTAGGCAGATTGGACTCCTATAATGTCATCAGGACCCCCATTTCAATTTTAAGCTGAGGCCTGTGCAAAGAAGCAACCACGAGCTTCTCCATCAGAATAACCTGGCAGCAAGAGGAACTGAGGTTAGAAGAGCCCCTAGAAAAATAAGTTCATTTTCTTTCCTTTTGTGGGCCAGGTGGCATTATCCCTTGAGTTCCACCTCCTTTTCTGATGCCCAGGAAAAGGAGGCAGGTGCCTGGTAGAAATGAATCCCACCCCCAAATCGCTACTCCCCAGCCCAGATAGGATTTTTCCAGGTTCAGACAGTTCAGGCCTTCAGCCTTCAATTCCACCAGCCTTAATGTATCTGGTCAGTTTACTTTGGTCAAATTTCTGAGACCTGTGTGTCACTGTGTCAGAGCGCAGTGACTTAGGTAGGAGTGACTTAGATAGAGGAAATCACATTTAATATTTGAGAGAAGAGATAGAGAGCTAAATAGAGAACTTGTCATGTGGGAAATTGCAGATGTGAGTTGATATCTTACTTCAACAGCATGCCAAGCTATCAGACCGCCAATTATGTCTAAAATAAACTGGTTACCTAGGAAACCTGAGCTGGTTTGTTTTGAATTCAAGTTGAAATGCCTCAGCGGAGTTTGGACAAAAGTATGCTGCATCTTGGAAAATAACATGGGACAGCATTCACCCTAAGATGTCTTGAGCCATGAGCTTCTCTTTGTCTGAGACTACGTTGATGTTATCAGAGACCACATCAATTGTTTCTTTTGCAGGTGCTAAGAAGCAGTTCAAGTTGGAAGAAATAGAAATGCGGCAGTAATAGAATGAAATAATTTAGCACTGTTTCCTCGTCAAAATGGCAGCGGCTAACTAAGATACAGCAACTGTATCAATTGCATACCCACCAGACTCGTCAATTCTGAAGGTCAATTGCAGCATGAACATATTGTTTAATTTCTTCTGCAGAACATCCTGCAATGAATTAAGTGAGGTGCTAGTGTTCTGGAATTCTTTTAATGTAGGTTGCGTGTCAGATTTAGAAGTGTCAGAGCAATGGACAACAATTTTCCAAACCACTAGCCTTCCCTCATATTGGAGTAAAGATGGCACAGGCCAGCAAATGCCCAAAGATGCTCAGCTGACCCGTACTAATGGGAAGTTTAGTTTACCTACAGTCTGCAAAAATGATGCCCTGCAGCATGTGGCCATTTATATTTGGTGCAAGTGGCCTGTTACTCCCGGCAACCTGGCAAATAAAGCACTTCCTCAGGTGGAGTTCTGGCATTGCAGGAGCCTGCACTAATTTTATTACAGAACCTGAGCTGAGCCCAGCAGAACCTCTGTAACATTAATGCATCATTAGTTAAAAATAACAACCATTACTCTGTTATCTCCAGTAATGTGGATGTCATAGAACTTAAACGTAACACCGACAAGCCATGTGTTTATACTACATTCACTCATTTCTTTTTGAATTCAATCTCAGGATGTATGTTCTGAAGAAATATCCTTGCCCTGTTCCTCTCTCCACAGATGTTACCAGATCTGCTGAACATTTCCAGCATTTACTGTTTTTATTGCAGGATATTAGGGGAGATGGTGGTGTAGTGGTAATGTCAATGGACTAGTAATCCCACAGCCAAGACTCTGCAGACATGGGCTCAAATCACACTACAGCATTGGGTGGAATTTAAATATAATTTTTTTTTAAAAAAATCTGGAATTGAAAGTTAGTCTCAGTAATCGTGACCATGAATCTATTGCCGATTATTGTAAAAACCCATTTGGTTCCCTAATGCCCTTTAGGGAAGGAAATCTGCCTTCCTTATCTGGTCTGGCCTCCATGTGACTTCAGACCCGCTGCAATACGATTGACTCTTAACTGCCCTTTGTAAAAGCCTAGCAAGCCGCTCAGTTCAAAGACAATTAGGGAAGGACAACAAATGGCAGACTTGCCAACGAGGTCCACATCCCATGAAATAATAAAGAAAAAAAAATGTGTGCATCGCTGGCTGAGCCAACATTTATTGCCAATCCCTAGGTGCCCTTGGGAAGGGGGTACTTTGGCCTTCTTCTTGTTTGATACTACTGCTAGGAAACCTTACAGGGCAGTTAAGAGTCAACCACGTCGGTGTGGTACAGGACTCATATGGAGGTCAGACTGGAAAAGGATGGCAGACTAGTGAACCAGTTGGGCTTTTAGGACAATCTGACAACGTTGATCAATTTTCACTGATACCAGCTTTTTTAAGTTCCCAGATTTTTTAAAAAACAATTCAAATTCTCAAACTGGATTTCAACTCGCATTCTCTGGATTATTGGTTCAGGTCTCTGGCGTGCAGAGGCTGCACTTCAAAAGTACTTTGCTGGCTGTGAAAAGCTTTGGGGCATCCTAAGCTTTTTTCCTTTTTCTTAATGGTATCCTTAAAGTGAGCTCCATTAGTCTCATGTGGGTTGGAAAGCAAGCGTGAGGGAAAGCGCATGTTTGAGTTTACCGTTTTCTATTCTTTCATAGGATGTGAGTGTCACTGGTGAGACCAGCATTTGTGCTACAGAAGGAGGCTTGCCAAGTTGCTGCAGTGCACCTTGTGGATTGTACACATTGCTGCCACTGTGTGCAGGTGGTGGAGGGAGTGAATGTTTTGGCACTTATTCAATTACTAAACAGCCAAAAAATACCCTTAATGCCCCAGCTGTGTGCATTAATGTCTATCAAACAGACGAAAGTCCATTAAAGAGAAAGTCAAGTCCACTGCAGGGACTTGTAGCATCATACAGCGGAAAGAGTGATGAAGAAGAGCAAGAGACAGTTCAAAACCTGGAAGAAAGGCTGACAGATTGGAACAAAATAGCTTGTCTGCTGAGTCCCAGAAGCAACATTTGGGAAAATGGAAAGTGCAGAAAGATTTCTTGATGCTAACACATTAAATTATTACTCATTTTATATTTCAGAACTATGTTAGCTGCCTGATCCTGTATCTGCAGACACCAGGGTTTCAGAAAAGAAAAGGAGAGTAATTATTCAAGTCAGTCTGAGCTACTCTTGGTACCTACTAATAACTGAAGAATAGCATTAGTGGAAGTCTGCAAACATGACTAATATCAGTAGAGTAAAGTAGAGGCCAAATATTGCGGATGCTGGAAATCTGAAACAAAAACAAAAATTGCTGGAAAAACTCAGCAGGTCTGACAGTATCTGTGGAGAGGAAGACAGTTAATGTTTCGAGTCCGTATGAAGAGTTCTGATGAAGAGTCATACAGACTTGAAACGTTAATTCTGTCTTCCTCTCCACAGATGCTGTCAGACCTGCTGAGTTTTTCCAGCAACTTTTGATTTTGTTTAATATCAGTAGAGGTTTGGCAATCAAACACGAGAACAGAATGTTGTTATGAGTGCCTATAAAAAGAGAGAAAATAATCCTAAAATGGATAAAAGAACTTGCACCTTTCCTAACCTTAGGACATTCCAAAGTGCTTTACAAGCAAGTACTTTTGAAGTATCTAAAGTTACTACTCTGATGAAAACAGCAGCAAATTTACACAAAGCAAACTCCAGCAAAAAGCAATGTTATAATGACCAGATAATCTGTTTTCGTGATGTTGGTTAAGGGATAAATATTGGTCAGCACACTGGGGATAACTTCCCTACTCTTGTTCAAAATAATGCCAAATGATCTTTTACACCCACCTGAGGGGACAGACAAGGCCTCAATTTAACATCATATCTAAAAGCTCAAAAAATGACACTTCTGACCAGTGCAGCCCTCCCTCAGTACTGCACTGGACATGTTCAACTTAGATTTTGGGCTCAAGTTTTCAGAATGGGAATATGAACGTACTGTTGTGTATTCCACTGCGAAAAGACTCAGCATGTGGACTCATTGCAAGCAACAATTGTTGAACTGACTTTATTTACAGCTCCCCAACAGAGAGGGCAGCAAAAATGTCAGTCTAACGAAATGCTCAGCTCTTACACTATACTACACACATTCCCATTTAAATAAAAACAACTTATACATGAAAATGTGAAATGCTACATGTATATAGCTTTTCAGAATACAGTTTGACTAAACCAATATCGACAATACCTGAAATTTAACATGTTGCATTGCACATTTGTTTCACTGTAATCACAAACAAAATGCATATATGACCAATATTACTAGAGTAATTAATATGTAGAAAAATTTGTTTTTCCTTAATGCCAGTATGTATTTAACAAACATCATCATTTAACAACAAATAATGAAAAGAACCATTTTTTCTTCTTCTTTCTTCCTACATACATTCAACTAACCTACATGGCATCTTTCTCTTTCTGTCTGGATATTTTTTTTTTCATCTCCATTAGCTTGACTCTGCTCTCTCAACATCTCTGACTGTATCTGCCATGAACCTTGAATACCAACTCACTTAATGATTGGAACTGTGACTTTGAATGATTTGTCTTAATCAAAGGCCTGGCTCACTTTGCTCTACCAATGGATTCTGAGAAATAACAGCAAACTTTCAGTTTCGTTGTGACTTTCACTCTCTTTCTGACTTCCTTTTGGACTGGAGGAGGAATTTGGGCTATAGGAGGGTTACCATATTCTCCTTTTGTCATATTTCCTCTTTCAAGCAAATTATCTATGCGACACTGACGGAACCTCTGTTCAATCTTCACTAGATACGTGAATACAGCCAGTCTCTTTACAACAACCCCAATCACACACTTCTTGTTTTCACCATAGCCTTCTGGCCAGCACTGAACTCTCTAAGTTTCATGCCTTGTGTATCATAAATCATCTTCACTTTGTCTTGCTTTTCTCTTACTTTGCCATTCTCGTCAGATTTCAAGAAACTAAACCTTGCCCTAGGATTACGTTTAAACGCTAACTTGTAAGGTAAGCAACCTGTTGTCGTTGGGATTATTCTGTAACAGAACAGAAAATTGTCTAGCCTGTGTTGAAGGGGAACATGGGAATTAATGCCTACTTGTTACCTAATAAAGACTTCAGCAAATACCTTTTCAAAATCTGTACATTTCTTTGTGCAGCACTATTCAATACTGTTTGAAATGGTGGTATCAGTGTGTTGACTCCATTCTTACTCAGAAATATTTAATACTCTTCTGATATAAACTGCAGACCACTGTCTGACAACACCTCTGACAACCCATAAACCGCAAACTAACTTCTCAAAACCTGAATAGTTTTGGCACTTGTGACATTGGGCACAGATTCAACATTTATCCACTACTACAGCTATCAACCAAAACAAGGTACTCTTTCTCTTCACCTCAAATAAATCAACATGTACTCGTTCCCACAATTTTTTGAGTTTGACCATGGAATGAAAGGGACTTTGGCTGCATCATTTCTCATTCTGAGTCACACAACTTTTCACCAATTTTTCAATATCTCTGTCTTCTTTAGGGAGCCAAAAATAGATTCTAGCTACTGCTTTCATATGGAGTACCCCTTTGTGCTCTTGATGATGTTCCTTGAACTATCTCTAAACCTTGCCAGAATAACAATTCTTAAATCTCAACAGAGATAGCCTTGATCTACAGTCAGTTAATTTCTGTGCGCGAAATACTCCTGCGATTTCTCATTACCACTCTTTAGGTCAGCCATTCTTGACATAATTGAGCACTTTGAGCAATACCTCCTTGCGAGTTTCTTCACTAATTTCTGACGGACACTAGCCTAGACTTGCAAAATGTCAGCTGTACATTGTCATTTATCATGACTTCAGTCTTGTGATCTTGTGATGACTCATTTTATCATTTTTTCCTCCTTGCTTTAAGACAACTTTGTGCTTTCTTGGCATTTTCTCAACATCAGATATACTCGTACTGATCCCTGCTGTAAATAACTCAGCCCAGTTGAACCGTATCTTCTTAAGCTAATTCCTTCCCATTAGGGAGATTTTATACTCTCCAAGACTACCAATGGCAAGGAATAGGATGTAACATCATATTTCGCCTGAACACTAGTTTGTCCTAACACTGGGATACTGTTATTGGAATAAGTAGTCAGTTTCAACACTGGTTTTGTGGAAGGGAAAGAGACTTAGGGTTTCTTGTGCTCTCTTTCTGAGATAACAGATACTGCTGCAGCTGTACCAATGATGAAAGTAAGTTGTGAAGCTCTGACTGTCATTCCATCTGTGGGCATGGGAATTTTATCTTTAGCCCTATTACTCTTTTCCATATGCTGTTTTTCTTGCCCTCTGACTGAGTACAACTCTTGATCTTCCTGCTCATTTTTAAAAAAATTTGTTCATGGAATGTGGACATCGCTGGCTAGGCCAGCATTTATTGCCCATCCCTAACTGCCCTTGAAAAGGTGAGTTATTCTGTAAGAGAACAGAAAATTGTCTAGCCTGTGTTGAACAGGAATATGGGAATTACTGCCTAGCTTATCAGCTAGTAAAACCACCGCAGTCCATGTGGTATAGGTAAACTTACAGTGCTGTTAGGGAGTTCCAGAATCTTGACCCAGAGACAGTGAAGAAATGGCGATATAGTTCCAAGTCAGGATGGTGTGTGACTTGGAGGGCAACTTCCAGATGATGGTGTTCCCATCTATCTGCTGCCCTTGTCCTTCTAGGTGGTAGTGGTTGTGGGTTTGGAAGGTGCTGTCTTAAGAGCCTTGGTGAATTTCTGCAGTGCATCTTGTAGATGGTACACACTGCTGCTACTGTGTGTCAGTGGTGGAGGGAGTGACAATCAAGCAGACTGCTTTGTCCTGGAAGGTATCCAGCTTCTTCAGTGTTGTGGGTGCTGCACTCATTCAGGCAAATGGGGAGTATTCCATTATACTCCTGACTTGTGTCTTGATGGTTGGCAAGTTTTGGGAAGTCAGGAGGTGAGTTACTCATTGCAGGATTCCTAGCCTCTAACCCGATCTTGTAGCCACAGTATTTATATGGCTAGTCCAGTTCAGTTTCTGGTCAATGGTAATCCCCAGGATGTTGATAGTGGGTAACACCGTTGAACATCAAGGGGCGATGGTTGGGTTCTCTCTTATTGGAGATGGTCATTGTCTGACACTTGTGTGGCGCAAATGTTACTTGCCATTTGTCAGCCCAAGCCTGGATATTGTCCAAGTCTTGCTGCATTTGGACATGGATTGCTTCAGTATCTGAGGAGTCGTGAATGGTGCTGAACATTGTGCAATCATCAGCGAACATCCCCATTTCTGACCTTATGATGGAAAGAAGGTCAATGATGAAGCAACTGAAGACGGTTGAGCCTAGGACACTACCCTGAGGAACTTCTGCAGTGATGTCCTGGGGCTCAGATGACTGAATTCCAACAACCACAACCATCTTCCTTTGTGATAGGTATGACTCCAACCAGCGAAGAGTTTTCCCCCTGATTCCCATTGACTCCAGTTTTGCGAGGGCTCCTTGATGCCACACTCAGTCACATCTGCTGCCTTTGTCTTTCTAGGTGGTAGAGGTCGCGAGGTTAGAAGGTGATATTATTTGGAATATAATGTTTGGAAGATAATATCAACTTGCTTCCATATCTATCATGCACAATTCGAAGACTTGCAGACACCTGAACTAACTTTAGATCTACCACGACCTCAACCTGATGCACTGCAGCAATGGTGTATTACTGTTTCCTTTATTCCTGCATGACATCTAGAGATGACTAACTTACCAACAGGGATAGCACTTTGGAAAAGAGACACTTAGAGTGTGGGTGGCTACCATGGCAATGGTAACAGCTAAACTTCTGAATGAAACTGTGAACTTGGGTGCTGTGGTCTGGATCCCATTGAAATTGGGTGAACTTTGCCTGTTGTTTTAGAAGAACTCTCTTGCAATTTTCAACTATCTCTTTCTACCTTTATGTTGGTCATGTTCTTATTGCATGCCTCCTTATCTGTCAGCTTATTGCCTTTACTCAAAAGTTTGGCCTCTTTATTTGTTACTTATTGTTCTTTAGGCCTCTTACAAATGTGCCCTCAGGTTGATTTCTAAATTCACACCATACCCACAGTGACGAGAGAGTTTCTTTGACTTGAGAATGTAATCTGCAACAGTCTCACTTGGCAATTTCTTCCTTTAATGGAATGCAACTTTCAGTACAGTTTCATTCTTAGTTGTGCCATAATACAAGTCCAGGATCTCAATAATTTCAGCATATTCCATAGCACTGGAGAATGGTTAGCAATATATTTTAGCCACTACGGCAAAAGCATTTGGCCCCATCATAGTGAAGAAAACATTTACTTTATTCTCATCTCCTATTTTACTCGCTTTCAGCCAAATGCAAAACCTTTGTTTGTAATTATACCAGGCCTCTTTGTTGGAGTTGAATTCCCCCATTGTCCCCAAATATGCTTTCAGTGCCATTTTTTCCATTCAATTACATATCATGCTGACTCACTGAGCTGTTCATGTGCACACAGAGCAATCTTTCAAACCGCTTTGACTTCCTCAAAATCAACTTTAGCTCCAAAAAATGTGTCACAATGTTCTTCACTCCTTAATTTCTCACCTTCTGAGATCTTGTGCTCAACAGCATCACTCGGTAGGCCATGGCTGCTGCCGGAAGGATGGGCGCCGGAATCCCAGGATTGCGGAGCGACCCAGGCCACAGAGTAATGTCGGGTGATGGTAGAGGTGGGGGTGGTGGGGTGCAGCAAAATATGGGGTGACTCTCATTGGTACTCCCTTCCCGATGTGCAGTCCCTTGATCAGGCATTGAGTGCTTTTCATCAAGGGGACCCCACCCTACCATCCCCCTACTGCCCCACCACACCCCCCACCTCCCCCACCCCCCCGCCATCCCCCCCTCCCCCGAGGCGACACGTTCATTGCCCGAGGCGACACGTTCATTGCACAGTTTTACCTGTCATGCACACTACATGGCAACAGACATGCCTGCAGCTGGGTTAATACCAGTGGCAGTGGGATGAGGCCCTTAATTGGTCACTTAAGGGCCTCAATTGGCCGTGGGGTGGGAAGGTCAACCACAGGCCTTCCCGTCCAGAACTTAATTCTGGTGGAGGCGTGAAGCAAGTGGGGTTTTGGTATGCCACCATCCTGGCTAAGTAAATTTCCTAAAAACAAAAAAACTGCGGATGCTGGAAATCCAAAACAAAAACAAAAACAGAATTAGCTGGAAAAACTCAGCAGGTCTGGTAGCATCGGCGGAGAAGAAAAGAGTTGACGTTTCGAGTCCTCATGACCCTTCGACAGAACTTGAGTTCGAGTCCAAGAAAGAGTTGAAATATAAGCTGGTTTAAGGTGTGTGTGTGGGGGGCGGAGAGAGAGAGAGAGAGAGAGAGAGGTGGAGTGGGGGTGTGGTTGTAGGGACAAACAAGCAGTGATAGAAGCAGATCATCAAAAGATGTCAACAACAATAATACAAAAGAACACATAGGTGTTAAAGTTAAAGTTGGTGATATTATCTAAACGAATGTGCTAATTAAGAATGGATGGTAGGGCACTCAAGGTATAGATCTAGTGGGGGTGGGGAGAGCATAAAAGATGTAAAAAAATAAAAAAATAAAAAAAAAAATTTCTTTTTCTCTTTTTATAATGGAAATAGGTGGGAAAAGGAAAATCTATATAATTTATTGGAAAAAAAAGAAAAGGAAGGGGGAAACAGAAAGGGGGTGGGGATGGGGGAGGGAGCTCACGACCTAAAGTTGTTGAATTCAATAGTCAGTCCGGATGGCTGTAAAGTGCCTAGTCGGAAGATGAGGTGTTGTTCCTCCAGTTTGCGTCCAGTCCCAACCCCAGTCGTGTATTCACTATACCCCCTGACCTTCCCCTCTCCGATGCTGAACGTTCAGTGCCTAGCAAAGGACTTAGTTTCATACCCTTACGCCCTCACCTCAATGAATTTCGGGCTCGGCATGATGCTGAACTCTTCTTCCGCCGTCCTTGTCTCCGGGCTCACTTCTTTGGGCAGGAGTCCTCTCCCAGTTCAACGGATCCTTTTACCCATCTCCAATATTCTCCCTCCACCTGGACCCCTCCCTATGGATTCTTACCTTCTCTTGATCTTTTCATTGAGAACTGTCGGCGCGACATTAGTCGTCTCAACTTCTCTGCTCCTCTCACCCATTCTAACCTGTCTCTCTCTGAACTTACTGCACTCCATTCTCTCAGGTCCAACCCTGACATTGTCATCAAACCCGCTGACAAGGGTGGTGCTGTTGTTGTCTGGCGCACTGACCTCTACCTCGCGGAGGCTGAGCGTCAACTCGCAGACACTTCCTCCTACCTCTCCCTGGACCATGACCCCACCACTGAACATCAAGCCATTGTTTCCAGGACTGTCACTGACCTCATCTCCTCTGGGGATCTCCCTCCCACAGCTTCCAACCTGATAGTTGCCCAACCTCGGACGGCCCGCTTCTATCTCCTACCCAAAATCCACAAACAGAACTGCCCCGGTAGACCGATCGTCTCAGCTTGCTCCTGCCCCACAGAACTCATTTCTCGTTATCTTGACTCCCTTCTCTCTCCCCTTGTCCAGTCCCTTCCCACCTACATCCGTGATTCCTCTGACACCTTACGTCACATCAACAATTTCCAGTTCCCTGGCCCCAACCGCTTCCTCTTCACCATGGACGTCCAATCCCTCTACACCTCCATCCCCCACCAGGATGGTCTGAGGGCCCTTAGCTTCTTCCTCGAACAGAGGCCCGAACAATCCCCATCCACCACTACTCTCCTCCGTCTGGCTGAACTTGTTCTCACGCTGAATAATTTCTCCTTCAACTCCTCTCACTTCCTCCAAATAAAAGGTGTGGCTATGGGTACTCGCATGGGCCCCAGCTATGCCTGTCTCTTTATGGGGCATGTGGAACATTCCTTGTTCCAGTCCTACTCCGGCCCCCTTCCACAACTCTTTCTCCGGTACATCGATGATTACTTCGGTGCTGCTTCATGCTCTCGTCGGGACTTGGAAAAATTTATTAATTTTGCTTCCAATCTCCACCCCTCCATCATTTTCACGTGGTCCATCTCTGACACTTCCCTTCCCTTCCTTGACCTCTCTGTCTCAATCTCTGGTGATAGACTGTCCACCAATATCCATTACAAGCCCACCGACTCCCACAGCTATCTCGACTACAGCTCCTCACACCCCACTTCCTGTAAGGACTCCATCCCATTCTCTCAGTTCCTTCGCCTCCGTCGCATCTGTTCCGATGATGCTACCTTCAAAAACAGTTCCTCTGACATGTCCTCCTTCTTCCTTAACCGAGGTTTTCCACCCACGGTCGTTGACAGGGCCCTCAACCGTGTCCGGCCCATCTCCCGCGCATCCGCCCTCACGCCTTCTCCTCCCTCCCAGAAACATGATAGGGTCCCCCTTGTCCTCACTTATCACCCCACCAGCCTCCGCATTCAAAGGATCATCCTCCGCCATTTCCGCCAACTCCAGCATGATGCCACCACCAAACACATCTTCCCTTCACCCCGCCTATCGGCATTCCATAGGGATCGCTCCCTCCGGGACACCCTGGTCCACTCCTCCATCACCCCCTACTGCTCAACCCCCTCCTATGGCACCACCCCATGCCCACGCAAAAGATGCAATACCTGCCCCTTCACTTCCTCTCTCCTCACCGTCCAAGGACCCAAACACTCCTTTCAAGTGAAGCAGCATTTCACTTGCATTTCCCCCAACTTAGTCTACTGCATTCGTTGCTCCCAATGTGGTCTTCTCTACATTGGAGAGACCAAACGTAAACTGGGCGACCGCTTTGCAGAACACCTGCGGTCTGTCCGCAAGAATGACCCAAAACTCCCTGTCACTTGCCACTTTAACACTCCACCCTGCTCTCTTGCCCACATGTCTGTCCTTGGCTTGCTGCATTGTTCCAGTGAAGCTTAACACAAACTGGAGGAACAACACCTCATCTTCCGACTAGACACTTTACAGCCTTCCGGACTGAATATTGAATTCAACAACTTTAGGTCGTGAGCTCCCTCCCCCATCCCCACCCCCTTTCTGTTTCCCCCTTCCTTTTCTTTTTTTTTCCAATAAATTATATAGATTTTCCTTTTCCCACCTATTTCCATTATAAAAAGAGAAAAAGAAAATTTTTTATTTATTTATTTTTTTACATCTTTTATGCTCTCCCCACCCCCACCAGAGCTATACCTTGAGTGCCCTACCATCCATTCTTAATTAGCACATTCGTTTAGATAATATCACCAACTTTAACTTTAACACCTATGTGTTCTTTTGTATTATTGTTGTTGACATCTTTTGATGATCTGCTTCTATCACTGCTTGTTTGTCCCTACAACCACACCCCCACTCCACCTCTCTCTCTCTCTCTCTCTCTCCGCCCCCCACACACACACCTTAAACCAGCTTATATTTCAACTCTTTCTTGGACTCGAACTCAAGTTCTGTCGAAGGGTCATGAGGACTCGAAACGTCAACTCTTTTCTTCTCCGCCGATGCTGCCAGACCTGCTGAGTTTTTCCAGGTAATTCTGTTTTTGTTAAGTAAATGTCCTTCCTGCCTCCAAGCTTGCCACCAGTGGGAGCACAAGGTTCTGGCTGACGGGTCAGCAAAGAAGGCAGGAGAACAAAATGCTCAGCTCTTACAATATACCACAGTTACAAACTTCTAACTCAAAGGAAGGGGTGCTACTACTGAGCTAGCCATTATATCTAGGTAAAGGAATGAAATAAAAGGGAACCCTTTAAGAAAAGAGAAGAAACAAATTATGAATGCAGTTCAACAAATTTCAATGGAACACACTGAATTAATTTCATTCTAAAGAACATTGACAAAACTGGTCTTTGAGCTGTTCTGTTGAAGGGTCATGAGGACTCAAAACGGCAACTCTTTTCTTCTCCGCCGATGCTGCCAAACCTGCTGAGTTTTTCCAGGTAATTCTGTTTTTGTTTTGAGCTAGAGTATTTGGGCTGTTCCAGTGCCACCTGCTGTTTTCTTTAACAACTGCACTAAAGCAATCGTTCCTGTGAAACTGTGTAGGCCAAAATAAAATCATTAAATGCCGGAAACTCTCAGGTAGCTTTAGTGGCAAGAGAAACAGTTAATGGCCAGAATTTTCTGGCCCCGTTGGTGTCTGGCGTCATGGCAGGCGGGGTCAACAAAATGGCGAGAAGGCCAAAAATCGGTTTCACGCCGTCATGAAACCAGTTTGCGATCATCTGCCCCGCCCGTCAATGGCGGGCCAGGTTTCCTAATTTCAATGCTTTAGCATCTCATTATAAGCCCTGCTCGCCGGAATCATCCCCCCCACCCCCCATGATTGGGGAAGGGGGAGAAGTGGCCTCGGGCAAGGGAAGAGGCTGCAGGGCAAAGGCTGTACCGTGGAAGGGGGGTATTCCAAGGTGTGTACGGGGACACATGTTGATCTGTGCAAGTAGCCTCAAGATGTTGAGGGATGAGAGGGCAGCCTCCAGAAGAGATGAGACCAGCTGGAGATGTGAGCTTGCGTGTGAGAGAGTGAATGGTGATATCCCTTGAGCTGGCAGTGAGTGAGATGCCAGTTAATGTGCGATGGTCTTGTGAATGCGTGAGTTTAGAGTGATGAGATGGTTGCCTTACCCTGGTGGCACAGATGAGATCATTCATCCATTTTCTGAACTGGATGGCTGACTTCTTGTGTGCAGCACTGGCACTGACCACCTTTGCCACTGCCTCCAAAGCTGGAGTGGTGAGAGTGATGGGCCTCCTGCAGCCAGAGCAGGGGTAGATGACATCACAACAGGCCTCCACAGCATCCAGAGGCATCCCAGGGATGCATCACTGATTCTGGGGGCTGAACTCTTCTTGGCTTTTGGGGCCATGTCTTCACCAGAGCAGTCCTGAGACGAACTCCACTGAGAAGTGTGCGTGTGGCTCCAGGTTAACTGTTGCATCCTGGGTGAGGAAGCGGCAAGGTAATGGCGTGGCGGGTAAATCGGATGCTGCCCGCCAGCGTGGTGGTGTGTTTCTTGTGGCTGCATAATTAATGAGATGGTAATGAGACGATATGGTGCGAAAACCCACCATTGTGGCTGGCGGGTAAAATGGCTTTTTTTTCCCCGCCCGCTACCACACGTTATGCAAATCTGGGACGATTCCGCCCAATGTTTCATGTTGATGACCTTTCATCAAAGCTTTCAAAGTTCAGGAACAGGAAAAATTAATTGTATACTGACAAAGAAGCACGAATTCTAAATTAGGATCTATTTGATAGTCATCAGTGGTGCATGGGGCATGGCTGTGTGCTCGATGACCAACCGTCCCATATTTCACAGGATCGGCCTGTAATTTGCCTTGCTGTCCCATCTCCTCTACGTTGGTTGCCCAGGATGCTACTTGTCCCAGATTTCTCCGGGCAACAATTGAGGATACAGCTGGAGCCTCTTGCAGCTGCTCAAGCATGTTTGGTGTCGGCGCATGTGCAGTATGTTGCTGCACATACGCAGCGCATTCAGTTACACGGAACACGACTGACCAGCGCTCAAAGGGCAGAACATATCTGACTAATGCTAGCATGGTGGATCGGAGAATACTGCACATGCGCAGCCCATTCAGCTACACGGAACACGACTGACCAGTGCTCAAAGGGCAGAACATATCTGACTAATGCTATCATGGTGGATCGGAGAATACTGCACATGCGCAGCCCATTCAGCTACACGGAACATGACTGACCAGTGCTCAAAGGGCAGAACATATCTGACTAATGCTAGCATGGTGGACCGGAGAATATTTGACATGCTTTTCTTGTAAAGGCTTTCTATTTAAATGCAACCTGTTATATTCCACAATTATTAAAAACATTAACCATCATCTGACAGGTGGGTAGTTGGGTGGGCAGGGGTCTGGCATTGCAAATGTTGTGGGAGGGGTTTGGGTTTGGAATCCCAGCAGAGCAGGCCTGAGGCAAGGGATCTGGAGTCTAATGGCTTGGCAGGGTGGCCCGAGTCAGTGGGGGGTGATGGGTAGTGTGGAGAGTTTGGTGTCCCAGGAGGGTGGGATCCTGCAGGCCAGAGCTAGCAGGGGTGTGGGCCAGCAGCAGGTTTGCCTTGTGGAGCAGTCCAGCAAGCCCTGGGGGTGGGTGGGGAAGAGGGTCTGCTGATTGAACGGGGGGAAGGGTGAGGGGCTTCTGAGTGAGCAGGGTAAGAGGTGTTGGGGAGACAGATATCTGAGAGGGGGGAAGGTGTGGTTGGGAAGAGGGCATTTCAAGTGAGTGTGAGAGGGTTTTAAGGAGAGGGGTGGCATGTTGAGCAGAGATCTGTGCCTGTGTTGGGGAGAATCGTGCAGCTTCGAGGGAGTGGTGTGTACAGCATTGAGGGGGTGGGGAGGTGCTGAGTGCAAGTATTTCATATGCGTAATGCTGCAAGGGCAGAGTTTTGTTTTTGGCCCATTCTTTATGGCCTTCTCAATCCTGTCAGTGTTGTGCACGCTGTCCCCCCGAAACCACACCCCCGCCTTCCCTACCCCGGGTGTGGGTCTGAAGTCTCTGCAATCCGTCTCCTCCAGGCTCTGTTCTTGCCAGCAGACCACCACTTGATTTCTGGTTTCGCCAGCACCCTCTATCCCCTCCCCACCTTCCATCAGCAGTGTCAGCATCCCCCAATGCCCACAGGTCAACAGCCTCATCAGCCCTTCCCCCAGCATTCCCCCACTGCTGTCGAAGTCTCCCTTATTTTTTTCCTCACAGAGTTGGTCACCCTGGATGTGTGAGACACACATTACTGGACACATAGGCCTTAGTCTTATTCCGCAAGCATAGCACTCCCTCATGTGGCCAGGAGATAAATATGGTGCTCAGCTGATTAAGGTGATGTAAATGACCTGTATGGGGGTTGGTTAGCTCAGCTAGCTGCACGGTTGGTTTGTGATACAGAGTGACCAACAGCGTGGGTTCAATTTCCGTACTGTCTGAGGTCATCCATGAAGGCCCTGCCTTCTCAACCTCGCCCCCTCGCCTGAGGTGTGGTAACCCTCGGGTTAAATTCATCCCCAGACATCTCTCTCTAAGAAGAGAGCAGTCCGTGGTCCTCTGGGACAACAGCAATTTTCATTTCTAACGAGCTTAATGCATCCAGGGTGACTATACTGAGCTCCGGTCACCCAGTGCCTGTATAAAGCTATAAATCTATCCAGTTACAAAATAGGACAGCTATTTCTCCATCAAAGATTGTGTACTTTTACCCTTCCCCACTCATTCAACAATTGCTTAGTAAGACAAAATGTTAAGATTTATCTGTGTTGGCGCTTGCTCTCACAGGGGTGAGTAATACAGGGTGCTTCGACCCATGAAGGATAATGTTCTTTGACATCTCTCTTTCTTGAGTTTCTCTTGGATTGGAAGAAATTTAGAATGCTGGCAATAAAAGACCCTTGAAACAGATCACATAACAAGACATTATTGTGTGTAGCACTGCAATATATGCCCGTGTATGAGTAAAGAACTAAAAAGCGAAGTATGGTACTCCCTGCAAGCTGAGGGGGAATCTTCTTACCTTCCCCTTGCCCACTCTCTGAAATGGCTCCAGTCCCAGAATATGATTCACCTATGCTCAAGAGGAGTCAGAGGTCTTAACTGTGCAGGAGCCCCCTGGCTCATTGTTTGGCTCCAGCTGTCACGTGCACCTTTTTGTTGCAGAAAGATAATGTTGAAATGATGAAGTTGAGAGGAGATCAGTGTCAAGAATGTAGAGCATTCAGGTACCTTGTGCTGATCAACAAACTTGGTGTTTCCAGCTTGCAAGATTGATGTAGAACAATGAAACTTCATACGCTGGATTTTTTGTCATGTGAATTCTACACTGGCAGAGAAGTGGATATGGAACGCAGGTGAAGAGTCATCAAAGTGTTTCACATGTTTCCTTTATGAATCTGTGCCAAACATTTTTGTATTTTTACACAGAACGTACAGCACTGGTTCTGTCTGTATTTTGCCCTGCAAAAGCATAACCCAGGCCTTTCACAATAGGAATTTTTTTGACTTGAGCCTCTTTTTGGGAAATTGATGGGATCATGTGCCACGCTGGTTTTACACTACACCTACTTTGACTTTCCATTGAAATTAAGAGGGCCTCATCCCTTAAGTCATAGGTCCAGCAAGCATCCTGACGTCATCATGCGCTTGCGTGATATTTCATTCGGCGGGCACACGCTAAACTCAGAAACGCACCTGCCAACAATTAAGTGGGCAATTAAGTCCATTAACAGCGCAATTAACAGAGCATTTTCATTGTCCATTCCATGTTACGGTTGGCGGGCGGGCGAATCGGCCTTTGCTTTTTTCAGGAAATCTCATCCACCTTTCAGATGAATTAAAATAAAAACAATTTTCTGTGGACGGCATTTTCATTACCAACATTTTCAGGTGACTGATTATGGAGCTTGGGTTTATTTTTCCGGTTTCTGTGACCTTCATTCGAGGTTGTTCAGGTTTCCAGCTCCCTGATAAAAGCAAAATACTGCAGATGCTGGAAATCTAGAACAAAAACAAAAATACCTGGAAAAACTCAGTAGGTCTGACAGCATCTGCGGAGAGGGATAGAGTTGACGTTTCGGGTCCGTATGACCCTTCATCAGAACTAAGACATATAGAAATGAGATGAAATATAAGCTGGTAGAAGGGGGTGGGACAGAAGAACTCGATAGGGGGGGGCAGTGATAGGTGGAGGCCAAGAAGAGACTGCCAAAGATGTCATAGACAAAAGGACCAAGGGGTGTTGATGGTGGTGATATTATCTAAAGGATATGCTAATGGGCCCATTAAGGGAAGCAAGCTAGTGGCAGATGGCCCTAGTGTGGGTGGGGTGGAGGGAAGGGATTGAAATGGGCTAAAAGGTGGAGATGAAATAGATCAAAATAAATTTAAAAATAGGGGGGGAAAGAAAAAAAATATAGTTGTTAAAAAAAATTATAAATTATTGGAAAAGGGGGGATCAGAAAGGGGGTGGGGATGGAGGAGAGAGTTCATGATCTGAAATTGTTGAACTCAATATTAAGTACGGAAGACTGTAAAGTGCCTAGGTGGAAGATGAAGTGCTGTTCCTCCAGTTTGCGTTAAGCTTCACTGGAACATTGCAGCAGGCCAAGGACAGACATGTAGGCATGAGAGCAGGGTGGTGTGTTGAAATGGCAAGTAACAGGGAGGTCTGGGTCATGCTTACGAACAGACCGAGGTGTTCTGCAAAGTGGTCACCCAGTCTGTGTTTGGTCTCTCCAATGTAGAGGAGACCGCATTGGGAGCATTGAATGCAGTAGACTAAATTGAGGGAAGTGCAAGTGAAGCACTGCTTCACTTGAAAGGAGTGCTTGGGCCTTTGGATGGTGAGGAGGGGGGGTGAAGTAAAGCAGCAGGTGTTGTACCTTCTGCAGTTGCATTGGAAGGTGCAGTGGGAGGGGGTTGAGGTGTAGGGGGTGATGGAGGAGTGGACCAGGGTGTCCTGGAGGGACCGATCCCTGCGGAAAGCCACCGGGGGATGGTGAAGGGAAGATGCGTTTGGTAGTGACATCATGCTGGAGTTGGCGGAAATGGCGGATGATCCTTTGAACGCGGAGGCTGGTGGGGTGATAAGTGAGGACAAGGGGGACCCTATCATGGTTCTGGGAGGGAGAGGAAGGTGTGAGGGCGGATGCGCGGGAGATGGGCCGGACACGGTTGAGGGCCCTGTCAACGACCGTGGGTGGAAAACCTCGGTTAAGGAAGAAGGAGGACATGTCAGAGGAACTGTTTTTGAATGTAGCATCATCGGAACAGATGCGACGGAGGCGAAGGAACTGAGAGAATGGGATGGAGTCCTTACAGGAAGCGGGGTGTGAGGAGCTGTAGTCGAGGTAACTGTGGGAGTCGGTAGGCTTGTAATGGATATTGGTGGACAGTCTGTCACCAGAAATTGAGACAGAGAAGTCAAGGAAGGGAAGGGAAGTGTCAGCAATGGACCACGTGAAAATGATGGAGCAGCTCTGTGCCTTCAGGGGATTTCAGTGAGCGCAAGCCCTCCTCCCGCCCCCGCCCCTGAGCCAGCAGCACTGGGCAAGGAAAGCTTGGCTGCTCCCGGGCCCGCCGAACTAAAAATCCTACCTAGGGCGTAGTTTTGAATCAGCAGAAGCGACTGGTTGCCAGATCTGTGTTTGCAGCGTTGCTCTGGGGCCCCAATTAATGGGTGACATGCTGCTGTCAATCACCGATCTTTCGCCCCGCCCCAGGCGACTGTCAATCACCGAGCTTTCGCCCCGCCCCAGGCGACTGTCAATCACCGAGCTTTCGCCCGCCCCAGCCGACAGTCAAACAACGAGCTTTCGCCCCGCCCCAGGCGACTGTCAATCACCGAGCTTTCGCCCCGCCCCAGCCGACAGTCAAACAACGAGCTTTCGCCCCGCCCCAGGCGACTGTCAATCGCCGAGATCCCTCGCCTCCACTGTCTATCATCTAGTTTATGCCCGCCCCAAGCGAATGTCTATCATCGACCGCTCGCCCCGCCCACCCAGAATGCACCGGTTTATTGACAGCTGTCTCCCGCAAACAGTGCCACAGGAGCGGGAAAAGAAAATCACCCAACCGAACGATTTATTTGCTGCGGTCGGCGGATCCGGCCCCGTTAACTGAGGTGAGCTCGGGGAGCATTGATTGTCAGAGGGAGCTTTGCCTGCTGGAATTCTGCAGCATGCAAGTGAATGGCGTCGCGCGGGCGGCAGGCAGGCAGGCGGCGCGAGCGGATGCCGTTGGGGGCCCGCGCCTGCGCAGCGCCTCGTTCCCCGGTCAGTATAAAAGGCGGAGCGCGGACGGCTGGAGAGCCAGTGGGTGCTGGGCGGCTCTGTAGGGTAAATAAGCTGTTGCTGTTGCTCCTCCTCCTCCTCCTCCTCCTCCTCCTAACGATTACCCAATTTGAGCGTATGTTGGCAGAACGCCCAGTCATGGCTGATTAATATTGCACGTTCTTTCTTTCCCCACCCCCCAAAGATCTCTTTAACTTCAGCTGTCAACTTTCCCCTCATTGCTGCTGAGTTTTGTGTTGGCTCTTGCCAGTCAATTTTTTTCGTTCCCCGTGTAGAATTTTGAACATGCTTTCAATGTATTACAAAGTGGGCTTTCGGTCTGTCAGTCTTCCTTCTCTTTCTAGCCGCCCCCTTTTCCTCTCTCATCCATGTTTTCATTTGTGGGTGGGCGGACTTTACAGTGCTGTCATCAGCTGTGTTTAAACAGGCCTGCAAGGTTTAGGGAATTAAGTAAATATCATGCTGATGTAGTCCTGCTGGTTCAAGAATAACTTAGTGCATTGTATTTAGGAGACTTGAATTTTTGAGTATAATTAGTGTATGATTATTTGCTCTGGTACAGCATTAACAAGTTAGATGTATGTCATCTTTTTGGCTGGTAGGAAATGGTGCAGTTTGAGAAGGAATTTCGTAAATGCATAGTCATAGAGACCTTCCCCACAATCCTGCAATTTTTCCCCTTCAAGGTGTTATCTTTTGCAGTGCATTCAAATTTGCTGGGGGTGGGGGAGGCATATTTTCCCCCCTCATCTGTTTGCAACCCCCCCCCCCATTACATTAAATATTTGTCCTCTAGTTACTGACCCTTCTGCTATGAGAAACTCTTTCTTTTCTCCAGCAAGACACTTACATTTTGAACACCTGTTGCATCTCCTGTTAAGTTTCTTTGCCCTGGGGATAACAATCCTAGCTCCTCCAATCCCATTGCTTGATCAACAAAAGCTCCTCTGCTGATAGTTTTTTATTTTTGTTTACATGAAGATTTTGGATATATTACTGTAGCTTATTGCATATTTATCTGTGGATGTGACAGTGCTGACTAATTTGAGTGACCAATTTTTTTCCCCCTGTTTCAGAGTGACAAGAATGGGCCTCTGACAATGCTAGGAGTATCATGGGTAGTATCAGGTTCCACTATTTCTGCTATGGATGCCTTTTTTCTTCATTGATTTGGACATTTCTCCTTTTCATCTACTTCAATTTAAATTGGGAAAAATATACCTTCAGTAATGTGCCCTTCCAGGGGAATCCAGGAGTTGTGCAGAAATTCCAGCCTCCAATAACACATAGTCCTAAATGGTTTCCTGAATTTCAGAAACCTGGTGTTCAGTTTGTGAAACCCATTAATAAAGAATTAAAGAAAATTGAATTGTCTCCTGAACTTGGTGAGTGACCTTTTCTTGCTTCGAATTCTTTGAATAGTGAACGATCTTCATTTCTACAATCTAATCCAATAACGGACCATTCTGTCAAATCCCAGTTTTGTTTTATTGTCTTAAGCGTAAGCTCATATTGTTTATATTAAATGCATGGACGTTTCATGCAAAGTAAAGAGAATTGTGTAAATGAGCCCATTTCTCATACTTGAAGTAATTTTCATGGACAATGGGAACCACTGGTGGAGGGAAGCTATTGTAGGTCGTGGAACAAACCTAATTCAACTAATTTTAGCATTGGACATGCTCAGAGGCTGATCCTTTTGGAATGTGCAAATGATCTTTGGTATCAGCTTGGATGTATAGTGACTTCCTGAAGCAATGAAAAGCAATGGCCTGCGTGCAGTAGCAGTGTGTGGTGGCAAGAAGTTTGTGATGGTCAGGATGTATGCTTTAAGGTTGAATGTTGGTGTCCTTTAACTGTTTCCTGGTGAGTTAAGCTTTATAATGATGCCCATTTATTTTAAGAACAGGAGCAAATTGCAATATTCACATCGGATTATATCTGAGTTCAGTCTTTAAATATGCTAGGTATGAAATGCAATGTGATATTTTCTCTGGATTTTAGCAACACTAGTAAATTCAAACCTTTCTTTTCAGGAAGGATTTTCAATGAAGCTGATCAGGAAGTTCGGGATACGGGATACCAGAAACATGCTTTCAACGTGCTCATCAGTAATCGCTTGGGTTACCATCGGAATATTCCTGATACCAGAGACCCAAAGCAAGTTCTGCATTTTTTTAATGAAATGCCTAAAGTAAACCCTGCATTGAGTTGAGCTTGGTGCAAGAGAGCATATTTTTAAAATACTGATTTGTTAGAGAAATTAAATATTAAAAATCAGATGCTCTGTATATCCTGGAGGGAGGGTGAAGTCATCTTGCCCTATTGTTGTGCTCGGTTGCTGACTCACTCATTTTAGTGAGGTTAAGGAGGCAGGTCACCTGCTGAAAGTTGAAGTTGCTGCTGTTAGCTTAGTTGTGAGGAATCTTCACAGGACCAGTGATTGGGGAGTGGGAGATTTAGCTGAGTGACTGGTTTTTATAAAGTCTTTTGATTTCCCTTGAATTCTTTGCAGATTAGACATCTTTTGCAAAATTAAAACTGTACAGATGCACTTAAGTTTAATTTGCTATTTTACCGATACAGAAATGTCCAGGGGTTTCTATGTTGATGCATGATTGCATTTACATTGGAAAATTGGAACTTGAATAAAACTAGTAGTGTTTTTTTTTTGTAACAAAACATTGAAGTGAATACTGGGAAAGATGTTATGGTTTGATTATAAGCTGTTTTTTCATAGATGTAAAGAAAAGAGCTACCCTGTCGCTTTACCATCAGCTAGCGTCATTATCTGCTTTTATAATGAAGCATTATCGGCATTGCTTCGGACAGTTCACAGCATCCTGGATCGCACTCCTGCATACCTATTGCATGAAATTATCCTAGTGGATGATAGAAGTGACTTCAGTGAGTAAATGTTCATTTTTCCCCATCTTTTGCTTATATCCCTTCTTTTGTAAAGATATGATCTTTTATTTTGTCCCTTGCTGGGTACTATCAAAACATCAAAATAAATGATAGTCAGCATGACGTTGATTTTATACATCCTACCCCGGTCTTGTAAAATCCACGTTAAATGTTTAGTTACTGAAACCCCTCCCAGCCGGTGAAAATGGTACTTGTAGCTAGATGATTTTTCCCCTCCTTTTTAACACCCCCCCCCCTTCCCAAACTGATACTTTGTTTCCATTTTCAGTTGAGTTGAAAGATGAGCTGGAGAAGTACATTGACAACAACCAACTTAAAAAAGTGAAACTAATAAGGAATGTAATGCGAGAAGGTTTAATACGTGGCAGAATGGTTGGATCATCTCATGCAACAGGTACCAGCTTCGGCTCCATCTTTCTTTAGCTTTAGTTTGGCACATGTTTTATATTCTAAGTGATGGGTTTTTTGTTCTTGGTCAAACTGGAGAAGGGGGATGTGGAGCTTTGTAGAACTTGGAAATAACCGTTTTTTGTTTTGGGTGACCCTTTTAACACATTGATAGTTAGTCAGACAATCTTTTGTTTAGAATTCATGACCATTTTTCTTTTGGCTTTTTAATTTGGTTGTTTCTTTTTTATTTTGCTTAGGTTATACAATCCAAAAGTTTTTATCTTATAAACCACACTAATATTATGCAGTTGGTAGAAATAAGCTTGTTTAGAGGTTCCCATTTGTGGAAGGATCGAGAACCAGAGGGCACAAATTTAAGGTAATTGGTAAAAGCACTAAGGATATGAGAACTTTTTTTCACACAGCAAGTGGTTAGGGTCTTGGAATGCACTGCCTGCAAATGTGGTGGAGGAAGGTTCAATCGAGATATTTAAGAGGGAATTAGATTGCTTTTATGTGCAGGAGCAGTATGGGGAGAAGGCAGGAGAATGGCACTAGGTGAAATGCTTGTTCAGAGAGCTAGTGCAGACATATGGGGTGAATGGCCTCCTGTGATTTAAAAATTGAGATTTGGATGAGGGGCCTTGAATCATACCATCCAAGAAAGAAAAGATCATTCTGCTCATTTTAAGATAGCTCCTTCCACCTTCTGCATAGAAGCACTTCCCTAACCTACAATTATAGAAACTGGCTGTTTATTAAATGAGATCAGTATCCTGAACTCAACCACCCCTCCTGGCAACCTGTGTGTATTCCAAGATACAGAAAAGTAATCTAGTTTACCTAAAATAGATATTTTCTGATGACTTCTTATGGAACCTCAGTCACTCTCTCCATCTATTCCCATTGTACATCAGCTGTGAAACCAGATGGTGTCATTAATATTGGTTGAAATCTTGCAATCCCAATAGCAGCAAACAGAAGTTTGCTGCAATTGAGATGCAATGACACTGCAACTTCCTGGGAGCCCGCTTGCACTCCAATCCAGAAGTTGCAGTGCACCTGAATGGATTCCAGTGGAGCCTATGCTGATGGTTCCTTTGGGAACTGTCAGTTGAAAACTTGGGTTGATTTCTCCAGCACTTGCATCAGCTTTTACAGGGACTAATTTAGGTCCCTGTAAAAAAAAAAAAGACCCAACTTCACATCAAAACATTCAGCAGTTTCTTCAGTAAGTCCATGATTTTCTTTTGTCTGTAATATTGTACACCAAAAATTCACCTAATAGACTAATCACTGGTTGTGGGAATAACTTTCCACACATCCATCCTATATTTGCCATAGTTTGAACCTGCTCCACTCTTCATGGTTTCACTTGAAGTGTTGTCCTGAATTTGCCTTTGTTGAATTTCCATTTTGATGTAACTATTCATTATATTTTGCAGGTGATGTGCTGGTGTTCATTGATAGTCACTGTGAAGTAAATGAGATGTGGCTGCAGCCTCTCCTGACTCCAATTAAGGAGGATCACAGCACTGTAGTCTGCCCACTAATTGATATCATCAATGCTGACACACTAATCTACAGCTCTTCTCCAATAGTGAAGGGAGGGTTTAATTGGGGCCTGCACTTCAAGTGGGATCCTGTGCCAGTCTCGCTGCTGAATGGACCAGAAGGAGCAACTGAACCATTCAAGTACCAATCCTATTATTTTTTATTCAATTTTTTTGTGTGGGAGAGTGGGTTGAAAGAAATGAGAAACTGTTGTAATAGGAGTATTTAGATTACCAGATGACAAACTACAAAATTAACTTCACTGCTGGATAGGCCTCAAACTAGAAAATACTTTGTGCAGATTTAAAACTTTGGATTGTTGCAGTTTAATTTTGATTCAATGTGGATTAGCTTGAATGTTCTTTGTGTTCCCTCACTTAGATCGCCTACAATGGCAGGAGGACTGTTCGCAATGAACCGGGATTACTTCAATAAACTTGGGCAGTATGACAGTGGCATGGATATCTGGGGAGGGGAAAACCTGGAAATTTCCTTTAGGGTAATTTTCCTCACTACCCACCTCATATCTAAATTGTTTTTATTACACAAACAGATTCTTAAATATTGTGTTGTGATTTATACCTGTGACTTGTATAAAATCATATCTCTATTCTACGTGGGTTTCTGCCCCTTTTTTATTTGCTTGTTGGTCAGATCAGTAAGCACTTGTGGATTAATCGTACACTGTAATTTTTATAAATTAGTGTTGATTGAATAAATACTCAGTGATTACTTTATCTGGTAGTAACTTGCACGCAAACTGCTTGAGAAAATGTATAGCTTCTCCAAATATCTGGTATTAAAAAGCTCAGTGTTAGAATACCTTTCCCCTCTATACAATAACATTTATTGTTTGGGTCAGATTTGGATGTGCGGTGGGCAGCTGAAAATAGTTCCATGTTCCCGTGTTGGGCATATTTTCCGGAAATGGAGGCCGTATGGCTCACCAGGAGGAGTGGATACCATGGCATACAACTCTCTGCGTCTTTCTCATGTATGGATGGATGAATATAAGGTATGCATTTACAAAGGGTGAGTTGAATGTTTTTGAGGAATGGAGAAATTGTTCAGGTGTAGAATGCTAGAACATGGTCTGTTCTAGTGGTGGGTAGGGAATCAGTAACGGTGTGTTTGTGGAGAGGCAATATAGTATTAAAGGAGATTGCTGGGTAGCCATGAAGGGTTAAAGCTTAAGAACAAGGAATTTCAATTTAATATGTTTTGGGGGTGGGGGGGGGGTGGTGTGGTATAGGTGACAAACAAGGACTTGGTGCAAGATAAGTGTCCGGCAGCATTTTGGACAGGCTAGAATTTATGATCGATGGGATGTCACCAAAGAAGACGTTGAAATTGAGTTTAGGTGTGGCAGAGGCTAAGATTGGAACACCACAATGATGAGCTGGAGAAGATCGTGATGCTTTCACTAGATGATGGACGGGCAGACTAACACACAAACTGGTGGCTCCTGAAGTAGAGTCATTAGTATTTGCATGTGAGCTGACTGTGTTCCTATGTATGATGTCACTGACCGGCACTTTGAGTGGAATAAGTCAAGGTTAGATTCTTGCAGTCTCAACATAATGATGTGAAGGAGTGAAGACAACTGCCAAGTTGACTTTATTCTGTGCTGTCTGTTAATT
The DNA here is from genome assembly GCF_017639515.1 of Carcharodon carcharias. NCBI lineage: Eukaryota > Metazoa > Chordata > Chondrichthyes > Lamniformes > Lamnidae > Carcharodon > Carcharodon carcharias. Next base: position 19,199,661 of record NC_054486.1, on the reverse strand, counting down.
CTCCAGTGCCCCTTTTTCTTTTGAAACATTGGTCAGCCTGCTGACCAATCAAATGTATTTATTAAATGGATTTACTGACCCAATGAATCCATTTATTACATCTTTGAACTGGAAGTTTGTGTGTTTTTCCATATTGCTAATATAATACACGAAGGCAGTAGATTATAAACTTGCTCGCTTTCCATTTTTTGGGTTCTTTCCCAGTTTTAAATTTGTCTGCAGTAAAAAGATTTTGTGAATATGCAGAGACTGAGTTTCCATTTGTTACGATCTCCATAGAGACCAATAACTTTTTCAAAGAAATTCAAACTTCCAGTTAATAGATGAAGGATGACATGACTCTTTCATCTTTTTAAGACCACTGCTGTAACAAAAGACAAAGCACTATTGACTAAACACCTTGTACTTTAAAGCACAAACGGAACATTCCTTTTTTTAGCACAACCAAAAAAAACCACATACCTTACTGTGCTCTTTTTTGAAAAATCGACATTCAATTCTCCTAGCACCAATCCAGGATGATTCTTGGCTCTTCCATCCATTGCTCTCGCTCACCCACCTACCCAATCCCACCACTTTTCTTATAGCGCAAGCTCAGCAAATCTTCCAGTCTCGTTTTTCAACTCTATGAATTTGGTCTTTTCAATCAGGAGTGTGAGCTCCTACCTACATTTCTGCCTATAGCGATTCCCTCTCTAGATTACTGGCAGGCTAGCCTTGTCTGAGAGTTTTCAGGGACACTTTGGAAATTTCAGAGTTCATCTCTAACAGTGTGAATCACATGGGCCTTGCGTCCAGCTCTTCTTTTAGATATGCTAATTAGCAATCCTTGAGTGCCCAACCCTTATCTTGGTAGTAAATGGATAGTTTTAAAACAGAATTGTTTACAACCTGACATTCTCAGCACTTCTGGGACTTTGGAGACTCAGTCTATCCACTGTTAGCACACAGGCTGCAGCTGTTTGCAAGTCTAAACCTTGCACCACCTTCCCAGTAAAACAATCTGGGTCTCTTTAATCTCTCAATCGGATCACCCAAGCTTCCTGTCAGGCAGACTTCAGCACGTGATGCCCTTCCATTTTACCTTAAATTAAAGAGAGTCCCAAAACAACAGTCTTTTAATTCTCATGATTGTAACACATTTGCATTTTACATATCATGAAGGGTGGTGTTATAGAATTATCTCCTAACAGTGAATTACACATCAGACACTAGAATTGTTCCCCAGTTTCACACACATATCAAAAGGTGTTAAATAACATTTTCACGAGCATAATCTAACATTTTGGATTTAGTTACATTATGGTAAGGGAAGTAAAAGTTTAGCAAGAGTAAACTTAGTAGTAAAAGGAAGACCCAAGATGTCATGGATGGATAATATCAGAACATGGACTGGCACCTCTATGGGACAGGTAGTACGTGCAATGGAGAAAGATTATACATGTGGCCGACACTCAATGAGGATGGATGAAAGACTATAATAAACTACTTGACCTGCATGATGTATTCATTGTCCCAGGATAAGTCTGCAAACAATAGACCATGGAATCCCTTGTATCTGTTTTAATAGGTATGGTGAAGCAGGGAATTAAAGATTACAGGGGAAAAACATATGGTTCATTCAAATTTCCAGCATTTAAGACACATAACTGAAGATGCTTTTAGAAAATACACTCAGCCGAAATGTTTTGATTTGCTGAGACCTAAAACAACGCAATCATTTTGCACTTCAGCTAGAGTAGCACTTTAAGCTTTCCTATTTGATCTACTGGTCAATTTATATACATCTCAAGACAGAAATCTCTGGTTTCAGATTAGCAGTACCTTCAATCTGTAATTTACTCTACCCTTTCTATCTAAAGTTATGTATATTTTTTAAAAAGATAAAACAAATGTTCTGTTTGACACAGGCTGTTGCTCTACTTCCATCACATGCCCTATTTATGATGTCTGGACAAGATTTTATGATCCTATAAGATGAGAAATTCTACAGGAAGCGTCTGCTCCCAGGCTGCTTCTTACCAGCAGTACTAATATTTAACCAAACAACCACATGTGACTGAGCTTTGCTCAGTGTACAAGGTATCGCTTGCTTGCATTTAGAATTATGGGACAAATTGATAGAATACCTCTCTCTCTTAAAACCTGTCACCCATAATCTGAGCTAACAATGGCTATGTTGGTTTGATTCACCACACCACCATAACTAGTTTATCAGCATCTGCTAATTGGAAATTTGAATGTGTTGATGGAATAAAATTTGCATGTTAGTAGACTTCACTTAAACAGCAAATTTCAAATTGCCGGTATGTGCATTTTGTGGCTGTAGCTCTTTTTAACTTGCATCTTATCTTTGAGCCCCTATCAAATATGTCTCTGCTTTACTTGACTGACTCCCATGAATAACAATCATCCCATTAACTTGTACAAGTCTTCTATGTCTGAGGCTATAGATTACACTATAGGTCCAGTCTAGCTGACCTGACACATACCCAACATGCATTTCTAGCAGGAATCATTGTATAGTAATTTTAAAAGCAGGAACTTCTATGGCTTCTTCATAACCAACCAATATTGGATAACTTGTTCCAGCCTTACTGATGTCACAGGTGAGATTAGTTTGTGTCACTAGCTAGGATCAAGCTTGGCTGCTTCCTAGTCCAAATGATTGAGGCAGTGATTTTTTTTTCTTCTTATCCCAGCTAGAGCTTTCCATTATAAAAACAAAAAAACGGCGGATGCTGGAAATCCAAAACAAAAACAGAAATACCTGGAAAAACTCAGCAGGTCTGGCAGCATCGGCGGAGAAGAGAGGAGTTGACGTTTCGAGTCCTCATGACCCTTCGACAGAACTTCGACAGTCGAAGTTCTGTCGAAGGGTCATGAGGACTCTAAACGTCAACTCTTTTCTTCTCTGCCGATGCTGCCAGACCTGCTGAGTTTTTCCAGGTAATTCTGTTTTTGTTTTAGAGCTTTCCATTAACTTGGTTTTGTAGAGCTGGAGTTCATATTTTGACTTCGGTTAAGGTATTTTACTGAAGATTAACTTTTAAGCAGAATCTTGTTACTTCACACTTAATGTTTGCTGTTATGGCCCAGCTTTTTCCACAGGAGACAACTTCTCAACTGGAATTCCTACACTTGTAAAGTTTCCTTGACTTTGTATGTGATGTCATTGAATGCTTGTATTATTGTTATCTTTGGGAGCAACTGATTTTTAAAATAAAAACTATGTAGTATTCAATGTGAATAATTGTAGCATATGGTAAGAAAGTTGGTGTTGTGATGTGAACAAGAACCTTTAGAATTGAAGGAAACCAGAAGATTTCAGTTTCCTAATTTTATGAAAGTAATTCTGAAGCTGAGGCTCAAGAGTTTTGTCTTAAGTCATAAACAAATAGAAACATAGAAATAAAGCACTACAGAAATATTAATTCCTATGGCAAACTCTAATCTCAAGTAAATGAATTCCATTGTGTAGCTACTGTTAGTAAATTTTGGGGAGGGTGTAAAATGAAAAAGGTCAGTCTGGATAAAAGCACCTAATTTGGACTTGTTTTTACTATTTTTTTGCTCAATTCTAAAATCTAGAAATTCTTTTGACTCTTAGGAACAATACTTATCTTTAAGACCTGATCTGAGGAAACAAAGTTATGGTGACATTACTGAGCGTTTGAACCTGAGAAAGAAGCTGAACTGTACATCTTTCAAGTGGTATCTGGACAATGTTTACCCAGAGATGAATGTTAATGGACCAAATGAAAAAGCTAAAATACAACAACCACTATTTATTAACAAAAGTCCAAAACGATCTAAAATACTGCAGCAAGGAAGGGTAAGATTCAACAGACCTGCACAAAGTTGTATATAAGATTTTGAATTTTCAGAGACTCCCTTTTTTCTGCTCCCTGCAACCTTAATACAGTACAATGTTTTTTTCTGCAGAATGCAATGGAACTGGGGAAAGAGGGGAGGAGATATCCAGGATATTCGGTTTTTTTTGTTTGATGTTTGCTCAATGCTTAACCTGAGGAAAAATAAATACAGGGAAGAAATTAATCTTGTGTGAAAAATATCTTCATGAACTGCTTTAACGTTTTAGTATTGCAAGTGCTGTTCAGGATTTAAAATGGGCAAAATAGATTTAAACAAAAAAACCAAAATGGTGAGAGTGGAAAAGCACTTTTTTTCCTGTGCATTTTTTTTTTTTGGCTTGTCCAATATTAGATTTGCACATTTGTATCTCCTAAATGGAGGCTTGCAATTTTATTTAAATTGGTACCAAATTTGGTTTCATCTAAATATGGTGTGTTAGCTACCAAAATATCCTCCTTTCAGTGCAGTTTTTAAAAAAAAATAATAAATTCAACTGTGCACTTCATGGAAAGTCTTGCTTCAATTGAAAAGGAATTGCTTGGATTATGAAGTCTACTGGGAAGAATGGTGCACTAAAACAAATGAAGCCAAAGCCTCGTTAGTTTTTTTATGGATGTGAATCTACTGGAAGGGTGACAATTATTGAGTCAACTCTGAAACATTGCTAGTTCTATCTGAATATAAATCTGCTAAATGGGAAGTCTTTTTGAGGAATATTGGGAGGAGCTTTTTCACCTTTTCTCCAGATCTATTTGTTTTTCTTTGTTGCAAATCTATTAAACAAACTTTTTAAAATATACTTCCATTCAGGTTGACTGAGAGAATCCATCTTCAACAGAGATTGATGCCTCTCAGAAGGTATTTTACCTCCTAGTTGCCGATTTTAGACCTAGGTACAATTTCCATGGTAACTAACTCTTCATAGTGACCTACAGGTGTTTAAAAATTCTAAGGTTTGAAATGTAGTTGCAACTGATTTGTTTACACATTCGTGTATGTAACTAAATTCAAAACCAAAACCTTCTTGTACAATTATTATATTCAATCAAATGAATATTTTTTCTTTTTCTATTTTTTTTTGTAATTTTTTTGTTTTGCCTGTGTGAAGTGGTCGGTAATGATATTTCAGGCTGAGTTTAGTGCTAAGTCTAGCATTTATCTTCCTGTATGGTTGGATGCAATATTGTTCTACAAAAAAAATTCAGTCCTTTAAGATTACATGCTTATTCCCTCTTACCTCTATATTTTACCCAGAAGTAGCATGTTTGGACTATTAACCAAAGTTTGGGGGAAGAAAAAGTTAGAAATAAAACACCACTTTGTTCATTTTGGGCTCATAAAATGGTGTTGCTTTCTTTAGCTTGCTTTGTCCATTCTTCAGGCTAAAACAAGCTCTCTAAACCTATTGACAATTGAGGTATTGTTGGCCTAATTTTCACACCTTTTCAGTTCCTTTAGCTTTCAATTCATGCTGTTTAAGTAAAAGCACCAGTCAGCAGCAACCTGCAATACTCATTAAGATAAAAGCAAAAAACTGCAGATGCTGGAAATCCAAAACAAAAATAAAAATACCTGGAAAAATTCAGCAGGTCTGGCAGCATCAGCGGAGAGGAACACAGTTAACATTTCGAGTCCGTAACGACCGGTTCTGTTGAAGAGTCATATGGACTCAATGTTAACTGTGTTCCTCTCAGCAGATGCTGCCAGATCTGCTGAGATTTTCCAGGTATTTTTATTTTTGTTTTGCAATAATCATTATTGTTCACCTCCACAAACAGGAATTGGGACATTGAATCCTCTGATGTAATGGAGCAGTAATTTTGTCACCAGAACTAATTAAGAAAAATATATATATTTTACTAAATGAAGAAAGTTTCAGTTCATATTGAAAAAATGTTTCAATAAAAGGAAGAAATTGTCCAAACCAGCAAAACCATAGGAGTTGAATCTAAAACACTTAAAATCTCATTCATTTTTTTGGTACCAAAAAAAGGAACATGTGTTGCAAAAACCAGTGTGGGAGACGGTGCTGGTAAATTTGGTGTTCCACTTTAGTGAGTATTTTTATATGGTATTGATAAATTTTGTTAGTGTGTTGGTGAGCCTCCTGTCATTAAACTGTTTTCTACAGAAAATACTGGAAATACTCAGCAGGTCAGACAGCGTTTGTGGAAAGAGGCAACAAAGTCACATTTTAGGTCTATGACCTTTTTGCAGCAAAATATTCTGATGAAGCTTCATTGGCCGAAAACATTAATTCTGTTTCTCTCTACAAATGCTGCCTGAGCTGTTGTGTTTCCAGTATTTTTGTTTGTTCTGCACTGTGTTTGAATGCTACCTCATGAATGTTCATCTAACAGGAGAAATATCACTTCTGTTCTGCATTGGAAGTACTGGCTTCATAGACCTTATGAATAAGATGAATGCATGCTGCAGATGCACATTGGGAGAGGATAGATGTAATGCTACTGTTCAGTGCTAGGATGTAATGAATTGTTAGATGCATGCTAGGATCTAATATCAATTACCTATGATAAACAGGATCATATCTGCAGTGGAGAAGTTAAATATATTTTCCAGTTCCTTTGTAATTGATGGATGCTAATATCCAAAGTTGTCAGCAGCAGAATGCTCATTAACTAATGGATGTTGACTATTTCTGAGGAGATCAATATTGCAGGCAGCTCAGTGAGCACCACTGCATGATCCTTAAATTGGTTATTACAAAGAAGGGTTGACAGGTAGAGTTGGGTGTTTGTGTTCAGGGACAGGCACTTGGTACCTTGTATTTTCAGTGTAAAATACTGCAGATTATGGATGTGAACTATTCCGTCCGTCGCCCCCCCCCCCCCCCCCCCCCCCCCCCCCCCCCCCCCCCCACCCCAAATGGACACATTGGAATCTTGCCTGTCCTTTTTTCTTTGCTGGGACTTTGACAATTTTGTCCTTCCACATCAGCTACAGTATAGTGATTGATTTTATAGCTGTAAAAGTGGTAAATGTACACAATCCATGAAAGAATCTCACAGCTTAAAAACAGTGACATACCTACTAAACATTTAAATGTTAAACAATAAAGTACATTGTGTATCATAAATTAAAAGCTGTCAGTGTGACCAGTGCATGGTGGAAACTGGGGCTGAACACATTCATTTTGAGGTTGCCTAATCTCTTGTAACAATAGCCAATCTTCTTTAGGTAATTGTAGTGGCAGTGGATAGATTCAATTCTCTCTCGGTGGAAGATGGATTGAAAAGTACACAAATGAAGCCAAATTTCCTACTAAACTACCTGTTCCAACTGCAATTCTAGGTAGAATAAACCAACATGTCTTCTGCCTTTACTCAAGTTAACTAGTTCACCACTTTAGATTACAAGCCATATGTGTTTATTCTTACATTCTGTAGGCAGTGTTTTTATCCAGCTTGGACTGACTTAAGCTTATATCGATCTATGCATGGGTGTGCATAGCTTTTTTTTTTTGACACTTTCCCTTCCCCCCTCTATCCACACTAGCCCCCCGACCCCCCAAAAAAGTATTCCACCTAAATAAAAACAGGAAATGTTGGAAATATGCAGCAGATCAGGCAGCATCTGTAGCAGGAAAAACCAAGTGACTGACCTTGTATTGCTAACTTCCTGTTCTGTTGAAGCTTTTAAGCAACTATAGTGGTGAAGAGGGGTGGAGGTAATCCACTTTGACTGAAAACAAATATTGATGGCTGAAGACATCTGATAGGACCATCTGCTTGTTAATACCTGTAGTGCTTTCAATCAGTTACAAGCCACAGTAACCCATACAATTAATGGCTTGTGTATACTGAAGCTAACCATTAAAACAAATACATACCAAACTCAAATCAAAATGAAATCCATTCTAGCCCGTGTGTATTTGCCCAGGATTCAGTACTAGGACCCTGCTGCTTTTCATATACATTAATGACTAGGCCTTGGCAGTGTGAGGCACAATTTTAAAATTTGCAGATCACACAAAACTTGGAAATTTAGTAAACATTGAAGAAGATAGCAGTAGGCTCCAAGAGGACAAGGTTAGGCTGGTGGAATGGTGAATAGGGTGACCAGAGGACACCAATTTTAAAATGATTGGTAAAAGAAGTGACATGTGGAAGTCTAGTTTATGTAATGATAAGGTGGTGCGAGCAGATTCAATAGCTTTCAGAAGAGAATTCGTATAAATATTTGAGGAAGAAAAAAAACTTGAGTGTTGCTGAAAGAAAGACTAAGCTCTTCGTCTCTCACTCATCAGGACACTTGCAAGAATACCAATATAGGGGAAGACAATCCATACTATATGTGAAGAGAGCACTGATTGGTTGACAAGTGCTCATGCCATGGAGGATGCACCACTGATGGTGACTGACAGTTAACTGCCAAGCATTGTTTGAAATTTAAACCAGACGGCTTCACGCTGATTGGTCAAGGCATTGCCCTAAGGCATGAATCAGCGAAAGGCTATCACTTATTTTGTTTAGCTGAAATAGGTGCAATGTGTGTACATGTTCCTTCCGTAAAGAACAAGGCCCTGTGTATTATATGTAGCTTCCAGTACACTCAAATGAGCCACAGTGAGCCCGACTGACGATCTTAAATTCATCAGCGTAATTCTTAGCACGTTGAGGATTGAGGCCCAGCTCTCGCAAACATCTTTGTTGGGTTCCATGAGAAACGTATCTTCAATGGAATGACACCTAACCTCCTACCCCTCACATTTTTCCAATATGTGGATGATACGTTCGCTTTATTTAGATCTGCAGCTGCATATAATACTTTCCTTACATGTCTTAATGGGCTCCATCCTGCGCTCAAATTCACCTTTTGAAATGGAGCAGTCAAATGGACTCCCCTTCCTTGATGTACTAGTTGAGAAGTCTGCTGGGGGTTCACTATCACTGTCTACTGCAAGCATAACTTCACTGACCAATATACACATTGGGATTTTTACAGTTCCACGTGCTATAAGATTGGTCTTATCAACAACCTTATAAATAGGGCCAAGCCATTTGATCACCATGCAAGCTTGATGCTGAAAAAGGGTGCATCAAAGGCATCTTGTGGGATAATGGCTACCCTGATCAGATCATTTTGCGCTGTGTATCATGCAAGCTCACGAACAGACCTAAGACCATCAGTTTTGACCCCGAAAAGTGTCTAGTCTACCTCAGATTACCCTGGAAGGTATTTCAAACATTTGAGCAACAGGGGAAGCTAACTATTCAACACTGCTACTTTGCAGTAGCAACACGAGTAGTATTTGCCACTAACAGGATGCTGCCGTCGAGCCAAAAAGATGTTCTGTCTATCACACAAATGAGTAATGTGGTATATGAATTTGTGTCAGTGTGATGCTAGTTGTGTAGGTTGTATGTCCCAAAGACTGCCGGATCATATCAAACAGAATGTCCCAGCACTGAACGCAATAGGCAGGGTACAGACCGTACCCAACCATCCCATGCTTGCAAAACTCTAAACACTGTGTCCAACATTAGATGTGATTCTACGATTGGACAACATTTTGCTGAATAATCTTCAATGTGCTAAGAATTGCGCTGACAACCAATTTTAAGATTATCAGTCGAGCTGGTGGTATGGCGCATTTGCATGTTGGAAGCTACATAAATTAATGCACAGCACCCTGTTCTTTGCAGGCAGAAAGAACATGTACGTACACTGCACCTGTTTAAGCTAAACAAAATAAGTGACATCCATTCGCTGACAAAGGCTTGACTAATTGGGGTCAAGCCGCCTGGTTTAAATTTCAGATGATGCTTGGCCGTTAACTGTCGGTCACCATCAGTGGTGCATTCTCCATGGCAACAGCACTTGCCAACCAATCAACACTCTCTTCGCATACAGTATAAATTGTTGTCTTCCCCTTACATTAGTGTGTTCTTGAGTCCCCTGATGAATGCAAGATGCAAAGCTCAGACATGTCTCTCTATTCATCAGCAATGCTCAAAAAACTGCAGGGGTATAGGGTTAGAGCAAGGGAGTGGGACTAACTGGGGTTGATCTTTGACAAACTCATTAAGACGAATTGTCCATTTGTCCAGTATTATTTGATCTCGATGATATGTGCAGAAGGAACATGATACCATTTGTGTGTTTGAATTGTTGAAAGAGAAAGGAACCAGCTGAATTTCTAGAACTGCTTCAGTGAACATCTATCTAGAGATGGGCATAGTAGCCAAGGTATACTATCAGAATTATGCTGTTGTTGGGAAGAGCCCCAGATTGAGAAGTTAATAGTTGCCGTCAGTTTGAGTCCTAGAAGAAATCATACATCCATGAGGACTCCCAGCTCATGTATCACCTAATTCAATGCTTGTAAATTGAATTTAAATCTTTTGGAGACAGAGATGCTGTGAAATATGGCTCTCATAGCACTAAGAACTAGATAATTTTCCACGATTGTTTTATTACATTTTTTCCCCTTGTTCTGGTGCATTTAATCAACCGTTGTTCCAAACTTTTTCTGCCGGTGAGCCTGTCAGAGCCTGTTTCTTGAGCAAACGTCCATCTCTTGAGGAAACTTCTTTAGTTCAGCCTCTGACCTTGTAAATTGCCAAAATACGACGTTATTTTACTTTGTGCCTTGAAGGTGTTTATTAATGTTGACATAAGGTACCATCTGCATTTTAAATAATTTTTGAGAGAGTCTTCTCATCAGGTCCTTCATTAATAAAATCGCAGCAATTTTTTAAATGTAGAGTTTTTTTATTTTACATTCATAGGATATGGACATCACTGGCAGAGCCAGGACTTGTTACCCATCCCTAATTGCCCTTGAGTTAAGAGTCAACCACATTGCTGTGGGTCTAGAGTCACATGTAAGCCAGACCAGGTAAGGACAGCAAATTTCCTTCCCTAAAGGACACTAATGAACCAGGTGGGTTTTAACAACAATTGATGATAGTTTCATGATCACCATTACTGAGACTAGCTTTCAATTCCAGATTTTTTTTTTAAAGTTCAATTTAAATTCCACCAGCTACCATGGTGGGATTTGAACCTGTGACATTAGCCTGGGCCTCTGGATTACTGGCCCAGCAACATTACCACTATACTACCATCTTGCCCCATAAGATGCATTTTGCCTGGCATGTACATTTTTTGTGTTATGTCAGAATAATTAATGAGGAGGAGAAACAAATATGGTTATTCCCTGCTGGATTTAAGCACTCAAGATGAATGACTAGCTGGCCTTTATCACGAGGTTTAGAATATTCTTGCTGTTTGTACCGTTCACTGTTTCTGGACAGACAGGTCAGGTTTCCAGATATCTATCAGGGCTGCGGTACAAACAACTACTATGAAGTGCATGTAGTTTCCCACCACGCTGTTCTCATATTTTATTTCCTGATATTAGTTCAGTAAAGCATTCCCATTGTTGGCTTAATTGAGGCTGGGAAATCTATATGTATTCATGCTTTGTTTCCCTAAGGCACTATGATCACTGTACTGATACTTACCTAGTTAGTTTGGGAGAATTACATAACTTGGACTTGAATTGATTGTACATTTTTGTTAAAATGTGATATGCTGTACCGTCTGCAGTCTGGAAATCTATTGTTTGGAAAAAAAAGTTGTCCGGAATTTTTTTTTGAGCAAACCCAAAGCAATCCGATGCATCATTTTAGTACAGTACTTTGGGGGTGGAAACACGGAAGATAAAATATTTGGATAAGTTAAAGAATTTTTATAATGTTTTATCACTGTTTTATGCTTCAGGTAAATATTTATATCTACAGCTTGTTCAGGTTCACATGCTTGTGGTTGGGTATCCTAACGTCATTCCATCATCCAGAAATTTCCACCAGCCAGAAACGACGTGGTCCTGTGCACTTCAGTGTACTGGAGGGGTTACAGTGTAATGAATATCTCTGAGGCTGCACCGAACTCTTTTTAAATAATGGGGCAGTAATAGTGGAATGTCTTTCCTAGGTAGATATATTAATTAAGAATTATAGTGTTTATTTTGATATAGGCCGTGTTTTAATCCAAAAAGTTTAAATTAGATTGTTTTTTTTCTTCCTTGCTGTAACCTCAAGTTTGGGTACAATATCTTTTTATTGTTTTCTATCTCTGCAGCTGTACAATCTACAGACAAGCAAATGCCTGGCTGCCCAAAAATATCCTGATCAAAAAGGAGGAATAGTGGTGGTTAAAGAATGTGATTGGACAGATTCAAATCAGGTGAGCAGTTTTTTGAGATTTATTTCACCAGTAAACCAGTCCTTTCATTACATGCAGAGAAATTGGCCTTTGGTTCTAGTGAATTTTTGAATTCTGAGTTACTTTGGAATAAAGTGTCTCCATGTTCAAAGTCTCCCAAGCCTTTTGGTCAAAATTGACCTGTAAACCAAACCCTAATTCTGTTTTCATCTAACACCAGGAGCAGCAACCCTGGGCTGTAGTTTCTTTCCCTCCTTGGCTTCAAGAATGTGGATTCAACTTGTAACACAGCCTTGGAATTGAATCTGGTAAAACATTTGGCCATCAGAGAGCTTCAGCTGTGGACCCCATGAGTTTAAGTAGTGTTAAACTATGATCTGCACTTTTACTGCATTTATATTGCACCCTTTGAGAAGACATGAAATCATCGCTTCTCTTCCCAGAAGTGAGCTAGACAGGTGGTGACTTCTTAGCCTCATTGGTTGAGGTGAGATGGGTTGGAACAAATTTATTGCGGAGTTAACTGTAATGTATTTTTATGTTTCTGGTCCTTTATGCCTTCAAAGTCTGGGCCCTCCTAACAGATAGCAACCCATCTCCCAAACTACCGCTTCAAAAAACCTAAAGGCAATTGCCAATGAGTGTGATGATTTGTCCAGTGTTCTGTAATTTCCATTCCCTTTCCCACCATCCCAACCCGAGACGACAAAAGAATCCTTCTCAGGATAAGAGGTTGGTCAGTTAGGACTTTAATGAGGAATTTCTTTACTTGGAGGGGTGCAGTTCTGTGAAATTCTATCAAACTGTGAATGCTCAGTTTGTTCCTCCAGTGAATTGTTGTCCACCATTCATGACTGGATGCGGCAGGACTGCAGAGCTTAGAGTGATCCCTCCTGCTCTCGTTTTGTTCCCTCCCTCCACACTCCCTCCTGCTCTCGTTCCCTCCCCTCGTTTCGGTTCCCTCCCTCCCTCCCTCCGCGTGCTCATTTCATTTCCTCCCCTCCCTGCTCTCATTTCCTTTCCCTTCTTCCCTCTCGCTCTCAGACACAGCTGGGGCTACTTTACTAGATCCACCACCATCTTGGCCGCCTGCTCTACTCCAGATCTGTCAATGGAACCCAATTTTCTTTTACAGTTAAATATAAGGTTTGTTGTAACTGGGAGAGGGCTAAGGGGTGGGGGAACTGTTTATAGGTTCTTTTAAAAATGACTCGCCTCAGTGCATCCTCCCAGGCCACTGTCAGAAACAGTCCCAGCTCCTGACCCCATACAAAACACACAACTCTTGAAAGATTGCGAAAAAAAATTAATAAGTTCCAAGGGGAGGAGGAAAAAGTGTCAACTTTCCATTGACTCCTAGTTTTTGAGGTACTGCTCTGTCCAGACCTCTAATGTCCTTCCATCCTTCCTAGGTGGTGCCCAGAACTGGACGCAATACCTGTTTAGAATTTTTCCCCCATCTATGCTTTATCTTGGGCTACTTGTGAGGTTTCAAGGGCCAATTCACCTATGTATTTGGAACCCTCTTCAGCAGCATCTGGCAGTATCTATGGAGAGAAATGAGTTAACATTTTAGGTTGATAACTCTGCTTCAGAGGTTCTGATGAAGGGTCATCAAACTGAAGCGTTAATCCTGTTTTTCTCTCTCCCATATTTGCTGCCATTTTTTATTTCAGATTTTCAGTATCCTCAGTACCCTTGTTATCTGCTGCTGTTAAAATTCTGGTTAATATTTTACAGGAGATTGTGTTTTTGCTTTCCATCACTCCTTGTTGATGGTGCTTACAGGTTTGGATTTACAATGAAGAACATGACCTAATTCTGGCCAACCTGCTTTGTTTGGATATGTCTGAAACCCATTTATCAGACTCGCCTCGTCTTATGAAATGCCACGGTGGTGGAGGATCACAACAGTGGACACTAGGGGTAAGATTAGTTCCCGATCAGAAAGCTTTTTACATTTTACCAGTATTTCCTTTGGCTTAATAGTTTCTTGTGTATCAACAGGAGCTGTAACTGAACTAACTATGCAATGGCAAAGTGTATTTAATTCCCACCATTGAATACTGGCATGCAGATTAATAGCAAGACCTTTCCTATCTTGTTATGGATCTGTTGCCAACAAGCACTGATTGAAGGCCAGTGAAGGGAAATCAATGGGAGAAGCTCCTGTGCTGTTCTTACTTACCAGTCTCTGGGAACAGGCTACTTCCCTGCACGCTTTGCTTGGATGAGGCATCTGGAGAATCAAGAAAGGCAAAAGAATACTAGTTTCTTAAATGTTTTCACAAAACAACTGACATAAATATACTTTAATAATTGAATATGTCAAAGAAGCAATATTATGCCATAAACTGATGGAGCATAGATTCATGTCATGGGATGGCTCACTCATTAGTCCAGCTGTCAAGGGGAGAGACTAAATGCATTCAGAAGTTAGAGGAGACTGCTACCTGGATCATTTTATCCTGGCTATCTCCAGAGTGGAAGGCCTGGGAGCAGTTTACCTGTTCTCTACCTTGGTTTTTAAAAAGAAATGCATTTAATTTGGAGGGTTAATGATTCACTTTTAGTTAATACTGAATTGCTTTATGCAGAACAACCATTATTGTTTTGCACGTGTGCTGTTGGTAGTGAGGTACATTTACAACTTGGAAGAAGTTTTTTTTTCCCCTTCAATCCCAACTCTAATCTTCCACTACTCTTCTGCTTTTTTGTTGCCATTCCAGCTTGAATTCCTCTTTGTTAAGGCCACAACTACTATGTTACTGCCTCTTCGAAGGGTCCAATGAAGAAACCATCACTGTTTTCTTATAAGTAGAAGCCTACAATCCTCTCTTGCTGGCCTTTTTACAACCATGTATGATAATCTTGCCAAGGTGTGCCCACAGACCACTGTCTTCCAGGCTCTATCAGTAGGTCAACAATTGTGCCTCTCCCTGTATTTTCCTCTCAAATGTCTGATCAGTTATGAAAAAGGTCTTTCCATCCATGACCTTATCATGGATGATTGCATTGATAACCCAGTCTTTAGCAGACACTTGGCTCACAGCTGGTGATGTTTTATCCTTATTAGTGCCTCTATACCTGGCTATACTTCAGACCACCTACCCCACCCACACTGTCCCTTTATTACCAACTTGGACCTGTGTCTCTTTCTGGTACCGTTTACTCCTTTAAGCACCTTACCTTGTTCAGGTCCTCTCTTTTTCTCTGCTGCTCACTTTCCCCCTGCCTATCAAGCCAAATAAACCCTGACCCTGTTCCTCCCTGCTTTAGCCCTGAATCCTCATCTTTCTTCGGTTTCTCTTCCATTGCCTTGCAACCTGCAGCCTTATTTCCGGCCCCCATTTCTTCTCCCAAGCCCTTGAATGAATCTAGTGCAGACTGAAAGCCTCTCCCTGAACCATGAGCCCATTACTGAACAGCAAACAGTTATCTTCCCTGGAAATTTTCTCACCCCATCCCTCCCTCAACCCAATGGCCTGAACTCAGTTTCCCAACTCCTTGTAATCTTTTGCCGTCCCAAGAACATAATTCCTCTTCTCTTCATTCTATATTTTCTCCCCTTATCCAATTTCTACTCGCCTCCATCTACAACTATCTTGGCACCCTCTGCTGTTTTAACCAGTTCCTGTAACTTGGCTGTGACCTTTTCATTGAATGATCAGTTACTCCACATCATCTTTCCCACGAGGGCAGCCTGATTGACTGACTGTCCTTGAACAGTGGCTAAACCAGTTTCCATTGCTCACCACTCTCCTTTACCTGACTGAACTTGTTCTCACATTGAACAACTTTTTCAACTTCTGGACTTTCTCCGGTAAAAACAATCACTTTGGCTCAGAGCTTTGCCTGCTTTTTTGTAGGTTGTTGAACATTCTTGGTCAGGTCCTTTCCCGGATCTGTTCTTTTAGTACAGAATGTGTTGCCATTACTCCCTCTCCTCACCCTAGTCTGGGGATTTAATTAATTTTGCTTCTAACGTTACCCTTCCATCACCTTCATGTGGTCAGTCTCTGACTCTTCCCTTCTCTCCTACGACCTCTATGACTTCTCCATCTCTGGGGATAGATCGTCTATTAATAGCCCACCAACTCCAACTGCAGCCTCAACTATACTTGTTCACAACCTTTTTTATTAAGAACGGCATACTGCTCTCCCAGTTTTTCCATCTCATCTGCTTTGACAATGCTACTTTCCACACCAGATTTTGCAAGATATTTTCCTATTTTCTTGGTTGAGGTTTCTCCTCCACCACCCTGCCTCCAAACTTTATCTGGATTTGGCTTTAACAACTTTAGATCTTAATCACAGTCCACATTTTTTTCCAGAGAGCAGGTGCTAGTAATGGATGATTAGTATTTCAAGTATTGGGGAAGCTGCGGCTAGGGATAAGGATAAGCATGGGATAAGGATCACCACCGCACTTGGTGTACTAAAGTTCTATAACAATACAGTTTTTGTAGGAGAATGCAGGACCATGTTCCTACCATTTTGCGTACCAAAGGTAATATGAATTATAGTGCTATTACCACTGCAGAAATATATGATGAGTTCCAGAGCCAAGTTTGGGATGCTACAGACCAAATACCCTGCTCTGAAAAGACTGTCTATTTAAAACTAAAGTTTGTTATCCTTGTTTCATGTTTTTATAGGTAAATAATTCTTTGTATCAGATATCCGCTGGACAGTGCCTGAAGGTGATAGATCCGGATAGTCCTAAAGGATATGTTGCCATGGCAATCTGTGATGATTCTGGATCACAGCAGTGGAAGCTGGACAACTGATGTGAGCAACAAACTAAAATACTCCATGGGGAGCAGTTTAACCAACTGCCTGAGACTGATTCTTAAGACGTATCAGCATAGAGAGGATAGCAATTAATGTTTAAATAGAAATGCTGGATGATGGTAGAACTGCTCAATTTTTAGTGAGGTGAATAGTAATTTTATCAAAGTATTTTGACTATTTTCTCTATAGGCTGTTTTACAATTATTGTGAGATGGAAAGTTTTAAATTCGTGAAAAATGTGGAATAATTTATTTATGTTTTTAATTTTAAAAGCAGTCCAATTTGCTCAGCTGGATATGGTGGTAATATAGAGGCACATCATGCATGCATCAGTAGTTTTTAAAGTAAGTTTCCCCTAGTGATTCATGTTATAACTGCACAAGCCACTGAGGTAAGTCCTGTAGACCAGGATCTAGGTTTGATGCCTGCTCCATGATGAGTTTTCCTCTGGGCTAGAGCCAGGAAAGAGCAGCTAAAGTGTCTGCTTCACTCTCTCCGAACCAGTTGGAAAGTTTATATTTGCTTGTAGAGGTTGCCCAGTGACAGGATCGGATTTGACCATGATAGCACCTGCAGTTGAATAGTTTGCCAGAACTTGTGATCTGAAATAATACATGCCTTTTGTGCAAGATATCTGAGTGGCTGGCAACCATGGAACTGTAACGAAGCATACTTAAAGGAAAAGGGGAAAGAGATCCCAATTTTTAATTTGGCACAAATAAAGTAAGTTCTCAAAATAAATCACTAGTTAAAATAAATCACTAATCAAAATGTCCAAGTTTATACTTTTCTGAATGGACTGTACCAGTTCTGATGTGACTTGTTGAAGTTTTGACTTTCTTCATTACTTGTTCTAGTAATGGTATCATTTGGCAGAGCAGCTCATACAAAAAGAACGGTGCAATGTTATATTGGTTTGGGGTTTGGAACCTCTTGAATGTCTTAATAGATTGTTGTGAAAAGGCTATAAAAATATCCTGTTAAAGGGTTGACTATTTTATTGTTGAATTGGATGTAAAGCAAAACGTTTACATTAAAACTACATTTGTACTAGTTAGTAATAAAGATAGCTCAGGCCACAGTTACATTATTTGAAACTGGTGTTGGCTTCAAGATCAGTGAATGTGGCAGCATCAATTTGTACCCAAGTTATACTGTTGGCTCAGCCTGATTCTCAAAATGCGGGGGAAAAAACGAGTACTGCATGTATATAAAGCTTCAGTCACTGATATTTAAATGTCATTGATGTTTTTAAATATAATTATTTAAGAATTATTTAAATGTCATTAATGTTTCTTATAAACAGCTGATAGGGCTGTTTATAATGTAGCAAGAGGTTTCCCTCTGTTTCATTTGATTCAGTGAATTGTTAAATGCAGGAGGAGGATTTCCTCTGTTCACTGTGCAATAATGACAAAAACAGGAGGATTTCCTCAGGAAACCTTTTCTAACCAAAGTGTAAACCGTTTGATTTTCATCAGAAAACTCACTGCTGAGATGCCTTTAACTTAATGCCACCAGAAATCCCCCAAAAGTACTTCAAGGTGGTCCAACAGACTTTAGCACTATTCCCATTTATAAGCCTTTCTTGAATTTTCTGCTCCAGTGGTGTGCTAGTCATAGGATAATGGTTGTGTTACTGGACTAGTAATCCAGAGCTTCTAATCCAGAGAACGTGAGTTAATTCCAGCAATTTGAGAATTTGAACCCAGTTTTTTTAAAAGAAGAAAGTCTGGAAATTAAACATGGTATCAATAAAAGTAACCAAGAAGCTGTCGAATTATTGTGCTTTAAAAGAAACTGGTTCACTAATGTCCTTTTAGGGAAGAAAACCATTCGAGACTCCAGTTCCAATTGTGCTCTGAAGCAGCCTAGCAATTGACTTTAAGAAGTCCTGAGAATATTTTTAAAAAACAAAAATAGGCATTAAGGAAATTGGCCATCTTCCATTATTCCAACCTAATTTAATAAGTTTTCATTTGGGTTGTAATTTCTGACCAAATTCCTTTTATTCAAACATTTATCTCATTTGTTGGTTTGAGCAGTGTGGCTTTTATGAAAGTGGATCAGAAAATTTCAAAACAGGATTAAAAATATCAACCTGTTTACTACAGGTGCTTCCTGGAGATTTATGTAAAATCGATACAGACTGTGTATTTATCCTATAGTATCTGCTGGCAGGAATTTTTGCTAAAAGTGTAACATTTGAAATGGAGCAACAATGATGTTAGTTGATGTGGAGCAGGTTAAAATCACTAATACCGAATGCAGATTTAACCAGTATATTGTTCCACAGTGATAGTTTCAATCCATGAAAGTAGAGTTTCAATCCATGAAAGCAGAGATTTGGCAGGGTTTACTACTGGTGTTCCCTGACAGCTTGCAAATTTTCCCTATTCATTTTAATTGATAGGAAAGACACAAGTTTGTGAGCAGTCGAGTAAACCTTAGCAGTGTTGTCACACATTTGGAAATGGCTGGTGAACAAATAATTCCATTGTATGGAAAACACCTTTAACCGCTGGAGCTGTACTGATCAGACAATGGTTTAGCTAAGTTTTATAAACAAATCTGGTCAATTTAGACTGCCATTGGGACCAAGTTTAAGCTACAATTGACAAGCACTTTGCCATTTCACATTAGAGTCTATGGTCTCTACTGATGTCTTGTGCAGACTCCACGTTCTGAAGTATCATCCCCAGCATGTGGGATACTTAGTTTTGCAAAACTAATTTTTTAAACTTGAAGTTGAAATTTTTTTCTCATTAAAATGTAATGGGTTTTTATTATGCTTGATGAACAATAACTGGAAAGTTGCTAATAACATGATTTGGTTGTAACTGCATTGATTTTACTCGTGTCTTTCCTAAGCGAGGGATAAGTTCAGGCCTATTCAAAAATGGCTTAGGCCATATTTGTTTACATAAATAGTGTGGCTGTGATATTCATTTATATTTTGTATCAGCAAAAGAGCAATTCATCTGAAGCCTAAGCAGTAAATAGTTGGATGTAAATTAAATATTCTGCTCATGTTAATTATGCCCAATTGTTAATTTTGAGACATTCTCTGTATTGAAATCAATTTTATCAAATAAAAGCTGCGAGATATTTATTGGAATAAAGATCTAATTTTAAATAATCATCCTGTTTTGCTAATCAGCTAATGCACAGGAGCTCTTGGCCATCTGATTTTGAATAATTTCACTTGATTTTTGTTTCACAGCAACTAGAAAATACCACAATTAACTCTCTCAAAAAAAAAACACTTTTCTCTTGGGTCAATTAGCAAATTCTTATGAGTTGACTGCTTGTATTTGTTGTAGTCATTATTTATTTTTAAATATTTGTGTTATCACTGATGAAATTCTAAATGTATTTTCAAGAGAGGTGTTGGTAGCCAGGTTGTGAGGAAGCAAAGCTGCCAGTGCCAGAAGTAGATGGTCAAGGAGCATGCAGAAATCAAGTATCACAAGAGGAAAATAATTGGCCTCCCATGGAAGGTCAAGTTGCAGACCTGCACTGAGTTCAGGTGTTTAGAGTAAATATTCTTTTCAAAATGTTGTCAGTGGTACCATTAATATACTATATGTATCATCCCAGACCTCTCCATACTATCTCTAAGTCCTCTTCTCTTTACAGCATTGATTCACCAAAGGTTAGGGGTATACAGCTGGGCAGGTAAAAGGTTTGGAGTTGGTTAACAGCAGACTTGGGCAAAGAAACCTACTACTGATCACCTAATGCCACCCTCAGCTGATCACATTGATCCTCCATGACAGACATCACCTTTGAGGAAGCACTGAAGGTGGCAAGGATGCAGAAGGTACCAATGATCAGTAATATAATAGATCCAGTCAACATCCTGGCTCTATTGCTGAAGATCTGTGCCCTAAAAGTATCAAAATCTCTAGTTAAACTGTTTCGGTACAGCTACAATACTGGCATTGATTGTCCAGGTATGCCCTGCCCATAAATCAGGGCAGTAAGTATCCTGGTTGCATTTGTTGTCAGCTGTCCCTTGCTTCGAGGATGACATCTACTCAGGGTCAGGGTTATAACCCTGGTAGAAGCCTTTTTAAAGTGGGGACCTCGGGGTGCCAGCATTGTCCACACGATCAATGAGTCTGATCAGATTTCAATGATACCTCAAACCACAAAGACAAGACCATCTTGACACTGTAGCCTTCTCCTGCCTTCACAGCTGATGTGAGAGACAGTCTTCATTTAGCCTGTTCTGCAGTTGAGGACTTTTTGTTGATGATTGTCTGACACAATAAATACAATGACGGAAGAAGTCATCAGTACTATCAAGTGGCATTTACTCACCAATATTCTGGCAGGCTCCTGAGCACCAAAACTAATTATAGCCTTGGTGCAAGTTCAGACATGAACTGAATTCCAGAGAAGGGTAGAGTGAGTTGAGTGCCTTTGTCATCAAAGCAGTATTCGACGAAGTAGATCACCAAGGAGCTGTAATGAAATGAAAGTCAGTGGACGTTGATCAAGTTTTTCCTAATGGATGGAATCATACCTAGCACAAAGGTAGATGACTGCTTAGTTGAGGCTGGTCACCTTAACCCTATTCCTCAGAAAATAAAGCACTCCATACCTGCATGCAGCAAGACCTGGTTAAATGACCAGTAGCATTTGCACTACAGAACTGCCAAGCAATGACCATCTCCAACAGGAGAGCATTTAACCACCTTTCCATGACATTCAACAGCCATATCATTGCCCAGCACTTCTCCCCATCGTAATATTCTGGGGGTCACTTTGATCAGGAACTGGACCAATCACATAAATGCTATGGCTATGAGAAATGGCTAGACAGTAAATCTTCTGCAGCAAGTGATTCACCTCCTGATGCCCCACAGCCTCTCCACATTCTACAAGGACAATCAGTAGTGTGAAGGAATATTCTTACCTGGATTGATGAAGCTGTAACAACGTGCAAGAAGCTCAACACCATCCAGGACATAGCAATTTTCTTGACTGACGCTTCAAACACCAATCCCAACACCGGCGACGCACCTTGGCTACAACATGTATTATAATGCACTGCATCAACTCTCAACCCATGACCTCCACTATCTAGAAGGAACAAAGACAACAAGTGCACAGGAAGTTGCCCTCCATGTTGACTTCGAGATATATCACTAATAGCTCATGGTTGTTGGGTCAAATGCCTTTTACTTCCTATCAAGTGGCACTGTTGGAGCACTTTCAGCACATAATGCAGCCCACCTTCTAATGGGCAACTCAGGATAGCAGTAAATTAATGCTCATATCCTGAGAATGTTAACAGCCTGCAACTCAGTGTAACATAAATGCCATACTATATTGAGATTATTTCTGAACTTAAATGTTATGAAGTCTACCATGACTTTGTTCCAAACATGGGAAAAGCCAATGAGGGTGGCAATATAATTAGAATGAGACATTCATATTGTGTTTGTCAGCACAGGATATGCACAATTTTGCCAGAACTGTAATCTTCAAATGAAAAATTGTAACTATCAAGTGCTTTTTCATGCAGGATAGTTTTATAATGAAATAAGGTTCTCAGAATAAATAAAACATATAGTATAGTGCCTTGGTGCCAGCCATGGCTTCCTTTTATGCCAGCTTTGGCTCTGAGTCAAAATATCATTGGGTTTAAGCCCCATTCCAGAGTAGCTGGCATTCCAGAACAGTACTGAGTAAGTGCTACACATTTGGAGGTGCTGTCGTTCAGATGAAATGCTAAACTAAGGCCCCACCTGACCCCAGCTGGTTTTCTTGCCAATATTTATCCCCTCCACCAACAGCACTAAAAATATCATCTCTGCATTTATCACATGGATGTTTATGGGACATAGTTGGGGGGAAATTTACCTACAGTGACATGGACTGTGAATGGCTTTGTTGTGTCCCGAGATTATAAAAGGTGTCAGCACAGAGAAGGACATTTAGCCCATTGAACCTGTGCCAGCTATTTGAGTTCGTTCCACTTGCCTGTTCTTTCCCCATATATCCCTACAACAACTTCTCCTCCAAGTATTTATCTAATTCCCTTCTGATAGCTACTATTGAATGTGTATGTACCATCTTATCAGGTAATGCGTTCCAAATCCTAATCACTTGTGTCAAAAAAGCTATCACCTCTGGTTCTTTACTAATTGTCTTAAATCTGTGCCCTCTGGTTATCAACCTGTCAGCCTTTGAAAACAAGTTACCTTTTATTACTCGCTTTCAAATCTCTTAGTCTTCTCCATATATGAACAAAAGGTTGTTTGCATATTACAAAACAAGGATTAAATGAAATTGGAGACAAATGTTACACCAAGAAGGATTTGCTTTATTATAAAATTGCTTTATTGATCATAGTTTCAATACTGTATTTAGTTTCAGATGCAGTACACTGCGAAAAAAAATCTTCACTTAGGCTTCTGTCATCTTTGTTTTAAACATCAACTACATTATTTACAAGTTTTCTGTATACATACACATAAGCACCCGTCCCCTTGATATATGCTTTGTGGTGGTGGTTGTTTGTTACATGAGGAAGGGGTTTAAATTGCACAGCCTGTGAGGAAACAGTGAACTGTATCCAGTCATTTTGCAATTCAGTCCAGCAAAACTTGCCGAACCCACTGTTAGCTTTTATCTTAAAATATCTTTTCCCTGAATATACAGAAACAAAAGCTTTTATAACAAAAAAGTTCACAGTAATAAATATCAAAAGAATTATACAACTGTATACAAGTTCTATTGAAACAATAAAAATAAATTCCAAGTCAAAATAAAAAGAGTAAAGGCGAGATTGGAGCATGACATGAGCTGATGATTAATGTTCTCATCCCAAAAGGCATTTTTGAAGTATAATGGCATTTATATAAATAAAAAGCTCTGAGCAATCCCAGAATATTTAGTGCATTGTTGTTAATTAGTGCAGTTGTCTTTAACACAGTCACGACTCAGAAGGAATGAGACAGTAGTGAAATGATCAAATTGGACATTATAGTTCCTTTGTATGGTCAATAGAATTCTAACCTATCAATAACTTCAAAAACAATATTTTCATTTAAAGAGTTTTTAAACGTGCACTGCATGAAACTATGGCATTCTCAGTATTGGCAAATAAATAAACATGGACAAAATACCCCAAAAAATCTACTTAACAACTTAAGAAAAATGTTCTTTAAAGCATATGAAATGCATAGAATTCTTTTAAATGTTTAAAAAAAACAAAATATATTTTTAGATCAGAGTTCTGCCTCCATGCAGTTTTCCTTTCTCAACTCAGGTGAGATCTAACAAAGCAACATCCTTCGAAGCTTTTTACTGCAGGTGTTCAAATTCTGGATATTCCAATCCAGTCTCCAGCTGTTGCAGTAATGCATTCGGACCACAGGATGGCAGAAAGAGATTTACTCCAATTTCCATCTCCCACACTCAAGCTACTGTTGCAAGAGTTTCAAACTTTAGCCCCCAGTTCCAGGACCCCAGACTCAATGATGGGAACATACTTGTCTTCAATCTGAACCAGCAGGATCGTCTTGTCTATGTGGGACCTGCTACTTGGCTCTCTGCTGCAAGGCACCCAACGGTGAATCACCTGATTATACAGAGAAGGAAATATTGAAGTGGCAGGAAATAAAGTCTGGAATACTGAAGAACTTTACATGATCAAAAGTGCAAATTGTTCTGTCCAATGTTTTCATTCACCTTGAATATACTGGTTTCCAGATTAAAACTGTCTTGGAATATCATTATTTCACTATTGTTTTCTTTATTTGCTATTTATATTCCCATCTCCCCATGTCATGTGAAATTAATAGCCAAGTGGATGGACAAAGGAGTCCACTTTGAAACCAGACAGGAACATAATGGAGGTCCAAAAATCACCGATTTTCCCTCCCCATGGGAAATTACTGGACCTCCACTGCTGAGCATATTCCTCCTTCCTCCACTGCTGAGCATATTCCTCCTTCAGAACAATTGAGATTGGAGACCAATCTGACTGCTGAAGCAGCCACTGTAGCTTTTCAATACAGTTAAAGTTCCCAGTGAAATCAACAGTGAAAAGTTTGATCAATGGGCAAATGTTAATGTTCTTATCTGTATGGTACACATTTGTAATTGCCCTAGTACACCAAGGGCAACTAGGGATGGGCAACAAATGCTGGCCTTGCCAGTGACACCCACATCCCATGACATTATTCAAAGAAGGGCAGGGGTGTTCTCCAAGATGTCCTGGTTAATATTTATTCCTCAACCAATATCACGAAAACAGATAATTTGGTCATTACCTCATTGTGATTTGTGGGGGACTTGCTGTGTGCAAATTGGCTGCCACAATTCCTACGTTTTGGCCACAATTCAAAAGTATTTCATTGGCTGTGAAGTACTCCAACACATCCTGAGGATTTTTTCTTAACAGACCATTTATAGTTTGAGAGAGATTAAAAATAAAGATAACTATGAAACATCTCACTACCATTATTTACTAAAGCTATTTGCATTACTAACATTGAGCATTTTCATTTGAATCTTAAATTATACTTGAATTCATCACTATACTGAACTTTGCTTCCTACTAACAAAAACAGAATTACCTGGAAAAACTCAGCAGGTCTGGCAGCATCGGCGGACAAGAAAAGAGTTGACGTTTCGAGTCCTCATGACCCTTCGACAGAACTTGAGTTCGAGTCCAAGAAAGAGTTGAAATATAAGCTGGTTTAAGGTGTGTGCGTGGGGGGCGGAGAGAGAGAGGTGGAGTGGGGGTGTGGTTGTAGGGACAAACAAGCAGTGATAGAAGCAGATCATCAAAAGATGTCAACAACAATAATACAAAAGAACACATAGGTGTTAAAGTTGGTGATATTATCTAAACGAATGTGCTAATTAAGAATGGATGGTAGGGCACTCAAGGTATAGCTCTAGTGGGGGTGGGGAGACCCCCATCCCCACTAGAGCTATACCTTGAGTGCCCTACCATCCATTCTTAATTAGCACATTCGTTTAGATAATATCACCAACTTTAACACCTATGTGTTCTTTTGTATTATTGTTGTTGACATCTTTTGATGATCTGCTTCTATCACTGCTTGTTTGTCCCTACAACCACACCCCCACTCCACCTCTCTCTCTCTCTCCACCCCCCACGCACACACCTTAAACCAGCTTATATTTCAACTCTTTCTTGGACTCGAACTCAAGTTCTGTCGAAGGGTCATGAGGACTCGAAACATCAACTCTTTTCTTCTCCGCCGATGCTGCCAGAACCTGCTGAGTTTTTCCAGGTAATTCTGTTTTTGTTTTGGATTTCCAGCATCCGCAGTTTTTTGTTTTTGTTTTTATTTTTTTTTACTTCCTACTACTTGGTTATCAAAAGGCATATTCTCATTTAACTTTATGACTGCCTTAGCTCCCCTTTTGGAAAACAAATATGCACTACTATCCTCCCATATATCAACTTTTTCACCAACTCTCACTCCACCCTTTGAGTGACGATTTATGAGCTCTGTCCACCATGTTAAACAATTACACTAGCAATTGAGAGGGGTGCTCCATTCATCACTAAAATGGAGGAATTCTTGATGGTCATGGAAACTTACATAGCCTTCCATGCCCTCCTGAGGGCTCCAGTCTTTCCAGCTGATTCGACCAGCTCGCATTCGGATTGCTTCATCTGGCCAGTGAAGCTCTCTCCTCTTGGACATGTTGATGGCTTCCATGACTTGGCCAGTGTCAATTATCTGCAAAGAAACAGGAAAAGAAAGAAATACTGGCATCACTAACTGGCAAACATTTTACGTGACGATATCCGATCTAGCATTCAAACTGAAAACTCATTTATATTCTTCAGTTCTCTGCCCGAAGGCAGGTCCAACCCACAGCGCCTCAACTTCCACCATCGGTTGGGCAAGGAAGCAGGTCCTGGGTCCACCTCAGCCGGAACAGGGATCAAACCCTGCATTCCAGGCATCCATCTGATCCACATTGGCTGTACAGCCAATCAACCCTCTAAGGTGTCCAAATTGCTATGGGAACATACACTTGTAGCCTGGAACTATGAATAGTGATGGTGGGGAGTCCAATTTCTTTCCATCACATGGCTGACCAGGAATCTCTCCCAATCTGACCATTAAGCCATCACCATACCTGTGAAGGATTTACTCAACCTTTTTGGCCGAATTATGAATGCGTCTTCCTTGGCCAACAAGTCCTGGAGTGGGATTGAACCTTTAGCTTCTGGTTCCGAGGCAGGGATGCTACCTACTGCGCCACAAGATCTCCTCCCATTTATATTCTCATCTGCAAATTTCAGTGCTAAATTCAGGGTGACAAAGTGCCAACTTAGTTATGATGTTCTACTGTAACAGCCTTTACCCTGCTTTGGAATATATATTTTAGGATATAGAACTAACTGAATATCTTTGTACCAGAACATTTGGCTCTAAGCTGTATGTTTATTATACTGAGTCCAGTGTGATTTCCAAGCTGGATAATTGGCTGTCACCAGATACATACTTGATGCAGAAATGCTTGGCACTCTTGTTGGCATTTACTTTGATTACTTAACATTCTATCAATACCTTTGCATTGAACATAGCATTGTTTGTGTCACATTTTATCCCTTGTGAGGAATTATCACTTAACTCACTGATCAACACCAATGTACTGCAAAGCATGGAACATCAGGAATGTCCATTCCAATGTCAATATTCAGACCTCAGCTCAGGCTGTGGTCAGTCTGCAGTTATCTGATGGGCAAGTCTTTCCAATCAGCTCACATTGGGAATGTAGGTGAAAACTTCCAAACACAATGGATTGCTCACACAAGAATGCACAGAGCCCATCCGTTCAGGCTACACTTCAGTAGCTTCAAAATCACCACTCCAACTAAGAACTGCATTGATGGGCTGTGGTGGAAAGACCATATTGGGTTATACTGTAGGATCAATGCACAAGTCCAACAGTGAAACAAGGCACTATGGCAGTCAGAAATTCCAATTTAACTTAATATCCAAATTGCTATTGATCAGATTTTCTGGAAAGGATTCCATTTTACCTGGTTATAATTAATTCATTGCCCCAGTTCACCTTTTTTTGAGGCAATACTACATTATGAGCAAATTGGACCCAAAGTACAGTCCTTGAATGAAACTTAATATGCAAAGTCACTCTAGGATAGAAACTTTTTTTTATTTTGTGGGATGCGAGGGTCACTGGCAAAGCCAGCATTTGTTGCCCATCCCTAATTGCCTCTGAGAAGGTAGCGGCGTGCTGCTTTCTTGAGCTATTGCAGTCCATCTCCTGTAGGTACACCTAAAATGCTGTTAGGAAAGGAGATCCAGGATTATGGTCCAATGAAGGGATGGCAATATAGTTTCAAGTCAGGATGATTTGTGGCTTGGAGGGGAGCTTGGTGGTGGTCACGTTCATCTGATGTCCTTGTCCTTCTAGGTGGTAGAAGTCATGTGTTAGAAGGTGCTATCGAAGGATCCTTGGCGAGTTGCTATAGTGCATCTTGTAGATGGTACATACTGCTGCCACTGCAGCAGTAGTGGAGGGAGTGAATGTTTAAGGTGGTGTATGGGTGCCAATCAAGCAGGCTGCTTTGGCCTAGGAGGTGTCGAGTTTCTTGAGTGTTGTTGGAACTACACTCATTCAGGCAAGTGGAGAGTATTCCATTACACTCCTGACTTGTGCCTTATAGATGATGGACAAGCTTTTAGGGGTTCAGGGTGGGTTACTTGCCACAGAATTCCCAGCCTCTGACCTGCTCTTGTAGCCAAAGTATTTATATAGCTGGTCCAGTTAAGTTTCTGGTCAATGGCGGCCACCAGGATGTTGATAGTGGGGGGATTCAACAATGGCGATGCTGTTGAATGTCAAGGAGAGTAGGTTAGATTTTTCTGTTGGGGATGGTCATTGCCAGCACTTATATGGCACAAATGTTATTTGCCACTTATCAGCCCAAGCCTGAATGTTGCCCAGGTCTTCCTGCATATCAACATGGACTGCTACAGTATGAGTTGTAGCGCATTGTACTGAACATTGTGCAGTCATCAGTGAACATCCTCACTTCTGACCTTATGATGGAGGGAAAGTCATTGAAACACTGAAAGGTGGTTGGGCCTAGGATACTACCCTGAAGAACTCCTGAAGCAATGTCCCGTTACTGAGATGATTGACCTCCAACAACTACATCTTTGTGCTGGTATGAATCCAACCAATGGAGAGTTTTCCTCCTAATTCCTGTTGACTTAAATTTTGCTAGGGCTCCTTGATGCCACACACAGTCAGATGTTGCCTTGATGTCAAAGGCAGTCACTTAACTCACCTCAAGTTCAGCTCTTTGGCCTATGTTTGGGCCAAGGATATAATGAGGCCAGGAGCTGTGTAGCCTGACAGAACACAAACTGAGCATCAATGAGCACGTTTTTGCTGAGTAAGCATCACTTGATAGTGCTGTCAGCGGCACTTTCCATCACTTTGCTAATTTTCAAGAGTAGACTAATGGGGCAGTAATTAGCTAGATTGGATTTATCCTGCTTTTTGTGGACACAACATTCCTAGGCAATTTTCCACATTGTCAGGTAGGTGCCAGTGTTGTAGCTGTACTGGAACAACTTGGCTAGGGGTGCGGCTAGTTCTGGAGCACAAGTCTTCAGTGCTACAGCTGGGGTGAAAACTGACAGAATAGATTTGGATTCAGCTACGTTATGTAGGGCTGTGGAAATCAATAACATTGTCAGAAGTTTACGAAGATACTCTTATACCTTTCTAAGTTTCTGCCGTTTACATATTTTTCTCCATTATTCCTGAAGGTAGTCTTTCACCCTCCATTTCTCTCTAATATTCATAAATTTTATCTCCAAATCCTCTGCATGAAGTAATCTACTGAATTTAGCCACTTTTTGATACACTTCCTGGCACAGGTCTTCAATGTCTTATCTATATAAATTACAGAAGTAACTGGGTTCAGAAAAACTAACTTATTCTCACCACAGTGTAATCCCTATGTTGAAAGAGATGCTGCAGCCTGCCCTAGACCCATCTAATAACCTTGTCATTTTTTCCGTTGCTTGCTCCAGTCATAGCACCTCCCCATCAGAACAGGTGCAACCCATTCTTCCAAAGCAGCAAGACGGTGCCTCACATGGGAAATGATGGAAAGCACACTTGACAGAACACAGTGTCTTATCTATATAAATTACCTAAAACTGCACACCCTGCTAGCAATCATTGGCTGCATTACAGAGCCACTACTTTGAGGGATTATATTCTGTTTCCTCCAGCAGTTTTACAATGCAAATGCAGTTTAAATTAATGAATGGTGCTGTTGGGAATTTGGGTCCTTGCATTTGACCACATTGAGCTCTGTAATTGTTGATGATTCAATGATAGTTAAATAGGAGCCCAGCAGCAAGCCATGCACTATCACCTATTTGAATTTTGTTTATGACTAACAGATGTGACTCCTGAACAAAAGGTTAATTTTAAAAGATTTTGAATGCACAATATATCATCTCACCACTCCTATCTAAGAAATTATTAAATTGCAGAAATTAGATGTCAATAGCCATATTGTAAAGTTGAGCACAATCTGTGTCAATCTTCCCTAGTTACCAAAATAACATTTGAATGGAATGTTCCAGGGTAGTTCTTTTTAACACAATGACAATGATCGTTCTGCTGCTCCCAAGTGATAAATGTAAAATCTGCCCAAAGACCTCAAATTTACATTTACAAACTGTTCTATTACACTTTTCAAAAAAATTATGTAAAATAAATTAGAGAGCACAGAGACTTGTTATGCAGGCAAAAATATTCAGAAATGTTTCTGTACTACAAAATCATTCATATTTACCTACTAGTTCCCCATTTTGAATCCTTGCAGCTGAAGCATTCTGGTTGCCATGAGCGTTTAGCTAAGGAATGACCTGACCTCATTGGAGACCACTGTTAAACTTACGGAGCATTTCTACTTTTCACACTTGCTCTGGGACATCTCCCAGTTGGATCTGAAAAATTGCTCAAACTACTTTAAATTGATCCCTGTCTCTTGATTATCGTACTTGCTCATAAATACTTTCAACGGGTCTCTGCTGCCTGAGTTGTGTGTAAAACCTGAGTCTCAGAGGTAAAACAGTGACAAAGTTTTTTAGCTGGAGAGATAAATGTAGATTTGTACTTCACTGCATTAAATATGCATGAGGAAATATACTCCCTGCTGCCTGCCCATCTTTAACGAATCTTTGAGGGGTCACTTTTTGCTACTTTGTTCCATTTTACTTTCCTCTCCCCATGACGCACTGTAACTGTAAATGGATCAGACAGATATAGCTACAGGTATATGTAGCTATTTAGCCCACAACGTAGGAATGGAGTAGCAAAGCCTCTGTTCCCTCCGAGTGATCGTCCAGCTAAGACGGGCAATTTGTCCACATTGGAAGATGTTGGGGGAAGACAAAGAGTGAGTACAATGTCCATCCACGCAGGTCGAATAGGCTACTCTAGGTAAGGCCAAAACATTTGTCTCAAGTTCTTGAAAAGGACATCATGAAGCCTTGTGGGCCACACATTGATTTAGCTGTTAATGTTCTCATTAATTTCAAGCTACAGATACTAAAAGATCATGTACTGATTTAAGATTTATCTATTGGTGAGGCAACAGCACAAGAACAGCCCTTTCCAATGTCAGGGCTCACAAAACATGACACCAGCTAGTGATAATATAAACACAATTAGAACTGAGCTGTTTGGGCTTCTTCAGTTGGATCCCAAAGTCAGAGGCCACCTGTCCCTTGGCTTAATTTGGAAGATAAATTCTCTAAAGTGGCTTCATGGCTGGCTGTAAGATACATCTCATTTAAATGGAGGAAGCACAACAGGAAATGTTTACTGCTATGTCATTTCATCTCCAGCTTGTATGGAATACAACATTTCTTAATGAGCATGTACCTGGACTCTGTAGTTAATTTCCTCCTTCTTGGCAGGTGTGTTAAATGTTGTGCTCGAGTTGCTGCCTGGCTGAATGTCCACACTGGTGACACCTTCTGCTCCTAGAAGTCCTGCCAGTGTGTTGCGTTTGCAGATGGGAATGCTCTGACTGGAGCTGCTGGATGAGGGCAGGCCGCACTGTATGCTCAGAGTGCCCGCCTGGCTTGATGGTTCTATCTGGTTCACCATAGACAGTCGGGATTGGATTGAGTTGGGCAGGTTTCGCAAAGACAACTGGCTGGTGGATGAACGGCGGCATGGCACCAGGCCAGTGGCTGATGTCCGTAAGGAAGAATGACGGGTGTTATATCGATATGAAGACTGGCTGGCAACTGAGGCACGTGCAGGGGAATGTCTGACGAGGCTGGATTGCACTGAGTGACTGCTGTGGCTGGTGCCTGTTGAAACCAAGAACAAATAACTCTTTGTACGATAAAAAGAAAGTGCTGGAAAAACTCAGTATGTCTGGCAGCATCTGTGGAGATAGAACAGGAGTTAACCTTTTGAGTCCAATAGGATTCTTTTTCAGAACTCTTTATACACCTTAGACATCAACCCAGGTTCTTAGTTTTAAACTACGATGCTATGTTTTGAATAGCAAACATCTTAAATCATAGCATTTTGGTAATACCTAATTATGTTTACAATCTCAGTGCTGTAATAAATCACTCATCAACAATTAGTCACAAATAAATTCAAGGAATCTTCCTCCCTGGAATAGTGCCTTAACTATTGATTTTTCTCATTCTTATGTTGAATAATAAACTCAAACCTAACTATACTAGAGGTGGTGTTGAATGGATGATAAGCAGGTGAGAATTAAATTTTTTGCTTGCTTTCAATATTCCATCCTCAGAAAATGACTTAAATTAGGAGGAAGAAAGGCCCTCTGGGTTTCTTTCCACCCGCACAGCTTTAAAGGAAACTTAGAGGTTATGCAGTATGATTCAAACACTGTCAAAAGCTATAATAAACAAATTCGAACGCTAGTTCATGTTGTAAATATTTTTCCCTCTCTCTCACTCAAGCTTCAACTCCACTGGGAAAAAAAAAAATCAATGAAAAATTTTCCTCAATAAATCACTTAAAATTTATCCTGCAGCTTTCCATCAAACAATTTTGAAAATAGATTTTTGGAGAGACAGAGAAATATTTCAATGCTACTGATGCATGCTGGAAATTGTTTGCACTGTACTTGTTCAGACTTCAGCTTAAAAAATATCAGGTCAAAGCCCAGGTTCTGAGGGAAGCTGAAGCCTTTGTGAAAATTGTAATTAAGCCATTAACAGATCCACATTTTTTGCCTGTTCTCCAATGCCTCAAAGTTAAAATTCAAATTCATGTTTTTAAATCCCTCCATGTCCTGGCCCCTCTCAATCTCTTTAACCTCCAGTAGCATTACAGTTCCTAAGCTCTCCTTGCTTCTGACTGCAGCCTCTGTGCATCCTTCCCCCCTTTGTCTAATTATTTGTGGACACTTAGGACCCACACTCTAAATTTCTCTCCCTAAACAATTCTCCCTCTCCAGCTCCCTCTCCGCTTTAGGATCCTTCCTTAAAAGCGACAGTGCCTCTTTTTCAATCTATTTAACGTCTTCCTAATAGTTCCTTCGGCTCTGCAGCCAGTTTTGCCTTACACCTTCGTGAAACACTGTGGGATTACTTGCTACATTAAAAACCCCAAAAACATTCTTGTAAAAATATGACACAAGAAGCAAGGTTAACTCGTGCAGGAAATACAAGCTGTAAGCACAATTTTAAATAGATATTTACAATAGAACTGTTATCCATTTCCTCAAAGGAAAACAAAAGAAGGCAATTTAGTTACTGAACTCAATAAACAATTATTTCCCTTTAACCCCTTTGCAGGGGTTAAGTAAATATTGCCATTTTGTTATTTATTTGATGCAGTCCCAGTTCCAAGACTGTTCTTAGATTTTTTTTATATCCCTCAGCAGGTTGCCGTAGCTTCTTAAAAATTCATAGCTGCCAGCCTTATTCCAAAAATAATTGGCTATCGTATCTATAAGAGGACCTATTACAAAATCTGCATATCTTCAAAATGTGTGCTCGACTCCCTCTGAAGCCTAGTACCAGAGAAAGAATGACTTGTATTTCTATAACACTTTTCAGGACCACATGAAGTCTCAAAGACTAGCAAGTTTTTGAAGTTGTCACTGCTGTAAATGCAGGAAATGTGGCAGCCAATTTGTGCACAGCAAGGTCCCACATACATCAGTAAGATAATGGACTAGAAAATCTGTTTTAGTAATGTTGGTTGAAGGATAAATATTGGCCAGGAGGCTGGGAGAACTCCCCTTTTCTTCTTCAAAATAGCACACTGGGATCACTTACATCTACTTGGAAGGGCAGTCAATGCCTCAGTTACATGTCTTATCTGAAAGACAGCAACACCAACAGTCCCTTAATTCTGCACTGGAATGCTAATCTATATTTTGTGCTCATGTTCTTGCATTGGCAACAACCCACAGCCTTTTTTAACAGACAAGACAACCCACTGAGTCAAAGCTAATATCAAAGACAGAAAAATAAATTTTGAAACACATCAATACTGACTGTACAGTAGAGTTATTTTTAAAATGTCATGCCTGATTTAAAGGGTCCAATGCAAAATGAACTGTTTCATGTTTACCAAAAATGCCTTCTGAATATGTCAGTGAATGTTTACCCTCCAAATTAAGCTGCATCAAGTAAAGATCTCCTGAAACATCCGGCAGGTTCAGTGTCCTCTGACAGCTTGCTGCTTAACCGATCTGCAATGGACTAACAGAAGAAACTGAACCCATCATTAATATTTTTAGCTAATGGTGCAGTAACTGAGTATAGGGCTCATACTGATGGGACTTACAATTATGAATCTGTCTTAAAAAATGTGCTCAAATATAACACAGAATAACATGACCTTACCCAATATGGGTGGATTAGATGTGACTGGAGGCTGGAGACCTGCTCCAGGCCCATATCCAGCTGGTCCAGAGCCTCCATGGGAAGTACTACTTTGGGACTCATTTGCAGTTACATTATTACTGGCACTGGAGACTCCACCCGCATCTGAATCCTCAATATTTCCACCACTGTTACAACCAGCACCACATCCTTTCCGTAACCTGAAGAGAACAGATACCTCAGTTAGTGTGTGGCCACTTGTGTTGAGTTTGTTCAGCAAGAGTATGTCACCTTCTGACAGGGGAGCACTATACTCCAGGATTGTGGCAGAATTAGGGCAGCTTAATGGGCTCTTTCTTACAACTCACAATGCACAAATATCCCAGTCTCAACTGAGGTACCTGTGCAGATCCTGAGCAGAAAAAAAACTGTAGTGCATGATTGCTATTTCTGCCGTGTTCTCAGGTAACATTGTGCTCTATCAGTTTTTATGTTCTTCCACCTGTTCTCACTGGAAGCTGGTTTTGCACCGTTTGATGACAATGTATAAAGTGACAAGACAATTTCTGTCACATTTGACCACAAACCTATCAGACAGCAAATTGTCTAATTAGAACCAGCTTCAGCGTTTCCCTCCTTTTCCTATCTGAAGCTTGTGTCGAGTAACAAATATTTGTCCAATTAGACAAATAGCAACACATGTTTAATATGAATGCAGAATATTTTACTAATGCTACTGTTGGCTGCCAACTTTTGGCACTTAACATGGTCATGTCAGGTTCTCGATCGTCCTTCAAGACGAAGATGACCACGTTCATCATCTGGGGTGTTTAGTGGAATTCCGGTGGGTATGTAGGTGACTGCTACAGCTGATTTGCACCCAGAAACTTTTGCTGGAAATAGGACAGAATAGCACAGACGATTGAGTTTTTGGCAAGTTGATGGCTCAGGATTAACTCTCCTTGCATTTTCTCTCTGCCTCTGATATGCCCTTGCTTTAGAAGGAGGCCTCACTATTTTTAATTTGGTTGTGCCAGATGCAGCAATCCTGGGTGAGCTTCTCCCAGGACTCAAAGTCAATATCAAAACTCCTAAGTGAAGCCTTCACAGTGTATTTGTAGCGCTACCTTTGACTGGCATGAGTGTGCAACCCAGCCTCAAACCCTCCTTTGAAGATTCGCTTTGGTAAGCGAGCGTCAGGCTTTCTGGCAATATGCTCTGAAGAAGTCATATGGCCTCGAAACTTTAATTCTGTTTCTCTCTCCACAGATGCTGCCAGACATACCAAGTTTTTCCAGCATTTTGTGTTTTTACTCTGGCTATATGACCAGCCCAACTCAGTTATGACTGCCTTAATGTAGTGGTTGAGCTTCTTGGTCTGATCCTGGTACACAGGCCAAGTCTTGCATGTGTAGAGCATGTCTCTTCATCAATGTTGACAGCTCGAGAGAGTGTGCTGCCAAGATGAAGTGAATTATGCACTGCTAACAGGTTTTAGTCATGAATTTAAAGCTTGGGCTCAAATAGGGTTTTTCTGGAACGGGCTGGAACATTGCTTCAGTTTTTTTGGTGATTGTAAGGCTGAAGTGGTCGTAGCATTGGA
This sequence comes from Carcharodon carcharias, assembly GCF_017639515.1. Lineage (NCBI taxonomy): Eukaryota > Metazoa > Chordata > Chondrichthyes > Lamniformes > Lamnidae > Carcharodon > Carcharodon carcharias. Next base: position 19,163,295 of record NC_054486.1, on the reverse strand, counting down.
GAACAAGTCCATGCTGCATTGCCTGACCGAACCGGCAGCTAGTCAACAGTCATTGGTAAACAGGAAATTGCCCCCCTAAACAGTGTAAATTTCATCACATTTCCACATCTCTTCAGCTATGATGAAGGGTCATACGGACTTGAAACGTTAACTCTGTTTCTCGCTCCACAGATGCTGCTAGACCTTCCGAGTTTTTCCAGCATTTTCTGTTTTTGTTTAGGAAATTGCAAAGTATGTTCTTGAAGGCCTTAGTCTTTGCCTGGAGTCATCGCAGATTGATCAGCTTCCCGTCCATGCAATACCTGATTTTCATGCCAGGATCACCGTCATGGAAGACATTGGTGAGCATGGCTGAGGAAAACATACTGAAGGAGGGTTGGGGCTAGCACACAGCCCTGTTTAACTTCATTAGCGACTGGGAATGGGTCAGAAGACTCACCATCATCCAAGATACATGCGAGCATGCTGTAATGGAACTGTCAAACCATTGTGATGAATTTTTCAGGGAAGCCGAATTTCTCCATTATCTTCCAAAGGTCCTCGCAGGTGACTGTCAAAGGCCTTGGTCAGGTCAACAAACGTGATATAGAAGTCCATGTTCTGTTCTTGGCAATTCTCCTAGAGCTGTCTAACTGCAAACAAAATATTAGTGGTTCCACGGCCTTTTCTGAAACTGCATTTACCCTCTGACAACAGATCCAGGTCGAGGTGTTGCACTAAGCAGTTAGAAGGATTCTGGCAAAGATTTTGCTGATGACTGACAGAAGTAAGATTCCACTGTGATTGTCTCAAGATTGGCAAGTTCCTTTTCACTTGTACGGGTGGACAATGGAAGCATCTTTGTATTCTTGCAGGATGGTTCCTTGCTCCCACAAAGACTGAAGGAATTCAGTGGGCTTCTTGAAGAGGCATTGACCAAGGCATTGACCCCTCCCAGCCTTGTAGGCCTCAGTTGGGATAGCATCTGCTCCTGAAGCTGGAGTTTGATCGCATCCATCATTTCTATCAGTGTGGGAGGATCATCAAGGGAGCAGCTGATGACAGTCTGTTGATTATTTCTTCACTGATGGATGAAGGCTGATTGAGGATGTGGTTAAAGTGCTCTGCCCATTTTCCTAGAATTTGGGCTTCTTCTGTGAACAGTGTTGACTCGTTGGCACCGAGGATTGGTGATGAATCAGTAGACTGCGGTCCACAGACAGATTTCAGAGCATTGTACAATCTCTTCCAGTCTTTGTGGTCTGCAAATAACTGAAGTTCGTCTGCTTCCCAATTCAGCCAAATGTCTTGCCATCTCTATGAGCTTGCATTGGACAGTCCTGCGGATGTTTTGGTTGGCATCGTACTTGGATAGTGATGACTTGTCACTGAGGTGAACCCTGTAGGGGTGATGTTTCTCCTCGAGTGGTTTCTAGATTACCTTATTGTTATCATTGAACCAATCTTGATGCTGGGTGAAGATGAGGACCAACACAGGAAGAGCCACTCCAAATAGTGCATGGTGAGCCCACGTGTGAGAGGAGCCAACCCTCCTTTACACCCCATCAGGTCAGATACAGATAGACTGGATACATATTAAATTTAACTCTTACACCTGTTATGCAGGTGTACAGCCTATCCTTAGAGGAGTGCATCAAAGTTATATTGCCAGTTTGCATCGAAACTGTCGGAGCAATGTGTACCTACATTACGCCATCCTCAATATGAGCTCAAACTACCCAGTACCAAGTTAGCAGAAAAAAGGTTTTCATCCCATCAATCAGGTTCAAACCCAATTTTGTTCCTGATATTTCAGCATATCTTCACACGAACAAGCTTGAACTGTCCAAAACAGGCAGCACGATGACAGGGAACCAGCAGTATTCCAAACCCACGACCACTACCACTACCATCGAGAAGGACAAGGGCACCAGATAGATGGGGACACGACCACCTGAAAGTTCCCCTCCAAGTCACTCACCATCCTGACTTGGAAATATATCGCCATTCCTCCATTGTTGCTGGGTCAAAATCCTGGAACTCCCTTCCTAACAGCACAGTGGGTGTACCTACACCACATGGACTGCAGCGGTTCAAGAAGGCAGCTCACCACTACCTTCTCAAGGGCAACTAGGGATGGGCAATAAATGCTGGCCCAGCCAGCGAAGCCCACATCCCGTGAATGAATTTTTAAAAAAAAGGAGCATTAACAGAGGAATTTATTTTGGTAAGTGTGTGTGTGTGTATTCATCAAGGTGTGGGATGCAACATAGTCTCATTTGTGGTACCCACTACAAGTATCAAGCATCTCCAGGTCAGGGAGAACTTGGTAAATGTGGTGCCAAACTTTGAAATTACATTTTGAAATGAAAAAAGAATATCTAACCCAAGAGGATGTAACATCGACTTCAATTGGACACAACTTTTTATCCAACTCCTATATCCATCTTCAATAATGCGTGGAGTTTTGTCACTTGTGTATTATTTGATACTTTCGGTTACTGAACAAAACTATACAAAAAGTTTTTTTGACAAAAGTAAAATTTTTAGAGATGCAGTGTGGACACTTACCTGTGCCATGTAGACACAATGAAATTCCGTATGTTTGTGATACTTATGGGTCCTCCCAGGATGGTTTTTAGCTGCTCATGTGTATCAGAGTAGGATGTTGTGAGTGGAGAAACATAAATGGGGTAACCAATTGGCTGGTCACACGAAGAGTTTATCATGTTCCTTAAGGCTTGTTTTGCATTTTGGATACTTCCTCGTTCTGGATTGCGGTTTCGCAGGAAGACCAGCTCCTGCTGCTGTCCGGCCCACAAACCCCGGACACATTCCTTGTTCACCTGCACACACATACAGACAAGATTGTGATAAAATACAGCTGAGAGATCACTCGATTTTTTTCTTTTCTATTTCTTCACTTTAGCTTTAGAATCTGACACTGATGTTACACATGACTTGTGTTGCAAACTGAGCAGCTATTTTGACTGTCGAAGTGACTCTTTTGGTACTAGTGTCAAAATATACGTTATACAACTCTCCATGTTCTGAATCTCAAAGCATCTACCTGTAATTGTACATGCATACAGGTGCCCATGGAACTGCTGACATACAGACATACAAAATAGGAACAGAAGTAGGCCATGCAGCCCCAAGCCTGCTCCACCATTCAATAAGATCATGGCTGATCTGTTTGTATTTTTAATTCCACATTCCCATCTACCCCCGATAACCTTTGATTCCCTTGCCTAGCCAGAATCTATCTACCTCTGCCTTAAAGATATTCAATGACCCCCACTTCCACCGCCTTCGGAGGCAGGGAGTTCCAAAGTCACACAACCCCAGAAAAAATTTCTCCTTATCTCTGTCCTAAAGGAGCACGCCCCTAATTTTAAAACAGTGTTCCCTAGTTGTGGACACAACCACAAGAGGAAACATAATTTCCGTGTCCACCTTGTCAAAAACGTTCAGGATCTTACATATTTCAATCAAGTCACCCCTCACTCTTCTAAATTCCAGTGGAAACAAGCCCAGCTTGTCCAACCTACCCTCAGAAGACAATCCATTCATTCCAGGTATCAATCTAGTAAACCTCCTCTGAACCACATCCAACATATTTACATCCTTCCTTAAATAAGGAAACCAAAACTGCACACAGTATTCGAGGTATGGTTTCACCAATGCCCTGTATAATTTAAGCATAACATCCTTACTTTTATGTTCAATTCCTCTCGTAATAAAAGGATAACATTCCATTAGCCTTCTTAATTACTTCTTGTGTCTGCATACTAACTTTTTGTGACTCATGCATGAAAACACTTAGATCCCTCTGTACCTCGGAATTCTCCAGTCGTTCCCCATTTAAGTAATACTCTGCTTTTTTATTCTTCCTGCCAAAGTGAACAACTTCACATTTTCCCACATTATACTCCATCTGCCAGATTTTTGCCCATTTCCTCAACCTATCCATATTAGTCTGCAACCTCCTTATGTCTTCTTCACAACATACTTTCCTACCTATCTTTGTGTTATCTGCAAATTTAGCTACCATGCCTTTGCTCCCCTCATCTACATCATTGATATAAATTGTAAAAAGCTGAGGCCCCAGCATAAACCCCTGTGGGACTTCACTCATTACATCTTGCCAATCAGAAAACAACCCATTTATGCATACACTGTTTTCTGCCAGCCAGCCAATCTTCTATTCAGGCTAATATGTTACCCCCTACACCATGAGCTTTTATTTTCCACAATAACCTTTAATGTGGCACCTTACCAAATGTCTTCTGGAAATCCAAGTACAGTATATCTACAGGCTCCCCTTTATCCACAGTACAAGTTACTCCTTCAAAGAACTCCAGTAAATCAGTTAAACATGCTTTCCCTTTCACAAAACCATGCTGACTCTTCCCAATTACCTTGAGTTTTTCTAACTGCCCAGCTATAACCTCCTTAATGATGGATTCTAGCACGTTCCCCATGACAGACATCAGACTAACTGGCACATAGTTTCCTATTTTCTACCTCCCTCCCTTCTTGAATAGGGGGATTATATTTTCTACTTTCCAGTCTGATTAAACCTTTCCGGAATCTAGCAAATTTTAGAAAATTAACACTAATGCATCTACTACCTCATTAGCCACCTCTTTTAAGACCCTATAAAATTCAGGGTAGTCAGAGCTCAGGATGTGTAGCTAGTATTACCAGACCCATATAAATATTGTGCAAGTCAGCTTCCACCCAGTTAAGTGGGTTCACTTATGGTCAATGAATTCTCCTGCATTGTGACAAGTCTTCATTAGTGACAGAATAGCTCGAGTCTAATTGACTGAAACCACCATCAGCACATGAAACACTAATACAAAAGCAAAATACAGCAGATGCAGGATCAGCAGGAGCAAACTATCATGTGCTCAATTAAAAAAAATCTTCAGAGGAACCAATCAAAATTCAAATACTTGAGGTGATTTATTGAAATGAAAGAAGTTCTTGGAGATTAGGCTGCAGGAAGACAACACAAGCTGTGCAGATTAAATCAAAAAGCCTTAGTCACTGCACTGTCCTACACATGGGTTACTGATCTTCATAAACATGTGCAACTTTTGTTTTTCCCCATTAAATTTAAAAAAAAATGCTATTTGCCCTGCCAGGAAGTTCTCAACCAATGATGTTGCTAGAAGGAAACCTTGAAAAATTATGTAGAGTTTCTTATTCTGCTTTTTCATTGGGTTTAAATGGACATTGGGTTTGGTGGAGTTTGTCTGTGGAGCAGATATCTTGCCAGTTCAAAGGACATCAGGAGGATAACAGACCCTGATTCCTTTACTTCCAATCAATAAGCCTGCAGATACTTCTACTGATACACAGGCACTGGCTGATACACAAGAATGGCACTTATTGATCAGTTAGCTACCGAAGCCAACTACTACAACAACTTGAATTTACATAGCACTTTTAAATTAGTAAAATGTCCCAAGGCATTTCACAGGTGTATTATCAAATAAACCTTGACACCGACCCACATAAGGAGATATTATGGCGTAAGCTTCATCCAAGAGATAGGTTTTTATGAACTTTTTAAAGGAGGAGAGAGGGTGGCAGAGAGCCTGAGAGGTTTAGGGAGGGAATTCCAGAGCTTAGGGCCTTGTGCTGAAGCTATAGCCATCAATGGTGGAGCAATTAAAATTGGAGATGCTCGTGAGGCCAGGAGTGGAGCAGCACAGTGACGGTTGTGTGGAGGAGATTAGAAATAGGCAGGAGTGATTTTATATTGATCTTCAGTTGCCAGATTCCATATCTCAGAACTAATGCAGCAGGTCACCACATCAAAATAAATTTACCAAGCTGGCTGTCAGGAAGGTCTGGTTTTTTCTACCAGTCGTCCTGGGGCCGGTAAACAGCTGCTTGAAAGCAATATACTTTAGCTGTGATGCCACAACACAAAGTCATTACACATGCTGCTAGCTAACCTGTACTCCTGACATGATTTGAGCATATGTACTAGCCAAAATATCACAGTGGGTTTGTAAAGTGAGGGATGGTGGCCACCACAGTGCAGCTGATATGCAGAAAACCTGCTGTACATTACAAAAATGAATGCAAGAAAGTGGCACACTTAGCTCACTGTCCCAAAGATTATGCTGCAATTTATAATACAACTGAGGAACAAGACCATTGCCAGCGAGAGTTGGAGCAGCGGGGACATAAGCCAGGATTTTTTAGTCGGCGTGCGGGGACAGGCCCGACATACTGGCACGCAAAATGACACGCGATGATGTCGGGCGTGCGTCCCAATGTCTCGTGATGTATTGATGGGCAGGCAATGGAGTCAGCTACGTGCCCGCCAATAATTAAAAGACCTATTAAGGCCATGAAGGAACTAATTAATTTCAAATTTACACTGCCCAATGGTTGGCAGGCAGGCAAAAAGGCCAAGCAGCCTTTACGTTTTCATTCACCAGCGGGATGAGGTTTCTGAAAGCTTTTACAAAAAGAATAAAAACTTCTTTTGAAAAATAAAAACATGTCCCATCTCATGTGACACAGTCACTTGAGGGGACATGTTTCATTAAATTTTTATTGCATTTAATTATCTTTTTCAAAAGCACTTCAATCTCCCTGAGCAACTCCGTGCCTCAGGGAGACTGAAGCGCTCTTTCACATGCACGTGTGAAAGAGCGCTGGACCCAACTCTCCCTCCTCCCACCGAGCCCACTCAATGCAGGAAAAATTCAGGCCATAAGCATCTTTTTTTTAATATAATGAAACTCATGCATCCATTAATTGACCAAGATACTAGACTAGTGTGAACCTTATGGTAACTTTACACTGCCAGAAGCATTAATGGCAAAGGAGGAACATTATTGGCATCAGAAGCACTCTCTGATATAAATCTGGCCTTTGGAGAGCTGATTGCACCAAACACCCAAAATGTTGTGGCTTTCATAAGCTGCCAGTTAAACAGGAACCCACAGAGTCAGACTCCTTCTGTTTTTAGCAATGTGAATTGCAAGACTCAGAGTAATGGCAGGAAGAAGGGTAAATGGGGGAGAACGACATAGGAATGTTATGGGTAGGGTTTCAGCCCAGCTTCTCCAGGACGAGTTTTGTAAACGGGAAATATCTCCAGGCCACTGCTGAGTCTCAAGTTTCAAGCTGCTGGTTTGCTAACCACTGGGAGCCACTAGATTTCTGGTTATTGAGGACCACTGACTTAATTGTTACAGAGGACAACTCCTCAGTGCTTTATTCTGGTTTCCTTACAGATATGCCACATGAAGGACAGCACAATCACAATCTCTACTTCTGTCTCCACAGGAGAGATAAATTTCAAAAAGGCTGTATTGTTTCAAACCGGTAACATTGACCATAAAATACAAATATAAACTATTTAATGGCATCTCTGAACTTCATGACCTGCATTATATCATCTGGACTACCAGCAGGGTCTTATGGTGCACCTGTGTAAATGCTGCATACTAAGGTGTGAAACTGAAACTGAATAAGCTATAGATTGAAATGGACTTTCTGGGCAGTCCTAGACTATGTGCAACAAACTTCTATGGCCGTACAAGGCACAAGATGATTCCAAACACCTAATATAACAATGCAACCTTAAAGCAATGTACCTTAATGACTCGGAAACTGAGATATCGCTTATTCAGCATAATGATTTTATATTCATTGGTCCCGTCATCCATAACGTGTCGCAAAGCCAACAGCGAGGGGGAGTTGGACAGCACCGCACTTCGCCAGGCTGGGTCTCCTTCATGAGCTATGACTAAGTTCTGCTCATGGGATGTTATGGCATCGAACAATACCGCGGGATCATCATATTCATCAGGTGAGGTGAAGTGATCCTGAAGACATAAACAGACAAAACTTAACGAAACGCTTTGATTTTAAGAATCTTTGAAACGGCAAAATCAAAAAAACTGCCTGGTTAATAATGTGATTAGAAGGAAAGAGGCAGCAAAGTCCAGGAAGACAATTTTGTTTCCCTATTGCAGGTACAGTAAGTAATTAAGAAAGCAAATGCAATATTGGTCTTTATTGCAAGGGAAGTGGAGTATAAAAGTAGGGAAGTCTTGCTACAACAGTACCAGGCATTGGTGAGACCACACATATGTGTAATTTTGGTCACCTTACTTAAGGGGGGACATTCTTGCATTGGAGGCAGTTCAGAGAAGATCCACCAGGCTGACTCCTGGAATGAAGGCATTGTCTTTTGAGGAAAGGCTGAGCAGGTTGGGCCTGTACTTACTGGAATTCAGAAGAATGAGAAGTGATCTTGAAACATGCAAGATTCTGAGGGGGCTTGACAGGGTAGATGCTGAGAGCATGTTTCCCCTTGTGGGGGAATCTAAAACGAGGGTGCAAGATTCAAAATAAGGAGTCTCCCATTTAAGATGGAGGTGAGGAGGAATTTCTTCGCTCAAGAGGGTTGTTAATGTCTGGAATTCTCTCCCTCCAGCGAGCCATAGAGGCTGGGTCATTGAATATATTCAAGGCTGAGTTAGGCAGATTTCTAATCAACAAGGGAGTCAAGGGTTAAGCGGGACAGACAGGAAAGTGAAGTTATGGCCACATCATATCAGCCATGATCTTGCTGGCTAACGGAGTAGGCTTGAGGGGCTGAATAGCCTACTCTTGCTTCTATTTCTGTGTTCTTATGTTGTTATTGTCCATTCAAAAAGGTACAAGTCTTGTGTTTTAAAAAAATCATTTTTCTTCAATTAGAGGCCCACTGGTCTAGTGACAGGCAGTGCAGTGCTTTTTCTAGCCACAGTGGCTCCACTGACTGCAGTGAGAATTGTGGTTTTAGACCAGCCTGGGAGAAATTCTGGATATACCCTTACTCCCGTAATAGCATGTTAAAAATTGGATGTGCAAAGTCGTGGCCTCCATCCCAATCAGTGGAGCCATTCTGGGACGTATAGAGTATCTTTCCTTGGTAAGCATTACAACATTTTAGTCAAGGTTTGCTTCTTTCAATTTTCATTTGAATAGACAATATGGAAGTCACTTTGAACACAATGTCCTTCCCCTTAAATCACATGTTCTACTTTCCAAAAGCTCAAACGTATTTTTAAAAGTCATGAAAATAGAGTTCCTGTAGTTAATTACATCAATTTTATGGAGGTTTAGGATTTCTGAATTTTATATGGGCAAAGAAAGCTGTCAAAATTATGCCTTTGCAAACAGTTTTTCGAGCATACTTAATACCGGTTACAACATTAAAATTCCACAAAACAGTAATGGCTTCAAAGATAGCATTAATGAATGAACTGTAGAAGACAGATTAAATGTGTTAATAAAGAGGATTCAGGGCTATTATTATAGTAACAAACTTGATCAGAGGCTTGAAAGAGTCAGCTAGACTGTCGTCTTCAGCCCAAAACATCACTACGCTTTAAGTTTTAGAACATTTTACGGCAACTAAGAGTATACCTGAAAACTCGAGTGGTGGAGCCTGTTAACACTTCATTGAGTAAAAGATTGTGGTAAATTGCAGATTTCCTTACAGTTTCTATTATTTAAATCAATTTTAAATTATTTCATCAAACTTAGCATATTCAATGCTTGTAATATTTTCCAGCCTGCAACTCCTAGAAAATGCATGCCAGTGAGAGGCCACAACCCAGGAATTTCAAATGCAGGCAACTGCAACTCCTCCAAATAGGTACTGGGAACTAGATGCTCAATTCTGCAAAATTTTGCAACATAACATCAGTATATTTTGATTGAGTACATTGTTATGTGGCTAAAATATTAACAATTCACATTGAGGGATTTATGTAGTAGACTCAAATGTCAGGACCCAATAGGGGTAACAATTATCTTTCACCTTTGCAATTTCCACAGAATAAGTTCCATGTTTTACTGCAGACAGCTGCATCTGTTCTTGCTACTGGAGGTACCTATACATCAGTTATGTGGAGAACTGTGTGCAGTAAAGCATAGATAACTGCTGTTTAAATCATGGAATAATTAGGAGGAGGTAACTCGATCTCTACTTGTGTTTTTAGTATTAATTTAGCGATATCTCGTGCATGGATTTTATAGAAATGTTCCTCTTCCCCCCACCCTCCAAAATAAATGGGGAATCTACCCCTTGATTTCAATTCCATCTACTGGTGATCAGATGACCTTTCTGATTGCAGACTATCTCTAAACCCCTGTGGTGCACTGACCAACTAGGACAACCCAAACAATTTTCCTTCTCTCTTTTGGGAAGTACAGTGGCCTCCTCCTGATGAACCAGCAACTGTAAATAGAATAGGGCAGTGGGAGGGTAGCTGTCAAACAGGTTAGCTTCTGTTTTCATTAGAGTTTGCTTGAGAGTGTCAACATTGTAGTGAACTGCAAGATTATGTTATAACAGTTAAGTAATTGTTTGAAAAATTGCTTACCTTCATACCAGTAGTACAAGGGCATGGATAGGGAATTGATTAGGATGTGGGAGACAGAGAATAGGGATAATGGATGTGATTAGTTGTGTCCTCCAGTGATCCATAGTGGGGCCTCAACTTTTCATTATATTTATAAATGACATAGATGAAGGAATAAAAAACTGTAAATCCAAGTTTACTGATGGTTCTAAGTTAAGTGGTACAGTAAGTAGCTTAGATGGGTGCAGACAGTTGCAAAGGGATACTACTGATAGACAAGGTGAGCAAGCAACACTATGGCAGGTGGAATTCAGCTTTCGGAAGTATGAAATCATCCACTTTGGACCCAAGAAAGATTGATTAGAATATTTTCCAAATGGTGAGAAGCTAAGTACGTGGGATTTAGAAAGAAAGGCTTGCATTTCCAAATATTCTAAAGCACTTGGCAGTCAATGAATTAATTGTTGAAGTGCAGTCACTGTTGTCACAACTCACTGGGATAGTGCGCTGTAATATCAAACCCCACTGTTCCTCGAGCCGCGACAAATGTGAAAAGTTTGACCAAAACACCAGACTGCCCCAATTCTACCTAACTGTTTAATTTACGTTAACAGAATACAAGCACCAGGTTTGTAAACTTAATAAGTAAATAACTGCTTATTGGATAAACTGACAAACCAGTGGCAAAAGAAAGATGAACTGCTAATTTCTAACTCTATAACCTAAACTCTACCCCTTCTTAAATCCCTATACATGCACATTCAAAACACATAAGACACACACAAACATGGATTTTAAGGGTGGGACAAAACAGTTCAATAGCACCAATTCCAGAATACAGGATTCGATGGGCTGATTTTGATCGTTGTCTTCCAAATTCCTTTCAGTTCTTGTTGATGACATGAGGTGGTCTTCCAGCACTTTCAGTATTTAGTTTATTGGTTGAGCACTTGCCTTTCAATGTCTCTAAGTGATTTTCCCTTTTGCCTCTTGACAGGGGTTTTCAGAGAGAGAGCAAGTTATAGAAATATGAGAAGAAAAAGCCAGCTAGCTATTATTGGGGAATTACTGGAATCTTCCACACACAGGAAAAAGAGGTTTTAGGTCTTGTTCCATTCAGGCTAGGAGCTATTCTGCTGCACTGCTCTCACACAAAACCTGGCCACATGGTCAAGAGTCAATTAAAATGTTGTTGTCAGGCAGCTCCCTTGGTCCTTTCCGGCACCATCCTGTCTTTCATGGCACACTCTGTTCCAGGACTGCAACATTGTATATAGCTCTCATCCTGTTCCAGTGGACTTGTCTTTCAAACTGCAGCCATTGTAATTTTAATCCACAGTCCAACAGAAAATAAAAAGATAAGTTTTTTGACAACAGTCCAACAGAAATAAAAGGATATGATCCTTGCACTGTTGTAATTTAGGGGTCCATGCACAATAATTACTAAAAATTAGTGGACAAGTAGGAAAAAATTTACAAAGGATAATGGAATACCTGAAGAGGGTTAGAATACAAAGAAATGAAAGTTACGCTACAGTACAAAACTCTGGTTAGACTGCATCTGGAACCATGCATTCATTTCTAGGCATCAGACCTCAGGAAGGATATATTGGCCTTGGAGTGAATGCAGTATAGATTTGTTAGAATGATACCAGGGCTAAAAGGTTTAACTTATGGGGACGGGTTGAATAAACTAAGCTTGTATTCCAGAGTACAGAAGATTAAGAGGAGATAAAACTAAGGTGTTGAAGATGGACAGGACAGAGAGAGAGAAACTATTTCCTCTTGTGGAGGGAGTCCAGAACAAGGAATAATACCCTTACATTAGAGGAAGGCAATTCAGTGTGATGTTAGAAAGCACATCTTCACAAAAGGGTGGTTGAAACCTGGAATTCTCTCCCAAAAAGCCGGTAAGGCTAAGTTGACTGGAAATTTCAAAATTGAGATGGGTAGGTTTTTGTTAGGCAGAGATTTTGAGGATTACTGAACTATGGCAGGTAGATGGGAGTTAAGATACAGATCAGTCATGATCTAAGTGAATTCAGAATGTGTTTGAAGAGTTGAAAGGCCTCCTCCTGTTCTTGTGAGTTCACTGTTTGATGCACTATGTAATTTTGATGTGTCAAAGCACTATACAAATAAAGTAATCTTTATCTGTATAATACTGTGGATAGCCAAGCAGTTACTGAATGCACAAAATGAATACACAATCCCAAACAATAATACTCCATTGTGGTAACAGTATTGCATAAAATTGCCTGAACAATTGCCTTCAAGATTTGTAAGGGAAATGTCCTGTCAGCTGCCTGAGCATATCCATACAACATGGATTTCAGTTGCTGAATTGAGTACTCATAAGTGAATAGTTAATACTGGTTTTTAAAATGAAATCATACAATACAACATGGGCTTTACATGCATACCAGATAGCAAAGGCAGTAAGCTACACTCAGAACTAGGACATCCAACAAACAGTGGATCGGGGTCAAAGTTCTGCATCCCTGTCAAATCCAGTTGTGAATGGTAATAGACAGTAAGCAACCAATTGTAGCAGGAGACTCCATAACTATCCACATCCTCAATGATGGGGCCCAGCACAATTGTACAAAAAACAAGGCTGAACCGATTAGGACCATCTTTAGGCAAAAGTGGCATCAAGCCTATTAAAACTGAAGTCAACAGAAATCATTAAGAAAATTCTCCAGCAGCTAGAGTCATACCTGGCACCAAGGACGATGGCTGTGCCTATTGGAAGCTAATGATTTCAGCCCCATAACCTAAGGCAGCACTATCTTCAACCATTTCTTCAATGAGCCTCCCTCCTTCAATGACAGAAGTGAGGCTGCTTGCTGGTGATGGCAGTGGTCAGCTTCTTGCTCAATTCCTCAGATAATGAACAATATCCAGGCTTGGGCTGATAAGTGGCAAGCAACATTCATGCTACAAGTGTATCAAGCAATGACCATCTGTAACAAGAGAGAGTCTAGCCACCTCCCAACAAAAATACCATTACCAAGTCCCCTAATACCAACACCTAGGGTTCATCATTGACCAGAAACTCAACTAGACCCAGCCACATAAATGCCGAGGAAACTAGGAGATAAGAGTGTAATCTGAGGCAAATACTTCCCAAAGCCTGTCCACTATCCACAAGTCAGGAGTTTGATAGAATACTACGATAAAAGCAAAATGCTGTGAATGCTGGAAATCTGAAACAAAGACAGATAGAATATGTTTGATAGAATATGTTTAATAGAATATGTCTGACTGAACAGCTGCAGCAGCACTCAAAAGGCTGAAGACCATCTACGACAAAGTAGTCTGCTTGATCAGCAGCCCATCTGCTAGATTAAATGAGTTGACGTTTCGAGTCCTCATGACCCTTCGACAGAAGGGTCATGAGGACTCGAAACGTCAACTCTTTTCTTCTCCGCCGATGCTGCCAGACCTGCTGAGTTTTTCCAGGTAATTCTGTTTTTGTTTTGGATTTCCAGCATCCGCAGTTTTTTTGTTTGTTTTTTTTTTTTGCTAGATTAAATATTCAATTACTCCACCGGTGTGAACTATCTACAGGATACACTGCAACAATCTGAAAAAAATTCTTTAGCAGCTTCTGCCAAGTCCTCTCCAAGTTACACACCAGTGCTGACTTGGGCAAATATCGTTCCTGGATCAAACTCCTTTAGCTCACTGACAAACAGCATTGAGGATGTAGCTTTGCAAAGTGGGCAGCAGCAGTTCAAGAGGCTCATCGCCAACTTCTCAAGGAAGGCAGGTCAGATTTCTCATTTGTGCTTCAGCCGGGTTCAATCTGAACCAAATATCCAAGTGCAACACAAAACTCTGTTGCAAAGGGTTCATCAATTTAACACTCGTGAAGCTAAAGCCTGCATCCCAGGGAATAAAAGGAGATTGACCCAACTGCATTACTATCTTGTATACATTCTGAACGTTGTTAGTCAAACAAATAGATTTGAGTTAGTTGACAATCTATTCAAAGCTGTTAACTTCAAGAATAATTCCTTAGATGTTTATAAATTATCTCCTGATAGAGGAGATAAAATTATGAATTTAAAATTATGGATGGGTTACACAAAGTGGATGTAGAGATAATGTTTCAATTTGTGGGATAATCCAAATCCTGGGGCCATAAACAAAAGCTAGTTACTAATAAATCCTATAGGGAAATAATAAGTTTCTTTATTCAGAAAGTGGTTAGAATGTGGAGCTCACTAGTCCAGGCTGAAGCAAATAGCTTAGAAGTTTTCAAAATGAAACAAGGCAAACATATGGGAGAAAAGAGAATAGAAAGATATGGTGAAAAGTTAAGATGAGACAGATGGAATGGGAGGAGACACGTATGGAGTATAAACACCAGCACAGACTAGTTCAGTTAAATGCCCTTTATAATTTTTGTAATCTCACCAATTTATAACCCCGTGCTTTTGTCACCATTATGCTTAATGCTCAACTTCCACTGAGATTTGTAACCAATAGTATTTAGCACACGACTTGTGCTCTGGCTTCTTTCTTGCTGATTCAGTAAGAAAGATTTAATTCACTCACTCAACATCTTGAAGTTACATTGATCAGGGTCTAGTAAATTAAATGTATTCCAATCTGTGCTGGTTAGCGTAAGAAAGTTTCACAAACTGAATTAGGCATTATTCATCCCTAGACCTCCACTAAGAGGTAAATCTTCAGCCAGTTCCTTGGTACATAGCTAAGGAGAGTTATTTAGGATTTGTCTGGTTCCTTAGCATATATTTGTCAGGTCACTAAATCACTAAAGCCCAGCTCTCTAATCAGTCTGTAGACAACTGATGGAAACTTTTGTACAGCTCAAAAGTGGTTACTTTACCTGATGAAGTTTAAGGGACATTCGTATTCCAGGAACTACCACTTTACGCAGCAGTTCCATATCAGCAAATATCCACTCGTCTCGCACAGAGGAAATTCGAAAATCTCCCTTGAATAGTGCATGGAGGCCATACAGAAAGGACTCTAGATTACTGAAAGGAAACATGTTAGCTATTAATCATGTCAAAGTTACACTGCAAAAAAAATCACCATCAATAAATCCCATGACTTTAAGACTATAATTGCAAAGCACTGAAGTACCAACATTCAGCACCAAATAGTGACACAACATGGACTCAATTCCTCCTTCCTGTCTATCTCTTCATCTCAGTTGCAATGTTGTACAGAGCCCATAGAAACCAGACAGTAATGTTTACAAATCAACTGCTGCTCTTGCATTCCTCCAGGAAGCTATATTCCCCTGCCTACAATAGAGAATGACCAATATCAGCTGGAGTGGGAGTGGGTGATTGAAAGAAGAGTAATGCAAGCTGAGGATAAAAAGCAGGTATTTGGGAATACTTACATTTCAAAAGTGTTTGCTGATGACACAATTAAGGTAACTGACTAGGTGAAGTTGCAAAGTCTGGCAAGTATTAAAAGAGACATGAAACAGAAACAAAGCCAGTTCATCAAGATCTGAAAAGATGGGAGTCAAGTTAAAGATTCGGAATGTGCACCTTTTCTGGTTGTAAAGGCTCTTGGAAATCCAGGAGTAATGTTTATAAAGTGACATTAGGTGAATTGTTCCTTCAGAGGCCAGCTCAGACACAATGGCTGAATGGTCTCCTTCTGTGCTGCCACTGATCTATGGTTCTGAGTGCTTTTCCTGAGTGCTTGGAGCCCAAGCAAAATCCTTGCAAATGATATTAATTTGATTATATTAACCATCCTTTCTCTTTACAAATTTCACAGATCTGGTGTGCAATTCTAACATTTTCTGTTTTTATTTCATGTTACTGCTTTTTCACTACAGGTATTAAAAGGGAGATGAACGAACATAATCGGTTATGTAAATTGCTTAGATGTGGACTTTTTAAATACAGCAGACATTCAATGGTGAAGAAATGATCATGTTTACTGTAATAACCAAGACCATTTACTAGAAATACTCTCATCAGTAACAGACAAGAGATATGTGCCTCTGTTGACTTTCTTCAGCTAATCTTGTAGAAAATTTCCCCATGGAAGAGACTCCGTTAAAAGTAGATTTCCTTTTTAGCAAAATGTCAACTCAGACTCTATTCCAATCACTAGAGGAACTCTAATATAAGGTGAGCCTATGATAAGCATGAACTAATAGTGCACATATACATGAGCATAGTTTCCCAATTTTCCCTGGTCATTAAGTTTTTGTTTTATTCCTTATATTATTGTTTACTGCTCATTTTTATGGCCTTATTAATCTGCATTGCTATTTTTAGTTATTTGTGTACTTCTACCCTGAGATTCCTTTACTCCACTACCCCATTCAGATTATCATTATCCAGGTAGTATGTGACGTCCTTATTCTTCCTATCAAAATACAAAACCTGCAACTTAATTCATTTGTCAATTACAAGCCCATTTTGCAAGTTTATTAATATTTTCCTGTATTTTGAAGCATTCTGGTTTTATCAACTACACTTGGTGTTGCTTCATTTTTTGAAATTGTTTGGCAAATTGGGGAACCAGTAGATGTAGTGTAATTAGATTTCCAAAAGGTATTTGATAAGGTGCCACATAAAAGGTTACTACCCAAGATAAGAGCTCATAGTTTTGGGGGTAATATATCAGCATGGAAAGAGGATTGGCTAATGAACAGGAAAGAAAGTCGAGAAAAATGGGTCATTTTCAGGTGGCAAACTGTAACTATAGTAGAGTGCCACAGGGATCAGTGGCGGGGCCTCAACTGTTTACAATCTACATTAATGACTTTGATGAAGGGACCGAGTGTAGTATAGCCAAATGTTCTGATGATAAGAAGATAGGTAAGAAAGCAAGTTTTGAGGAGGATACAAAAAGCCTGCAAAGGGATATGGATGGGTTAAATGAGTGGATAAAAATTTGGCATAAAGGAGTATGCTGAGGGAAAATGTACAGTTTTCCACTTTGGTGGGAAGGGCAGAAAAGCAAAATATTAGTTAAATGGAGAGAGACTGCAGAATGCTGCACAGAGGGTCTGAGTGTTCTCATACATGAGGTACAGCAAGTAATTAGGAGGGCAAATGGAATGTTGGTCTTTATTGCAAGGTGGGGGGGGAAGTATCAAAATAAGGAATCCTTGCTACAACCTTACACACATCTAGGATGTTGCGTACAGTTTTGGTCTCCTTATTTAAGGAGGGATATACTTGTATTGGAGGCAGTTCAAAGCAGATTCACTAGGTTGGGATTCCTAGGATGAAGGGGTTTGTCTTGAGGAAAGCTTGAGCAGGTTGGGCCTATATGCATTGAAGTTTAGAAGAATGAGAGGTGATTTTATTGAAACATAAAATTCTGAGGGGGCTTAACAGGGTAGATGCCGAGAGGATGTGGTACAGGTCCAAAATAAAGGGTCTTCCATTTAAGATGGAGATGAGGAGGAATTTCTTCCCTCAGAGGGTCATTAACCTTTGAAATTGTCTACCCCAGAGAGCAATGGAGACTGGATTGTTGAATATATTCAAGGCTGAGAGACAGATTTTTGATCTATGTGGTAGTCAAGAGTTACAGGATGGGGAGCAGGGTGCGTGGGAAGTCAAGAATGTGGCGTTAAGGCAATAACCAGATCAGCTATGATCTTATTGAATGGCAAAGTAGGCTCGAGGAGCTAAATAATCTACTCCTGCTCCCATTTCTTATGTCTTATTTTCACCCACAAATTCTGAAACTGCATTTAATTCCCCAGTCCAAATCATTAATATAAATTGAGTACAACAGCGATCTGAGCACCAATCACTGTGTAACACCTCTTTCCACCATTTGCTCATCTGAGTAGCTACCCAAAGCTTCTACTCTGCCTCCTGTTTTGTAGTCAACATGCTAACCATTCTGCCTGCTGTTCCCTGACTCCACATGCTCTGACCTTAACTGTAAGTCTACTTTGTGGTATCTTATTGAAGGCTTTTTGAAAATACAAATATATTACATCCTGTCTATATTTGTTCTGTTACTTCTTAAAAGAATTCAAAAGTTTGGTCAAGCATGACCTTCTCTTAAAAAATCCATGCCAACTGCTCTTGATTTTCATTTTCTACATGTTTTTTATTGCACCTTTGATTAAATGTTCCATTATCTTTCCTACCACTGACTTTAAGCTAGCTGGTCTATAGTTTCCTAGACTTATTCTATCTCCATTTTTAAATATAGGAATAACATTGGCAGTCCACCAGTCCTCTGGCATTACACCCTTTTTAATAAATTGCCATATATATGTAATTGTGCCTCTGCTAATTCTTTCCTAACTTGTTTTAATATCAGAAATCTGTTAAGTTGTTCACATTACTGTCTTTGATTCCTAACTACGTTTATAAGCAAGTCGAGGAGTAGTTATTAAATGTTATAACTCTGTTGGCTGGTAAAGCTTACCAAATATTTATCAGTACAGCTTCTATATGATACCCGTGCTTTAGGTCTCCAGTAGTCAAAATATCAACCAATTGCATTCAGATAGAGTCTTAAAGTTCCCAATAAAGAACAATGCATTTGGTTAGCATAATTCCAGCACTGGTGCGCAATATAGTATTCTTCAATTTGTCAAAGGGAGTGAGTACCTGGACATGTGATGGGAAGCTGTTCCGAGAGCTCTCCTGCCCAGCACACTGAGCCCATAGCACAGAATCACCAATGCAGAGTCTCTGTCTGAAGATATAGGCTGAAATTATTTAAAAAGCAAACCATCAGAAAATGCAGTATATAAATCTACAGCCCATCATTGTCTCATTTAGCAAGTTATTTCTGTCAGCATGGAGCTTTTTAATCATCAGAAATCATAAATATTCAGTGAAAGGTAAAAAGAGAATTGCCCTTCAGTCTCACAACCGTAAGTCCTATTTTTGAGTTACATTCTGCTGAAACATGCAGACTCCCTCATGAATTTATTAAAAGGGATTTTTTTTGAAGTGTGCATATCAATATTGCATGCATTGCACTATGTTTTCATATTGTTTAAAGTTATATTGTTCATCTACATCTGCATATGTTCTATATAATAATCAAGGTAAAGCTTTGAACCTTCCCCTCTCATTTTTTATATATATATATATATATATATATATATATATACTGTTGATCTTAAGATCTGTTACTTTTGGAGCCTTTTTGCAAATTTTATGGAAACATCCCTTAATCGTACACTGCAATATGAAATGAATACCCAGCATAAAGACTTCAGGAAAAATATACTAGTTTTATAATCTCCCTATTAGTCACATAATCTGGCCAATGGATTGTTGCATGCTGCAATCAGCACGCTGTAATCAACCAGTTCAAGGTGTTTAACAATATGGAACAGACCAGGCCTGTTTCTGCAGCTAAGGTGCACCACAAACTACTTAAACTAGAAATTTGATTAAGGTGTTGAGACTCATCTGATGAGCTCAGCAGAGGTCAAATAGCCACTGGGTATACAACTCAGTCTCAACAAAATCAATTAGTCATTTCATAACATTTCTAAACATACATGATCATATCATCTTGCATTTCTGCTGACTAAAAACATTTTTTCTAATTAACTATGAATAATGCTATAGAATCATCTGAAAGGAAGTATAATTTGCACTCAATGGTCCTAGAAATAGAACTGAAGACCTATAACCATCTCATACTTTGTATACCGCTCTGCTATGGTTAGTATATACTGTGGCTCACCCATCATACAGGTGAAGGACCTGACTAGAGAATCAGACGAGATGTGACCTTTTATCCAGTGAATATAAAATGATGGAATAGTACAAGCTGAAGGAAGCTATTTGGCCCACTGATCCTTTGAAGGACAATCCATTTATTCCCATTCCCTGGTTCTTTCCCCAAATAATTGCAATTTTTTTCTCTTTCAAGTACTTAATGAATTCCCTTTCAAAAGCTACTATTGGATCCATTTCCATCACTATCACACAGCTGCTGCTTCTAATACCTTTTCTCTTCGAGAAGCACAGTACTGGATCCAGTTGAGATATATTCCACAGAAACTCTCTCTTGATACTCCAGCCAATCTGTGATCGTAGTCCTCGTCGATGTTTGGATTAAAGGTGGGATCCACATCCACGTAATTATGACTAGTACATGGTCGAAGCCCATCCTGCATGGTTTCATTACCAAGCCATTCCTCGAGTTTGGGAGAACTCGTTACATAGAATAAAATGCTCTAGATGTGAATATGAAGACAGAGAATGAAGGCACTAAAATTACACATGGGTAACCTTTCCCACAAAACAGCATCCACTTGAACGAAATTACATTAACATTGGTCATTCCTGACATCACCCAATTCAACATCACTTTCATTGTGCAATATCTTTGGTGGCTTAGACTAGTTTTGAAACTATTTTCTCCCCTTCTTTCCCAGATTGTTCTTTTTGTCCATCATACCAACCTGGTCCAGCTGACAATCAAGTCTCTGCCAAGGCTGCTTTGCAACTGTCAACAGCAGGTAATGCAAATGGCCTGAGGGACAAGTGTCTCAGAGACAAGTGCTTGGCCCCTTCATGGTGCTCCCTCACAGTAGCACAGTTGAAGTTATGACCTCAGCAAATGGAGAACCTGGTGACGTGACACACGCCCTGCTGCTCAGCAGAGCTGTATTGACACTGCAATGGTAAGATATTATAATTCTGTTCTTGAATACGAATTAAAAGCTAGAAAGGAATGGCTAAAACAAAATGGAGGTTACAATGTTTCCATCTCCTGACACATTTTCTCTGCAATCATGTCTTTTCACATGGTTTTTATTCTATTTCACTGTATCATTTCACAAATGGAAAATCAGTACACAAGGAAAGCATTTCAATAATTGTTTGGACTTTCATTTGAGTACATATGGGAATTCTTCAATGTAAGGTTATATTAAATATCTATAAACTCACAATTTACTTTCTTGCTTCTTGATCTTGTCCTTCTATTACTTTTTTATTATTTTATTGGGAAAATTATTCTTGTGGTCGATATGAAAGAAATTTCAATACTTTCTCACTGTCGCCCAGCATCAGCATCAAGCTGATCGAGACCCAAGACAGCTTGGTGAAATGCAGAATAAAACCCTGGGCCCAGTGACATTACAGCAATATGGGAGTATTGAAGTTGCTCAAGGCCCGTAGTTTCTTGAACCAAGAGATAGGTGGCACATGTGAAGATATGGTCTAAATTTACTTGGCGTTTTGGACAGTGAAATTCCCCAGATTAGGGATCTCAGTCCTCCATCCTACATTCGAACAGAAAATCCCATAAAGTACAGGAACCTCAAAAAAATGGAAGCACTGGGTTTTTGTGGCCCTTACATACTGTTGAATAGCACCTGATTACCGTTCAGAGATAATGTTGCTTTATGTTAAGCCGTTCAGCATAATCAGACATTAATGTAGTCGAGGTGACAATGTGCAAAAATGCATGAAGAGATTACCTTCACATAGTAAGTTGTGAGGATCTTTCTCAGGTCAAACACCTGCAGCATGGATGCAGCACTGTTGTCAGTGATGCTGTAGCCCTCTAGCACATACTTGGTGACCAGAACCTCCCAGGCGAGCCAACGCTGACCGAAAGCAGCATTAAAAGATAACATGTGAGGAATGTGACCTGGCTCGCAACAGCAGAATCCCTCATCTTCCTCTACCCCTTCTGTGATTGCTTCCACCTCCCGCTGTTGACAGTAGGTGCCTGCAGGGAGAGAGAAAAGATCAAGGCTGTCATTATATTGTTAAAATTATTACAAATGGGTCTAAATTCTGATTCAAAATCAAAAAATGCTGGAAAAACTCAGCAGGTCTGACAGCATCTGTGGAGAGAAAGACAGAGTTAACTTTTCAAGTCTGTATGACTCTTCTTCAGTGCTGGATTCTGATTCTGATTGCAGTTTTCAACTCTCTCCATCTTTCTGGAAGACTCCAGGGTACCAACAATCCTCCATGCTCAGGTGGCTATTCTGCATTTGGAATTTTCAGCACTTTATCTAACCAGGTGATGGGCATTAAAACCAATCTTGCTTCAATCCTTACCCAATGAACAGACACATACTTGCTTTAAAGAATCACTGGATAGCAATAATGAGCCCTAGCCAAATATCCCCTTCCCTGAAGACACTTACTCAAACTGAAATTAGCTAACCTGGAATTGAACCTGACAATTTCTGCTCTGTCTGACACTACGCTGTCTCCATTCAATCTGAGGATTGAAACTGTAGCATTACATACTTGTTTGCAGAAAGTAATTTATTTTGCTAGTTGAAATGGTTCAGTGTGTTAGTCTGGATCTAATGTTGATTCTGACTCTGTGGATTCAAGCCCCCCTCCAGAGATTTTAAACACATCACAGCCCGGATTTTGCTCTCAGCAACACAGGGACAGGACTCGCTGTTCACCTCGCTGACAGCTGCTCAGAATTTTCGCAGGATGGTCAGCAAAGCTTTCCGTTTGTCTGGTATCTTTTGCAGCACTGCTCCCTCTGCAAGGGATCTGTGATGCCTAAGAAACCAGGGGCTGAATCTTCAGCTCGGCAGGCAGGGGACCGCTTGCTGAGGTGTAAAATGACGCGTGGTGATGTCGGGCGTGTGTCCCGACGTCATGGCGCATCATTTAGATTTTCAGTTCGGCAGGTGTGCACCCCTGCCGCACTGTCAAAGGCCTATTAAGGTCATTTAACTGTCAATAAAAATAATTAATGGAGCTGCCTGTCCAACCTTAAGGTTGGCAGGCAGGCGAAGAGCTCAGGCGGCCTTTCCATTTTTCATGGAACCTCATCCACAAGTGGGATGAGATATCAAGAGTGATTTTAAATTTTGAAATTTTTTTTAAATTGAAATCAATGCACATGTCCCAGCTCATGTGACAGTTTCACATGAGGGAACATGTCTGAATATATTTTTTTTAAATCTTTTTTTCTGTTTATCACACTCAAATTAATCTTCCTGAGGCAACTCCCTGCCTCAGGGAGACTTCTGCGCTCTTTCACGTACATGCGCTAAAGAGCGCACTCCCGACTCAGGCAACCCACTCCCCAACCACACAGGGAGCGCATAGCGCTTCCAGGTGCGCATCACGCTGGGCGGGCTTCAACTGGCCCGCCCATGTAAAATGGCGGCGCCGATCGGGCCTGCGCCCGCTCCCACACCACCCGCCCGACAGGCAGAAAATTCTGCCCCTGGTAAACAATAGCAAGGCTGTTGAAGAATCCTCACGGAGGCACACGGGGTCCAAAGCATAAAGCAGGAAATATAAATTAGATTTTAACACGGTGCAAAAGTGGAATAAAAATTGGGAAATACGGATGGGATTAAGGAAGAGAGATAAAACAGACAGAAAAAGTAAACAAAATGCACTGGCTGAGGGGTGAGTACACCTTCCGCCTTATTAAAGACTCTCCATCTTTCACGACTTGCCCCATCAGACTGTCACATTGACGGTGTGGCACATCACCAGATCACACCTTGGCCTGACCCTCTATTCCTCTGGCACTTCATCCTCGAGCACTTCACCTTGCTCCATTCCCTAACCCCTCTTTCAAAATCTTTTTTCTGTACTGCCCTCCAAAGTATAATAAAATTTTTCTCACTGAGATATCTTCACCTGCTTCCCTCTCTCAGCCTCTGCACTGAATGACTTCTCATCCTCAGTGATTTCACCCTCCATCTCAACACATCATGTTCTCTCTCCTGAGTTCACTGCCCTCTTACCTTCCCCAAATCTCTCCCTCCACGTAAACTTCTCAACCCATATTCACAGCCACCCTGTTGACCTTGCCACCTCATGTGGTCTTGCTAGTCCCATCATATCAATTACAAATAAGGCCACCTCCGATCACTTCCTTGTGTCACACACCACCCACAGCCCCCTTCCAAGCCCCAGCCATATCTCCTCCTGTATCAGGCCCTGGAAAAAAAAACAACACCCCAATTCACCTACAACTGCACTTTCAAAATCTCAATTCTTTGGCCCTCTGTTCAGCGCAATATTTTTGCAGCAACTGATTTACTCAACCGCACCCTCACCTCCATCTTTGATTCTTAATCCCCAGTAAAAGCATTACTCTGTCTCACCCAGCCCATTCCACCTGGTACAGACCTCATCTCTGCTCCCTTAACTCTAAGGAAAGCAGGCTTGAAAGGATATGGCGGGAGACTGGTTCAGCCAACCACCAAGAGATCTGGCTGGGCCAATTAAAATCTTTATCAGGTCCTGCTCTCAACTGCTAAAACTGCTCATTAGTTCAGGATCACCCTGGAGTGCAAAGACAATCCTCGCTTCTTTTCTCCACTAAAAACCATCTTCTTAAGCCCTTCTTCCCTGCCCCCTTCACCCTTACATCCAACAAATGCTAGCAGCTCATGGTCTTCTTTGTCACTAAGATCAAGGCAATCCAAAGCAGCCACCTCTGCTGCATCCCTCCCTTACACTAGCTCACCTGGCCAAACTTCCTTTAATGCTACTCCATGCCATTGCCCTGAACTCAATTCCATGTCTAGTTTCTCTCCTATCTCCCCTCATGCTCCCTCTGAGCTCATCTTGTCTATGAGATCCACCTCCTGTTCCCTCAATCCTATCTCATTAAACTGATCACTCAACCTCACCTCCAGGCCCCTGTGCTAGCCAATATTGTAAACTGTTTGAACTCTCCAGGTGTTGCCCCTCTCTCCTTCAAATTTGCCACCATCACCCATCCCCTTAAAAAATCAAGTTTTGATTCCACCATCCTTGCAAACTACTGTTCAACGTCCAATTTCCAATTTCCCTTTCCTCTCTGAAGTCTTTGAATGAATTGTCACCTCCCAAATCCAATCTCATCTTTCCTGGAACTCAAAGTTTGAATCCTTCCAATCAGGTTTCTGTCCCTGCCACACTACTGAAATCATTCTTAAGTCACAAATGACATCCTATATAACAGTCACAAATGTAAACTTTCCCCCCCTCATCATTCTTGACCTGTCTGCAGCCTTTGACACGTTGACTACACCATCCTCCTCCAAAGCCTCTCCACTGTCATCCAGCTGGGTGGGACTGTTTTCACCTAGTTTCTTTCTTACCGATATGATTGTAGCCAGAGAATTAGCATCAATAGCATCTCTTCTCATTCCTGAACTTTAACGCTGGTGTTTCCCAAGGATCTATCCTTGCATGCTCCCCACCCCCTTTTCTCATCTGCATGCTGCCGCTCAGTGTTAGTTTTCACACATATGCTGATGACATCCAGCTCTACCTCACCACCATCTACCTTGAATCCTCCACTGCTGCCGAATTATCAGGTTGCTTTTCTGACATCCAGTAGTGGATGAGCAGAAACTTCCACCAATTAAACATTGGAAGACAGAAGCCATTGCTCTAAAGTCGATTTCCTAGCTACCGATTCCAGCCCTCTGGCAACTGTCTGAGATTAAGCCAGTATGTTCGCAACCTTGCTGTTACATTTGATCCTGAGATGTGCTTCTGAGCTCACTGTCGGGCCATCACTAAGACCGCCTATTTCCACTTCTGCAATGTTATCTGATTTCACTACTGTCTCAGCTTATCTGCTGCTGAAATCCTCATCCATGCCTTTGTTATTGCGAGGCTTGACTATTCCAATGCACTCCTGGCTGGGCTCACACATTTTACTCTCCATAAACGTGAGGTTACCCAAAACTCTGCCACCCATGTCTTAACTTGCAGCAACTCCAGTTCCCCTGTCACCCCTATGCTCAATGGCCTACAGTGGCTTCCGGTCAAGCAACATCTTGATTTTAAAATTCTTATCCTTGTTTTCAAATCCATCCATGGCCTTGTCACTTCCTATCTCTGTAATCTCCTCCAGCCCTATAGCCCTCCAAGGTATCTGTATTCCCGAAATTCCAGCCTCTTGTGAATCTCTGATTTTAATTGTGCCACTATTGTGTCTTCAGTTGCTTAGACTGCAAATTCTAGAATACCCTCTCTACATCTCTCTGTCTACCAACCTTGCTTTCCTCCTTCCCGACGCACCTTAAAATCTCTCTCTTTGACGATGCTTTTGCTCATCTGACCTAATAACTTCTTTTGTGGCTTGGTGTCATACTTATTGCTACTGCGCACTTGTGAAGCACCTTGGGATATTTCATTATGTTAAAGGTGCTATATAAATAAATTGTTGTTGATTTTTTTTTAAATCTCCAACACTAATTTTCTTCTGAGGGAATGAGACTCCTCACTGTACAAAATAATTTCCTGGGCTAGAGGGATTGTTCACTCATTCCTTAATTCACCAGCCTTATGCTTTCAATCATCCTTAGTGTAGAGCAAATGCATAAATACAAGTTCATACTGTTGCAGTCATTTCAACACTGAGTCTGTTGGTGAGGGCTGCAACATCACATTGTGTGGAGGAGCAGGGTGTCTCTGCATTCAACTGTGTATGTGACTACTTCAAAAGCTGGTGCCAGATTCCCTCTTTTACAATGCTAAGCACTGAAAGCCTCATCTTCTCAAATTCCAGGCCAATATAGATAGCCATTTCCATGCAGTACTGAGGGAGGGCTCCACTGTAACATGTCATCTTTCGGATGAGATGTTAAATAGAGACCCTGTTTTTCCTCCCATGGTGGATATACAAGGGTGCATGACAGGATTCAACAAGGGCAGGAGAGTTCCCCTCATGTCCTGGCCAATATTTATCCATCACTAAAGCAGATTAGCTAGTTATTGACCTTATTAACGTTTGTGGGACCTTGCTGTCTACAAATTGGCTGCCACATATGTATAAATCACAACTGTGGCCACATTTCAAAAGTATTTGACTGGTTGTGAAGCACTTTTGAGGCATCTTGAGGTTGTGAAAGGTGTATAAATACAGGCCCTTTCATTTCTTTCAATTGGTTGTAACTGCAAACTCCACTGACATATGAGAAGACTAAGGTAGCTTTTTCTTCTTCTTTCATGGGGTGTGGGTGTTGCTGGCTAGGGCAGCATTTATTGCCCATCCCTAGTTGCCCTTGAGAAGGTGGTGGTGAGCTGCCTTCTTGAACCGTAACAGTCCATGTGGTGTAGGGACACCCACAGTGCTGTTAGGGAGCGAACTTTATGCAATAATTGTATTCAGTTATTTAATAAAACAGCACGGTTCCCACAATGCACCAAGTTACTGTTTAACATCTGTGGGAATAGACATTCCATCACTGATAGCAAACAGTAAGGTTGCAAGTTTGACTCCATGCTCTTCATCAAGTCAGATGCAAGGACAACACAACTGGTCTCCAGCTCCACAAATTGTTTTGGTGGGGTTGGGGGTCCAGTGGGGGTGTCAAACAGGCAGTTAGGGTTTTCACTCTTAATTGTAATTCCGTTACTCCAAGCTTGAAAGTATGTGTGCACTTATGTGTTTGAGACAGAGAGCCGTGAACAAGATTGGTCTCAACTGTCCTCTATCCAGCTCTTCTTGTCCCACCCCACCCACCACCCCTTAAACCAGCTTATATTTCACCTCTCTTCTATTTTTACTTAGTTCTGTTGAATGGTCATTCGGACTCGAAACGTTAACTGTGCTCCTCTCCGCTGATGCTGTCAGACCTGTTGAGTTTTTCCAGGTATTTTTGTTTTTGTTTTGGATTTCCAGCATCCGCAGTTTTTTGCTTTTATTTTGGTCTCAACTGTGATTACTCCTTCCCCTCCCCCATTATTGAGTACTTTACTGGGACTAAGGACTTGATCTCACACAAGATTAATGGTCTCAGAGGGGGCCTCATAATCGACAGAACTGACCCCTAACATGAACAGCAACCTAATGAAAAGAATCAAGAAAAAAATTAAAGAACAAAAAGGAATGGCCACTTTACCCCAGATACAAAAAGTTATTTTCCTAAAGATCAATACCAAAACGAGTATTCATTTCACACAAAGTAGACAGTTTAAAGAAAAACAGATACAAAGACAAATGAATAAAACTGACTCTTGTGTGCCAATTTAGAGAACGAGACAGAAAGCCTTAGAATCTAAACAATTTTAAAACATTTTTGACTTTCCATTAATTGGAATAGTAAGATCCTCACCTCTGAACTCCAGGCCCCGTAGCTGGTAGGTGACCAAGCCATTTCCTATTTCTATAAGGTGAACCAGTGCATTGAGGTAGTCGGAGGCGAGAATGAAGCAATCCCCAGTATTGAAGTTGCCCCAGCGTCCCAACATCAGATCCCCACACAGGCTGTGCTGCAGAGATCTCGTCAAATGCTCGTAAAAGATGGAATTCAAATTGTTGTCATCTGAGCCTACAAAACATGAAAAAACAACATTAAAGGCATCAAGTAACAGATCTGTCTTGAGTTTATGAAAGCACTTCAAATTTGTAATGATTCTATCATTGCTACATTTTTAATCACCAGGATACAACATTCCCCCACTAGTACTAATCCTGACACTAGGATTGCAAAGGACCAGTACAGGAGATGAAAGCAAGCATATGTGTTAGAGTATGATGAGGAGTAGGAGATTTTTACAAAAATACAAATGATGTTTTGAAGCTGCAGGGTCCAGTTTAAAAACTGCAGCAATAATTTGGAAAACAAAATAGGTTTACTATTTTACGCTTGCAGTCTGTACTTAATCATTCAGTGGTTGGGTTTCTATCATGTCCTAAGATTTACTATTGCTGATTTAGCATTCATTACTAATGTTCCTCTGTCCACTATTTAAATGAAGGCACTAACTTGTTTGAAGGTGTTTTTGAGCAAACGTCAGAAAAAATTCGTGAATGGGTTACCTATTACAAATAATGCTTTGAACCCATGTGTCCATAAAACAACAAAGTAGACATGCTCATAAAACATATGGGATTTTCTCAACCAGGGCATACTTAGGTCAAAAAATCCATTACTAAAGGAATTACAGAAAACAAAACTGATTATGAAGTTTAGTTAAACTCCAATGAAAATTTTGTTGCTTCCTTTCTCCTCAGCACAGTTTTCTTGGGTCTCTTGCAGAACTCCCAAGCATTTAACAAGGTGATTTGGCTGAATTCACCTGTCAATGTTGCACTGAAGCAGACAATCAGGAGGTGCACATGAAGCAGCCTCAGAGCAACCTCCCGTGTACCCTTTCTGCCTGTGGCCCAGACTCTGTTCAGCACAGAAAATGGCCATTTGGCCCACAAATCTGTGCAACTCTTTTTCTCCACATGAACCAGCTAATCTAACACCATTCTCCTGCTCACTCCCCATTCTCCTTAATATGCCTCTTCTTCAAGCAACTATCCAATTGCTTTTTAAGCAAATTTGTGTTCTGCTTATTTGAGAAAATCTCACATGTTTTACAAGCATGTCAACTATGGTTTTCATGGACACACAGGTTCAAAGCATTATTTGTAATAAACAACCCATTCACATGAAATTTTTCTCTCTGACATTAATTCCACTTTCCAAACACCTTTTGAATAGGAATTTTTTTTTCAAAAACTTGCCTTGTAATTCTTTTTGTGGTTATCTTAAATTGGTGTCCTCTTGTCACAGTTGCGCCAAAGAGTGGAAACTTCTTGATCCTTACTATCCAATGAAAATTCTTCATGATTTTAAGATCTTTATCAGGTCACTCCTTAACCTTCTCAGCTCCGATGACAAAGAGCCTTAATTTTTCAAGTTTTTCATCATAACAGCAACCTCTTAATCATGGAAACATTTTTTCCAATGTGCACTGCACTTTTTCTATTTGCCTTAGTTAAAGCTTATAGGTCTCTGAGACATCTTCCTTCCTTAAAGATATTATAAAACACATTGTTATTGTCATCTACCTACTCTATCAACTTCCATGACCTTGGTATCAGCTAACTATGGTCTCTTTGCACCTGTGTTCCATTTAAAATTTTAGCATTTAAGCTGTTTTTCCTTTCCTTATTCTTAATTTTCGTAATCCTACAATGAACTGCAGCTGCTCCCTATCTTGCTGAGCGACGTACTTTCCCCTGCACTTCCCCACAAAAGCATGACTGAGATTTAGAATTCAATTCATTGGGGACAGTAGGTGTAAACACATACCCTACTTGTCTTGTGACAGAAATGCTGCTGGAATTCCTTTTAAAATGTGCCAAACTACCAAGTGCAAGGCACATGTGTTTCTTCGAAAAAATACACATTTAGATATGCACACTTCAAGATATACTTGCTTTAGAAGAAGCAGGACCAAATGAGAGGTTTATAAAGACACTTTAGAATGTTTGGTTGGCATTTGGTGAAGCACTTTAACATAACTGAACTGGCAACTTATTGTCTACAGAGTAGCAGTCACCCATAACTAAAAGGTTGGTTCCATGATAACAGGATCAGGACAAGTATTAGTGCTCTTACTCCTCAGAGCCACCTGTGGTTCTATTTATACCACAGGTGTAGGAAAACCACTCAGATTTTTCTTCAAATGAACCGACCAAAAAAAAGCTTTGCGCTTATATAGCAGCTGAGTAAATTTCTCAGAAAGTCTCCAAGTGCCCTACATACAGTGAAATGCTATGGATCACTGGTGTGGTTATCGAACAGGCAAACGCAGCAACCGTTTTACAGATGGCAATATTTCACAACGAACAGAAAAATGCATAACGGGTTAATCTGTTTATGACAGAAAAATGTTGGGCAGGAGACCAGGATAGCCCATGTTCAGTTTCAAAGAGTGCAATGGAATCTTTAACATTATCAATAAGCAAGAGAACTTACATTTATCATATACCTTTGCCCAAGCACAGAAATAGACACTTAGCAGAAAGGAAAAAATTAGGATGGGTAACTAAAGTCTTGGTCCAAGAGATGTCCTTCCGGAGATTAGAATCAAAGTGGCCAAAGACACACTGATAGTGGTGCAAATAAAGGAGAGATGTACAAGAGGATGATTTCAGGAAAAAAGAAGAGTTTGGGGTGATATAGGACTGGAGGAGAATGCAGATACAAGAGTGCAGAAGCCATTTAGAGATTTAAAAACTGGCATTTTACAATTACAATGCTGTGGGACAGGGATTCACTGTCAATGAGGACTAAGCTGAGGGGTAATTTTGGGCAAGTTAGGGTTTATAGAAGGTGTAGGATGGACAGTCAGCAAGGACAATACTGGATTAATTTAATCCGGCAGTGTAGAAGGGTTTTAGTAGTGGAAGAACTGAGGTGGGGACAGAGCTGTGAAAATAGAAGCAAGTAGTCTTTGTGATGGAGCACATTTTAAGTAGTTAGCTCAACTCAGGGCCGAACAGGATGCCAAGGCTACAAACAGACTGGTTTGACCCAAGAAACGGCAAAGCAGCACTGTTTCTGGTTGGGGCTGAAGACAATGGCCATGATTGTCTCAATATTCAGCTGGAGGAAGTCAAGTCTGGATGTCAAATAGGTCCAATAACATGTGGCAGTCAGGGGCTAAGAAATACATTGGACAAGGACAACTAAGGATCATCTGCATAAGTGTGAAATTGGTCCCAAATTGGCAGAGGTGCAGCATATAGATGAGAAATTGGACAAGGTAGATGATAAATCCTTACACACTTAGGAGGTGATAGTGCAAGATTCGGAAGAGAGAAACTATTACTGAAGATGATGCTTTTATAGCCAAGAATTGAACTATGCAAGGGAAGTCCCAGAGAAGTAAATAATGGAGGAGATCCGATGGGTCATGGTATGTTTACCCATGTTGAAAGCTGCAAAGCGGCTGTAGAAAGATAAGGTAACATGGTCATAATGGAGAATGCCACTTATGACTTTGGTTCATGTTGTTGTAATGTTACGAGAAGGATAGAAACTGGAGAGATTTGAACAGAAGCAATGAGCACAGAGGTGAGAGCCAAAACCAGAACAGGTATATGTCATGGAATGATTATGGCACAGGAAGAGGCCATTTGGCCCACTGAGTCCAGCTGCTGGTGTTGTGATTTGAACTCTGTCTCCACATTATTAGTCCAGGTCTGACTGGATTATTAGCCTACTAACATAATCACTATGCTACTATACTCTAATCAGGCAAACACATTTCAACATCAAGCACTGGATGGCCAGATACAGTATGGGATGGAGTAAAGCTCTCTTTATTCCCATCCTCGAATGCTTCTTAACCCCTATATTACAAGAGCACAATTTAATCTAATGTTCTCATTTCCTGCACCAGTAATCTTTACATCCTGAGGTTAGCTACCAATACTTCACTAACTGCAATACTCATTAGAAGTAGCACTGAAATTGTTCAAATTAATTACAATTGAGATCTTAAAGCCCTTCAGAGAAAAGGGGCTTTTAGTAAATCAGCCTGGGCTAAATCCGAACTCGGGTCTCAAGAGGTGAAGTAAAAATGTGCTGATGTACCATCCAATCCTCTTTATGGAGATTTTATACTTTACTGCTCACCATATGTTTATGTTTGGAAGTTTTAACGTTGGTCATTTATGGCATTTGAATTTGGATTTCAAAATTTATAATTTAAAAAGGGACAGTTGGTATAAAAAAATTATTTGGAGAATGTTTTGTGAAGACACAACAAAACGTCCAGCATTGCAGTGCGGTGAAGTCATGTGCCAAGTGACACCAGGCTTTGTCCATTGCTGATAATGGAGATGATCTACCTCATGGAAACCTGAATGCGCAGGCTAGAAATATACCATCAAGGCTTGAACAGACCCCAGTGTAAATAATAAGAGGTCTTTCGCTCTAGCCTTTTGCTCTAGCCAAATATTGCAAAACTTACACCATACAATCACAGGGTTAACAAAAACACATCCAAGTTATTCATTAAAAGCCCTGAAATGCTGCTTATGGGGCTGGCACAAATCTTTTCAAATTGAACATGCAAAAACTTGCCAAAGTGTTGCTTTTCTCCAATGTTACTATTGTTTACAGAGAGCACTTATACTGTCAAACAAGGATAATTAATCAAGCACAAAAAAAGATTTCCAGCTTACCCAACTTTAAAAATGAAATGACAGAAAATAGTATTGCAACATGTATTTGTAGAATGCCTTTAACGTAATAAAAACATCTCAAGGCACTTCATAGAATATCATAAGCAAAAATTGGCACTGAGCCACATAAAATGACATTAGGTCAGATAATCAAAAGCTTGATTGAAGGGATAAGCTTTATGGAGTGTCTTAAAGGAGGAAAGAGAGATGTAGAGGTGGAAGGGCTTAGGGAGGGAATTCCAGAGAGCCTAGGGAACTGAGTGCCAATTGTGGAGCAATTAAAATGGGGGGGATGCTCAAGAGGCCAAAATTAGATATGTAGATGCCTCAGGAGTTGTGGGGCTGGAGGAGGCTACAGAAATAGGGAATGATGAAGCAATGGAGAGATATGAAAACAAGGTTGAGAATTTTACGGCATTGCTTAAATGAGAGCTAGTTAGGTCAATGACACAGGGGTGATGGGTGAGCAGGGCTTAGTGAGAGTTTGGACATGGGTAGCAGAGCTTTGGATGACCTCAAGTTGATGGAGGAAAGAATGTGAGAGGCTGGTCAGGAGTGTGCTGAAATTGTCTAGAGGTAACAAAGACATGGATGGAGGTTTGAGCTGAGGCAGAGGTGGAGTCAGGCGATGTTACTGACTTGGGAATAGGCAGTCATGGTGTTGGTACAGATAAGTGGTCTCATTTCAGAGTTAAATAAGACACCAAGGCTGCAAACAGATCAGTGCAATTTCAGACAGTTGCCAGGGAGAAAGATGGCATCAGTAGCTAGGAAACAGTTTGTAGCAGAGATCATAAACAATAGCTTCAGTCTTCCCAATATTTAATTGGAGGATATACTTCCTCATCCAGTACTGGAGGTTAGACAAGTAACCTGATAGTTTAACAATAGTGGAGGAGTTGAGAGGTGTTGGTGGTGAGATAAAGCTATTAAGTGAAAATGGAAGGCTGCTCACATGTGTAGGCATGAAAGCCACCTGATGATTTGTAAAAAAAATCATTCTGTACTTGTACAACTCACATTTAGATGGTGATTTAACGTCATAAAACACCTCAAGGCACTTCACAGAAGCATAATAAAACAAAGTGTGACATCGAGCCACATTAAGGAGATATTAGGTTAGATGACTAAAAACCTGGTCAAAGCTTGTCTGCCGTTGCTTCGTATCCCATCAAAAAGCTACTGAATCTTGATATTGAAGGCTTCAATTATCCCAGCTCCACAACTCTTTTGGCTGCCAATGGTGGAGCATCTTTTAGGGGAAAAAAATCCAGATTTTTTAAGACCCTTTGTTTGCAAAATGTGTTTCCTGGCTTCCCTCCTAATCACATAGCTCTAATTTTAAGATTATGTCATTGCAATCTTTCTTTGTATCCACCCTTTTGTATCTTTCACACCTTTAAAACACCAGGTGATATTATTAATTGACTGAAATCCCATTTTAATCTCCAGCAATGTAATTTACCTAAGCTATCTTGTGCTGCTGTTGCATTGCTGGCACTGGTGAGGCACTGTCATGAGCATAATAATTTTCATAATATTTTTCTGGCTTATTGTAAAGTAGGTTGCGTTGTATTGTTCTGTCTGTGAGTGTGATTTAATTACATTTTGTAGCCAAGGAGACTTCAAGTTGCAGTTATCAAAAGAAGTACAGTGTAGAAGTGTCTTTAATATGCTAATGAGTAAACATGGTTGGGGTCTTAGCATGTAAGGTGTAAAGAGAATTTGCATGTTTAGATAGATGAAGGGGGATTTGGTTTTCAAAGGGATCTCAGTCTGTTTACAAAAAGCCAGACAAGCAAGCTGAGGAATGTGCTTATTTTTCTCCAGGGTTACTGACAAGATATAGTGGCAACATGGAAAGATTTATATTATGAGAAAGGTAAAATTCCAAAGACATATAAAAACAATGGAATTTACATACTAAAAAGGGAGAAACGTATGTAAAGGAGAATGAGGCTGTGTCAAGCGAAGACATTGTGAGATTTAAGGGAAATGTGTGAAGCCTCAAACATTTGTGCATAAGCCCACTGTCTACAGAAACCAGAGCTGGAGAAAAGTCATTTTGAATTCCACTGTCCAGGGTATTGTGTTAATCTGCTGGATCTGTTTAAAATCTATTTTTGGACTGTTGTCTTAAAAGGGGAGTCAGGTTAATTAGGCTTTTTAGGAGTTATTATAGTAGTAATTTGTAATTCTATGTTTGTGCTTGAAATCTTCACTTTTGTTAATAAACATTGTAATTTAGTTTTGTTTTAAAATCTCTGAAAGTCTTGGTGGACTTATTACTTTTGAATTCAGGGCAAGCATCTCGAAATAAATACAAATTGTAAAACTGCTGTGATAGCGTGACCAAGTTTCCTCATGGATTTGATCAGGCCTGGCACACATCATCTGCCGCGTCGTAACAGGCACCAGAACAATTTGGAGTGCAGTGGACAGTCATTGCATTGTTGCAAGGTCTGCTTATAGCTCATCTGGGAGCTCTGCCCAAGTGCACTCAGGCAAGCTCCACCAATGTTATAAATTAAAGTAAATTAAAGTATATTAAAGTAAATATTTGATGTAATTGAAGGTTGCATTGGAGCAGTATTAGTTTTAGATGAGCAGTTTAAGGAGCAATACCCAAACAGAAGAAATGATTGACAAGTAAATGAGCTGAACTGAGTTGAAAGTCTATTCTGAATGCTTTGATTTTACCTTGTAAAAACAGCATATTTTCTCCCCTCACCTCGTGAACATTTTGACAAAGGGAAAAGTCAGTGGCGAAGTATGCAATTAGAGGTGAGATAAAACAAGATTTGAGAAATAACTTGCTGCGTGCAATTTAATGCCCCCCCATGCAATGAGTTTTGGAGGTGGAGGGCATTTAATTGGGCAGGAGGGTATTGAGTGGGGGCTCCAACATCTACCAACCTCTGACCAATTAAGTCCAGGGTGGGAAGGTTCGTAGATGGCCTTCCCACCCAGACACTAATTGAGGTCCTTAAGTGGGCAATTAATGCCACTTAGGGCCTCCTCCCGCCACTTAGGAGTTGACAATGGGAAGCCCGAAAAGCAAATCCGGTTGAGTTAACTTATGAGCTTCTAGGGGGTGCCCCTCGTCGTCAGGCGTTTGATCAAAAGGCCCAGCATCAGGAAGAGGGAGTGCTGCTGAAAATCACTCACCTGCCTTTGCCTCTGATCCCCCTCTTGTGACCCCAACCATGACCCCCATCCTGCCTTCACTTACCTTTGGCATAGGGTCCCTCTTTGATCCTGGACCTCTGCTGGATGCATTACCAGTTGCTGCCATCTTTCCTGGTGTTTGGCTGGCAGCTCTCCGTGGAGATGGGGGTCTGGAATTTCCTCCCATGGCCTCCTTGATCCAGGGGAAGGCCTAATGCTGGCCACTTACGTGCCTGATGGGCACGATATCGACCAACAACAGATGTAATGTGAAACAAAAACAAAAATACCTGGAAAAACTCAGCAGGTCTGGCAGCATCTGCGGAGAGGAACACAGTTAACGTTTTGAGTCCGAATGACTCTTCAACAGAACATGGGGAACAGAAGATGTAATGTGTTGAGATCCCTGTTGCAAGCATTAAATTATGCCTGTAGCCTCTGACAGAAACCAGGGCTTGGAGGGTTAAATTACGAGGTCAGACTGCATAATCTTGGCTTGTATTCTTTTCAGTATAGATTGAGGAGTGATCTGATCAAGGTGAAGAAGATTTTGCTGGATTAATATAATAAATTAGCTTCTAAGCAAAAATTTTCATATCTCACCTGGGTTTCTGTCGAGCTGAGAAGCCAATCTGGTATTTGAATGATCCACCCGCTTTGTGCTATAAAACAATTTGAAGTTTTAACATAAAAACATGCAGCACACAAAACAAAATTGCAACAGTCAGCAATGACACATATCAAATCAATAAGACAATGGTAAGGGTGTACAGTCAGGGTCACAATCCTTCACCAACCCACTCACAAAATCATAATCTCAGCCGGAAGAAAGGCTAGAGGTTCCCCAAGGGGGAAAGAGAGAAGATATAAACTGTTGGAGTAAGGGTCTTACTCAGGCTCTATAACTGCAATGTCTAGGGACTGGTAATAGAATGGCACTGGAAGGAGTTTGGCAGTACAGAAGTGAAGGAGTAGAACCTGGCCTTATGTCTCTGATACCAGGTTTCAAATCCACTTTAAAGTGATGAATTGAAAGTCTCCTCTGCCTGCCAACTGTAAGAATCCAAAAAGGAATAGGTTTGGGTAGTCTCAATGTGGCACGTTGTATTTACATTTTGACAGAATGAAACAGTTCTCTGTTTCTCACAAATTCGCAATCTCACTCAAATCACAAAATGGCCAGTGCGGGAAACAGAGAAAAAATAATTTGGGTTTCCCTTCTGGGGTGACAGCTGAGGTACAATGTCAGAGCAGAGTAAAGGAAGCTTTATTTAGTATCTGGCTGTGCTATAGTTATCTTGAAAGTGCCCAGTACAGACACTGCATGCCTGAAATGGGAACTGTTTGATTTCCCTGTAAAACTACTCTTGACAAAATAACTTATTTTCACATATGAAGGAGGATCTCCTGCCATCTATGGTGCTCAGTTGGAACTCAACCTCCAGAAATCTAATACTGTTAGAATAGTGTTAATCTAATTCCTGTAGATTCCACAATCTACTGACTGCCTCCATCAGCTTTCACGTCGTTGTTTTTGAAGAGCAGCATAACATTTAAAGAGGAATAGTGCTGTAATCAATTCCAAGTACTCTATTATTAATTGTAAAGCATTTTAGGAGAGAAATAACAAATTGCATTTATACAGCAACTTTTAAATACTTAAATGTCTCAAAGTGCTTTGCAAGGATGGTATCAGTCAAAATTCATTTCTGGAACACAAGAGATACTGGGATTGGTGACCAAAAGCTTTATAAAAGGGGTAGGTTTTAAGGTGCAAATTAATAAAGGAGTGGTAGCAAGGCAGAGAGGTTCAGGGAGGGAAATCTAGAACTTGGGCACTAAGTAGATGAAAACACAGGCAATGGTAGAGTGAGGTAAATCATAGATGCTGTAAGAGGCCAGAATTGTAGCAGTGCAATTATCTCTGTGGGTTGTAGGGCTGGAAGAGGAGAAAAAAGTGGTAAGGCCACAGAGGGATTTGAATACCAAGATGAGAATTTTAAAATCGTGCAATTACCAACCGGGAGCCAATACAAGCACAGTGATGATGGGTAAGCAGGGCTTGGTGCAAATTGGGATATGGGCAGCAGAGATTGAATGAGCTCAAATTTATGGAGGATGATATGGGAGGCCAACCAGGAGAGTACTGGACTAGTCATCCATAGATGAAGGTTTCAACAGGTGAACTGAGGCAGGGTAGAAATGGTTAGTCTCATGGATGTGGAAGTAGACATTCTTGGTAATGTCACAGGATATGGGGTTGGAAGCTCAAGAGGGTAAAATAGAACAACGAGATTGTAAACAGTCTGATTTAGACTGAGACAGTGATGATGAAGGGGTCTAGAGTTGGTGGTTAGAGAATGGAGATTATGACGGACAGCATTAGCAGAGAAGACCACCCCACCCAAACCCCTCCTGAGACTATGTCCCCAAAAGGGGCACGTACCCACAACCCCACACCCCCCCTCCTGAGACTATGTCCCCAAAAGGGTCACCTAACCACCCCCCCACCCCCCACCCGGTCCTGAGACTATGTCCCCAAAAGAGAGGGACAGTAGCAAATTAAAGATTGCTTGGTTTATCACAAAATAGACAATGAGATTTCACTGATTTTACTTTAAGTTCCATGACTTCTAACCATGATTTTCTCAAAATGTTTATCGTAGCACAGTTACAGCCATTTCGATAATAAATGTCAAGTTCTTAAATTAGATGTCAGTGTACTATTAGCATCACTTAGAGCCACTGACAAAAAGCTTATTACATTCAAGGAGTGCTGAGTTTATTATTACATCACGTAAACCACACTTACTTGTAGTCTCTTTCCCAGAACTTGACTGGGCGTACATATGAAGTAATGAATATTGCACTTCCAAGAAATGGGTTTAAAGGAGTTGAGAATAAAGCTGATACGATTGCCTGGACGAATAACATGGCTGAATCTGAAGCAAGGTGTAGTTAAGAAATAAAAAACGCACATCATAACCACACCACACATTGCACTATACTGAAACCTCTGGAATGATGGCAGGCAATGGGCCAAAGGGCTTTCTCCATCAAAGCCCACCTTGAGGCCACATTATTAAGCATTCCCTATTGGCCCATTTATCACACACCTTCAGACATGTCTTCCTGTGTGTTAATGAGTATCTCTGCATTTGTTAGAATGGTTAGAAATTCAATTG
Organism: Carcharodon carcharias; assembly: GCF_017639515.1. Taxonomy (NCBI): domain Eukaryota; kingdom Metazoa; phylum Chordata; class Chondrichthyes; order Lamniformes; family Lamnidae; genus Carcharodon; species Carcharodon carcharias. The sequence continues at coordinate 19,123,691 of NC_054486.1, read as the reverse complement.
TCCAAAGAAACATGCAAAGTAGCAATCAACAAACCCGACAAGAAGGTACTGTCAAAAATACTGAGCGAGCACACATGCCAGTTTATTTGTTTAAAGTTACACAGGTGCATGGACCTTTTGGTGCCGACTGTGGGGCACTGTGGTTCAACACTGATACCTCTCTGCAATTGTCCTTGCAGCACAATTTGTTCCTAACTACGTCAAAACTGGTGCAGATACAGTATAGGCACTTAAAATCATTTGATTCTGTAATTTAGCTTTCAGTTGATATAAATGCATTCTAATTGACTGGTTTCACAAAGCAGTTTTGATGGTGTTTGTCCATTAAGGTACATCAATCTAAAGCATTCTAATTTAAATTACAAAGATGTCAGAATTAAGTAGAGTGTACAAAACCAGACTCCAGTAGACTCCTATAAAGTTAATATCACAATCTGGATCATAAAACACATTTTCATGATTTCTAATACAGAGCTACTTTGAACGCCTTATCCCTTATATAAACAGTACTGTAACACCAATGTACAACAAAAGTGTATTATTTTTTATGCTTTTAAAGTATATTTATATTAAAGTATATTATTTAAAGTATATTTATATTAAGTATATAATCCTCTGTGTGAATTACTTTGTTAGAATTGCTGCCCTCATTTAGGTTTTATTACAATAAGAGGTTAACTGCTCCTCTGGGCATTAGTGTGCAGCTAATCCTCAACTCTCAAAACTGACAAGCAGGTATCTATGAAATCCTGCACTTCCACTGCAATTTAGTGTACAGCAAATGGACGTACAAACAATACAGATGATTCCTAAAGTATGAGTATAGGATACGGGGCACAGCAAAAGGCTGAGCAAAAGCATGGAACGCTGATCCCCATGTGATTTGCCAAGGAGCGATGTAAGTGTAGACAAATCTCAGTTTGTAGAAAAGTTCCCATAACTAAAATAAAAAAGGAAAATATTAAGCATCTACATTTTTAAAGCTCAAAACTTTCAAATATTACAGTTCAATGAAATACTGGTTGAAGTTGGATTTCCAAAAAAAAAGACTTAATCTTCCTTCAGTTTAATGATGGTTTTGATACCAATATTACAGGATAGCGTAACTTAGGTACTTCATTTTCCTCCCTTAGTTAACACTTCACACCACAATAGTATCCCTAGGGCAGAACATTGAGCTTGGCGGGCGGGGGCGGGTGCACGCCCGACCTGGCTGAGCATGAAAATAACACATGACAACATCGGGCGAGCATCCCGACGTTATCGCATAGTCCTGCAATATCTCATTCGGCGGGCGCGTGCCAGAGTTGGCAGGGCACCCGTCGACAATTAAAAGGCCATTAAAACTGTAATTACATTCAAATTTATGCTGCCCAACCTTATGGTTGGTGGGCAGGCAAAAATGCCAAGTGGCCTTTGCACTTATTAGGAAACCTCATCCACGGACAGGATGGGGTTTCCTAAAGCCAATAAAAATAAAATAAAAATTTTACACTTAAATTAAAAACATGTCACTGCTCATTTGACAGAGTCACATGAGGGGACCTGTTTTATGACATTTTTATTTTGTTCATTACTTTTTTTAAACAGCTCCGTGCCTCAGGGAGATTGAAGCACTCTTTTGTGCATGTACGCGAAGTTTATGCAAGGCCCACTCACCCTCCTCCCCTCACCCACATAGGCAGCACTGAGTGCTGCTGCTCGCATTCCACACTTGAGTGGGCCTTAATTGGCCCACTCGCATAAAATCACGGTGCGGTGCCGGTTGCAGGTGTCTGCTTCCCAACTGCAATTTCCCAACTGCCCCTGCCGAGCATCCCCACCAAGGACAAAGTCCTGCCCCTAGTCTCTGGCTCCCGGTACTTTCCAACATTTCTCCACTTATCATTCCCCATTATGCTTCATGAGATGGAAAAAGTCATGAGCAACACTGACCATTCACGAAAATTTGAAAAATCCACCACAAAAACACTTAAAATTGGGGCCACCATTCTGGAAAACTGCAGCTAATATTCATCCAATAGCAACACCAAGGCCTCTGGAGCACATGGAATTCCTGCTGAAATTCTGAAACATGGTGGAGATAAACTCCTGGCATGGCTACACAACCTCATATCCCTCATTTGGGAAGAACATATGCCAGGGGATTTCAGAGACACTGCGATCGTGACTATATTCAAGAAGGGAGACAAGTCCAAATGCGGTAACGAAAGAGTCTCCCCACTGTCTGCTGCAGGGATGAACATTGCAAAGATCCCCCCGAACTGCTTCCTCCCAGTGACTGAGGACCACTTTCCACAGTTGCAGTGCGGTTTTAACCAATCAAGAGGCACCACAGCCATGATCTTCGCTGAATGGCAAATTCAAGAAAAGTGCAAGGAACAGCACCAATCACTATACATGGCCATTTTCAACCTCACAAAAAGCTTTGACTCTGTCAACCTTGAAGGCTTATGGAGTATCCTCCTCAAATTTGGCTGCCCTCAGAGATTTCGCAGGAGCCACCCCATCACTCCACACAGCATCACAGGAGGCCACTGTATGGATATCCAAATTAGACATCCCGTTGTAAATTTTTCCTGTCATATGGAAGTATTAGTTAACATACAACAGGCAAGGTAGATCTTCCCTGAAATTAATTGTTACCTACAATCCACGATACAGGTAATATATGAAAAATCACTGAACTGTGTAAAACCCTTCTGACTGCTTAGCTCTCAGTCAATAGTAGAAAGATTGGCAACCAGTTGTGTTTTTGTTCTTATAACATACCTTACTGAACAGTATGGACATAAAGAAGAGGTCCAAAAGCAGGGTCTCTGAAAAAGCTTTGTAGTCGAAGGTGAAGAAGAGCACAGTGAAAACAAAAGTTACATATTGGTATGTGGGGCTACTGTAAGAAGATCGAAGCAATTTCATCCCGGCAATTGTGATCATTAGTGCGCCAAACCTAGAGGAGAGCACAGAATTGGTTCTTGAGAGTACCATACTTAAAGCAATCAATTGTAACCAACAGGTCAAACAAAAATACGATGATTGAATCTTTAGGGTTATCAAAAAGAATTGCAATAAATGCTGCGAAAGTTGCATTCCAAACAAAAATGCCATTTTCTATTAAATTAATTTATTCAGTAATAAATAAGCAAATCAAAGTATTTTTCCATCTCTATGAATGCATAAGTGCAACTATCTAACTGTTCTGTGCCACCTATATGGTATTATTGCCATTAATCAGATCAAAGAATCTCATTCCACAAAGAACCCAGAGGGGGTCCATTACGGTTTCACACAAAAAATTAAAATTCAAATAATTTTAGAGGACACTGTGGAGTAACGTCACTGGCCCAGTAATCCAGAGGCCCAGGCTAATTCCCTGGGGGCATAGATTCAAATCCCACCACGACAGCTGCTGGAATTTGAATTCAATTAATAAATCTGGAATATAAAGCTAGTCTCAGTAATGGTGACCATGGCAACCGTCACTGATTGTTGTAAAAACCTATCTGATTTACTAATGTTCTTGAGGGAAGAAAATCTGCCATCCTTACCCAGCCTGGCCGACATATGACTCCATACCTAAAGCAATGTTGGTGAGTCTTAACGGCCGTCTGAAATGGTTTAACAAGCCACTCATTTCAAGGGTAATTAGGATGGGCAACAAATGCTGGCCTTGCCAACAACGTCCACATCCCGTGAAAAAAATGACAGCAAACATTCTAAGTTGAAAGTCTGGGCCTAATCAAACCCTACATCTCTGTACTAGCCTCAAAAATTATTTATAAGTATATCTAGTCAGATATGTCAACAGCATTGCATTTGAAAAGAATGATATCATGAGCAGCACCAAGGGGAATGATTTCTTGTACAATACAAAAACACTATGGATATATATTTATAGCTCCTCGGTGGTTCACATATAGTTACCAAATCTCCACAGATAACTCAGAAGAAACAAACAAGTAGAGGTAAAGCACTTCCTAATTTGTGGAAATGGATCTAAAATAAAACGGTACTTCAGATTCATGGGAGATCACTCTAAGCTATTCGGTACTCTCTTGAGCAGTTAGGTCTGGGAAGTTGCTAAGAAATATGAATTGACCTGATGCCGCTGCCAGGAATTATATACAGCACAAGAAAAGGTATAAAAGGAAAAAAATTCTTAGGTGAGGGAGAGAATAATAAAGAGAAACACCTTACTCTGCGTCCAGTTTCTTTGGGCTAGCTATTGTCTTAGCACTGCTGCTCAGTTCATTGAGAACAATCAATGGGTAAATAACGTTCTTTTCCACAAAGAGAAGCCAAACGTAAATCTTTTCAAACCACATGACATGAGCAGCATCTGTGAGAAGAAAACAGTTAAGGTGGCTTTCTGAAGGACACAAAGCCAAACAATTCAACATTAGTGCATAATGTCAATATTCAATAACAATCTTCTTGTTGACTGGCAATTACATTGTAACTCTTTCGGGTACAAACCCATTTTCATCTGTTTCAGATAAAGTTATAGTGTTTCATAGTTTGCCATTGAGAGATTTGAACTCTTGCTCTTGGGGTTACAAACCCAGTAACTCTTTCGAGTACAAACCCGTTTCCATCTGTTTCAGATGAAGTTACATTGTTGCATAGTTTGCCATTGTGAGATTTGAACTCTTGATACTCTTTCGAGTATAAGCCCATTTCCATCTGTTTCAGATGAAGTTACATTGTTTCATAGTTAGCCATTGTGAGATTTGAACTCTTGCTTTTGGGGTTACAAACCCAGTACCATAACCACTTGGCTATTTAGGCCAAGCTGGCAATTACATTGTATAGCAATTACATTAAGACAACTAATTGTTAAAACAGTGGACATTAGTTCACCTATAAATGGGTACAGCTGTGACATTCCAGTGTGGAAAGGGCTGTTACACTGGAGAGCTGTCTTGAGAATAAACTAGCTTGAAGTAAAAGACTAGCTTGGACTCATTCTTCCACGACAAGCACTTATTGTAGGTAACACATAACCAGGGTCATGGGGAGAACATGGAGTAGTGGCATTGTCACTGGACTAGTATTCCAGAGGCTCAGGTTCTGGAGACCCGGGTTCAAATCCCACTCACCTGGTCTGGCCTACATGAGACCAGACCCACAGCAATGTAGTTGACTCTTAAAAATGCCCTCTGAACAAGGGCAATTAGGGATGGGCAATAAATGCTAGCCAGCGATGCCCACATCCCATGACTGAATAAAAAAAAGTGATCCCTCTGCAGATGCTTTTAACAAAAAATTATTTCATATTGGTGGCGAAATATCACTGAAATTTACAAATATATAACTTACTCTTAGTATTCTAAATACTATAATTACCCAATCACCTGAAATTTGCCAAAAATGTGAAGGTTATTTCCTCTAATATAAAGTGAAACTTGCAAGTCATTTGCAATAATTGCATATTATTAACTATGGAAATGTGTCTTTCCTCCAATTCAGTTTTAAAATTTGATCCAATTACATGCTTTAGAGCACATGCCAATAAAATTGGAAGAGGAAGTTGGAATGTAACCTCAACTGGGCTTGATTAAACCACCTCCGTTGTTTTGTTTTATCCTTAACTCCACAAAATTATTTTTATGATCATTTTGACAGTTGCCTCAGTGAACTCTTTATTATGAACTTTTGCACCAGTTTTCATTTTGAACTTGCTTCTTGCTTGAAAAGTTGAGAATCTCATCAGAATATCACAGCGTTACATTGGTAAATGCTGTGCTGACTTTATTGCCAGACTACTTTGAATTGTAATACTTTGAGATATTACAGTGCAAAATTAAATCAGTGAACCATTCATTCCAACTTTATGGACAGTCACAACTCATTATAGTTATTATTTCTATAGCTATTACAGGAGTACCTACTTCTCACTTCAAACTGATAGTATTCCTTGGTTTTCAGCAGTGGATGAGAAAAGCAGTGCCAAGGGAGCTGTTTTCTCAGCTGAGGCAGCAGGTAGTGTGTTAGAAATCCCACTGCACCTACTAGGGTATACAGCACATAACTGAGGACGGGCTGAGAGACAAGAGAAATACACAGTCAATACATTTACTTCAGTTTACTGAGTCTGCAGCACTTAATGGCAATTTGCCGTGCAAGCCATTTTTGAGATAGTGTAACAACATAAATGCAAATTTAAATACATTTCTGAAAATTAAAGACAAAGGGGTCTATGAGATTTTGTATCCTTCTCAACGGCATTACTGTAATCTTTGTGTTAGCCACCCCCTTTATTTTGGGGGCAGGGAAAGGGGTTAAAATTCAAACCTTTGCACATTTTGAGATCAAAAATGAAGATTAACACAATACGCTTCACAAGTGTTGAGTAACAATGTAGAATATTAATATCCAGCAAATTTTCCACTTTTTCCCCCCCAAAGTATCTGAGCCACACAAACTGTGTCCACACTAGTAGATGTCTTACAGGGGTCTTACGCAACAAGAGAGCAGCTCATGGTGGATGCAAGTTCTTACTATGTTGATTGCTCTTCACTGCATAAACTAAACTATGACTCTCTTGGTAATCCTGTTCTCTTAAGATGACAATAAATAAAACATTTCTTACTCTCCCCTGAGCAACTAACTAATGCAGTCTTAATTCTAAAGGAACTCTGATTATCCACCAATTTCCACTAACCAATGGGGAATGGCAGATAATTCATCTTCCAATGGAGAGGAATTTGCAGCAGGTAGTTCCTAATTTTACAATCATAACTAAGAACATTTAATAGTGATTAAAGTTTCAACAATAACTGTTCACATCAATGATTGCATCCTGCTTACAAATACTTCACAAGGCTTTTTTCTGTGTAGAAGATTTATGTACATTTCACAATTGGGTGGCCAATTGTATGTGCATAACTCTTCAAACTGTTTCTGCTAGAATCATCATAATTGAAGGAAACTATGGCACTAACTTAAAATGCCATAGATATTCACTCCCACCAAAAAATTGCTGAAAGAGATGAGAGGTATTGCAGATTGGTTTTCTCAGTTGCACGATCCCGCATACAGAGATTACGGGTGGAATGTAAAAAACATATTTCAAAAAGTGATTAATGATGGTACAGGACAACCAGTACATAACAGCAATGACAGTGGGCTAGAACTTGTTGAAACTGGAGTGTGTCTCAGTGTGCCCAGTCAGTTGCTTCTTCCTTTATTCTTTAGCTTAAATTTCCTTTGTGCCATTATCTGTTGCAAGTGAGAACTGATAAAGATATGGTAAGGCCAACAGGCACCTGGGTCCTCAGTGAATGATGGGAGCAACAATGTCCTTCCTTATTTAATATGGTTTAAGGATTGAGACAGAAGCAAAGGAATGAATGAGGAGGGCAAGTCAGAGCTGGTGAACCAGAGTCAAATCTAGTCTAGAAAGATAAATTAAAAGAGTGAAAGAAAGGCTCAGAGATTGAAAAATGGCAGTCAGGGAAAGTAATTTAAAACATAAAAGCTAACATTTTTAAAAATCTCCAAGAACAATTAAAGCTATAATTAGAAGGTAGGACCAGGCTGGATATCCCTTTTTCAGCTGGCCAAATGGTCTCCTTCTCTGGCATAAATTTCTATTATTCTAACAACCAGAGGTTGATTAACATTGCATTAACAATTATCATGTTGTTGAAAAGTGCTTATTCTGTTAATTACCAGACTTGACCTTTTGTGATGGGTTTAATGAGCAATTAGTGCGCAAGGTTTTTTAAAGTGGTGAAGGGTGAGATGCTGGTTGTGCAAAGCAAATGATGGAGCAGCATAAATCAATCAGCAAGTTCCAGAGATTTGGAAACTCATGATGTATTTCTTAATCCCCTGATTTGCACAGCTCACAGGCTGCAGCTTGACCAGCAATGACATTTAAATGTAAAAAAAATTCTAAATTTAATTTTGTTTTCTGATATTTCATAACCTAACAGCTAATTATAAAGCTGTAATTTGTGCCAACGTTATTCTGGTTTGCTCTCAAAAGGATCCCTACACCAATATTGCACAGCACACTATCACTCTTCAAGAAAAGTCAAGTTGGCCTTGGACAATTTTAAGATCTAATTTTAAAATCTAACCATCCTGGGTTAGATTAAGAAACTAGAGGCCATTTTTTTGTCACTTAACTTTAAACAGTAGATTTTAAGCCACATAGGAACCAGAAAATGGCATTTGGCCCCCTCAAACCTGTTCCACCAGTCAATGAGATTATGGCTGATCTGTGATGTAACTCCATTAACCTGTTTTGCCCCATATTCTTTAATACCTCTGGTTGGTTAACAAAAATATATCAATTTTAGATTTAAAATGAATAATTTACCTAATATCAATTGTCATTTGCAGAAGCAAGTTCCAAGCTTCTATCACCCTTTGAATGTAGAAGTGTTTCCCCAACTTCAATCCTGAAGAATCTGGCTCTAATTTTCAGACTATGTCCCTTAGAATTGGACTCCTCAAATCAGTAAAATGAATTTCTCTCGGTCTACCCCATCAGTTTTCCTCAATAACTTGAAAGCCTTGATCAAATCACCCCATTCACCTTCAAAATTCCAGAGAACACAACCCGGACTTGTGCAATCTCTCCTGGTAAATTAGCTCTTGGAGTACAAGTATCATTCTGTCAAGCACACGCTGCACTCTCTCTAAGGCCAATGTATCCTTCCTAAAGTATGGTGCCTAGAGCTGAACACACCCAGGTGTGGTCTAACCAGGGCTTTATATAGCTGTAGAATGACATCTAACCTCTTGTATTCTAATCCGCCAGACATAATGCTAGTATTCCATTGGCCTTTTTGATTACTTTCTGTGCCTGTTCATGGAATTTCAATTATCTGGACCTCCTAGTCTCTATGGACCTCCACTGTTTGTAGCCTTTCACCATTTAGAAAGTATCCTGTCCTATCCTTTTCAGGTCCAAATGGGATGACCTCAAACTTGCTTCATTGAAGTCCATTTGCCAGTTTTATCCATTTGTTTAATCTATTAACATATATTTGTAATGTTATGCTTCCATCTACACTGCTTACAATGGCACCTATCTTTGGCAGCAACTTGGGAGATGTGGCTTTGTGCTCCCATCATCTAATTAATTGATAAACGTGGTGAATAACTGAGGCCCCAACACAGATCTCTGTGGGACACCATTAATCCCATTAAAAAAGACCTTGGAGTCATGGAGGAATTCAGATTCATTCCCCACTTCATTGATTTTCCAATTGGAGTGCTGAGGACACTTACTTGTGGTCTACCAAGGCAGAGTAACTCTTTCGAGTACAAACACGTTTCCATCTGTTCCTATTCAGATGAAGTTACATTGTTTCATAGTTTGCCATTGTGAGATCTGAACTCTTGATCTTAGGGTTACGAGCCCAGTACCATAACCACTTGGCTATTTAGGCCAAGCACCAAGGCAGAATAAAGGGGCCACACAGGGTCATGATGTAATTCATGTTGATATTAGAGCCAGATGCATGGTTATATCTTAGCTATGATCAAAAAATTAGTTAGCCACTAATTCTAGATAGTACAGCATTGAAAGGAAGAGGGCTTTCATTGGACCACAATTGGAGAAAATAATAAAAGTGAGGAGGACACCCAAAATTATACACTCTGAAAGTGGTACTGGATAAGTGATGCTTATAAAGGTAGACAGATAACGAACGTAGCTGGAATTAAGCTTACTGCATAGTTGAGTCTGCAACCTAAATGCAGTATTATTCACATACTTGAATTCAAATTCCAGGTAAGCTGTCTCATTCCCAAATGAGAAGCTCCGTAACATTACATTATAGTTTCTCCCTCAACGAATGAAGCATTGTCTTACTTTAAGGAATAAAACGTGGCAAAATTCTGCTCCTGACAAGTAAATTTTAAGGAAAATACTGCGTGTATGATTAAGAAACATACTTCACTTATAAAGTTTGTAGGAATTACATCTCTTTATAGCTCTGGTCATCATTCTACATGATCAATACAGCAGAGTTCAATATTTGGATCAAGCAACTAGCTAGCGCATAACCATAATAAATCTATGTCTCTCAAGCAGAGCTTACACACTGAGGGTTGTAGAGCAGTTTTGGCTTTCAAGAGCAGACTGTTGAGCATTCCACAAAATTTTTCTCTGCACAAATGGGTTTTTTTATTCACCCAATATTTCCCTAAAACAGCTCTAAAACCTTCCCTAAAACACCCAACCTACTAGTATGTAATGGCTACAAGTCATAGGTCCATTAATCATTGCTTCTCTGAATCTTGGTTTCGTGCATGCTATTCTGTAGAAGTAAAATTCAAGCTCTTTACCTGCAGGGCAATGAAGACTGTGCTGACGTGGATGGCGAAGTATAAGATGGCGATTACTGTGCAAACTATCAGATCGGACTGTAAACGTTCATTCTAGAGAAGAATTTTAAAAAATCAGTAGTTATTTTCTGAAATGTTTGCATTAAATCATTTTAGCAATTACACTTGATGATTAATTTCTGTTATTTCTTTCCTTAAACAAGCCTTTTCATTATGAAGCCCCGTTAAGTCCCTACTTTGGCCAATTATTCCTTTGATAATAACAGTGCTCAAATGTTCAGACAAGTCACAAAGGTCAGGAAAATTTTGGTTATCTAGACGAAGAAGTTTTTATTGAGAAAAAGCCAAGGTTCCCAAAACCTATGCAGTGACACCTCCTGGAAGGAAATGCACGTACACTTTGACTGAGGACAGGTTCAAACTCAGATGTGATGTTCCCCACTTGTCAGAAAACGGTCAGACAAAACAGCAACATGTTAACTTAAAGAGGACACATGGGGAAAATGACTGAAGGAAACGAGTGCTTATGGAATTGCATCCTATCATGAGTTAGTGCCTTCAAGAGAACAGAGAGGAAAGTTGCCAGGGCTGGGTGTGGGGGGTGTAGGTTGGGGAAAAGCAGAAGGAACAAAGCATGAAAGCTGACTGGTGACATGGGTAGGCTTGAAAATACAACAATGTAAACAGGGGTATGAGCTTAGTAGTTAAATTATCGGACCAGCATCCCAGAGGTTGAGAGTTCAAACTCCATTGTGGCAATCTGTGACATTAAATTTAAATGTATCTAGCAATTTACGGGTTAGCCCAAGAATATGCTGTTGTAAAAACTCAACTGTTTCACTAAGGTTCTAATGGAAGGGATCTGTCACCACAACATGGTCAAGCCCTTGTCTGTGTCACACATATCCCAAGAACATATACAAAAAGCCGTATAGCTGAGAACCATTTCTAAGCTATTAAATTGCATATAAATCCAAGTGTAATTAATAAAAGATAAATATTACTTACAACAGACTGTTTCAGTTTTTCTGGTAAGGGGTCTTTTACCTCTGCTAGAGGGTCTTCAGGGTTCTTATCATCAGTATTTGGAAAAATTTTTGATCGCACCAAAGACCTATAATTTCAAAACAAACACAACAGTGCTTACTTACTCAACAACCTTTACACTCAAAGTGGATATTAACTGGATATTAACACTAACTAGGAGATCATCGCTGTTCACTCTACATGACTCATAACCCATTCTTTTTCCTCTGTGAATTATTTAAACATTTCCTGTGTGGAGATGCATTTAAGGTAAAACAGGAGAAACTTTGCCTAACTCTAAATTATATTTTTGTTCTCATAGCTATGTTCATTCTTTTTTGTCATATCAATAAAATGTCATAACCATAAAAACTTTTAGTAATGTGGGAACTTCAGTAAATTAAAAATAAATTTGAACAGAAAATTAAAAAGCAATCACTTTCTGAAAGAATACTGCAATAATCAAGGAGCATTTGGATAATCAGAGCTTGTTACCAAGAGTTAAGTTATAACCTGATTTACCTGGATGACAACACAATTAAGATTCTTTATTAACTATTTTGCAACAAGTGTCATAAGTATGTTCATTTTAGTTGCATTTTCCCGTCCCCTTGTTGCATGCTTCTTCTTGGGATACAGTTCCATGGTTGTTGGGCCCCCGAAAGTACCTTGTTCAATCGACCAACCTTCCTGCTAAAGTCAGGGGAGAAACTAATGTGGACCTGATGTCCACATCCAAATTTTCTAGCAAGCGTCAATGGACAGTAACTATTTGTAATCAGAACTCTGGACAATTTTCTCCTCTGGTCAAGGTGAACAAGGTGGTCAATTGTAGCATGACTGCAGCTTCCCAGGCATACAATTGCCTTTTTTTTTAAAGAAATTTCAACAAAATTAGAATTTTTATTAGGTATACATAATGTCAATGTTTCTACCATTTTAAATATAATGCAGCTTTGCGTCTCTGTGCCAAATACTGAAGATATTGTTATATGTGTATCAGATTTTCTGTTGAGGAAGATTCACTGTCAACACAATTTCCAACTGGTAGTACACATTCTCGCCAAAAAGAGTTCTTTGCGCTAAAAGCAGTTAAGCTTTAGAATATATTGAAGTGTTTCTCATCAAGTTAAGAACATGCTGTCCATCATGTCAAATCGCAGTAAGAATTACCATAAAATAGTCTTGACTCATGCTCCTCAATTACTTCCACTATCCCAATTGAATTAGCAAAAATTATCTCTCTCCTTGTTAAATATATTCATCAACCCCCATGTGAAGGGTGTGCACTTGATTATGGTCACCTTCATTCTTCTGAGCTTGGAACTATGATGTTATTTTAATTTGTTCATGGAATGCAGCCTGTAACCAGGAGCCAGTCAGAACCTGCTTTTGGAAAGAAAAGACATCACAGGGAAGCAGGTAGTTGATTGGCTGGTGAGTATTTCTTATTTATTTTATCTGGACTAGGTAATTTCAGTTGGGCAAGTAGAATATTTATTTAAATAATAAGAATATAGGGCACAGGCAGGACCAGAGACTTCAATTAAATTTAATCAGTAAAATAATTAATTATTTAAATGACCTGCAGGGCAGGTGATGTGTTCCAGCTGCAGAATGTGGGTACTCGTGGGCGCCAGTGTGACTCCAAGGCAAACACATCTGCAGTAAGTGTTTGTGGCTTGAGGAGCTCTGGCTTACAGTCATTGAGCTGGAGGCCAAGCAGCAGACACTGCAACGCATCTGGGAGGGGGAAGGTTACCTGGGCACTTTATTCCAGGAGGTGGTCACACTTCCTGGAATAGGGTTGTTTGATTTTGGCCATGTTCAGGCACAGGAAGGTGTGACTGTCAGTGAATCAGGAATGGGGTCAAAAAGGTAGAAGCCTCAGCCTTTGCAACTGCCCAACAGCTTTGAGGTTCTTGCAGCTTGTATGGACGAAAGCGGGGGCTGCAAGGTGGATGAGTGAACTGACCATGGTACAAGAAGCCATTAGATCTGGGGGAGTTAATAGGAATATGGTGGTAGTAGGAGACAGTATAGTCAGAGGGATAGACTAAGTTTTCTATAGATGAGAGCGTGAGCTCAGAAGGCTGTGTTGCCTGTCCAATGCCAGGGTTTCGGACATCTTCCAGTTCTGATGCAAGTTAAACGACTTGAAACACTAACTCTGATTCTCTCTCCACTGCTGAGTGGTTCCAGCATTTTCTGTTTTATTCCTACATTATAGTCATCTGTTTTCCCACTAAAATTAGTGAACGGAAATTGTATTCAGCAGTCTTTTTACTTGTTTACATCAATCCAAAACTGATTGCGTGTGACGCAGTGTACAAACAATTAACAGATGTGTGCAGCATTTCTCCGTTCAACACTTCACCTGAGTTCTGCTGAGTCTCAACAAATTAATGCCTCCATTAAAACACTGGTGAAGAATGTCACTGAAATGTGATTAAATATTTAAATGCTAATACTACAAACAGTAATTATTAAGCTGTTTCACTTTGGTTTTTTATGTAATGCAGCATACCACAAGTAATTTCAAACAGATCTGGCAGCATTTGGAGACAGAACTCGAGTTCTGATGAGAAATCTTTGGCCTGAATCATTAACTCTGTTTCTCTCTCCACAGATGTTGCCAAAGCTGCTGAGTATTTCCAACATTTTCTGTTCTTCCTTCTGGAGTTTTGTTTGCTTGTTTCACCTTTAGGTGGGCGGCAGTTGCAGACAATAGGTGGGTGAAACATTAGACGCACAGAAGTATCAGACTTCATTGGCAGAGGTATAGAATATAAAAGTAAGGATATAATGTTGGAATTGTATAAAACACTGGTGAGGTCACAACTGGAGTACTGTGTGCAGTTCTGGTCACCACATTACAGGAAGGATGTAATAGCTCTGGAGAGAGTGCAGAGGAGGTTTACAAGAATGTTGCCAGGGTTAGAAAAGTGTAGCTACGAGGAGAGATTGGATAGGCTGGGGTTATCTTCCTTAGAACAAAGAAGGCTGAGAGGTGACTTGATTGAGGTGTACAAAATTATGAGGGGAATAGATAGAGTGGACAGGATAAAATTGTTTCCCTTGATGGAGGATTCGAGAACCAGGGGACATAGATTCAAGATAAGTGGCAGAAGGTGTAGGGGGGAAATATGGAAGAACTTTTTTTACGCAGAGTGTAGTGGGTGTCTGGAATTCGCTGCCCAAGTTGGTGGTAGAGGCAGAAACTTTAAACTCTTTTAAAAAGTATCTGGATCTGCACCTAAAGTGCTGTAAGCAGCAGGGCTATGGGCGGGGTGCAGGAAGGTGGGATTAGAAAGGGCACCTGGGTGTCGGGCTGGCATGGACAAGATGGGCTGAATGGCCTCCTTCTGTGCTGTAACTTTTCTATGGTTCTACGTAGGCTACTCAGCTCCTCAAGCCTGTTCCTCAATCCAACTAGACCATGCCCGATCCAAATCCCTTGATTCCTTTACCCAACATAAAACTAGAAGACTTCAGTTGATCCATCATGCACAGCCATTTGGGGCAAGTTCCAGGTTTCCATCACCCTTCAAGTGAAAAGGCCTTCCTCATTTCGTACCTAAATGGCCTAGCTTTAATCTTATTATTCTCCCTTGTTCTGAATTTATCCACCAGAGAAATACTTTATCACTTTAAACATTTCAATAGGATCATACCTCAATCCTGTCAACTCAAAGAAAACAAAATCAAAGTTTATGCAATAATTTAACTCTTTAATCCTTGTATCAACCTAGTGAATCTGTGCACCATTCCGTGAGGTATGGCGCCCAAAACTGAATGTAGTGCTCTAGATGTTGTCTGATCAAGGCTCGATACTACTAAAGCATCTCTTCCGAATTCTAGCCCCATCTCATACAAAGGCTGAAATTCCATTCAGCCTTTTGATCACTTTTTGTACCTGTAATTGCTTTTAATGATTTGTGTACAGGAACACATAAATCCCTTTGCTCCTCCAGTTTCTAATCTCTCACTATTTAGAAAATATTTTGTTTTCAGATTAAAACCTCTCAGTGGCCAACACTTCACAGCACCTGCCACAGCTTTTCCCATTCAGTTTACAAACCATTGCAACTTTTTGCTGCCATCTACACAACTAATTTAGTGTCATTTGTAAATCTGGCATACAACTCAATTACTTCATCAAAGTCATTTAAAATTGGTGGAAATGCTGAGGCTCCAGTCCAGATCCCCAATTAACGCCACATTATCACCTCTCGCCAGACAGGGAACAACCACGTTATCCATCTTCTCTATCTCCTGCCTCCCAGCCAATTCTCAACCCACATCGCAAGATTATCTCAAATTCCATGCAATCTCATTTCTG
Organism: Carcharodon carcharias; assembly: GCF_017639515.1. Lineage (NCBI taxonomy): Eukaryota > Metazoa > Chordata > Chondrichthyes > Lamniformes > Lamnidae > Carcharodon > Carcharodon carcharias. The sequence goes on along the minus strand of NC_054486.1, from coordinate 19,108,015 downwards.
CTAATAATTCCTCATCAAAAATCTCAACAAATGCCTTCTGGAAGTCTATGTAGACAACCTGTGTAGACACCCCCTTATCCACTGAAGGAAGAATCTGTTATAAACATGCTTAAAAATAAGAAATTTAATACAAAAGCAAAATATTGTGGATGCTGGCAATCTGAATAATATAATGTATCAAAACAACTTTAATAATGGCTAAACCACAATAAATTGCAATTGAGAACAGGGACATTAACATACATAAACTACCAGACAAAAGCAACTTGTAACCAAGGACAATACTCGAGTTGCTATAGAATCAACAGAATTAACTGGTACAGTCTTGAGATAAAACATCATTAATCTGCAGCAAATGGCACACATGATGAAGTAACCCTATTAAACTTTGAACTTATCATAGACAAGGGGTAATGGCATGCCTGAAGGAACTAGTAATTGAGACCTGCTTGTCAGCCTCATGAAGGAAATATGGTCATATAGAACATAGGAGCTAAACAATGTCTAGCTTTTTCTTTGCAGTTGGTTAGGACTGATGTCTGAATCTAACAGCAAGACGACATCTAAATATTCAACAGGCTTTGAGTGATTGTTGGTTTCAGACTCCAGAATAGGTCCAGTTGTGTTTCTTATTTAATTTGTGTAATTGTGGTTAGATAAAGATAATCTCTGTTAGAGATAGCACATCTGTATGTTGCTATTAAGTCAGATTCACGTTCACAAACCCTATTTTAAACATCCAATGTAGGAGGTATGAATAACTCTTACACCACCGTGCTAATGACATTCTCCAAACAAATCAACTAGGCGTGTCAGTAATGACCAATCCTTCATAAATCCAAATTGAATTAGATCAGCTTATATGTTTCCAAGTCACTCTGCCTCTGATGATAAATTTAGCAACTTTCCCACAATTGATGACAGAATGTGATCATTCTTTTTCTCAGTATTTTATTTGGGATGCAGTGTCTGAATGGAGCGGATTGCAAATGATCTGTTGAAGAACTAAATTTAGTAGGCCAGATAGTTTTTCTCACTCCATGGACTCTTGCACTATTGTGATTCATAACAATCATGAGGCATCGTGAGAGTTCCTAAGCCAAATCTGTCACATTTTGAATGCAAGTAAATAATCTACTTATGAATAAGGCAAGTGAGTTACTGCAGCCATGATTTGCCATCACAGAACTAACTGGAGCTAGAATTTCATTGCCTCCAAGGCTTATTAATGCGAAATAGTGGTACTATACTATATCTGGCGAATGAGACTAAAGCAGGCTGTTTGCAACCTTGGTGTCACATTTGATCCCGAGATGAGCTTCTGACCTCATTCATATCATCACTATTTCCACCTCCGTAACATCACATGGCTTTGTCACCGTCTCAGCTCATCTGCTGCTGAAACCTTCAGCTGTGCCATCACTACCTCTAGACTCAACTACTTCCATGCACTCCTGGCTGGTCTCCCACATTCTACCTCCATAACTATCCTATATTAGCTCCCAGTCAAGCAACATCAAGATTTTAAAATTCTCATCCATGTTTTTGAATTCCTCATGCCCCTCCCTATCTCTCACGTCCTCCAGGCCCATAACCCTCCAAAATATCTGCACTCCGTAAATTCTAGCTTCTTGTACATTCCCAATTATAACTGCTCCACTGTTGGTGGCCGTGCTTTCAGTTGACTAGGGCCCAAGCTCTGGAGTAGCCTCCCTACACCTCTTTGCCTTTCTACATTGCTTTCCTCCTTTAGCTAACTCCTTAAAAACTAACCTCTTTGGAGTAAGTTTTTGTCATCTGATCTAATATCTCCTTATGTAGCTTGGTGTCATTCTGTTTTATAATGCTCCTGTGAAGTGCCTTGGGATGTTTCATTATGTTAAAGGTGCTGCATAAATGAAGAAGTTCTTATTAGTATTGTTGCAATACCACTTCATACCTGCAGGTGACCCCACTAAACTTCCTCGGCTGCACAAACAGCAGTGCATCTTAAATGCATCTGCACACGTGTTCCAGTCGAACGCCACACTCTCACTGCAGAGGCCTGTCCACATTATCATACAAATGGCAACATGCTGACACTTCTTAAAAACTGCCCAATAAGGATCTAACTTATGCTGCAGTTACACTTTAGGAACTAGTCTCAGATCGATATAATACAGCTAGCTGCACTTGCTGAATTGAGGAATAAGGAGCTTAAAGCATGCATTTCGGCTGCTTAAAAATGTTGGGGTGGGACTATGAAAGCCATTGAAAAGTGAGTTTATGAAATGCACAGGTGGTCCAATCTACAGCTTAGGACAGAGCTAGAAATAAACACTTCGTAACTCAAAGCACTAGAAGTGGTCTCAGAATTTTCACCTCAATACACATGACAGCCAGAATGCATGATTGGATCCTCTGGTTAAATTGCCAGCTTCAGACACCCAAAACCACTTTGAGCCTGGTGTACACCTGGTTTATCATGAATATGGCCTGTGTGCTGTTGCACACAAATATAGATTTATGGTGCTGAAAATACTGGATATTAAGAATGTGCCAATATTTTTCTCTAGTTTATAAATCTCATTCCTCTGCTTGCTCTCCAAAATCCATTATAATCCCTCTTTTTGAAGCAACTGACTAATTCCTTTTAAAAGTAATTGATAGATTTTGCTTCAATCATCGTTTGTGGCAGAATTCCACATTCTAACCACCTTCAAGGTGAAAACATCTTTCATCTGATTATTTTAATTTTTTTTCCTCTTTATACTCTTGCTCTCTCTCTCTGATCAATGGAAACAACCAATCAGTATTTATTATATCATAAACTTTATAATCTTAGCCACTTATATCAGATGACCAACCCTTTAACCATCTCAGCTCAAGTGAAAAAAGGTTTATTTCTCAAGTCTCTTTTGTAATTGTTGTCTCTCGTAGCAATCCGAACTTCACCATGTTCATTGCTTTTATATTCTTCTTAAACTGAGGTGCACACAAAATTGTACATATTGCACCAACTGCAGCCGAAGGTCTTGTACAAGTTCAATATTATTTTCTTGCTTCTGTATTCTATATACCAAGATACAAAATCAAACTACTGCCACCTTTAATGATATGTTTCTCATACCATGGCCCCACTGTTCCTCCAGTCTATTTCAATCTTATGATTCAAGATGTACTTGATTTCCCTCTTCTTACTTCCACACCTCATAATTCTCTATATTGAACTGCATCAGTCACCTATTGATCCACCAATATTATTTGTCTATGTCCTCCTCTGGGCTTTCACAGCAAGCCATCAAAGCAAGCCAGCAATTTGCATATTTCTCAATTTAGTATCATCAAATTTCAATATTGAACCCTCAATTCCAGGTCATTCATATATATATATATATAGATATATATAGCAAATAAGGGTAGCTGAAAGGACTCCCCTGGAATACCAGGGCTTAGAAGCTCAACCACAACAAACACAGAGGAAACATTGTGCAGAGTATCTTCACACCAAACTAAGATGTTCTCTTCTCACTTCTATCTCAGCCTACACACTGACAAACTGCAGCTGCTTTCAGAAACGTTCACCTTTCTCTCTGCTTTCCCATCACATCAAAGATTAACCCTTGGCCCTCTCTGACATTTCAGGAGCTGAAAATATCACTGCCCCTGTGCCATTTCATGCGGATTTTGGCAGCCTTCTTGAAGATGCAGCATCACTTGATCTGACCATAGCTTAGATGGCACCATCCATACTTTGGATGGCAGGTTTGATCAGTTAGAAGAAACGTCTTCACATCGTAAATCACTGTGCACATGTGGAGGAGCTAGGGCATGGCCATCTGAAATGTCCTCAATGAATGCTCAGCAGTCTTCCACTTACCTCGCTGTAGACATTGCTCCTACGAAGTGTATCCCCAGTGGAATAGGTAATCCAGCTCACAAGACAGGCATGAGGAGTTGCATAAGGTTGATTCTTAATTATTCCTGTTAACTATTATACACTTGTGCAGTTAAGTAAAGTTTTTGCTTCTGGATTTGGTGTTGGCATTCATATTTGTAGTCAAGTGAGGACAAAACCTCAGACTTTGGACTGAAAGAAGGCAATTGAATGGCAGTAGTAAGGATGCTGATGATAAGGATCGTGGGATGTTTGTGCATTTGAGATGGGAGGATTGATTCAGGTGAAGCGCCGTTAGATGAGTTTCTGCCAGGGAATAGGGCACTAACCTGCAAAATGCACTGCTTGTGGTCCAAAACAAGCTGCACATCCAAGGAGTGGCATTCCGTTCTATTGAGGACTGGTGATGAGAGCACACATGACAATGCAGATGCAGTCTATGATATCTTGGACCCTAGAAAACTCTGCGGCTCAAGCGAAGCCTAGTGCTCTCATCCTTCGTCATTCTACCCATAGAAAATGTGATGTGTGTGTTCCCCCTGGTTTACAGAGCCTCGGTGACTTTCCTAATACAACATAAACTGAAAAATGTTAAGAGCCACAGAGACCTCGACATCCACAGGCAGTGCTGCTCCGGTCTGAAGCTCTAGAAGTGGCTCCTAAAGGATGCAGGTCAGTGATAGCTGGGAAACGCAGACACCTCACACATTGCTTCTCAGTGATGTTCAGTTGGGAGGAGTGTTCCCTGGACTCCCACTGTGGTTATGCCCTACCAGCGACACCCACTTCATGGGAAGTGGATGTTGCTGGCAAGGCCAGCATTTGTTGCCCATCCCTAATTACCCTTGAACTGAATGGCTTGCTCAACCATTTCAAAGGGCAGTTAAGAGTCAACTACATTGCTGTGGGTCTGGAGTGACATGTAGGCCAGACCAGATAAGGACAGCAGATTTCCTTCTCTAAAGGATGTTAGTGAACCAAATGGGTTTTTATGACAATCGAAAATAGTTTCATGGTCAGCATTACTGTGATCATCTTTCAATTCCAGATTTATTAAATGAATTTAAATTCCACCAGCTACCATGATGGGATTTGAACCCTTGTTGCCAAAGCAATAGCCTGGGTCTCTGGATTAGGAATCTAGTGACATTAGCATGACTACTTAATCTCCCCCATTCTCTTCTCCCAGCCGCTCTTGCTCTCTCCTGTTGTCTTTACTACTCATCTGCTAGCCACAATGGCAGACCTACCATGCCATTCATGACTGGAATAAAACTTTATCTGAAACAGATCAAAACAAGCCAGCACAGGCACTAACCTGCAAAATGCACTGCTTGTGGTCCAAAACAAGCTGCACATCCAAGGAGTGGCATTCCTTTCTATTGAGGACTGGTGATGAGAGCACACATAACAATGCAGATGCAGTCTATGGTATCTTGGACCCTAGAAAACACTGCGGCTCATGCGAAGCCTAGTGCTCTTGTCCTTCGTCATTCCACCCATAGGAAATGTGAAGTGTGTGTGCCAGCATTTGTTGCCCATCCCTAAGGCCCAGATTTCTGCAGTCCAAGAAACTATTATTTAATCTAACCCTCGCTTTTCTGCCTTCTAATCATCTGTCTAAACCTGTGGCCACATTCCCCTTAACTCCATGTGTAATTGCTTTCATCATGCATATTTTATATTCTACTTTATTGAATACTCACATATAAACAAAATCACAATATTTAATATATCTATTCAAGAAATTCTATAAAGTTGATCAAAAACCATCTGTATCTGGCCCCGACTGATGCAAGTGCTGAATAATTGCATCCTTTATAGGCTGAAGGGGCCTGATTTTGAGCCCCCTGCCTTTGAGGAGCAAGAGAAGTAAAAATAACACTAGCAGCTTGTGTGCCACTTTCCTGGCTCCATCTCACCCTAGGCTTTGTCCCACTTAAGGCCAATTAAAGGAGGCCAATTGGGATTTTCCAGTCAGCCTCAGCTTCTCAGAGGTGGCAGAGTCCAGTTTATCTGCCTGGAGGCAGCCTCATGGCAGCAAAATGCACCGGACAAGCTTAAATGGCCCCCCTGTCTATCTGGGTGCATCACCAGACAAAGGTCATCCTGTGAAAGGGATCCCACTTCCCACAGTATTCACCTGGCTGCAAAGGCCATTTTAAATTTTGTTTAAAAAGGTTAAAGAGAGGGTGCCTCCATTTTGAAGTGCCCTCTCCCTCACTTACCTGCCAGAGCATTCTGTTACTGCTATCAAGCTGGAAGGTCTGTGACTGGCTCTCCAGCTTGGAGAGCCCACTCTGGGAAAAATCACATTGAGTGACTGCTTCCCACGGAGTGCAGGTTTCTGACCCCTTTTTGAGCTTGATAATAGGGTTCAGAAGCTCACAGGGAAATTTCTGCTCATGTAGTTGATCAAATAGATTAGCCAGCCTACGTTTGCCCCCTCTGCTTTTGTTTGAAGGAAAACATCACATTTTCCATCCTCTGACATTTTTTCTCTCAGCAGAATTTGGGAAAATATGTGCTTATCAGAACCTCCACTGTTTCTTCCCTTGAGATTATTTTGGATAAAATCATCATATTCGTGGATACATTTGCTTTAAGCTTGAGCAACTCTTTTTTTACACAATTTCTTCTTGAATAATAACTTCCACTTTTGGTGGTAGTCCAAACCTAAGACCCATCTCAAGTTTGCTTGAATGTTTAATTGCTTTTTTATATCCCAAAAATTGGAATAGAACAGAGTGCAAGCAGACAGATAACTGATCATGTGCTACACCAGATGACTTGTGAAAACAGTATGTCACTGGTGTGAGCTTGTTTTAAGGCCACACTCATTATACATTCTTCAAGAGTAAAATTCAAGAATGTTTAGCTCCATATGCAATGAATAATTGATCAGTTATTCATAGATTTGTCAAACTGGGGAAGCAATCCACAGGATTTTCATCAACACCGCTGACCTGCCAAGCATGTCTGCTTTCATAATTGGATTTCGAGCTTTACATCTCGCTTAATACTTCTTTATAAAATTTCTACTCAAATATTGCCTTGAAGGCTTTTCTCCTGCAATAACAGCCTTTACATTCTGCTCTCATTCCAAGGCTATATAATTACGTGCTGCTTCTCCAAAGGAGAAAGAATATCTTGTAAATGCATACCTGGCTTTGATACATTCATTGTCACCCTGATGCCATGTTCTCCCACTCATACACACTGCAGCTACATCAAAATTTGCATAATAAAACTCCAGAACCAGAACACTAATTAGCAATTAAGTTATAATTCCAGCTTTAGAAGTTACACATTTACCATAACTTTCAATAACTGGAATTGACGCAAAGAAATCTCAATTTATGGCTGCAAGCAGCACATCTTTTGATGAAAGATCACTGCCTTAAAATTTACTAGATTGATTACTGCGATGATGTGGTTGTCATGAGGGGAGATTGAGTAGAATGAACCAATACTCTGGATTTTACAAGAATGAGAGGTAATCTCATTAAAACATACAAGATTCTGAAAGAGTTTGACAGGGTAGATACGAGCATACGAATTAGGAGCAGGGGTCGGCCACTTGGCCCCTCGAGCCTGCTCTGCCATTCAGTAAGATAATTATCTCACTAGACACTTCTTTTAAGACTCTAGGATGAAGTCCATCAGGAGCTGGGAACTTGTTAGCCTGCAGCTCCAACAATTTGCTCAGTACCACTTCCCTGGTGATTGCAATTTTGAGTTCCTCCCTCCCTTCCATTTCCGGATTTATAGCTATTTCTAGGATATTATTTGTATCCTCTATAGTGAAGAGCAATGCAAAATATCTGTTCAATTCATCTGCCATCACCTTACTTTCCATTATTAATTCACCAGGCTCACTTTCCATCGGCCCACTGCTTACTTTGTTACCTCTTTTCTTTTTTAAATGGCTTCAGAAACTCTTACTATTTGTCTTTATATTTCTAGCTAGCTTTCCCATGTACTCTAATTTTTCCCTCTTTGCTGTTTTTATATTCTGCCCAATCTTCTGATCTGCCACCTAACTTTGCACAATTATATGCTTTTTCTTTAATTTTGATGTCACCTTTAATTTTATAGTTAACCACAGATTGGGGGGTAGGGGGGAGAAGGGGGTGGCGGATGCTCTCCCTGGAATGTATCTATTCTATTTTTTCTGAAATATCCCCTTAAATGTCTGCCACTACATCTCTATTGACCTATTCCATAACCTAGTTTTCCAGTTCACTTTAGCTAGCTCTACTTTCATGACCTCATAATTGCCCTTATTTAAGTTTAAAATAATAGTCTTAGACCCACTCTTCTCTCCCTCAAAATAAAAGTAAAATTCAATCATTTTATGATTGCTGCGCCCTAGGGGTGTCTTCACCCAGAGGTCATTAATTAATCCTATCTTGCTGCACAGAGATACTGAGAGATGCTTTTGATGCTAAGAGGCCCGCTTCCCTAGCTGGCAAGTCTGGAACCAGGGGACACAGGATGAAGGGTCAGCTATTTTGGATTGAGATAAGAAGAAATGTCTTCAATCAAAGGATTAGGAGCTTTTGGCAGTCTCTACCCAAAAGACTATGAATGCTCAGCTGTTGAACACCTTCAAGGCTGAGACTGGTAGATTTTTGGATTCTACGGGGATATGAGGAGCAGGCAGATAAGTCGAGTTGAGGGCAAAGATCAGCCATGATCTTTAGTAGCAGAGCAGACTTGAGTGACTATATTGCTTAAACAAAAACAAAAAGCAGGTCTGACAGCATCTGTGGAGAGAAAGACAGAGTTAACGTTTCCAGAATATTGCCTATCCTGATCCTATGTTCTTATGACTTGATATGTTAATTTTGTTTCCATCTCTACAGACACCTCAGTATTTCCAGCATTTTTTGTTTAAATTACACCTCTACCTGGCCTGTGTTTTTTTAAGACAGTTTAAAGACTTATGATAAGAACTCTTGCTTCTTGAAATGGGATCACTTACATCAGTACACAGGGGTCACTGCTTTGTCTACTTAGATGATAGGAGAGAGCAACCAGGAGGCCACAAAAGACAGAGAAAAGAACTGGAATATGTTGTGCGTCCCAGGAATCCTGGAAGGTAGAAGTAAAAACAAAATTATTTCACACCATTGAACACAAGGTGATAGTTACCATAATCTTTGTCATTGTTGCTGCTCGTTAAATTAATGGCGACCATGTGATTTGATCAAAACTATACGATGACACTGTAACACAGCAGGATAAATAGTCAAGCTCTAACACCATTGTCCCGAAATTGAACTCGACTAGCAATATAAATACTATGGCTAGAAGAGCAGATCAGAGGTTAGGAATCCTGTGGCGAGTAACTCAGCTCCTAACTTCCCAAAGTCTGTCCACCATCTACAAGGCACAAGTCGGGAGTGTGATGGAATACTCTCCACTTGCCTGGATGAGTGTGGCTCCAGTAACACTCAAGAAGCTTGACACCATCCAGGACAAAGCAGTCCACTTGACTGGCACCTCTTCCACAAACATTCACCCCCTCCACCGCCAACGAACAGTGGCAGCAGTGTATACCATCTACAAGATGCACTGTAGGAACTCACCAAGGCTCCACCAATAGCAGCTTCCAAACCCACGACTGCTACCAGCTAGAAGGACGAGGGCAGCTGATATATGGGAACTCCACCATCTGCAAGTTCCCCTCCAAGCCACTCACCTTCCTGACTTGGAAATATATCGCCGTTCCTTCACTGACGCTGGTCAAAATCCTGGAACTCCCTCTCGAACAGCACTGTGGGTGTACCGACACCACAGAGACTGCAACAGTTCAAGAAGGCAGCTTACCACCACCTTCTCAAGGCAATTAGGGATGAGCAATAACTGCCGGCCTAGCCAGCGACAGCCACATCCCATAAATGAATAAAAAAATAAACATGATGGTTACTTTAAAGCGGACTTATTAAAATATTTGGATTCAACTTAAAGTTAACAAACCATCACTAATTGAAATGATCAGGTGCATAACAATTCATAAAACAAGCAAACTAGTAGAATAAAGCATCTCACAGAATCTTAATTGTTTCTTTTACAGTTAGGAATTGAAGAAGCTAGTTCTCCAAATGGTAAATCGTGTCTACCTAACTTTCCGTAATGGAATCATTGAAGTGGTGAATGGAAAAGGATCAGTGCAAACACTTAAAATAACTTCTCAAAGGCATCTGATGAAGCTCTTTGCTAAAATTGAGGACATAGAACTGGCGGCAATCTTGTGGCAGGTAGCAGAGCTGGGAAAAACGAGACAATCTCAAGATTGATGGGCAGTGACACGTATTCCCTCAAAGAGGGCCCTCGGTTTATGCTTTGTGTATAAATAAGCCAATTTTGCAGATGACATTAAGCTAAGAAGCATACTGAGCTGTGAAGAAGAGAGCAAAAGTTTCACATGATTATTAAAAGATTATGCATGTGGATATAACAATGATAGGTGCAGTTTAATGTAAGCATGAGATAGCATACTTTGGTCATAAAAATGGCATGGAGCTACAGCTTGTTGAGAAAGCACTGGGAGTAGATTAAAAAATACATTTTCAAAGTACTGATAAAAATTATTAAAAACTGGCATGTTGGTGCAAAGGCCAATCAAAAGGGCTATCTGTACACCAGATTTCATCACATGAGGTGTAGGATAACAAGAAGGTGTTACTGCAAAATACTGATCTTACTTGGAGCACTGTGCTCAGCTTTTGGCATTGCACATCAGAAAGGATATACTGGCCTTTGAAACAGTCCAGCAATGATTCAGAGTAACACTAGGGGTGAAGGAATTTAGTTGTAATGAAAGACTTTGGTGATGTACCCTGGAGGTGGGAAAGTTGAGCGATATTTGTATTCAAGCACTTCAAATGACAAAAGGATTTTAACAGGGTAAATAGAGAACGACTATCCCGCGTAATGGGGAAACCTGGGAACAAGAGAATATAATCTTAGAATTTACATAGATACTGAAAAGGTATGCTATTTGACTGTCATTAAGCTATTAATGTATATATTATTACTGGAAAATATTTTTCTTTTAAAATAGAGGTTTTAGTCTGTGGGTGTGTATTAATTGGATTAAAGCCAGCTAGTCCAGTTGCTTTAATGTGAACTAGTTTTGAGATGTAAGAGAGGTAGAGTGCATTGTATTTTTTGAATAGAGCATTCAAGAAGTGGGGTGAAATATGGCACCTAGCGAGAAGAGACCAAGCAATATGTTTATACTGTTAATAAAATTGGTAGTATGAAAGAGGTTTTATTATTAGAAGATGTGGGTTCAAAGAGGCTGGTGATACAATGGAAATTTACATTCAGTGAGCGATGCTGGTATAACTTCAACAGTTGTGTGTGTGAGAAGGAGAGGCAATGTAAGATCAAAGCCTATAACTGTCTCCACAGGAACCAAAGTGAAAGGAACCTTATTTTGAATTTGTAAGGTGAAAGTGCTTTGTCTGGTGTCTGGTTAAGTCTATTGGTTGTGGTTGCCTTAATGGAGATTAGTCTGGAAATTTGTTAAAAGTTATGATAGCAGTAAGTTGTAGCCATGTGTTCAACGTGTTGTAACTTAATAAAATATTTCATTTAGTTTAATATAAAACATCTCGAGAACTGATGGTCTGATTCCTGAATTTAGAGTTATGAAAGTTATTTAAAGATTCCCTCTGGGATTTTGAAATAACTCAGCATTACAAAAGGCTGTCTCATAACATTGAACCATTTCTCCTGTAGTATAAATTGTTGTGATCATCTGAAATTTGGCATTCTTGCATTTGTTGTGATGAGTGCAAGATGAAAACCTTCAGCAACACGTCTCTCTTTTCAGAAATATTCAAGTTCCAGCAAGCTAGGGGAATTGTGTCAAACCTGTATCAAACCTTGGCTTAGATCACATTTAAAGTACTGTGTGCAGTTCTGGTCATCATATTCTGAAAAGGATTTAGGGGCACAGGAGAGATTGCAGAGATAATGCCAGAAATGCTTGGGTCTGTGGGCTGAATTTAATGCAATCTCCCAAACCAAGTTCGGTGGCAGGGTCAGGGAGGGGAGAGACACTTAAGGGCCTCAGCCCGCTGCTGCTGGTATTCACCCAGCAGTGGGCACGGCACTCGTCATGCAGGAAGCATAAGAAACAAACCAAGTTGGGATTGCTTTCAGGTTCTGGAGAGTGAGGGTGGGGGGTACCTTGTTCAAAGGCACTCTGTGCCTGATCAAGGGACTCAGCATCAGAAAGCGGCTGGGTGGGGCGGGAGCGCCTGCTGACAGCCAACCCCCTGCCCTTGCTACCAACCTCTCCCTACCTCCCCCCGAACCTCATCCCTCCTCACCTGTGACCTGGCTCCCTTGGCATTCCAGGGCCTTGGGTGGGAGCATTATCACCAGCTACCACCACACCCCTGCTGGAGTCCTTGACCTCAGGGAAGGCCTTCCCCTGCCCAGTTAAGTGCCTGAGGGGTGCTTAATTTGGCAGGCCTTTCAAAAGGAGGCAATTCTTGTTGGCTCTCTAGCTGGCAGACCTCCATTAAATACTGTTCTATATATATTACAAAAGGATTGAAAGGTTGGGTCTTTTCTCTCTTGAAAAAAGGCTGAGGAATGACCTAAAAGAGGTCTTTAAAATTATGAAAAGTTTTCTTAGAGTGCACACAGAGAGAATGTTTCCCCTGTTATGGAAGAGAATAACTAGACACCATCAATATGAGATAGTCACCAAGAAATTCAATATGGAATTCAGAAAAAAAACTTCTTCACCCAAAAAGTGGTAAGAATGCGGGATTTGGTTAAAGCAAATAGTATAGGTGCATTTAAGGGAAATCTGGACAAGCATATGCTGGAGAAAGGAATAGATAATTACGATAGTGGATTTAGATAAGAAAATATGGGAGGAGGCTCGAGTAGAGCATAAACACCAGAATGGACTAGTTGCACCAAATGGCCGTTTCTGTGCCATATATCCTGCCTAATCTTATAAATGGGTTTGAACAGTTTCGATCAATAAGTTCACAGCAGAAAATTGCTCCTAATTTTGCAGTTATTGAAAATCGCACTCAAAGACCAGGGAATGGCTGCTCATAAGACTGAAATTCCAACTGTTAAGTGCTTGAAACCATATAAAGAACAATAACAAGGCTAACTCCCCAGTGTTAGAGGACTAAGTGAGGTGGAATTTTTTTTAATTAAAGGAGCCAAAAGCTTTGTCAAGTCATTTAGCAGGAAGTAGGATTCCGTGGCAGAGAGAAATTGTGGGTTTTATTGAAAGATGTGGTAGATGGAATGAAACACCCCCCTCATCGGTACTTATTTCAGAGTAGAGGAAGCTTTGCTGGCTGTTAAACCTAACTTGTTGGCACTGATTTCCCAAAACATTCCCCAGTATTAACATTCTTCACTTTGGTGAGCACAAAATTCACAAAAAAAAATCCTATACAATTGCTACTGATAAAGATGACCTCTACCACACAAAGACCACAGAATCATAATAAAAAATAAAACACTTACCCTCAGAGCACCATAACATAGTCCATATAACAAAGCTACTGCCAAGATACTGCGAATGAAGCTGTAAAGTGCTGCAAGGAGGTTTGTGGTAGCTGAAAAATACAAATGTAAGAAATGACTGAGTATTTTTTCTGTAATCAGGATTATAGATGTAATTGTTACACCGGTTGCCTTATTTAAAATTTATATGAATTGTTGCTTAAGCACAAGACACTTGAAGGTCAAGTGCAATAAAAGAAACTGGCTGCATCCAAAGTTCTGCTTCAGCTTTTAGTCTTCAAATTTCTAATTTGCAAGAAACAATACTATTTCAAAATTTTATGGTAATACATCCTAGCATTTCCCCATGTTTCTCCAGAACTTTTTGCTATTTCATACCACTATGCTTTCATCATCTTTAGTGCACTTAAATGCCAGTTTGGCTTGCTGTATTTTTCTTGTATTGGACATTGGAACACAACTCTAGGCTGGGACCCCAGGATAGTGCTGCAGGAGTTGTGCTATCTTCCAGATACACAGTTAAATCAAGGCGAAGTATGTCTGTTCAGGTGATTGCAAAAGATCCCATTGCATTATTCAAGGGAGATCAGAGGAGTTTTCCCTAATTCCTGGCTAACATTTATTCCACAACCAACATCACCACAAATGCACTAACTGAATATATATCTCCTTCTCTCAAAGTGAATAATTGGGTTGGGTTTCATTAGAACTTGGAGATTCAGAAGCTGTTTTAAATTACAAAGGGATGGACTCGCGCAGGCCTCACACAAGTCGGCTCCTTTAAATCATCATGTATAAACGGCTGGGCGGAAGAGAGGCTGCACATAAAATAAATCACCCATGCATTCCTAAAATAAATTAGAGGAAATATTGGATATGACACAGGAGATTTATGATTGATTCCAGAAACTAGGTCTAGAGCAAAGGGGCTCGGAAAATACATTAATGTAGGAGATTTAAGACAGAAAGCAGCAGGATTGAGGCACTGTGGTATGTCAGGATTACTGACTGACGTAGAGACCATCTCAATTTTTAAGAACAGATTAGATAAGTAGTTGAAGGACAAGGATATAGAATCATGGAATTAAGACACTATCACTATCCTGGAAGTTACCATTGATCACAAACTGAGCTGGACGAGCCATAAAAATACTGTGGTGACAAGAGCAGGTCAGAGGCTTGGAATCCTGAGGTGAGGAACTCACCTCCTGACTCCCCAAAGCCTGTCCACCATCTATAAAGCACAAGTCAGGTGTGTGATGGAATATTCTCCACTTGCCTGGATGAGTGCAGCTCCAACACCACTCAAGAAGCTTGACACCATCCAGGACAAAGCAGCCCACTTGATTGGCACCCAATCCACGACCAGAGAACAGTGTCAGCAGTGTGTACCATTTACAAGATGCACTGCAGCAACTCACTAAGGCTTCTTTGACACAACTTCCAAACCCACGACCTCTACAACCTAGAAGGACAGGGGAAACAGATGCATGGGAACACCACCACCTGCAAGTTCCAGTCCAGGCCATACACCATCTTGACTTGGAACTATATCACCGTTCCTTCACTATCATTGGGTCAAAATCCTGGAACTTCCTCTCTAACAGCACTGTGGGTATTCCCACAACAAAAGGACTGTGGTGGTTCAAGAAGGCAGCTCATCATCACTTTCTCAAGGACAATTAGGGACGGGCAATAGAAATGCTAGCCTAGCCAGCAACGCCCACATCCCGTGAGAGAATTTAAAAAATCGTGTGTGGAGGATAGATATCATCACAGGCAGGTTGAGTAGACTGGCTTTATCTCTTGTAATTTATATGTAAATCTATGCGGGACCTTGTATCGAAAGTTGGTTGTAGGCATTTGCCTACATAACAACAGGGATTCTTCAAAATTAATTTGGTGCCTGTGAAGTGGTTTGAAAACCCTTGAGCGCAAAAAAGTTGCTGCATAATGTAAGTTATTTCTTTTTTTAAATTTTAAAACAATACATTTTAAAACAAGCTCTGAATTGGTGCATGGTAGTGCAATACTAACCTAGGCTGGCATGTATGATAGGCGCACAGATCGGAACTCATAATTTGTTATGCTGAGTTACTTGCCTTGGAAGGAGATGCAGGCAACTTTGGAGGCTACTTATTCGACTGCAATGTGTAACAGGCTTTGGATGACCACCCCACAAAACAGAAAGCAAAGTTCTCTGGCTCTCGGGGGCCCCACTGCAGTACATTACAGGATATATTGGTATAACCATGTGAGAGGTGCCCAATTTGGGTCCTCAACTTGAACACATTACACATGAGCCAGGATTTTATGGCCCCACCCACCCGACGGGATATTACGTTCCTGCCAAACTAAATGGAGATTTAAATGGTTCACTGCGGGGGGATGGGGGGAAGACATGCCGCAGTGGGGCCATAAAATCCTGGCCATGGAGTCTGAAGGAGATGTGAGGCCCGATAGAACAAAAAGATTTTGATGTAGTTACAAGGCCATTTGTCAATCTGAACAGAATTTATGGAAACATCAGGAAAATGAAAATGACATGTGGCGACTGTTTGGCAGTTTGCTTTGACTTGAGCCTGATGATGGATATCAGCACATCAAACACCTGGCTTACCAAAAAATACTGCAAACATCCGAATACTCACCATTTCCACCAAACACGTGGATATCGAATTGTTCACAAAGGTACATCACAAATGTATTTACTTGTGGAAGCAATCCAATGAAGAATATGACTGGGAAACACAATGTAAATGCTGTAAAGTAAAAAGAAAATGCAATTACAATAAGGGCTATGGACATAATGAAAATTAAACTGATATTAGAAAACTGTTTGAGAGTAATACATATTCCATATACCAGCAATTAAGCAAGAAAGCAAATAGAATATCATAATAGTTTTTACACAAGAAGTTAACTAACATGAGCAAACTTTAAATGGATTTTTTAGAGATCCCGAGTTGGTTAATCTTCGGTAAAATGTCCTCAAGTCACTGACCTTCCAAATACCACCCCAATGAAGCTGTATAGACAATAAAAAGATCCCAGGTTCTTTACTGGAATCATTGTTGGCATTGAATATACTCCAGCTTTATGACCAAAATAGTGGAATTATAGAATCATGGATTAGTATAGTATAGAAATAGATTATTCAACTCAAGTTTCTCCATATAAGCCACCTCATCTCACTTTTCAACCTTCCTCTCCCATCGACTTCAATATTCCTTTTTTTAAGCTGCCATCTAATTCCTTCCTAAAAATAAATTAAATGCTCTTTCAATAACAGTTGGCGGGCAAGAATCTAAATTCTAACTAATTGCAAAGACATTTTTCTAATCTTGCTTTGATTCCTCTTTTGCCATCATCTTATATCTTGCTATCTTCTATTTAAATTTGAAAGCAACTGTTACAATTTATATTATAAACCTTCATAATCTTGAAGATCTCCATCAGGCCCCTTTTAACTTTCTTAACACCAGTGAAAAGAAAGCCCCAACTCTCAAGTATCTCTTTGTAGCAGTAATCCCTCAACCTGATAATCGTCCAAGGGATTCAACATCACATCTCTCCCACTGCCACTACCCTTCCGATACTGTCGTGCCCAAAATTATACATCAACTCTTACTACACCTTAACATCTTGCATAAATCCATCATTATCCTTTTACTTCTGTATTCTGTATTTTAGATAGAAAACAAAGGATTTTGCTTGCCTTCTTCTGATTTTATTTACTTGCTCCACCTCTTTTAATGACTTGTTCACCTGCACAACACTGCTCTGCTTCCGTATTCCACTTAAAAACTAATCCTTCACAGTGCACTTCTTTTCCCTTGCTTTATTTAACATTTTTTTTTAAAATTGAACTGTGTCTGCTATCTATATTCCACCCCAACAGTCGGTCTATGTCCTTCTGCAGTCTTCCCCACTACCTTTGACAATTTACCATATGTAAACCTATCCTCCCCACTCCACCCACCAGCCAATTAGGTGTCACCAAATTCCAAATTTTTCCTGTAATTCCTAAATCCAGGTTTTTTTTTATAAATAAGAAAACAGACTAGGGAACAGAATAAATGTGGATGAATTAACAAGCTGTTATCATAAGCCTGGAGCCTCTGAATGGAAACAGAGTCATGGCAACCTAAATATTCCTTTCATCTTACTGTCGGAAAACAGAACCGACTGAATTGTTGTTTATTGCTTTTGACCAACATGTCTCAGAAGAAGTCAAATCATTAACTCAGCTCCAATAATTAGTTCAGATACATGAAAAGATGGTACAAGATCAGCATGTTGCCCTGGGTTTCTTTCAATAAGAATTTACAGAGAACCACTTAATGATATCAGCTAAACTTCCTCGGTTCATATACATAAGCAAATCCTAAACAATCTCCATTAAAGAATATGAATAACACTGCATTTACTCACTACTGCTTTTGTTCAAAGTACTTACATCTGCTATTCCTGTAATGTTGCCTAAGAATCGCAGCTACAAAGCAGCAATCTCAGTCTACATTGTTCCTGTAAACCAGCTGATTTCTCATTAGAAAATACGGGGAATTAATCTGTGCCTGAGCAAATGATCCTTTTCAAGCATAACGTCTAGTAACTGATGAGTTCTACACTGTTAGGAAAAGTCAGAGAAATTAATAGAACCAAGTTGGTAATTCAGATCAGTTTCTTCAATTACAATTAAAATTTAGAACTAATCCATTACTTTAAATCTGCCTACCCAGTTATTACATGCTCAGTTTGCACTATTGCAATTTCACTAACTTTATCTGCTTAACCGTAGGCACTTGTACACAGCCTGTATCACACTGTTCTTACATAAGGCATCTCCACGCCCCTCTGTGTCTTTTTGCTGGGCATGTTGGGTCCACTGTTATGGGGAGACCCAACTGTTAGGAGGTGATGGCAACTGAAGCAGATCTCAAAGGTTTACATTTAAGCACAAAAGATGGCAGAGATGCAGGGTGGGGCAGGCTTGTTAAGAGAGAGAAAACTGAGAATTGAGTCAACATTTGCGTGTGTAAATGTGAAAACCAACTCCTGTATTTGATTTGCTGAGACCAACTCCATCTACTTGACAACATGACGCTAAGGCCATTTTCATAAGTAAATGATCATGTCAGTTTTGCAAACACTTATTCTACAGAGTGCAACTGACATTTATTCTATTGAGTGCAGCTCTCAGAGGAGGATTTAATTTCTCTTATTGTCTTCCCTCCTCTAGTATGTACACACCTTATCAAAACTATGGTAAAGCATGTGATGGCAAAATGTTATTTTGGGTTTGATATTTATACTTTTGAATTTGTTTAATGAGCAGAACAAAAAGGGCAAAGATTTACCCATAAATGAGAACAATTTTGTCTAAGGTCTCCCATCTAGTCATAGAGTCATAGAGGTCCACAGCACAGAAAAAGGCCCTTCGGCCCATCAAGTCTGTAGCCAGTCAAACAAGCACCTAACTATTCTAGTCCCATTTTCCAGCACAAGGCCCAGAGCCTTGTATGCCATGGCGCCCATTGTCTAATGAAGCACACTCTAAGTAAAGACACTGTCTAGATGTGTAAAATGGATACACTTTTACATATGGGAAACGGTACACAGCTGTATAAAAATGCAGCTTTTAGTGTCCATTATCCAGCTAGCAATGATGAAAATTAGCCAGGCACCATCCCAAAACAGGTGTTTGATTTAAAACTTATCAAGTTACTATTCTAGGGCAAACTAAACATTATTGTAATCTTTTCCATCAAAAAAATAACTAAGAGCCTGCACATTGGTATGAAGTGTACACAGCAACACACCAGTTAGAAAGAGAGCAAACAAATTAGCTTAGTTTTCAAAGATCAATATTTCCTTTTAAAATGGCTCCTTTGGGAGCAATACTAAGACAGATTTTAAAGTGGAAGGCTCTTTACATGAATTTTCTATTAGCAAGAAAGCCATAAAAGTATATTGTCAAACAGGGAACTTTAAGAAGCGTGCTCACACTAAAACGGCACATTGAAGGCTGGTAAGCAACATGGTAGTCAGACTGCTTTGGAAAATAAAAAACAAAATCTGCATCATTGTTTCTCAGTTGGAAGGCTGGGTCAGTAGGCCATTTAACTGAAAGGCTTGCCTCAGTTTTGTAAGCCTTTTAAGAATTATCTTTGAAGAAAGATTACAGTATTTTTCTTTTCCAATCTTAATAATCTTTTAATCTAATATTCCTTACCCATGACAAGATCTCTGGCAGAAGTCAAAAGTGAAGGGCTGGTAAAGGCCACTCCGTACAATTTAAATCTTGCTGTTGATGTATGTTTACTCCCGTAGTTCAACAGCCAGATCAGGCCACAGCACACGCAGAAATAGACAGGCCGGCTGTAGGCTATAATACGATTATGACCCTAGGGAAAAATAAAGATTCAATAAATATTATTTTAGTTTAGGTACAGGTTACACTGCAATACTGATATGAAACTGATTGCCAGCTATAGAATGCAAACAAAAGTCAACAAGACCCTTGCTTTGCTACCTAGCTGAAGTCACTTTCTGTCTAACCTAAGAGAGTGCTTGAAGGTTTACATTTATGAGTAGAAACCCCATTGCCAGCTAGTAAATATTTAGTGTTCTGAATGGATCACCTAAGTATTATTTGAGCAATGCAATTACAAGGTATGGGTTTATGCAGTGCCAAACTAAGCAATGCGAGAACAGTTTCACAATGCTGTCCTTTAGCGTCAGATCGGGGCTTGACCTCTGAGTAAAACTGCCACTAGAGTGTTGATAAACAGCAGAAACTGCTGTATGCTGACTCCAAAGTGCCAGGATAACTAGGCCCCAAGATTTTCAAACTGTAATTAACCCAAACATAAATCTCTAACAATTATAAGGAATTATGCATTTTGGTAGGGGAAAATAAATTAAGTATTTGAGGAGGCGGATAATGTAGAGGAAATTGTTCAAGAATAAGCCAAAATTGCCATTTTGAACCAACTTGCAAAATATCTTTACATAATTTTAACAGTTAAGTAATATGGATTTCAATCCAAGGATAGGAGGGAAGAGGCAGAACATTAATTTAGAAAGATGATTATGCCCCAGAAAAATACAAAACACATGGCTATTGAATTTTCAGTCATGCAATGAATTCCCTATATATTCTGCACTTGATCCTGTCCAGAGATTGCAAAAAAATGTGGAATTTGTGACTGCACTTCCCATTTGAGAAAACAGATGCAAATTCCAGCTTTTATACACTCAAAACAATTATATTATTCAAAAGCTGCAATGTAAAAAAGACAGAAATATCTATGTAAACTTTCCATTTTTAATGCCTCAAAAAAAATGGTGAAATAAATCTGACCTTTGCTGGAGCAACAGATCTCAGTGCATACAAATAATTTCATGTAGATTTAATTATATGACCATGTAAATGTTGCTATGCCACTAAAGGGACTGTCAAATAGCATGTCATGTGTCTAATTCTGGGTTTCTATATTTAAAACAAGCTCAATGATTAACTATATCAGCAAGCTAAGAGTGATTACAGGGTTATTTCTCAAGCCATCTAGTCAACTAGTTAAACTTGGTGCTCATCAAGTTGAGGAATGTTGGCGGTTTGGAGGTCAGATATAACAGTCAGATACAAAGTAAAACTGTCTAGTTTGACCCACTATCAGAAAAGCACTTTCCAGTGTAACATTATTTCCCGCATCATAAAACCCAGGATCTGTGTTCATTTGATTTCCTAAATGGTGCTGAGTGAGAGTGAAACTGTGAGGAAAGTAAATTGTGAAGAGGACATAAGGAGGCTACAAAGCAACATAGGTTAAGTGAGTGAGCAAAGATATGGTTAATGGAGTATAATGTGGGTAAATGTGAAATCGTTCATTTTGGCAGGAAGAATAAAAAGGAAGCTTATTATCTAAATGGTGAGAGATTGCAGAGCTCTGAGATTCAGAGGGATCTGGGTGTCCTAGTGCATGAATCATAAAAGGTTAGTATGCAGTTACAGCAGGTAATTAGGAAAGCTAATAGAATGTTATCATTTATTGTGAGGGGAATTGATTACAAAAGTAAGAAGGTTATGCTTCTGTTGTACAGGGCATTGGTGAGACCACATCTAGAGTATTGTGTACAGTATTGGTCTCCTTATTTAAATGAAGATATAAATGCATTAGAAGAAGTTCAGAGAACATTTACCAGCAATGCACAGGTTGTCTTTGAGGAAAGGCTGGACAGGTTAGGCTTCTATCCAATGGAATTTAGAAGGGCAAGCGGCGACTTAATTGAAACCTTTAAGATCCTGAGGGGGTCTTAACAGGATGGATGTGGAGAAGATGTTTCCTCTTGTGGGAGAATCCACAACTAGGGGTCACTGTTTAAAAATAAAGGATCGTTCATTTAAGACAGAGGAGAATTTTTTTCCCACTGAGGGTTGAGTGTCTTTGGAATTCTCTTCCTCAAAAGCCAGTGGAAGCAGAGTCTTCGATTATTTTAAAGACAGAGCTAGATAAACAAGGGGGTGACCTAGGGGTAGGCAGAAATGTGAGATTGAGGTTACATACAGATCAGCCATGATCTTATTGAATGGCGGAGCAGACCCGAGGGGTAGAGTGGCCTATTCCTGCTTCTAATTCATATCTTCGTATGTATGAGTGCGAGAGCGTGGGAGCGTGTAAGTCTTGTGACTGTCTGCCTGTGTTGGAGACTGAGACTGGCCAACTAAGGAGTTATAAACATTGAAGACTGGTTAGGTCTAAGCCAGTGGTACACTCTTGAGGATCTCCACAAATATAAATTTACTGCCAGCAACCGAAACATCAACAGAAATGCTCAGCTAAGTTAACAAATTCAGAAGAAAATGTTAAATACAGAACTCTTGACATACCGTGCTATTGTGTGTGATTTGCCTGGTCCCAGACTAATAAAAAAATCTGGCATAACATTCCTTCACATAATCTTATCTAAAATATATTCACGACAAGTTTACTTCTGAATATACGTTTTCTCCATGGTCCGTGGTATGGTGGAGAACAATGTAGCATTGTTTATAATGTTATTAACTTCCCATTACATATTTCATACACGTGAAAGAATTCAGAAAAAAATAACTTGCCCTAAGGTAAGGCCCATCATTAATAATGACATTCAAAAACACTTGAAGATAATTAAATACTAATGTGCAGTCAGTGTTGTAATGTAGGAAACAAAGCAGGCAATTTGCACACAGCAAGGTCTCACAAACAACAATGAGATAAAAAATGTGTTAGTTTATTTTTATTCTGTGGTGTTGATTGAGGGATAAATATTGGCCAAGACAAATGGACTTCCTCTTCATTCTTCTTCAAGTAATGCAGTGGGATTTTCTACCCATCTGGAAAGCCATTTAATGTCTCAACTGAAAACAATAGCTCCAAAAATGCAGTACTCTGAATAATGTACTGAATTAGAACCATAAAACCATAGAAAAGTTACAGCACATAAAGAGGCCATTCAGCCCACCATGTCTGCATCAGCTGAAAAAACTAGCCACCCATTCTAATCCTGCCTTCCGGCACCTAGTCGGTAGCCTTGCAGGTTACAGAGCTTCAGGTGTAGATCCAGGTATCTATTAAATGAGTTGAGGGTTTCCGCCTCAACCACCAATCCAGGCAGTGAATTCCAGATACCTACCACCCTCTGACTGAAAATGTTTTTCCTAATATCCCTTTTAATCCTTCTACCAATCACCTTAAATGTGTCCCCTTGGTAATTGACCTCTCTGCTAGGGGAAACAAGTCTACCCTGTCTACTTTGTCTAGGCCCCTCATGATTTTGTACACCTCAATCAAGTCACCCCTCAGCCTCCTCTGTTCTAAGGAAAACAACCACAGTTACCTAATATTTCCTCATAGTTGCAATTTTCCAGCCCTGTCAACATTCTTGTGAATCCCTTCTGTACTCTCTCCAGAGCAACTATGCCCTTCCTATGACCAGAATTGTACGCAAAACTCCAGCTGTGGCCGAGCCACCGTTTTATATAGTTCCAGCATTACATCCCTGCTTTTGTGTTCTGTACCTCGTGCAATAAAGGAAAGCATTCATATGCCTTCTTTACCACCTTATCTACTTGTGCTACCATCTTCAAGGACCTGTGGACATGCACTCCAAGGTCTCTCACTTCCTCTAACTCTCTCAATATACTCCTGTTTACTGAGTATTCCCAGTGTATTCCCTTGCTTTGTTTGCCCTCCCAAAATGCATAACCTCACACTCCTCCGGATTGAATTCCATTTGACACTTTTCTGCCCAAACAACCAAACCATTGATATCATTCTGGAATCTATAGCTGTCCTCATCGCTATTAGCTACATGGCTAAATTTTGTGTAATCTGCAAATTACCCAATCATGCCTCCCACATTTAAGTCCAAATAATTAATATATATCACAGATAGGGACCCAACACTGAGCCCTGTGGAACACCACTGGAAACCACTTTCTATTTGCTAAAACATCTGTCGATCGTTATCCTTTGTTTCCTGTCACTGAGCCAATTTTGGATCCAACTCACCACATTCTCTGTATCCCCTGGGCTTTTACTTTGCTGATTGTCAGACAAAATTATGGGCTCAAATCCTGGTGTAGAGCTTAAAACCCATAACCTCCTGAATTAGAGATGAGCGCGTTGTCATGGATAATACACTGTTAATTTGATACTCCTTCAATTTAATTGATTTCAGCACTTACCAATTAGATGGATGACTCAAAATGAATTGAGCATTAAGTGCATAACAATGGCAGTGCTTTTTGGGAGAAATAGTATCTTCATATTCCATGGTTAATGAACTCAAAAGTGAGATGTAAATTATTCAGCAATGCCTTGTTAAGGAATTTTAAATTGTGGGCATGGAGAGGAGATAGCAAAAGGCAGAAAAGGAGCCTATTACAACACGAGCTTCAGGCTTCAGACAGCAAACCAACAGACAATTGTAGTAAAGTTATTATTACAAAACTCATGGGATTTTATTCAAATTAAACTAGCATATGAAGGAATTAGGGCTGAACATTAGTGAAAAATGCCAAACTTGCAATTGGTGCAAACCAGTGATTTTAAAGAGAATCTCACGGTCAGTAATGCTTTGGGAATAAGACCATAAGACATAGGAGCAGAAATTAGGACATTCGGCCCATCGAGTCTGCTCCGCCATTCAATTATGGCTGATAAGTTTCTCAATCCCATTCTCCCGCCTTCTCCCCGTAACCTTTGATCCCCTTACCAATCAAGAACACGTATCTATCTCGGTCTTAAATACACTCAATGACCTGGCCTCCACAGCCTTCTGTGGCAATGAATTCCATAGATTCACCACTCTCTGGCTAAAGAAGTTTCTCCTCATCTCTGTTCTAAACGGTCATGCCTTTACTCTGAGGCTCTGCCCTCAGGTCCTAGTCTCTCCTACTAATGGAAACATCTTCCCCACGTCCACTCTATCCAGGCCTTTCAGTATTTTGTAAATTTCAATCAGATCCCCCCTCATCCTTCTAAACTCCATCGAGTATAGATCCAGAGTCCTCAAACGTTCCTCATAAGTTAAGCCTTTCATTCCTGGGATCATTCTCGTGAATCTGGACCCTCTCCAGGGCCTGAACATCCTTCCTGAAATACAGAGCCCAAAATTGTTCACAATATTCTAAATATGGTCTGACCAGAGCCTTATAAAGCCTCAGCAGCACATCCCTGCTTTTATATTCTAGTCCTCTCGAAATAAATGCCAACATTGCATTTGCCTTCCTAACCACCGACTCAACCTGCAAGTTAACCTTAAGAGAATCCTAGACTAGGACTCCCAAGTCCCTTTACACTCCAGATTTCTGAATTCTCTCCCCATTTAGAAAATAGTCTATGCCTCTATTCTTCCTACCAAAGTGCATGACCTCACACTTCCCCATGTTGTATTCCATCTGCCACTTCTTTGCCCATTCTCCTAACCTGTCCAAATCCTTCTGCAGCCTTCCCGCTTCCTCAATACTATCTGTCCCTCCACCTATCTTTGTATCATCTGCAAACTTAGCCAGGATGCCCTCAGTTCCTTCATCTAGATCATTAATGTATAAAGTGAAAAGTTGTGGTCCCAACACTGACCCCTGCGGAACTCCACTAGTCACCGGTTGCCATCCTGAGAAGGACCCCATTATCCCCACTCTCTGCCTCCTGCCAGACAGTCAATCTTCTATCCATGCTAAAACCTTGCTTCTAACACCACGGGCTCTTATCTTACTGAGCAGCCTCCTGTGCGGCACCTTGTCAAAGGCCTTCTGGAAGTCCAAATAGATAACATCCATTGGCTCTCCTTTGTCTAACCTACTCTTTACCTCCTCAAAGAATTCTAACAGATTTGTCAGGCATCACCTCCCCTTGATGAAACCATGCTGACTTTGCCCGATTTTACCATGCACTTCCAAGTATTCTGAAATCTCATTCTTAATAATGGACTCTAAAATCTTATCAACGACCGAGGTCAGGCTAATCGGCCTGTAATTTCCTGTCTTTTGCCTCACTCCCTTCTTAAACAGGGGGGTTACATTCACGATTTTCCAGTCCTCTGGGACCCTCCCTGACTCCAATGATTCCTGAAAGATCACCACTAACGCATCCACTATCTCTTCAGCTATCTCCTTCAGAACTCTGGGCTGTAATCCATCTGGTCCAGGTGTTTTATCCACCTTCAGACCTTTCAGTTTTCCTAGCACCTTCTCCTTGGTAAAGGCCACCATACTCACCTCTGCCCCCTGACTCTCTTGAACTTTGGGGATGTTACTCGTGTCTTCCACCGTGAAGACTGACACAAAGTACCTATTCAGTTTCTCCGCCACTAATGTTCCCCACTAATATTTCTCCAGCGTCATTTTCCAGCGGCCCAATGTCAACTTTTGCCTCTCTCTTACCCTTCATATATCTAAAAAAAACGCTTGCAACCTTCTTTTATATTACTGGCTAGTTTACCCTCATATTTAATCTTCTCCCTCCTTATTTCTTTTTTAGTTGTCCTCTGTTGGTCTTTGTAGGCTTCCCAATCCCCTGGTTTCCCACTGCTGTTTGCCGCATTGTATGCTTTCTCTTTAGCTTTTATGCTGTCCCTGACTTCCCTTGTCAGCCATTGTTGCTTCGTCCTCCCTTTAGTATGCTTCTTCTTCCTAGGGATAAATTTTTGCTGTGTCTTCCAAATTACTCCCAGAAACTCCTGCCATTGCTGTTCCACTATCTTTCCTGCTAGGCTCATCTCTCTGTCAATTCTGGCCAGCTCCTCCCTCATGCCTTTGTAGTTACCTTTATTCAACTATAATACCATTACATCTGATTCCAGCTTTTTCCTCTCAAATTGCAGGGTAAATTCTATTATATTATGGTCACTTCCTCCTAAGGGTTCCTTCACCTTTAGCTCCCTTATCAAATTTGCCTCATTACACATCACTAAATCTAGAATTGCCTATTCCCTAGTGGGCTCCACCACAAGCTGCTCCAAAAGCCATCTCGTAGACATTCCACAAATTCCTTTTCTTGGGATCCACTACCAACCTCATTTTCCCAGTCTATCTGCATATTGAAATCCCCCATGATCACTGTAACCTTGCCTTTCTTACACGCCTTTTCTATCTCCTGGTGTATCTTGTGCCCCACATCCTGACTATTGTTCGGAGGCCTGTACATCACTCCCATTATGGTTTTTTTAACCTTTGCGGTTCCTCAACTCTACCCACACAGATTCTACACCATCTGACCCTACGTCATTTCTTACTATCGATTTAATTTCATTTCTTACTAACAAAGCAACCCCGCCCCCTCTGCCAACCTGCCTATCTTTTCAAAAGGATGTATATCCT
Source organism: Carcharodon carcharias (assembly GCF_017639515.1). Lineage (NCBI taxonomy): Eukaryota > Metazoa > Chordata > Chondrichthyes > Lamniformes > Lamnidae > Carcharodon > Carcharodon carcharias. The sequence goes on along the minus strand of NC_054486.1, from coordinate 19,080,749 downwards.
TGGATATTTAGTTCCCAGTCCTGATCCCCTTGCAGCCATGTCTCCGTGATGCCCACCACATCATACCTGCCAATTTCAATCTGCGCCACAAGCTCATTTACCTTATTTCGTATACTGCGTGCATTCAGATACAACACCTTCAGTCCTGTTTTTCCCGTCCCCTTTCTCATTGTTGTCCCTTTATCTGATGTGCTTGAAGTTAGATTCCTAGCCCTTTCCAAACACTCTGTCCTATTTTGTGTTCTGGGGACTTTAATAGTCTCTCCTGAGCGCTCCTTTCTTTTCAGCTTTTTCATAATTTTCTATGAAGTGGAATCCACCCTCCCAACATGCTAGCCTGCTGCTTTGTTTCCCATTAGTCATACTTCTTGGAATTTTACCCATCCCTCCACCACCCCACCCCCCCCACCCACCACCCCACACCACCGCCCCCCCCCACTTTCTAGTTTAAAGTCCTGCTGACCACCCTGTTTACCCTTTTCGCTAGAACATTGGTTACAGATCAGTTCAGGTGGAGACCATCCCAAAGATACAGATCCCTCCTGTTCCAATACTGATGCCAGTGCCCCACGAAATGGAACCCCTCTTTCCCGCACCACTCCTTTAGCCACGTGTTTACTTCCCTTATTCTCGCGTCCCTTTGCCAATATGCACGTGGCTTGGGTGGTAATCCGGAGATTATAACTCTTGAGGACCTGTTCTTTAATTTAGTTACTAATTCTTGATAATCCCCAAACAGGTCCTCTTTCCTAGTCTTACCTACGTTATTTGTCCCTACGTGGACTACAACAACTGGATCCTCCCCCTCCCTCTCCAATATCCTTTCAAGCCGGTCAGAGATATCCCTCACCCTGGCACCGGGCAGGCAACATACCATGCGGGATTCTCGATCCTGCTTACAAAGGATGCTATCAATTCCCCTAATTATAGAATCCAAGTTATTGAGCTAGATTTTGTTGTGGCAAGGCACCCAATGGCACTGCTGTTTTTTGCTCACTAACTTGCTGGAAGTGCGAGTTTGTAATGGTGTAGCAAGGGAAATAAGGCACCGGGTCTCAAGTGGACATGCAAGCAATTATGTAACGTCTCAACAAATCAGATTGAAGAATTGAGAAATAAACAATGCAAGGGCTGGGAAGGAAGTATAAATCAGAATGGGTGACTTCAATGTCAAATTGGGTACTGAAAATGAAGCAAAGAGGTAGAGAAAGATTGGATT